>NC_137694.1:11063787-12263787 GCF_964034855.1 Anser brachyrhynchus | reverse complement strand
AGCTGGAACGTGGGTGTACGCCCTGGCTGGGGCTCCACCGTATGCGACAGACATTCACATACTGGAGCAGGTCCAGTGAGGGACACCAAAACAGTCTGAGAGTTGGAGCACTGTCCGTATGTATTAAGAACTCAAAAGTTCACGACAAAGCATGATATATTTGACATTTTTCTTCTCCCCTCCTGACAGCATATAATGGATGTTATTTGTTCTTAGCTAATTGGAAGGTACATTTCCCTGAAACAGATGCAATTTTTATGCTACTTGTTATAACATTTGCTTTCAAAATATGACTAGTAATGTAATGTATCTTTGCTTTGCCCTACTGCCTTCTCATCGTGGAATATCCAACAGAAGTTTGGTTTTCCAGCACCCTGTGAGATACTGAAGTATTCAATTCATTATTATCCACAATTTTCAGAGAAGAAAGAGTTTAAGTGACTCGCTCAGGGGCAGTGAAGAAGCTGTTACTGAGCAAGAGGCAGAACACAGATCTTGTTATTTTAACTTATAGCCAATCTTCTCTTATAAAAAATAGTTCTCTTACACTGGAGCAAGACCTCATGTTAACAGGCCATTGATTTTTATTTTTGTTTTTAAACAATAATGCACCATTATGCTTGCAGCAAGAACAAACCAATCCACAACAAAGAACAGGGAGGCTACTAAACCCAGAAAGGAAAAGAAACAAAACCACAGGGAAAAAAAAATAAATGACTTTGCATGAAGATTACGTAGGGCATTGTAGTTGACTTCCCTTGGTGGCAGACAATAACACTGGAAAGATTTTGAAAGAAATATGTCTGGTCTGTTTCATCCATCGGAAGTATTTACTCCTGTGTTTCAAAGCACAACTGTTAGATTATCCACTTCTTAAAATACAAAAGCTAACTTAAAGAGTTTAATGTCTGTTTAAATGAGGCTTCATACTCAAGAGTTATGGGTAGTGAGATTGAACTACAGTCTAATAATGACAGAAAAATCTAATTTTACCCAGTGTGTGAAGGAGATGTATCCTTTGACCTTTATGCATAGATGTAAAAATTAGATGAAACAAAACAAGATCTGTCTTTAAACAATAAATCTGAGCATTGCAGTCCAAAAGACAAGGCACTGGACCATCCTGTAGTGGCACTTTAAAGACTAATACTTGGGAAGTAGGTGAACTAGGCCAAAATCCATCTCTTCGAAAAGGGAAAGACCTCATACTTTTCTGCTGTAGACATCATATCAAACTAACTATTATATTTATCAAATTGTACTTGTTTTACAATAGCATATACATCAGCATGAGATACAAAGAAAAATGTGGGTTCTGCTCTTCTACAATAAGAAAAATATTGGTGCTTGAAATTATTAAAACTTGATCTTGGTGATCAACTCAACTGAATAAAGATAACATGAAAAGAACAGAAAGACAGGAAAAAAAGCTAATAGATTCTTCAGTTCCTCTTATTTAAAACAATTTTCAGATTCATTTTCTTTCTGTGATAGCCAGTACAAGTAGCAAGTGGTGAAGATACTTTGTCCAAGGGATCTATTAACAAATGTTATAATACTATAACAAGTGATTGAAGGTATTCAGTGTATTGTCATCCTTCATTTTCAAGACACCTTTCTTTTTCATTCCCACAGTTATAGACCACTGCTTTCATACTGTTGTGCTACAGAAGGATGAGACCTAGAGCAAACACGCTTGAAAACCAGCACAGTAGATATAACATTCTCTGATCTTTTCAAATTGCACTCTGACTCTTCATCTTCTTATAAGCCTCATTAAATATAGTAATAGACAAGGGACTTGCATGAAAGGTAGGAGGGTTTAAGGCACTGCATAGGGAATGAGAAACTTCAAGATTCAAATATCAAAGAGCTTGTGCAAACTACTCCAATCTGTAAATGACTGAGGATGTGGGCAAATGATCAAACAAGGTCAAGTCACAGTGGTGAATAAAGTCACCTCAGAGCAGCCAAGAAAGTATCACTGGCTGCAAGGACTCTCCTGCCTTTCCAATGAAGGATGATGAAGCAAACTAATATAACCTCATCACTGAAAAGGCTAAAAATACATTCATCATTCAGCTGCTGACTGTTTATTTATTTTTTATACAACTGCAACTCATTGGCTTTCAAACATAAATCCTCATCTTTCAGTTACCACCACCAACTTTTTCCTGTCTTATCTATCCAGATTGCAAGCTCTTCTGGGAAGAATTGTCTTTGGTCACGGAGTTCTGCAATTCCTGAGAAAATGCAGTGTCTGATTACTTTTTGAGATTCCAGCTGCTGGTGAAATAAAAAATAAATAAACTAATAAACCAGTAGAATACTGCTTCATATTTACTAATATTTTTCCTGGTTGCAGTTTTCATACATATTCTGCTGTGTTTTTATGGGATGGCAAAAAGCCTTTATCTCTAAGACAGCTTTCCTGCTGGCAAATATTACTCTTGGATTCATATTTTCTGGTTAGTCTATAAAAGCAAACATCTATTTTGCAAAGGACTCATCCCTATCCATCACCTGTATAGGTGCAAGTGACAACATTCAAACTCAAAAAATAACTCTTTAATGCATTTGTAGCTGTAGCTCTGGTGAGTTCTGCATTCACAGCACATCTCTACTATAATTCATTGCTTAGTAAAACACTTTGAGCTATAGTACATGAAAAGCACTAAATAATCCGTAACGGGATACAAACTGAACAATCTTATACTTAAAGATTAATGTCTCTTCCAGCCGAACAACTGTTCTATGGAACTATCTGTGTTGCTATGCAGAGGCTGTGGTTAGATTGCAAGAATTGAAATTGGGAGAAAAGGTTAATCTGGTAACAACTTCCTTTATATATATATACCTGTACTCTATGCACATTCAATGGAGAATTAATGCATGATTCAGAAAGTCATTAATTTCACTGATCCTCTCCTAGAACTGGTTTTAATTTGGGTGCTTTTTTTTTTTCCAACTACTTAATATTTCTTTAGCTTGTTTTATACTTGTAATATTTATATATTTTTATACTAGATTTCTCACACTTTATTACGTCAAGAGAGGCCTTGTATGTTTGCCAACACAGAGAGAGAAACTGCAGGGTTAAAAGGAAGTCCAGAATAGGTTAGCCTCTGAAGGACAGTTGCAAGGAGTACATTCACTTGTCTCATCCCAACAAGAAGCAGAAGTTCAATTTTATGAAAATTTCTATCTACATGAATGCCATTTGCTGAAAGAAACACTAAGCCAAACCACCCATTGAAAATGCAAAAGATGTCAGCTATAGAAAGGAAATCATTCTACCACTTTTGTCAACAAAATGTCAAGAGAATTGTAGCCACTTCCTTTACTGTTTTACTTTTCAACCCTCAAAGAAACATTACATCCAAACTAATAATAACCTCTTAAACTGCTACTCCCACAGTCTGCTGCGCTTGTGCACTGACTGATATACTGGAAATGTTGGTAACAGGGAGGGTTCACACATTCTGAAATGGAGCAGTCCAAACTCAAGGCACCAAGCCTGCTGGAGTTCAAGGAGCATTTGGACAATGCTCTCAGACACATGGTCTGAGTTTTGGGTGGTCCTGAGTGGAGCCAGGAGCTGGGATCGATGATCCCTTCCAACTGTGGCACCCTTCCAGCTTGAGACATTCTATGATTCTCTGATAAATTGTTCACCATTTGGTACAAATTCAGAATAAGTGCAAACATCATCAACACTCTCAGGAAAACCCTAACTCATCTCAAGATTTTTGGCGCCAGCAGGAAGAACACATCCTGGAGCTAAAGCAAGGAGATGCACAATAAGAGGCATGCTACAAAACAGCTGTTCAAGGCCAGGTCTATTACCCTGAAGTATTTTATATTATATAAATGTCCACAAATATGCAAAGGATTGCAATTCTAATCACACACACACATTGTCAGCCAGGAATATTAAGAACAATTTAATAAATATTGCTCAGCAACCTAAAATCACCACTGCAATCACAGACACAAAGTGCACCCAACAGGTCTCAGACAGCTCCTAATATCAGCAGTGCTTTCAGGTTTTGCTGTTAAATTAAATTAAGGACAAGTATTGTCTTGCCAATTTCCAAATAACAAAATATTTGGACATTTCTATTAGGTTCCAATGCACTAAACAGGCAAGTGCAACCTGTATTATTCTCTACTACCGCAATACCAGCAACTGTGGCAAGTGAGATCAGCGTAGCATTATCCTATGTGGTGTAAGATGCCTGTATCAGAAAAAGACTCAGTTCTGAAAAGCTTACAACCTTCAGAAAACGGCAAGAAGGACAGCAAAGAAGGTTAAGTGAGCCACACAGAACCTTAGGATTAAAAGCAGCACCGGTCCAGAGATGTGACCAAAGGACAGTACTGCTTCTGACATTTGCAGGCAGCAGAATGACTTAATCAGCTGGGTCTTTTCTCACATTGTTCAATAACATAGGTCACTACTGAATGTCCAAGACCAATTGCTTTCCCTGCTAGTCATACGACATTTTCACTGACAATGACCTATAGAGATGCAGAGAATTAATTCCCATTCAGGCCCTTTTCTCAGATACTGCTTCTCTAAGTACCTATGAAAGATTTTAATGTAATTGTGCTACAGGGATTTAAGGCAAAGCATTTACCAAGATCTGCATTTGTCCTATACATATTGCACTACAAGTGGAAATGATCTATGGTGGTGTTCAGACTCAGAACCTAGTGGCTTAACAGTTTTATGTCACTGAGAACTTTGCCTTTGGCTGTTCAAGCTTAAAAATCAATTCACTACTTTAAACTTTATGCGGCTGATGTCAGTTTTTATTGTTGAGCTCAACAAACCAAAAACTTAAGAGAAAAAGATTGTGAAAAATTGCTTCCCGTTTACCACAATTTAAAGCAAAAGGTGACCAGAATTTTCCAGCCTTTGGATTATCTTTGGATTTAAACAGTTTCATTTCATAAGTCTATTGTTATTACAGGGACACAGCTTCACGACGAGCAGAGGCACATATGGATAAAGCACTTGCTTCTTGCATAATCTGTTTGTACCTTTTTCCTCTTTAACAAACTCCTAATACCTCCCTCTATTTTGAATTTTAAGATTGACTTTTATAGAACAATTTCTGCTCTCAGCTATGCTTACTAGTGAAGTTGGTGGCTATAGCGATATAATCAAGATCAGATTTTACTTCAGTGCCTATGAAGCAGTGTTGCCGATCGGTAGGACTGCCTTCCCTCCCTGCTAGCTCTGCCAGGCAATGAAAGGGCACATTATCACCATTTTGGTGTGAGAGGACAGAGAGTGATTTTTGCTAATTGACAGCATTTTCACCATTTGCTGACAATCAGCAGACTAGATCTGGCCTGAAGCCCTCAGTATGGAAAAGGCCCAGCTCCTGCAGTCTTCATGGTGCTAAACTGAAATGACTATGCATTACAAACAGATATTTGCTAAGATACTTATGTACTTATACTTATGTTACTGTCCTGGTTCCAGTTAGGACAGAGTTAAGTAGCTCATAGTAGCTGGTAGGGTGCTATGTTTTGGATTAGGATGAGAAGAGCGCTGATAACATGCTGATGTTTTAATTGTTGCAGAGCAGTGTTTACACCAGGCCAAGGACTTTTCGGCTTCTTGCTCTGTCCTGCCAGCGAGCAGGCTGGGGGTGCAGCAGGAGCTGGGAGGGGACAGACCCAGGACAGCTGACCCAAACTGGCCAAAGGGGTATTCCATACCATCTGACGTCATGCTAAACAATATATAGGGGTGGCTGGCCGGGGTGGGGGGGCCGGCTGCTCGGGAATAGGCTGGGCATCGGTCAGCGGGTGGTGAGCAATTGCATTGTGCATCACTTGTTTTCTTACACATTATTATTGTTAATACTATTACCATTATCACTATTATTATTATTATTGTTATTATTATTTTCCTGTCTTAATAAACTGTCTTTATCTCAACTCACAGGCTTCACTTTCCCGTTTCTCTCCCCCCATCCCAGAGAGGGAGGGGGGAGGGTGAGCGAACGGCTGTGTGGTGTTTAGCTGCCAGCCGGGTTAAACCACAACAGTCTTTTTGGCGCCCAACGTGGGGCCCGAAGGGTTGAGATATCGACAAATCTGACCAGAGTGTGTTAAACTAAAATTGGTATAAGTATTGGACCTGCTTAATAGTTGCTAGTCACGATGTTGATTGCCTTAATCTCCAGTCTGCTGTACCTGTATTCCAAATTGAGTTTTATGGTGCGTTACTTTCTGTATGTGCTCCCTGTTGCACTGTTTATCCTTTCCGGGCCCTGGTTTAAGATTGTTATGGTACTGTGCGGTGTAACAATGGCTTATGAAATGATGAGATATCTGGTCACGACTTTAACCTGGTATTTGTACTCAGCACTGACGTCGACTCTATACTTTGGAACCCATATCTCGGAAACTATTAGCAATTACACCTATTGCCTGTTTTCGTTAGGGAGCCAATCTGTGAAGGGGACAGGGGAAGACATGTTTCCCTACCTGTTCACTCTCCCTTTCTCCTTCACCACCACCCTCTTATCCCCCGAGTTAGTTACGGTGGTTCTCCGAGATGTTGAATATCCTTGGGATACTCAGACCAGCCTGCTCTTGTTGTTATGTCTCCTGAATGCGCTTCAGATTTTGTGGAGGGTTAAACAACTACTTAGGAATCTCATCCGGAGATCTGTCTTGAGGCGGGATAGTTGCGAGTGGCAGGGAGTGTGGGAGGATATGGGCAGGTTTCTAGAGCAGTGGTCACCTCCAGTGTTTTGGACATTCACCCCTGAACAACTGCAAAATCCTAAAAAGCTGGCAGAATGCTTGAAAAAAAGGTGTCATGACTCTGGCAGTTCCAAAGTGACACAAATCACTGTAGCGTGCTGGGGTCTGGCTTGTGCCTATCGAGCTGCAATTGATGTTATTAGCAACCTAGCTCCAGCTCCTGCAGCCGCTCCAGTTCCAGCTCCTGCAGCCGCTCCAGTTCCAGCTCCTGCAGCTACTCCAGCTCCAGCTCCTGCAGCCGCTCCAGTTCCAGCTCCTGCAGCTACTCCAGCTGCAGCTCCTGCAGCCGCTCCAGCTCCAGCTCCAGCTCCTGCAGCCGCTCCAGTTCCAGCTCCTGCAGCTACTCCAGCTCCAGCTCCTGCAGCCGCTCCAGCTCCTGCAGCCGCTCCAGTTCCAGCTCCTGCAGCTACTCCAGCTCCAGCTCCTGCAGCCGTTCCAGTTCCAGCTCCTGCAGCCGCTCCAGCTCCTGCAGCCGCTCCAGCTCCAGCTCCTGCAGCTACTCCAGCTCCAGCTCCTGCAGCCGCTCCAGCTCCTGCAGCTGCTCCAGCTCCAGCTCCTGCAGCCGTTCCGGCTCCTGCAGCCGCTCCAGCTCCAGCCCCTGCAGCCACTCCAGCTCCAGCCCCTGCAGCCGCTCCAGCTCCTGCAGCTGCCCCAGCTCCTGCAGCTGCCCCAGCTCGTGCAGCTGCTCCCACTCCTGTGGCTGGGTCAGAGAAACGAGCTGTAGCAGTGCAAGTTGACCCCGCAGAGGGTATCCCAACCCCTGTGGCAGACCCTGTGTCTGGGTCAGAGAAACGAGCTGTAGCAGTGCAAGTTGACCCCGCAGAGTGTATTCCAAGCCCTGTGGCAGACCCTGTGTCTGGGTCAGAGAAACGAGCTGTAGCAGTGCAAGTTGACCCCGCAGAGGGTATTCCAACCCCTGTGGCAGACCCTGTGGCTGGGTCAGAGAAACGAGCTGTAGCAGTGCAAGTTGCCCCTGTAGACAAGGTGAAAAAATGGTATAGAGGCTCAGGTCGTTTAAAACGCAGACAGTCTTCTGCTAAGTCTGGGCGAAGTGAAGACGAGGCTGGGCCATCAAAGGTGCAGGAGACTGAAGATGAGGATGAGGATGGCGAAAAATCAACAGTAACTACCCGGACTCCATACCAGCCATCAAAGGTGCAGGAGACTGAAGATGAGGATGAGGATGTCGAAAAATCAACAGTAATTACCCGGACTCTATACCAGCGTGAGCTACGAGATGTGCGAAAAGATTTTGGTCGCTGTATAGGCGAGCAGCTTGTCACCTGGCTGCTCCGGTGCTGGGACACGGGAGCCAATTATGTGGAATTGGAGGGCAAGGAAGCCAGGCGGCTGGGATCCCTTGCTAGGGACGCATGCATTGACAAAGCAATTGGAGATGGAGCACAATCTCGCAGCCTCTGGAGGCGTCTCCTGTCAGCTGTGAAGGAAAGGTATCTCTTCAAGGAAGAACTTGTATGTTTACCAAGCAAATGGACCACCATGGAGAAGGGAATTCAGTACCTGAGGGAATTGGCCGTACGGGAAGTAATTTATAAGGACCTAGATGACGCACAAACATCCACAGATCCAGATGCAGTCCAGTGTACACCACCCATGTGGCGGAAGTTTGTACGGAGTGCCCCATCATCATATGCCAACTCATTGGCAATACTAGCCTGGAAAACGGAGGAGAATCCCACAGTGAATGAAGTGACTAAAATACTCCGGCAGTACGAAGGAAATCTCTCATCTTCCCTAAAGGCCTGTGTCTCAGCTGTGGAGAAACTCTCTGAAGAGGTCCACCAACTTAAAGAGAATTTATCTTCCCCTCCACCTGAACGAACCAGTGTCCACCAGCTAAAAGAGAATGCTTTAGAGAAACTTTCTGAAAAGATCCACCAACTTGAAGAAAGATTATCTTCCCCTTCACCTGAACGAACCAGTGTCCACCAGCTAAAAGAGAATGCTTTGGAGAAACTTTCTGAAAAGATCCACCAACTTGAAGAAAGATTATCTTCCCCTTCACCTGAACGAACCAGTGTCCACCAGCTAAAAGAGAATGCTTTGGAGAAACTTTCTGAAAAGATCCACCAACTTGAAGAAAGATTATCTTCCCCTTCACCTGAACGAACCAGTGTCCACCAGCTAAAAGAGAATGCTTTGGAGAAACTTTCTGAAAAGATCCACCAACTTGAAGAAAGATTATCTTCCCCTTCACCTGAACGAACTAGTGTCCACCAGCTAAAAGAGAATACCTTGGAGAAACTTTCTGAAGAGATCCACCAACTTAAAGAGAGTTTATTTTCCTCCCCACCTGTACAAACCAGTGTCTCAGCTATTAGGGGTAAACGTTCATCTATGCAAGGAAGACAATATGGTGGGCACACACACCGCGCCACCCTGTGGTTTTACCTACGTGACCATGGAGAGGACATGAGAAAATGGGATGGAAAATCTACTGCGACCCTAGAGGCACGGGTACGTGAATTGCAAAGGAAAACAATTGGGAAAAAGGAGTTCTCTGAAAGGTTTGCTGCTCCAACTTCCAGCAGGCAGTCCTTTAAACACAGAAATGAAGATTCTGACCAGGACTAGAGGGGCCCTGCCTCCAGCCAGGGGGAGGAAAGGGACAATCGAGTTTATTGGACTGTGTGGATTCGATGGCCTGGCACGTCAGACGCACAGAAGTATAAGGCTTTGGTAGACACCGGTGCACAATGTACTCTAATGCCATCAAGCTATAAAGGGCCAGAGCCCATCTGTATTTATGGTGTGACGGGGGGATCCCAGCAGTTAACTGTATTGGAGGCTGAAGTGAGTCTAACCGGTAATGAGTGGCAAAAGCACCGTATTGTGACTGGCCCAGATGCTCCGTGCATCCTTGGCATAGACTATCTTAGAAGAGGATATTTCAAGGACCCAAAAGGGTTCCGCTGGGCTTTTGGCATAGCTGCTTTGGAGACAGAGGACATTAAACAGTTGTCTACCTTGCCTGGTCTCTCAGAGGACCCTTCTGTTGTGGGGTTGCTGAGGGTTGAAGAACAGCAAGTGCCGATCGCTACCACAACTGTGCACCGGCGGCAATATCGCACCAACCGAGACTCCCTGAGTCCCATCCATAAGCTAATTCGTCAACTGGAGAGCCAAGGAGTGATCAGCAAGACTCATTCACCTTTTAATAGTCCCATATGGCCAGTGCGAAAGTCTAATGGTGAGTGGAGACTAACAGTGGACTATCGTGGCCTGAACGAAGTCACGCCACCACTGAGTGCTGCAGTGCCGGACATGCTAGAACTCCAGTATGAACTGGAATCAAAGGCAGCCAAGTGGTATGCCACAATTGATATCGCTAATGCATTTTTCTCCATCCCTCTAGCAGCACAGTGCAGGCCACAGTTTGCTTTCACTTGGAGGGGAGTCCAATATACTTGGAATCGGCTGCCCCAGGGGTGGAAACACAGCCCTACCATTTGCCATGGACTGATCCAGTCTGCGCTGGAGCAGGGGGAAGCTCCTGAACACCTGCAGTACATCGATGACATCATTGTGTGGGGTGACACTGCAGAAGAAGTTTTCGAGAAAGGGAAGAAAATAGTCCAAATCCTTCTGAAGGCCGGTTTTGCCATAAAACAGAATAAAGTTAAAGGACCTGCACGAGAGATCCAGTTTTTAGGA
Organism: Anser brachyrhynchus; assembly: GCF_964034855.1. NCBI lineage: Eukaryota > Metazoa > Chordata > Aves > Anseriformes > Anatidae > Anser > Anser brachyrhynchus. The sequence continues at coordinate 12,253,323 of NC_137694.1, read as the reverse complement.
ATAAAATGGCAAGATGGACGCCGTCAAATCCCAATGGATGTGATCAACAAAATAACAGCTATGTCTCCACCAACTAGCAAAAAAGAAACACAAACTTTCCTAGGTGTCGTGGGGTTTTGGAGAATGCATATTCCAAATTACAGTCTGATTGTAAACCCGCTCTACCAAGTAACCCGTAAGAAGAATGCTTTTGAATGGGGCCCTGAGCAACGACAAGCCTTTGAACAAATTAAGCAGGAAATAGTTCATGCAGTAGCCCTCGGGCCAGTCCGAACAGGACCAGATGTAAAGAATGTGCTCTACACCGCAGCCGGAGAGAATGGTCCCACCTGGAGCCTCTGGCAGAAAGAACCTGGGGAAACTCGAGGTCGACCCCTGGGGTTTTGGAGTCGGGGATACAGAGGATCTGAAGCCCGCTATACTCCAACTGAAAAGGAGATATTGGCAGCATATGAAGGAGTTCGATCTGCTTCGGAAGTGGTCGGTACTGAAGCGCAGCTCCTCCTGGCACCCCGACTGCCGGTACTAGGCTGGATGTTCAAAGGAAGGGTCCCCTCTACGCATCATGCAACTGATGCTACATGGAGCAAGTGGGTTGCACTGATTACTCAGCGGGCTCGAATAGGAAACCCCAGTCGCCCAGGAATCTTGGAGGTGATTATGGACTGGCCAGAAGGCAAATACTTTGGGATATCACCAGAGGAGGAGGTGGTTCGTGCTGAAGAAGCCCCCCTGTACAACAAGCTACCGGAAAATGAGAAGAAATATGCCTTGTTCACTGACGGGTCCTGTCGTATTGTGGGAAAGCATCGGAGATGGAAAGCTGCTGTATGGAGTCCTACACGACGAGTTGCAGAAGCTGCTGAGGGAGAAGGTGAATCGAGTCAGTTTGCAGAAGTAAAAGCCATTCAGCTGGCTTTAGATATTGCTGAACGAGAAAAGTGGCCAGTTCTCTATCTCTATACTGATTCATGGATGGTAGCAAATGCCCTGTGGGGGTGGTTACAGCAATGGAAGCAGAACAACTGGCAGCGCAGGGGCAAGCCCATCTGGGCTGAGGCATTGTGGCAAGATATTGCTGCCCGGGTAGAGAACCTGGTTGTAAAGGTACGCCATGTAGATGCTCATGTGCCCAAGAATCGGGCTACTGAAGAACACCAAAACAACCAGCAGGTGGATCAGGCTGCTAAGATTGAAGTGGCTCAGGTGGACCTGGACTGGCAACATAAAGGTGAATTATTTATAGCCCGATGGGCCCATGACACCTCAGGCCATCAAGGTAGAGATGCAACCTACAGATGGGCTCGTGATCGAGGGGTGGACCTGACCATGGACACTATAGCACAGGTTATTCATGACTGTGAAACATGTGCTGCAATCAAGCAAGCCAAACGGTCAAAACCTCTTTGGTATGGAGGACGATGGCTGAAATATAAATATGGAGAGGCCTGGCAGATTGATTACATCACACTCCCTCAAACCCGCAACGGCAAGCGCCACGTACTTACAATGGTGGAAGCAACCACCGGATGGCTGGAAACATATCCTGTGCCCCATGCCACCGCCCGGAACACTATCCTGGGCCTTGAAAAGCAAGTCTTATGGCGACATGGCACCCCAGAGAGAATTGAGTCAGACAACGGGACTCATTTCCGAAACAACCTTATAGACACTTGGGCCAAAGAACATGGTATTGAGTGGGTGTATCACATCCCCTATCATGCACCAGCCTCTGGAAAAGTTGAACGATACAATGGACTGTTGAAGACTACACTGAAAGCAATGGGTGCTGGGACATTCAAAAATTGGGATACACATTTGGCAAAGGCCACCTGGTTAGTCAATACCAGGGGATCTGCCAACCGAGCTGGACCTGCCCAATCAAACCTGTTACGCACTGTAGAAGGGGATAAAGTTCCTGTAGTGCACGTAAGAAACATGCTGGGTAAAACAGTCTGGGCTACTCCTGCCTCAGGAAAAGGCAAACCCATTCGTGGAATTGCTTTTGCTCAGGGACCTGGATGCACTTGGTGGGTAATGCAAAAGAATGGGGAGGTCCGGTGTGTACCTCAAGGGGATTTGATACTGGGTGAGAATAGCCCATGAGTTGAATTGTAGTATGTTAATTATTATATAATAATGTATGTCATCACTACCATGATTGCTATATATCATAGATGAAAATGGTGATTAATTAGAATGTATTGGACAGAGTGTAACCTGAGCATGACATAAATGGTATGGAATAAGGGGTGGATATCTGTCCTGGTTCCAGTTAGGACAGAGTTAAGTAGCTCATAGTAGCTGGTAGGGTGCTATGTTTTGGATTAGGATGAGAAGAGCGCTGATAACATGCTGATGTTTTAATTGTTGCAGAGCAGTGTTTACACCAGGCCAAGGACTTTTCGGCTTCTTGCTCTGTCCTGCCAGCGAGCAGGCTGGGGGTGCAGCAGGAGCTGGGAGGGGACAGACCCAGGACAGCTGACCCAAACTGGCCAAAGGGGTATTCCATACCATCTGACGTCATGCTAAACAATATATAGGGGTGGCTGGCCGGGGTGGGGGGGCCGGCTGCTCGGGAATAGGCTGGGCATCGGTCAGCGGGTGGTGAGCAATTGCATTGTGCATCACTTGTTTTCTTACACATTATTATTGTTAATACTATTACCATTATCACTATTATTATTATTATTGTTATTATTATTTTCCTGTCTTAATAAACTGTCTTTATCTCAACTCACAGGCTTCACTTTCCCGTTTCTCTCCCCCCATCCCAGAGAGGGAGGGGGGAGGGTGAGCGAACGGCTGTGTGGTGTTTAGCTGCCAGCCGGGTTAAACCACAACATACTACTCAGTTTTTATTTCGGTTTTCCTCTATAGGCAGTCTTTCCTTTCATTAGTGAACTCACCTTTTCTTTTCCCCTTGTACCCAGATTTACGCAATAGACTAAATGTTTATCTAAATGTTCTCTGTCATTCTCAATTGATTGCCTCAATGACTGTGCCACTTGTTGTCTGAAATTAAAGCTCTGAAAACGTCAGTGTGCAAGCTATGCTATCTTAGCATTACTTATATCTTCCCATGGAGTATCTCCTCAAATTCTTGTTTTCTTAAATGCGTTTGAACAGAGCTATAATATAAGCCTCCTGCAAGAACTTGTAGGTCAGCAAATGGTTATTGCTTCCACAGGAGCAATCACACAGTATCACAGAATCTGTCAGACGGACAGTGTTAATTCTTTGGTGTTTGGCCGGTAATTACAAAGCATGGGAAACTGTCTCTTAACCCAGAGGCAGAATGGAAAAGGGCAGTAACTACAATCATTGACACACTATAATAGCAACTCACTGGTACTCAGAACAAGTCGGCAGTGAGATTAGTGCTCCCAAAGTCAATACTTGCCAAGCAGTTATCGAAGCATGTGTTGTGAGACACTGTGGAAAATCAGAATAAGGAGTAGCTGCATTCATCCAGATACCGTGGCTCTATTTATTGAGTTGCAACTTCTTCTCATTTTCCAGGAGGCACAAAACTCTCCTTCCTTCTGTGTAGGTTCTGCAGCAGGAATGGCTTCTGCAACATTTGTCTTGAAGAACCCATTTGAGAACTCCTAATTGTGGTTTTGTACTTGAGAATGGGACTTTTTGATTTGCAATTAAGCTATTCTATTTCCACCACAGCCTCTCAGCCAGAAAGGAGAGGATGAAGCAACCATCATCCTGCAGACAAGGAAGTGCTTCACCCATTTGATGATATGTTATTTCCAGAAGATGTCTTCAGAGCCTCTCAGCCAATTCCTCTCCTCCTTTCAAGTGTAAGACTTAGAAAGAAACATAATTTCTGCCTATCTGATTGCTTCAACACACAATAGCAGGAGGCACACCTGTGGGAATGAGATCAGCAATATCAGTGCCTTGGCTAATAGGATGGCTTTGGGGCAAGCCAAAGGCAAGTCTTGGCTCTGGTCAGCTCTGGTGGGGACACACAACATGCACACACGGATGGCTCTTGTGTCAGAGGCCAGTGCTATTCTCAGTGCAAAACCATCTTGTGCATTGGAAAAACACTTTTTTTTTTTTTTTAAATTATATTTTCCTGAGTATCAACCCTTTTCCTCCCCACCCCCAGAAACTATTTTACTAGGAAGTTTATTCAAGTCCTGAAGAGCTTTCAAGACAGTGTTATTTGATAAGGTGCTTTTAAAGCATATCTGCTTATAATCCTGCAGAAAAGTCATAAACTACTAAAAATCTGTCATGTAATTGTAGTGTCATGTACAATTAAGTGTTTCAGTTGTAATGCTACTGCTTTTGTGATAGTGCTGGAAAGTTTGTTTTAAACAAGTATGACAGAAAATATTTCTTGCATTACTACCAGCTGCTACAGAAACATTTGAACTGTGCTTAAAATAAAACTGGAAATGAAATATTCTTGTTTTCCCTTCTGACATATTGCTGAAATTGGTTAAACACTAAAATAATTGGATGGTTGATACTTTGATTAAGGAACTTGAGAAAACCAGCAAGAAGGATGGGAAAAGAAGGAATGTCATTTTCTGTCTGGCCTTGGATAGCTTATTTAGGTAAGAATTCTCAACACATATTTGAGGCCAGATTTTTTTAAATGCCCCCTTTTTAAGATTTTCATAGTAAGATTTTTTAGATAAATTCAGCAGTGTGGATGCTTGATCTTCAGCCTCCCAATAGAAACAGCTGGTCTAAGAAAAGCATAAGAAGCTTTACATCTTTAAGCCCCTGACCGAGTTAGGCAATGATCACATACTTACCATATGGCTGATGTTAAAAAGAAATATTGCGTTGTTACTGGTTCAGTGATCACCACTTATCCTGTGCTCTGAGACAGGAATATTGTGCCAAAAAAAAAAAAAAAAAAAAAAAAAAAAAAAAGGGCTTGAGGGGCACTTAGGAAGAAAGAACAAGATAGCAAACTGTAAGCAATTTTCTAAATTTAACAAAAGTTAAAAAAGAAAGAAAAATTCTTATGGTACCTTTTTGGGGTTGATAACCCAGACTAAGATAGTTTGCTCATGCCAAAGAGTAGTGACTGGCAGTGAGAGTACAATCATTTTATATGGATTTATCACCCTGAGAGGAACACAGGGCCAATTTCAGGCAGAGATAAAATAAGTAGATGTCCACAGAGGCAGACTGTCCTCGTAAGAGGTGTCCATGCTGCCAACTTTCCTTAATGGCATGGTCTTCAGGTGATGGCCTTGCTGCTATTAACTGCCACCAACAGCTGCAGAGGAAAGCAGAAAGTAGGTGCTTCTACTGTTGCCCCATACCACAGCAGCCAGAGCAAACTATTATTTTTGTTCTACCTTAAGACAAAAATACTCAGTTTCACCCAAACTACTGAGAAGCATTGAGCTGGTGCTGATGATGAATATTTTTCTTTATGAAGTAGTGGCCAGAAATAACATACTGAGGTTTCAAGGCTGGCACTAAGCCTGTCGTATCATCAGCATGCAATTTTGCCACATCATCCCTGGCCTTTCCTTGCCTCCCCACCGCATCCTTTCCCCAGGTTTGAGAGTCTTTCAGCCTTATTCCGATTTCACTTCTTCAGCACTTTATTCTGTTTTGGTTCCTGCTTTTCTCTTGCACCTCAGAACCTTTCCTTTTATCCCTTCTTGCAGAAATTCTTCCACAATTTCCATTCCTCAAGCTTATTTGGATCTCTAGATATTAGTCTTCTGAACTTTCACCAATAATTGCAAATAAATTACATATCAATGACTTACGATTTTTGAGAATACTTTCTTAAAATACACTGTGGAAGGGAAAATATCACTGGGTCTCCATTCTTGCAAAATGGGCATACTTGTGGCTGCTGTTCTAAATTATCATTAATTTAATTTGATAATTATTTAATTCATAATTCTGTTTTTGTTTTGGTTGGTTTTAATATTAGATCTATGTAAAAACCTCCAGCTTGAATTGTGAACGTGATATCATGTCCTGTTCTGCATGACAAAACAATCTAATTTCAGAGATATCCTGAGAATAAGTCTGACATAGATTATTTCCCCCCCCCCCCCCAGAGGACAAAGGTCAGATTTTATTTAAAAAAATAATAATAATAGATGTTCAAGCTAATATCTGTCTTTGTTCCTTACTGCTAACTCATAAATTCTATTAATGCTAATGAGTTACACATCTATTCAAGGGGGAATATATCTATCTCCATAAATAGATTTACATAATGGGACAATGCTCTGGCTTTAAGTACTTTGCTGGAATGGAGCCAAAGTCATAAAACCCATTACATTCTCTAGCATAATATGAAATTCAAGCTTGTCATTCTCACCTTGAAGACCTCACTGACCCCTGTAGCTCCTTACATATTTGTTTCAAGTGTTGCCTTCTTTTGCCATTGATTTATACATACAAAAACCAGAGCATGCCCAAGTGTAGTTTCCACATCAAGCTCATTTAGTTTAACTTTGGGGGTCTTGTACAGAGACTCATACTCATAAAGTACTCAGTGATGACTTAAAGTATTCATAAATATTATTAGCTGCAGCTGATGGTGACATTCAGATAAACATGCATAGCTCTGATATTTAAACGCAAGCTAACATCTTGTGAACAAAGTAGATTACGAAGTAAACTGGAATGGAAATTCAACTGAAAAGTTTCATAGGGAATTGTATAAACCACTTTTAAAGCTGCCTGCAAACATAATACTTCCAAAGCTTTCTATGACTGACTTGACAATCTTCAGAAACCAAAAAGGACGGAGTTAATTTATGAAAAACATCTCAAAACTGAAGAGATTTTTAAGTGGACATAGTGTAAAGGATAGGACAACCAAGTTCTTAGCAGTATAGCTACTGTCACTGCCTGACTGGAAAGAGAACAGCAATAGAGATGTGAGCCATACTATTGCACTTGCTCCAAGGGCCTGGGAATAGCCTTAACTTCATGTTATTACCTAGAATAGAAATAGTATTTGAGCTTCTGTGATTCCTCTGTGAATATCTCATGGGACTTCTTCAACTTGTAATCAATCAATTAATTAGAATTATTTCTTTTTCTATTGGGAAGAACATGGTTCAATGTCATTAGGAAGGCAGCTTTACCGAGTAAGTTGATTAACAGCAAAAAAGGCTTCTACATATTTAGCCCTATAGTTTGTTATAAGGGATATTATAACAATAAACAAATGCAATAATTTACTCTTACGTTAGTTAGTATGTCGATGTCCTGTGGTTTTTTTGTTTGTTTGTTTGTTTGTTTGTTTTTAATACTAGCTTTTTGCTTCTTTATCCTTGCAGTTGGGTAGTAACAGATTTTGATAAAGCTGTACAAGTATTAAAAAGATATAATCTCAGTAAAATCAAATCATCTGGTTCTTCTAATTCTTTTACTTCAGCCTCATGTTGACAGTAAACTGTTCTGACACTGCACTGAGTTGCTTTTTCGTGAAGATTCTGCACAGCACATGCACACAACACACACAAAGATATGGTAAAGCAACATCACACTATGTCATTTAGAAGCAATGACAATGATCTAACAAAAAACTATGAATAATTAATGTTAATTTCCTGATTTTATTAGATAAAGAGATATCATGAACAGCAACAGGAAGTTTGACTAGCAACAGGAAGGTTGACTGATCCCATGGACCTCGGCTGAGCACACATCACCAAAATCACGTTTTTAAAATGGATTAGAGTGGATTACAGAACTCATAAAAGAAGAGAAAAGAAATTGTTTGCTTTTTCACTTCTGTAAGTTATTCAGTACTGGAACAGCTTGTAAACCTTGATGGGAGAGATGAAATTAGGACGTGTACTTCTGTTGTGCTCAATAACTGCAATGAAATACAATCTCTGATTATAAATGGGTTTTACATGATTCATCTTTTCCAATTCCAAAGTTTAAATTGAAATGACCAAGAGGCAACAAGGCTATCAATTCCAGAATATACTTTCTCACTGCCAACATGACCCCAAGTCCATTAAAATCTAATGGACTCTCACCATTCACTTCAGTAGCAGTGTATCACATCCTTACCAGAATAGAAATATTTTTTTTTCAGGATTAACAGAGACACTGAATAGACAATAACACATAATAACAGGCTTGGAAGATATACACCTTGTATTTCTCACAAAGCATTTAGATTCAAGAAGCCAAGAAACTCCTTCTGAAATATAACTTAGGTTTTGTCACACATGTGACAAATGTGACTGCCATCTCACAGTTCTATGAATATGCTGTAATAGAAGGTAACGGTTAACTCCTAAAAAGGGAAAGAACATATTGTACATTTGTACTCACAGGAAATATTTTTTTTTCCAAAAGCAGTGATTTCAGTCATTTGAAATCATTACAAAAATATGTCATATACTATTCCAAACAGTGGCACCTTTATCTTGAAAATTAATCCATCAAGAACAATTTTTGTGTGCATAAATCCTTATCTAGCACATCAACAATGCATCGATTTTCTCATTCAAAAATAATGTATTCATCCACAAAAAACATTAAAGGGTTTTAGTCTAGACTAATGCTGCTATATTTTTCTGACTAAAAAAGAAAAGAGATTTGTAAAATGGATCTGCTTTTTAACACAAAATTGCTACTTAATGCTTTGATCCTCTTTTCCTAATTTTTTTCCCCAAAACATATGCATTATCTCTACCTTTGCCCCTGCATGCCCTGTGTTGCAGCTCCAGAAGGAGAGGTGAAAGGAACTATCAGACTAGTACTGATTTTGTTCTTTTAGTCTTATGCTCATTCAGAACACATAGTGCCTAAAATTCCTAATATTTTTTAAGTCTGCATTGCCATTGTTGTTCCAAGAAAAATATAAAATATATGCTACATGTAACAGTTGGCTTATCCAGAATGCTCTCCTGGAGACTTGGACCAACAGGAAGGCAGGAATTATGTTTATGAAGATGAATTACATTATCTTCCCACCATTTTTGCTCTCTCTGTTTACAAAGAATCACCAAGGGAACAAGGGCAAAGAAAAACTGTAACTAAAATGGTAGATTCATAGTATTATTATTTTTTTTTTCCTCAGTTAAGCAGTCTGGTTTGTTTTGTTTTATGTTATGACGTTAACAAATAAATGTATGAGCCTAGATAACATCTCAGTTGAGGAATTCCAACTAATCAGTCTACTGAATGTATACAGAGACCAAGTTACTGAACAAGACGTCAGACACATTTTTCCCACTAAAGCATTATTTGAGGCTCAGAAGCATTTCCTAGCTACCAACTATCCACATGCTGTTTTTTTTCCCCTGGAACATTCGTGTACTTATGCTCGCAGATCACATCAACTTCGTCCTTCAGACTTCCAGGTAGCAATAAAAAATCTTGCCAAAGTATTGGCAGTTTCCTTCTTTTGTTGATTGGGAAAGTTTTCTACAGTAGAAGTGCTGAACCCTCAGGAAGTCGGAGCTGCATCAATACATGTTTGGAAGATTATCTTTATAGCAATAAATATGTAGCAATTTATGCCTGAAGTTTCAAATCACCCAGGACAACCTTTACACTTGAAAGTGCAAACAATTCCTAAGTCCAGGCAGTTTAAATAGGAAAAAAAAATGAATAAGGATATTCTGCAAGCTTCAATAACAAAATGAATCTCAAGACCTTTTAAATTCAAGGATTCAATTTAATAGATTTCAACAGTATTATTTTCTCTATTTCTGACAGAAACAAAATGGCAAAAATCTAGACATTTCCTCTGAAGGCTAGAGATGTTGTGTTATGGCAAGACCTTTGCCCTCCAAAGGCAGAAGTAAATTCCCACAGCTGTTGCTGATTTGTGGAAACAAGACCCTGCCTGCCCAGAGCGGGGCGTGGAGATGGCTGCAGTGAGGCTGGGGCTCAGTGTCCACCTGCAGCCTGCAGCTCTTGGGCATTTGCCACTGCTACACAGCTGCTTTACACCACTGTGATAGCTCTTGCCATTTCCATAGTAAGGTTTTATGGACAAATCAATTAATTATCCGCTGGCAGAATAAATTTCTGAATTTACTATGTTCATTCAGTTATGCTCAGGTCATTTTCTAACTTCAATCACCCCACTTATCTGCTCTGCTTGAACTGAGCTCCGATGGAGTATACACTGCTAGGGCTCTGAAAGAGCTTTTATTTATGTATATTTTGTCAAAACACAATCTCCTATAAACAGGAAAATGGAAAAACAGGTGCTACCATGTAGAACACAGAGGTATTAAACAATCCCCAAGATTTTTTAGGCAAGTCTGATAGACCTGAGGAGAACTTAGAAATTAAAATACAGAGGGATACTTCAGCAAACCTTAAGACAGGCAGATAATTTAAAAAGTGATTTCCCTCTTCCTCTCTGATGCAGCTTCCTGCTGTTGCAAAGTAATAATATGCAGTTTCTATTTCACCTGCAAGTCGGTAGGTGGCTGTAAGAAATACCTGTAGGTATGCAGATCTGAGCTTCAACCTGCAGGGCTCTCTGGGATGTGTCAGGATGAAGGATACTCTAAAATATCTTTATCATTAGAAACAGATACTGAAACTTTGTACTCTCTGGACATTCACAAAATACAGTGTTAAAAGATCTCACATATCTTTTAAACAAACTGCTGTAATTCCTGCTCCAGAGAAATACTGTTGAATGCCAAGAGGATGCATCCACTCACAAACACACGCAGTCTTCCTCTAACTGAAATTAAAAATACTAATATAATACTCCTGACATTAAAAACCTTCATTTAAAAAATAATAATAAAAAATCAAAACCACACACTTGTTTCTAGAACAACTTTCAATCTGCCTTTAGCTGCTGCCTGAACAAATCTCTATCAAAGTGATTTTATTTCAGCACATAAATGGAATCAGCACTGAACCGCCGCCCATTTTTTTATTTTTATTTTTTAGAAAATGGAACTGTCTCCAATTAATAGGCTGCTTTCAATAGCTTATGAATTCTGTCTACCCTTTAAATACAGAAGCACATTCTTTAGAGTTTAAATTTATTTGCTCCTAGTACATACTTGCTTCTAAAAACTCTTATACAAATAGGAAGAGTACATGTCTATTCAAAACAACACTTAAAGTTAATGCTGTTTTGCTATTGCAATGTCAGATATAATACTCCCAAACTGACTAACAAACTCGGCTTCCAGCACTTCACTTGGATGTTCAATATAACTTCTATTCTTAATAAAACTAGTAGCATTTGCTCTTCATTCCAGTTCATTCATAGTCAATGCAGATGAAAGAAAAAGTTAAACTATAATTATGAAGTGGTTCTGGTTTGCTTAAGAATGACAAGTGAGGGTCACAGCCCATTTGTTTTGCATGTTCTTGATGGCTTCAGCCTTAACCATGCACGATTCAATATTATACATAAAAGCGTTCTCATTTGATTTAATGATGAAGCTCTATCAAAAATTATGAATAAGGAAAAAAGACAGAATGTTCCAAGCATAAAAACATATTAAGATAGTAAAAATTATTTGTTACCTATAACATAATATTACGTATTCTAAACCAAATTTAACTGGGTGGTAAAGCCAAATGCAATGGAATTGTACCGTATGTGAGAACTAGTTCTGAATTGTGTTGTAGGCAAGAAATGTTCTGCATTCATGCTAACAAGGATGTACACAGTCATGCAGCAAGTGCAAATACTTGCCTAGACCATGTCTAAAGCATTGAGCAGCCATACAAATGAAGCAGAGGTGCTCAGCCATGATGCAACAGATCTTTTCAGGTTACAAACCATTGCAATTAACTGGTAACAGCTCCAAATGTAGAGACTTGGCTATAAAAGAATAAGAGCCAACTCTGAGCAAAATGAAATAAGCACCCTTGTTCTCTTAAAAAAACAAAAAAAACTCTCCTCAAGGTACAGCTCAAGTAGGCAATCATGGACTCATAGGAACATCTGTGGACATTTGCTGGTTTCTCTAGGTATGTCTATGGGTTTCATACATACAGTCATGACTAAAGATGACCAGGGTCTATAATTGCATTGCAATTAGTACAAACCAACTATTGCGTTTAGGTATAAAGCACCATGACAATAAAAAAAATTGTCACAGACTCCCTTGTGACATGAAAAGAACAAGAAAGGAGGAAAAGTCAGCAGGGCTCTGCACACAGTGGTGAGACAGAGCTGTTAGCTAATTGCTTACAGAGTATCTTGTAAAATTATCTACATAAAGCTAAATATATGTGTAAAAAAATCCCTGGTTATTGGAGGATTACAAGAAGCATTAAATTGCTCTAACAGCTCCTCCAAGTACCTAGCACACTTTTGGGGGCTGTAAAAATAATAAATAATAATAATATTGACAAAAGCAGGTGAGATATTGCTCCTTTCTCACTGCCACTAAACTCCTTGCTGCACACATCTGTGTTTACAAAACAGCAATATGCCAGCTAATGACAAAAACACCTACCGTAGTACCACTGGAAAAAATAGAGGAGAACAAGGATTCACGCTTGCATCAAGTTGGAAAATTATTTGCTGTATCAAATGCATGACTAACAGTCATCAAGTGCTACAAATCTGCACTTCATAGACTTTTCCCTTCCTTACATAAATGCAACTTATGTTTATCCAGAAACATGCACCTTCATATTAGAGCCGTACAGAGCCTGAATCACTTCAATCCCATGTCCTACATGCAATACATCTACATCTATTTCACGCAACTATGGATATCTCATTCATATGCCCATCAATTGCCTTCAGTTTCCATGGATAGGAGCCTGGAAGATCCCACTCCTTCAGATAGCTTTTAAAATCACATTTATCTTGCACTGCTTTCCATTCATCTCTAGCAGCTTCTCCTACTTAACAGTTGCTTCCATGTCAGAAACACAAAACCAGACAATTCTGTTTTGCTAGGAATCAGATGTCAACTTTGTGTGGAAAAAAGCATGATCATCAGTGGTGTGTTTTTGTTTTGTTTTGTTTTGTGTGTGTGTCTTTATTTTTTGTTTGTTTTAATTTAGCTCCTCATAAAATGTAAAAACTTAGTAACTTTGAGTTTTTTGAAGTCCTGCAAGCCACAGTAACTCTAGTGAAATATGGGTTATGATAGGAACATTTCATGTTGTTTGCTGAAAAGTGAAAACACTACCTTGCTTCAAATTCTAACTGTCGTGGGTTAACCCAGCAGGCAGCTTAGCACCACACAGCCATCCGCTCACTCCCTCTCCCAGAGGGATGGGGGAGAGAATTAGAAGAAAGGTAAAATTAGTGGGTTGAGATAAAGACAGTTTAACAGGGCAGAAAATGAAAGGATAATTAATAATAATAGAATAAGAATATACAAAGCAAGTGATGCACAATGCAATTACTCACCACCAGCTGACCCAGCCTGACCCTGAGCAGTGGCAGCCCTCCCCTGGACAACTCCCCTCACCAGTTGTATTGTCCAGCATGCCACCACATGGTATGGAGCCTCCATTTGGCCAGTCTGGGTCACCTGTCCTGCTTCTGTCCCCTCCCAGCTCCTTGTGCACCCCCAGGTACCTCACTGGCAGGGCAGCATGAGAAGCTGAAAAGTCCTTGGCTCTGTGTGAGCCCTGCTCTGCAACACTAAAACTTTGGTGTGTTATCAGCACTGTTCTCATCCTAAATCCAAAACACAGCACCATATTAGTTAATAGGAAGAAAATTAACTCTATCCCAGCTGAAACCAGGACACTAGCAATAAAAAAAGAAAAGAGGTAAATAACTTTGTTCACACTTTCATTTACCAATTACAAAATATCATGGATAGCTATCAAAATCATACACCTATCTCAAAAGAGGGTCCAGAATGAGCTTGATTATTTCATCAGCTCCCAACAGCTTATAAAAATGGTACAGGAGTGAGGCCTGTTGAGAAATCTCTGATCTATCTTACTCATGCACATTGGAACACTGACTTGACATCACACTCAATTTAGTTGAAAATGAAAATCCACAAGGCTTTCTCCTGAGATTTCTGTAAATGGTGTAGTAATAAACGCAAAACCTTTTGTGCCTCATTTAGGTGATAGAGGTAATTATCTAGTAATAAAAGCAAAATTTCTTGTGTGGGCTACCTTTGCATGTGGCTCTGCCTCTGAAGCTGACCGTAGGATTGGCATAACATAACTGAAGCAAGAGAAGATCTTGGTGTGTGTACCAGAAGGTAGATGTGCAACACTCTTGCCTTGTTCCATAAAGTATGTGTTTCTATGTGCCCTACATTAATACATCTGTGTGAAAGCAGCCTGAAGTAACATATCAGTTCCCTAGACAGAGATAGGATTTGATATTTAAGGATTAAAGCACACGGAATATAAAGGTATGCATCAGCATTTCTTGAGATAAGCACACAATTATAATGGACTCTATTGACTGAAAATATAATTATGGGTTCATGTAATTTCATACAGATGTTCTCCATGACTAATATTTTATAGCTACAAGCTATTTCTTAGTTACCACTCCGAAAAGAAATTCAAATTTGTAACAAATAATACTAGAAATTACCTGACCTCAGGGAAAAAAAAAATAATCAATTAATTATGTGCTTACAGCTCAGGATTGTGTAGGTGTGACATAATATACCTAATCGTATAAGCACATGCCAGTGAGGTCAGTCTAAGGGACCAGGGTTTTTTAGACCCTAGAAGAGTTACAGCAGAAGTAACTACTGCAGCTTGTCAATACCTAACAAAAGGGTGACCAAGAAGACCCAGGCTCTCCAGTGAAGTGCAGAAGAAAGAAATGACAGGCATGACTTCAAACAGGGGACCCTAGTGAGTATAAGTGAAAACAAAATTGCTGTGAAGATAATTAAGCACTGGAACAGGTGTCCCAGAGAGGCTCCCAGATCACCATCCTTGGAGGTTTCGAAGACCCATTTGGACAAATCCCTGAGCAACCTGCTCGGAATTCAGTGTCACTTCTGCTTTGAGCAGATGTCCTCCTGAGACCTTTCCCACCTGACTGAATCCGTGTTGCTATAATAATTTGATGCAGTTAAAGGTTCCAGTTAAGAACTGTAACCAGTTCAAGGGCTGACTGAAGGCAACTTACATGAGGAAAGTGCAGATACATTTTTTCTTCTGTGACTTTAAGGAAAGGAAAATAAAATAACATGGGCATAAATACTGTCATTTATATATAAAAAGGTAATGCAGTATGAAGACTTCTTTCCTCCCAGTGACATTCAAAATTCTTTAATGAAACAAGGCAAAAAATTAGACAAATGGCTGAAAAAAAAGAGACACAGCAAGCTGTAGTTCAGAGTAAAGACTGACATTTTGGTCCCTGGGAGTTTTCATTCATCAGGATCACATTACAGAAAGATAGCTATCATGAACAGCCATGTTCCTATCTCCACTGTATGCATCACAGATATATATATACAAGGCCTAATTAAAATAACTGTTTTCCAAAGTTATTCAAAATAAATAAATTCCAAATTCATTGTGTAGTTAAAGCTAAATCTGTGGTGTCTACAGGAAACATTTGCTTGTAGATGTCCCAGCATAAGGACAATACCCAAGGCAAACCTGGTTACATCGAGCTTTTTCAGTTTGCTTTTCTGGTGTCAGGGTGTTTTTGTATTGGACTCATGTCTGCTTCCATTTAAGCACTGAAAAAACTTTTGTTGACTTAATGGGAACAGACTGGGCCCTCATGACTGTACTATTTTTCATGACTCTTAAAATAAGTGGAAAAGAGACACATCTGTTAATCTAAATGTATGATTCAGGAGCTGTAGCCCTGGAGACCTCCCTGCATGTCAGGCAATGCAGAAGCCAAGAACAAGCAGCTCTGCTTGGCACAATGTTTGTTCATTGGCTAACCTTTAGGTCTTCAGTTTAGGGAAACATACACTGGATTGTAATTGTTGGAAGCTTGGCCTTCAAAAGGAAGTCTGAGATCAGGCCATGGCTGAGTAAATCTGACATAAAATCAGTCCTGCAAGTGCTACGACTCCATGCTCAAAATTTAAATTCCTAGTACTCCAGTGTTCACCCAAGTCCTTTTCTTGATAAAATAATTCCAATGAGTGAACTGGTCTGGGACAAAGGAAGCATGATCACCCTTCAGTTCATATGCTGATGTACTTGCTTGCACAGTCCTGAAGAGCTTGCTCAAAAGTGAAGATAGTTTTTACATAATTACTTAGGAGGATTTATTTCAGACACTTTGAGCACTTTTGATCATTTTCAACACTACTTACGATGTGGTACCACTTTTCTTATGTCTTTCACTGAATCAGAGGGTGAGAAATGAATCACTTCAGATATCTGAGGTAAAGGACACTGTTTCATGACATTCAGCTGCTGGCGTAATGCATTATTGTTTTTTCCTTGAAGCCTAAGACTACAGAGTAGGAACGACCACCCCGTCACTAGGGTACCAGCTACAGCACCAACACAAGAAGCCTCTGTTCATTACAGTGAACAGGCTTGGTATATGTCCTCTTGGAAAAAGAGCTGGAACCTCATTTCTGCTGGGGGTTTGGACCAGAAATTAATACATTCAGTTGCTGCAGGACTTGTGTCTCCTTAACTCAAGTCAGAACTCGAGTCTTGGCCCAGTCCTACTCTTCTCTTTCCACAGTTCCTTCTCTTCCAAACCTCTGGTAGATATAAAATATATTTGCCAGGAGGAAGGAGATGCCTTAGGAGGCCAGAGCTTATAAAGACAAATTAACATGCTAGCTTCCAAACCCAACGTCATTTGGAACTAGCACAAATTTAAGAAAATTGTGCAAAACTACTCTTGCTGCAAAATCTACTAGTCTTCATTCTTAATGTTTATTTCAAGAAATACCGAGCCTAATTCAGATACAAACCAGCTCAGATTTAAGTGTCATCACATCCTTGTCTTTAACATTTTATGGATTATGTTAACAGTGTTTAAGTACATATTATGGATCTTGATTTATTTGCAAATGCAAAGGTTGTAGACTAACAGTATTGGTTTACATCTACCCTGGAAATATTTTTCATGAAAATATTATCCTTTCTGTTCTTCCCCAGCCTCCAAATTTTAAAGATTCCTATTCCCATGATGTTCTCCTTTTATCTTTCCATAATGGCAATAACATACTTACTGCTTGAGATGGCTTTTGTATCTCCAGCTGCACTTCAGCATTTAATCAACTATAAAAGCCATTTATTGCTTCACAGACTCAATCTCCAGGAACATTATCACTTAACTATATGGTTGCCCAAAGCAACAAAAGGAAAGCTGTCTACATAGTATGTATACACCCCATTCATCTTTTTGTGTGTGTGTGTAGTTCTAGTATCCAAGACTAAATTACTCCTATTTTGTACCACTAGTAATGTACCTTTACAAAATCAGTGACAGGAAATACACATACTATGCTCATAGTAAAACTATTTTTAGGGAAAACCACCAGCTGGTAACTTCAGATCCCAAATTATTAAGGAAAAAATGAAGAAAAAAAAAAAAAAGGCATCAAGCATCCCGGATGTTTTATAAAGCATAGAAACCCGAATGACACTATCCCAGTGCTAAATGCTGAGCCAAAAGTAGGGAATGCTTTTCTCTCTCATCTGCAACACTTTGCATTTTTCAATACTGAACATCCTGTCCTCTGCCATTGGATTTCCCCATTATTCACTGTTGTGAATGACTTCTTCAGCTTTTCCAGTTGGCCTTTGTCTTTGCTATACAAAATAATTTACTATCATCAGCAAGTTTTACCATCATTTTCCAGATAATTCATAATCAGGTTGAATAACATTTCTTTTTAACTCTATCAGTGAATACCCTATCATATGAAAATCATTATTCCTATCCTGTTTTCTGACTGCTTTTATCAATGGAAGCATGTTCTCTCCTATCTTATTCTTCTACAACCTTGTCTACTGCCGCCTTGAGTTGAGGCAGATCCTTTGCTTCTGTGCAGAACAGCTCCAGAATAACAGCCTTGGCTCCTTCCAAATCAATGAGGCTGCAAAAAAAAAAATTACTTTGTTCCCTTCACTGTCTTATCATACTTGATTTTTTCTTTTATTTTGTGTAATAGAACATCCATACCTTCCCTAAGCACCTTAGACATTTTGCAAGTTCTTTTTCACCACCTATTCCAAATACTGTCCCATCTGCAGAAGACAAGCTTAGCCTTTGCTCTTCTTCCCTGTATACTTTTCTTCCTCATGCATGCTATGAGTCATAAGCCTTTTTATACTAAAGAAAAAAAAAACAACTGACTTGTACTAGACCATTGACTATTTGATCCTTTTGGGACCTCTAAGACTTTATGTAAAATATCAGTTCTCCTGAATGTTAAAAAAGGAAACTTCCTCTCTAAAGAAATCATAAGGAAGTCCCATAGAGCTCTAACTTTGCAAGAAAACTACAAACTCAGTTTTGGCTCACCCAAATCCAATCATATTCCTGTTGATATCTTTTCAGAAGCTGTTGAGTAAAGCTTTCACTGAATTACTCACTGAATCTCAGTGATCTAAAAAAATCTCTTCAATTTCAGTTTTTGACAAGAGTCTAAAGCATCAGCTTGACTTGTGACATCTTCATGTCATGTCTGGTCTATTCTATGCAAAATTTTCCTCTTCTTTCTAAAACTGACTAAATGCAATGCAGTTTTGACTCTTTGTTTATTAGGATTGATAAGAATATTTTCCATAATAATCACCCCTCTGATCAAAACAGTCAAAATAAGGAACACAGATTCAACATATTTCACTTATTGTTATATACAGGAGTAGTGCAGTTGTTGCTTTTTGGTTTGTTTAGTATTCCTCCAGTATTTTCACATTTCAGTCCTGCTCCATTCATAACTGAACTGAAAACCACTATGTAAATGGAACGCAATCATTCTCCCTGTTGCTGAAATTCACTGTGATAAAATGCAATAGATGTTGAATAACACAAATAAACAGCTAAGGACAGGATGGAAAAGAGAAGTAAAATTCACTTACAAAGGCATTCCAGGACATGAGATGTTTGTATGTCCACATCAGTGAGGTTTCTGATTTTTTTGGACATCCTACTCAGTATCTAAACAATATTATTTTTATCGGAAGTGCTGTGTGTGTGTGCATGCATTAAATTGCTCATCTCCAAGAGAACAGATTCCTACTATCAAGCCTGAAAAAAACATTTTTCCCAAGCATCACTCAGGCAGTGCCACTACTCTGTTGAGAAGGCTGCGTGGGAGGAGTGAGGCTGAAAGGTACAGCCTCAGCACCTTTCAACTCCATATGCACCTTTGTACTGCTCTTTACTGCCAGGACATTGTCCAGGATCCAGTCTCATATGAAAGATCTGCAACTCTATTATGTTAATTTATTTTGAGATAAACTCAAATTTGATAAACTCAACACACCTTTCCTCACCTAAGGCAGAGTGCTCTCCCTACCAATTGACTGTTTCAGCTCAACACCATCTTTCTTTCCAGGTAAGATATGTAGTTTTAGCACTCTCCCCCAAAATATTCTTCATACTTAGTACAGTAAAGCAAGAGAACAGCCAAAAGACTAGGACACACATCAATGCATGTTAGATAGTTACTTATGCCTGTGAACTAATGTAGTGTAAAAGGCAACGACTATTGCAGTACCAGGTAAAGTCACATCTCCAAGCTGTGGAAGCAAGTCAGGAGGTCCTGGGTTGGAGCTCTTGCTGAGGGCACTTCACAGAAACCTGGAACTACTGTGTGTTTTACATAACAAAGAATATCACTGCTAGTACTGACACAGAGATTTCAGACTATTAAATAGTCCCCCTTAAAGGGATTAGGCTTAGAAGATTAATATTCTTTTAGAGTCCTTATGAACTTTCATAGTCTACAGCTAGTTAATGAAGGTAACAATAATAATGGATGTGATCCAACTGCTTCTGTAAAGATAATGAGAATTTTTCATAGGTTTTATAGAGTCAAGTTTGAAGTTTTCTTCAGCTTCCTGCAATGATTTACAGCATATTAATTTGATGAATAAGTAGAAAGTGGCAAAACAAGGTATTTTCACATCCTAATCTATACTAATAGATATTCACTGTTTCAGCTTTTCTGACCATGCTGCACCAAAGTGGGGCAGAAACAGCTGTAGCATAGAAAAAGCAATCAGAAGGGATAAACATCTGACCTACAAGTTGGACTGGACAACTGAAAGTCATGCACATCATCAAAGCAAGGAGAAGGAGATTGAAGCATGAGTAAGGTTAGGGTATATTCTGGATCTAGGATAAGGAGATTTTGGAGGGAATAGATAAGGGGATGTAGAGAGATAAAGATGCGCATGAAAGCAGGAAAGATTACGAACAACACAGAGCTGACTGGGCACAGGAAAATTGTAGAGCTGGAATGTGAAAATCAGGACTGTGAAATGGTTCAGGGGATTACAGAGCAAAGGGAGGTGCAATATAATGTTAAAAATAATGACAGGAAAAGAAAAAGGGAGGGAGAAACCGAGACTTTGTATACTTAATTTTGCATATAATTAATTTGTAATTAATTTCAAGGTAAGCAGGCAAGAATTTTGCTCACTTTTCTGCAGCCCTTTGTCCACAGCTAGAAGCACCAGTATTTGGCTATTTCATGAGGAATAGCAAAGATTTGTTTTAAATTTACAAAATATATCAGCTCACTTATTTGATATTTGAAGATATCACATTATCCATGTCAACATCTGATGGGCTCCACTAACATATTTTCAAATTCTTAAAGAACATTGCTAAGCATTCAGAAAGCAGCAAAACCTTCAGCAAGAGCTAAAGAAAACAATATTTTCATTATTCATTTGAAATCTTTTTGCATCTATACAAGCAACGTCTATGATTTTCATGTTCTCTAAAATTTAATGCAAACAAGAAGAGCTGTAGAGGTCCCTGTTTAAGTTAAATGTTGGAAACGCTCCTAAGTTGATGAATTACAGGCAACTCCTGGCGTGTAACTCACTGCAGGTTAACTAGAGAGGGTCACACCTTCTGCATTAGATTAGGTAATGGGATGAGTAATGGGAAGGCAGGGCTGATCCTTTTTTTCTGAGAATTAATAAGTTTAAAGACCAGGACTTGAGTGAAGGCACATCTCTGTGTTTAATTTTTGCACTGGAATATTGATGTGGCATTATCAGAATAAAAGCATGGCTGAGGTCGAAGTACATGCTTTACTTTCATTTGAGCAAATTTCTGTGAATATTTTCTTTGCATTTTTTCCCAGCACTTTTATGAATTGAAGGGAACTTGTAGATAGCTGTAGATAAAAACCTGTGGATAGATGCCAAGTTTCTTCCACTACAACCGCAGTCAGTAATAAAAAATATGCTAGCTACTGCCAATGAGTAATAGTACTTTCTCATCCAAATAGAAATCATGAAATGATGGACTTTTAAAAAGTGTTTGACTTACTTAAGTACTGAATGAAGCAAACCTAAGTGGGAAAAAAAGGATAAAGTTGTCAGCATTAGGGCACACACATGCTTTTCACATGAGACTGTCTTTCTATTTCTGACCTGTTATTGCAAAATTGTCCTTTGAATAAGTATTTAAAAATCTGTGATAATCCTCTACAACTTCTGAGAAGAAAGACCATGACAGTGTCTTCACAGAAAAGACAACTGCATCACAGGAACAAACTTCAGTACATATGTCCTCATCTGCTCACTCTCAGATATGAAAATATTTATTTGTATACTTCCCAGTTCTCAGTACTAGAGAAAGCAGAATCAGGTAGTTTAGGAAAATAAATTTGAGACTAAAAGGGAAGAAATTAAAGGATAATATACACGGACTGTAAGACCATATTATTCATTTTCTTAGAGAATGTATTTTGATTTCCATTATATTTTTCTGAGCGTAGTGAAAAATCTTTGCATTCTAGACTACCTTGAAAACATGTCATGGCATTTGCATTGCTAATGCTGAAAAATTAAATCTTTACTAAAGCTTTTGGCAATTTCTTAGATCTTGAAGACTATGGGAGATCTTTGGTAGTTGG
This sequence comes from Anser brachyrhynchus, assembly GCF_964034855.1. Lineage (NCBI taxonomy): Eukaryota > Metazoa > Chordata > Aves > Anseriformes > Anatidae > Anser > Anser brachyrhynchus. The sequence goes on along the minus strand of NC_137694.1, from coordinate 12,231,352 downwards.
GGAATTCGGCTGGGATTGCACTTCAGACTCTTGCTCAGGCTTCATCAGCTCCCCAAGCAGAGGAGCATCCCTGTTTTTCTCCAAGGGCTGGAAGTGCACAGTCTAGTGGCTGTGATTAAATGAGCTACTGTCTGTCAGCTCCTACCACTGCACATATGTTTATAAACAGCTGTGAATGGAAGGCTTCATGAAAGTTTAAATTAACATACTCTATCTTCCTTTAGCCATGAAAACAGATTAGCTAATGTGTCTTGCTACTTATTTCCAGATAACAAGAAATGTATGTGTGGTAAGTGTTTCCAAGACACAGGGTTCTCAGTTGAGGCAGAAGCTATCTTGATCACTTGTAATTTTATGAACATATCCTTACTGTATGCATACAGAGTCTCCAATAACAGATCCTTCTTCTCACCTGATCTCTGAGCAATAATATTTTAGCCTTTCTGCCATTCCTTTCCTGTACAAAATGAGAACTGCCTTCTCTCATGGGGGTTAGAGCTGACATGCACTAAAATGGCTGCAATGACAAGCTAGATGGCTCTGCCTATGAATAATGAAAAAGAAGTTGTACATGACATTTCCAACCTTCTTTGAACTTCCTGCAATTAAACACATTAACATTTTAAATTCTAATATTTTAACAGCTGCATGGGGATCTCCTTTGCACTGTGAGAAAATCCTGGCACTCTGAAAGGAGTGAGTGCCAAAATTTGTTGTATTCCCATCCAGAATTCCCAGGACCATCTAAATTGATGCTAATATCGATTCAGAAGGTACTGTTAAAAGATTTCTGCATATCTCTCTCCTATGTAACCTTTTCCTGTCCACTCAAAACGGTTCTACCACCTAGACATTATATATTACATACAGGAACAAGACAGGAAACAATCTGAGATATATAAGAGCATTGGGGCTACTTTAGATGATTCTTGGACACCTGGCCTCCAAGCTTCCCATCCAGAACAGCACAGGTCTCCAGTCTATTAGCTCCTGTGACATATCAACATATTCTCTGCAGATATCTCAGGTACCCGAGGGCATCTAAAATGGCACTAGGTGTCCATATTCAGGCAATGCAGTCCTGCTCCAGATGTCATGTCCTGGCTATTTACTGACCTCCTAATTTGCAAAATTATTCATGTTGTCTTTCAACACCTTTCCCCAAATACAAATCTGGCTCAATATAAGCTACTCCTGCATCATCATTTCTTTCCCTTCAAACAAATAGAATAATCTGCTTTTATAGTTGCAGTGACCTGTCTCTACTCTGCAACAGCAAAAATAAGCAGCATCTTACTGCACATCTGAAAAGCAGCAATACTGAAGAAGACTGAGCAGTGAGCTTATAAAATACAACAGAACTACTGTAAAAGAGTGTAAGAAAAGACGATGTACTGTGTGCAAGTAAATACAATAAGATAAGCTTTGTGTAAATCACTTGTTCCCCCTTGGTTTATTCCAATTATGTTTTCAGAGTATTTCCATACATGTAACCCTCCTGAAAACCTAGAATAACAAAATGTGAACAAGTCCATAAAGGAAAAAATCCTAAAATTTTCTTGGGTTCAATGCTGATGTGAATATAATGAGAGACACTTCTCAGAAGAAAAATAAGTTTAATTAAAAAAAAAAAAAGTAAAAGAGGGAATAGACCAATGACAGCAACATCTCTGACAGAGCAGTGTTAAAATTTCCTAATTGGTCAAGAACATACCAAAACAATAAAAGCAGGAGGTAAGCAAAAGATTACGGCTAATCTGAGAAATGTATAGTTACTAGAAAGTATAGAAACTATAGTTGTAGAAAGTTACTACTCCACAAGGATCTGCCCTAGTATTAAATTATGTTGCAGCTCTAGATTACATTTCTGCTACAAGTAAAGTAGAAAAAAACTCAGACAATACTTTATCTGCATTACAACTCATTCCAAGTCAAGCCCTTTGTTATGCCTAAATGAGCAATGGACAGGCCATCACTGCTCTCTGACAGCACTTCCCTAGGCTGGTCTAATAATTAAAAATAAATCCAACAGTACCATGACACTATTTACACAGTATTAGTCACTGAAAAAGCTATGGTGACTGCTTTCTTTCCTTTTAATATTACACTTTAAAATGTAGGCTTGCAACATCTGTGGAATCTTGTCATGGGAGAAAATACGTAGCCAAGACATCATGGGAAGCACCCACCTGCAGAACCACCCAGAACACCGGGCTGGCAAACTAGTGGTACCACAGATGTATTTGAATACCAAGGAAACACAGTTACTTCCAAATCTGTTGGTACTAAACTTAGAGCCAAGGACTAGCTTTTTCTGATGGCGTCCTGAGGGCATATTCTCTCCTCTGAACTTTCCTACAACATTTTCACCAGTCCCTGATGACCTACCAATGCCTGAACTCCATCACCTACAAAGTAGGACTCCTAAAACCTAGAGGGAGAGCTAATGGTACTTTATGCAGCATTAAACAAGGCAGTTTGAAAAGAAAAAAAAAAAGAATCCGAGGTTGAGGCAATGCTTATTACATTAATGTCTGTTCCCCTGTGGTTCCTTAGCCATTGTTTGGCCACACTCTTTCCTTCTTCTCATCACAAGGTTCAAAGCAATTTTTGAAGGGAGTCTAAAGGTCACATGAAAAATATCACATTCAAAATACAGAGCATATGATGTTATATTTCTCTAGGGCCTCTGCATCTCTTTCTTCTGGGACGCTGTATCTTTAATTCATTTTTCTTCTACATGGTGAGAATGAGCACACAGGAAGGTTTGGGCTGGTTTTCTTAATACAGATTTTCACTCTGTAATGATAAACATATTTCAGGTGTTCTAATTCATTAAATCCAAGCTATTTTCAAACAAACTAAAGCAAACAGGGGGAACTGTAAGCAGCTAAAATATCAACATCACTTTCAACACAAACAAAAATACTGATATCAGCAAACCTAACCCACTCATTTCCTGACTTACTTTTTTTTTTTTTTTTTTCAAAGTAACAACACATCACATAGCCTAAATTTTGCTCCCAGGTTGGTGTTTAAAGAATATATCCTTTTAAGACTCCTTATCCTTCACCTACTTCTCCCTCTCTACTCATTTCTTTACTCTCAGGACAGGAGCTAATGAGACCCAGCTGACCTGGCTGCCCAGGGAGGCAACAGATTTTCCCCCTCTCTCATGCCCTTCCCCTGCAGAAACCCGACACACCACTGCAGGCATCACAGAGGGTTCACTGGCAATTCTCTCCTGCCTTCTCTTCTCCCAGCAAGCAACACCATGGCTGCACAGATCAAGACAACAGGTGAAAAAATTATTATTATATGACTGTGAATCCACCCACCACCTTTCAAAGTACAAATCTACACATCCAGTGATAGATTTAAATGTAAACAAAAGGCCTGTGGCGATGTTTTATAGGTATTTAGGAAAGAATTGTGGTTGAAGAAGAAAGGAAAACTACATGGATAGCAAATTTTTTCCATCACTGTACTACTTCCATACACAGAAAGTTAGAGATGGGTGTTTGCTTTTCATTCACCATTACTCTTCTTACCTAAAAATAGCAACTGTCGGAAGCAGCAAGGACCTGCGTAACTGAACCAAGAGTAAAGTTTCAGAAGACACCAAGCTGTGAGGAGCCACCAGTATCCTGATGAGCAAAACTAAATCTTGACAAGTTGGAAATACAGTTTAAAAAAAAAAAAAAAGAGGGAAAAGTGAGAGAGAGAAAATGTGCTATACAATATGATCACTTAGAGAAGACTCTAAGGAGGAAAATGAACAGGAATGAAGAACAGTGTACCTTAGATATTCTCCCAAGGATGAGGAACAACTGATTTGGTAATACAAAAGAAGCCATGGATCCACCATCCACTAGCTGAATATAAGTCAATGGTTTCAGGCTCTTGTAGAAAGGGCAAACATCCTACGAGGCGAATAGCATCGGATATACCTCTTTTCAGTCCATTCAGCCCAGGTAAATAATCACAATTGGACTGCTGCGATCAACTACAGTCAGATTCTGACACAGCACATTAACTCCTTAGGGACTCGAAAGAATAACTTTTCCTCCCTGCCAAATAAATACATGCACTTCAAGGGTTGGGGTCTGAGAGACTCCATCTCAGAGACTTGAAAAGCTTCCAAGTTAAAAAGGCTTAGATAGGGGGCTGCCCTTAGGAAAGTCCTTTTTTGAAAATTTTCTCTCTACTTCAAAAATGCAACTCTATATTCTTGTAGCAGTCTCTCTGCAGGCTCACAGAAAGCATGACTAGTGGATGTCCATCAAGAAAGATGTCAGCCACTGGAGGAGTCCACACAGCAGCAATAAGACAAAAGAAAAGGATAGGGGAAAACAAACACACAAACAAACAAACCACAATCAGGATAGTTTACTCTAAAAATAAGATGAGTAATGAGGACATTGTACAAGCAAACAGTCTTCAAGTACTCAAAACACTGCTGCCAACAGTAGGAAAGAAATGTTTTCTACAGATTGTTAGCAAATGATAGAACCAACATCTAAGAATGATTAACACAAGGTGAGATTACAAAAAACTGACTTGAAAAATTTCTCTGATGTGAGCCAAACAGCACAGTGTAGCTGTTTTCGAATTCATTTTGGTCCTCTCTCCCAGACTCTCTCTGAACATTCATCATGGATACAAGTTTTATTTTCATCATTGTTTTTGTTGTGTGTGTGTTTTTTTTTTCTTTTTAAATTATTAATACTATTTTTGATATTTTTTCATGATCAGAAAAGCTCTTACACAACACCACTGAGGCTTGAAAGGCAAAGTAAGAACTTGATGTATTGACTTTCAGAAATGTACAGTTAAGATTATCCACCATTAATTTTTCACATTTTGGTATTAGCTGTATTTTATTTCTTGGTGGAAATGTCACAACATTTATAAAACAAAGAAATCAAGAAAAAGCATGCCCATTTTGTTCACATCTTTGTCATACTTCTACCATGGTTCATGTTTTATTTGTGGTCAGGACTTCTAAATAATACTTGAAGTCCAGCCCCACCCTCCTCCCCCCTTCCCCAAGTATTTCTTATGTATAAATGGATTTTCCTATATCTTAATTCATGCTTGGTGTTTCTTGTCCTGTCACTACGTGTTCCTGAGCAGAATCTGGCTTCTCTTTTTATACACAGATATGATTCCCCTGATTCCTCCTCAGTGGATTTCTAGCTCTAAGAGGAGCATATAAATTCCTACTTTCAAGAGGGATGTTATGGAGATCAATTCTAGTCAATGGATGAGGTCAGGGCCAGCACTTAGCTGGTTCCATCTATTCCAAAGAATCAAAGTACATAAGTGGCATACTGCAGTAAAAATAAAGCACTTTTTCGGTCCCAGAATATTAGGAAAATACAACTGGTTTAACCTTATGGTTCACTTCAGGCTGGCAGGTATAGTTTCACATCACAAAATGTATATGCAGGTAATCAGCAGTGGTTATGAACATTATATAGCAACAACACTGTAGATGAACACAAAAGAACATAGGAAGTTCACTAAGGATGCTTCTGCTAATCTCAAATGCTACTCTTAGTGAAATTACTGGTAAAATACACACTAACTTCACTGGGACCAAAATTTGGACTTAAGCCAGGCAGCTGAGAATAGTGAAGAGTAGGAGGGAAAGTTCAGATCCAAGAGCCTGGACTTCACAGTAACATCGTCGTGTTCTTACATCTCTGCTCCAAAGGTGCTGCAATGAATCCACTGGAAAGTGGACTGGTACCTGTCTTCTTGTGGCCAATGGCTCCATGGTCCAGGGGGAGATCAGTGACAAGTGGTGCTCCTTGGGGGCTGGTATTGAGACTGGCACTATTTTACATCTTTGTTGGTCACACGGACAGTGGGATCAAGTGCACCCTCATCAAGTTTGCTGATGACACCAAGCTGTGTGGTGCAGTCGACATGCTGGAGGGGAGGGACGCCATCCAGAGGGACCTGGACTGGCCTGAGAGGTGGGCCTGTGTGAACCTCATGAAGTTCAACAAGGCCAAGTGCAAGGTCCTGCATCTGGGCTGGGGCAATCCCAAGCACAAATACAGGCTGGATGGATCTCCTCAGCGACCCTGAGGAGAAGGACCTGGAGGTGTTGGTTGACAAGAATCTCAACATGATCCAGCAATGTGTGCTTGCAGCCCAGAAAGCCAACTGGATTCTGGGCTGCATCAACAGAAGCATGGCCAGCAGGGCGAGGGAGGTGATTGTGCCCCTCTGCACTGCTCTCATGAGACCCCACCTGGAGCCCTGCGTTCAGTTCTGGGTGTATTAGAATGAGTCCAGAGGAGGGCCACGAGGATAATTCAGAGGGCTGGAGCACCTCTCCTGTGAAGACAGGTTGAGGGAATTGGGGTTGTTCAGCCTGGGGAAGAGAAGGCTCCAGGGAGACCTTATAGAGGCCTTCCAGTACCTAAAGGGGGACTACAGGAAAGCTGGGGAGGGACTCTTTTTCAGGGGTGCAGTGATAGGACAAGGGGGAATGGCTTTAAAGTGAAAGAGGGTAGGCTTAGATCAGATATTAGGAAGAAATTCTTTACTCCGAGGGTGGTGAGGCACTGGACCAGGTTGCCCAGAGAAGCTGTGGATGCCCCACCCCTGAAAGTTTTCAAAGACAGGTTGGATGGGGCCTTGGGCAAGCTGGTCTAGGGACATCTTATGGCACAGGGTTGGAACTGGATGATTTTTAAGGTCCTGTCCAACCCAAACCGTTCTGTGATTCTTTCCTGTTTCTTCAATGTCAGGATGTTTTATGGATATTCACTCCAAGCATCCTATAGCCCATCTTCCTTCCTTAACTTTGCAAAAGATTCCTCACCCTTGCCAGTATCTACAGTCTCCTGAAATATCTGTGTATGGGGGAGCAAGATTTCCTTTCAAAGAATAATGAAAGCAGTGAATTTCAGTTTGTCTGCTAAGTCTGTCTGGGATACATATCCAGCCTGCTCTTTCAGGGCAATGGATCTGATGATGAATAGGTTTCCAAAAGTTTAATAAAAATCCCTTTTCTAATATCCTAAATCACCTGGAGGCACTGAGACTGATAAACTGAGCTTAGTTTGTGATTATGAGACTCTGTCTTGATTTGGCAACATCCTTTGCCTGTGGTCAGGTTGTTAATTCTGACCATCCTACTTCGTAACTGAAAGCTATCCCAAACAGAACTGTCATTATACTTGGACTCAAAAAACTAAAGAATGCTCTGAAAATGTTTTCATGTTGTTGTTTTAAAGCTATTATCAAAGACGAAGTAGACATTGCAGGTTACCTGCTGCGGAAGTTTTAAACTGAAGCTCTTTGCTGCCCTCTGTAGATACAAACAAAAATGGAAAAATCAGGACACCGACAATTTAACTGCATTTCATTTCTGACTTTTATGCCCTGATTTATTCATTAAAGGGCATGCAATATTACATTGTTTTTACTACATTAAATAATCTCAAGAACTAGATCCCACCTTCCCCTCTGCAACAGAGGCATTTACCTAAGTCTGGTTGTCTACGATCTAATACTGAGTTCAGGCAGAAGAGCATCAAATCTCTGGGTGTAATGAGCTGTAAAAAGAAAAGTCCATGAACAAATCCACACCTGAGATCTTCTCTCTCAGTCTTTTTTTTCTAATGCTCTCAGCATTAAGTATTAAAATGTGCACTTTGGAAAAGGCAAAGGAACTTGCAAGAAATAAAGGACAGTTGAAAAGTTTTCCTGAAAATATTCTTCTCCATACACACCCTTCTCCTTTTTACTTTAATCCTAGGGCTGACAGCAACTCCCTTCATTGCCTTGGGCAAATAAAATACTCACTGTATCATTGGGGTGTAGTGGAATTATCATTTGTAAGGCACTTTGAAGCTGGAAAGTGCTAAGCATTATTATTATTTCAGATGAAAGGCCTCTTGAAGGAAATATGCAAAACTACTCTTATCTTAAAACTTAACATAAAATTCTGAAATCCTGTAGGAATAAGCACTTTATAGACGGCCTTTCAGTGTAACTGTTCTGGTCTTTGTGAAAACCACTTTTCTACAACTCAAACTGTATGCAAATAACTGTTGAAGTGATCAAATGGTGATAAAAACATATTTTCATTTTTTCCCTAAATCACACACAGTTCCTGGATAGGATAAAAAATAAATTAAAATCTCCCATACATATAAGAAACACCTACCACAGCAAGAACTAAGTCACAGGAAACATCAGTGAATATTTAACAACATCACCGATAATTTATTAAAATATAGAAATACCAACCAAGTAGACACTGAAGCACTATGGCAACTTTCTGTGGGACTATTTGTGAGACTAAATCCTCTGTATGGCCAGCACTGATATTATATGCTGGACAGCACGCAATCTGGTTTCTGTTCCCAGTTTGGGTGCAATCATCTCTGGCAGCCTTGACCACGCTACCTCTGGATCTGCAATTCCACGTTCCACAGCTAAAGTGAGACAGCAATAGCAGAATATTTCTACTGATGCACAGTGTATTCAACAGAACAACACCATGTAACTCTTTACAACATTTGGGAGTAGGAACCCCAAAAGTTTTCAGGCAGAAAAGCAGTACTTCTCTGCTCTCAAAAGTAAAATACTATTGCTATTTGTAGATCCTTTTCAATTTAATTCATAGCTTATCTTCTTCCTCAGCTGAATAGTTGCTCGGTTTTGTAGAACGTGTAAACAGCTTTAGCTAGTTGCACTGTAGCAAGAATAACACTTTTCCCAATAGTAATTTTTGACTTAATGCATAGGAGCCCTTCCACAATACAAATACAAATATCCTACAGCACTACCAGGATTTTCCAAGTCAGAACTCCCAGATGTACTGGATATCTTTTCTCTCTGCCATCTACACAAGAACTTCTCAAATAAGTATTTTCTAGATGTTTATTAGGCAAAAGAAGACCTTCAATATTTCTAGAAATAGTTTCATTACTGTTCCTTTCTGATTACTTGAAGCTTAAGCAGGGCAGCACCTGAAACCTAGGCACTGCAGCCTGCTGCTGTAGAAGAAGAAGAACTCTAGTGGGACAAACAATCAAGAGCTGGCTATGCCATTGCAATTCTTAAGATTTATTTCTTTGTGATTGCACTGTAGTTATAATGTAACAACAATGAAATACAGCACCAAGACACACAAAGCTCTTTTATCTTTAAGGAACAAATTAAGGAGAAGTGCCTATACAGCAAAAGCTCTACCGAGCTTCCCCACGCTGTTGCGACAGAGCGAATTTCCTATTTATCTAAGAGGTTTTAATAGGCAGCAACTATTGCAATAAAATCCTAAAACTCTCCAAAATATCATCCTTTTTTTGGAAAAATTAGGGAATAGATTTGGTCACACACTGATTCAGAGAGGACCTAAAAACCCTGAGAATATGAGAGATAAGGAATGTAACTTTCCATTACCACAATGTTCCAATACTGTCACAGGAGTGAAAATTTGATTTGAAAATACAAAAATGGTCTTTCTGAAGTGGTATTTTTCAGTAAGGCTCAAAGGCTCTTTTAGTTCTACAGTGCAAAATAAATCCTTATTATAAAATAGCCCAAATTATACAATTATTATTTTTATCATGACAAAACTCTTCAACTTTAATCAAAGACTATTTTTTTTCCAACCCCAAATATTTCAGCCTTAACAAACAAGGATGATCTCTTTTTTTCCCCTTTAAAGATTACATATACTCATACAAAATATTTCATTTTCTCATGACAGAATTTTACAGTACAGAATATCTCCAACAGAGCTTCTGGCCAGCCATAACAATAATAGTAGAAATGAAATCGTGGCATAATAAAAACACTAGAGAATTGCTTATAATGTTTTATAAGCTTCCGCTGGAAGAGTTGTCAACCATTATCACCTCAACACATCTTCTTAAGCAGTATTAACTAGCTAAAACTTGATATGTGTTAAAACAAGCAAAGACTTTTACAGAAGAATTCATCCAAGAGGTTCATCACTTTTACATAGGATCAGCAGCATGGGTTATCTTTATCTGCTTTTTTCAAAGCAGAGCTTTCTGCAGACTCACTCTCTTTTTAACCAGGTCTGCAAAAGAATATGCTCTTCAAGCTGAAGGATTTTTTAATAGAAGGCAATGTGGAAGACGAGCAAAACTAGAAGAAACACTTAAGCAGAAAATTCAACACATCCAGTAGTTTCCAGCTAGACAGGGAACATGCAATTTTCCAATGGCTTTTTGTTCAGTTACAGATTTTGCATGTAATTTCACACAAGAATTTTTTCTGGATTTCCCGCTTTTCCAAGTAATTGTCAACTCTAATCACCAACAGTCAAGATAGTGACTGGTTTGGATTATGTTATGTACAATGTGAATCAGACAATTGTAAAAATTACAGTTAAATAGATTCATCTACCTAAAGTCTAAGTTTGTAAAATAGGAATTCACTTCTCAATAAAATCTGAATAGTGGTAGGAACACGCAAGTAAATAGGCAATTTTTTTTTTATTTTCATTTTTTTTTTTCATTTTCAGATCTCTTTCTATTTTTAGTATAGGATGAGACAGGAAGAACATCTCAGTATTGCTCCCATTCAATAGGGATATAAGGATGGACATTTCTTCATTGTTGGCTATAGGGCTGGCTACATTTCCTGATCTGGCATGCCAAATAAAATCCCCAATCAAGGGACTATTTTGCCAACAACTGGTAAAAATACTTTAGTCCTTTTTTATCTCTTGGACGTAGAAATTTATCCTATCCATATGGGTTAATTCCATATATATTAGAAAGTCGAATGGACATAAGCAGATGCTCTCAAGGCATCCGATTCACATGGCTTGAAAATTGCATGTGGCTCCAAGGTCTCTCCTTTAAGGTTCCCAATATTGTTAATGTAGAAAAGTTTCAGTCACATGAAATGTTAAGCTCATATAGAACAGACCACCAGGCTAGGTGTTATCAATTAACTATTTTACTTGCACAAATTCAGTCTGGTGGCACTGACAAATAAAAGAACACATATGCAGGGTACAAAGTAATTCAGACGTGCTCTTATGCAGACAGCTGGATGTTTTTCTGACAACAGCGTTTTTAATGACATATAACTGCGTTCTATACATGTCACTCACTGTTCCCCCATCATTGCTTAATAACCCATGACCAGATGAAGTAGAAAGGAGGAGGAACCACTTGAACATCTGGCATATGAGCTCAGAAGGTGGTGAGAACAAATGGCTATTAAATCTATTTCTGGAACAACAGTACTTTTTCAAGAAACTTTAGACTGTTGTAGCCTTCATCATAGCACCAGGAAAACAGCCACAGAGCACAAACACAGAGCACTGACACTTTCAGTCCGGTGTACCCTCAGTGCGATGGGCATGCTGGCAGCAAACTGTCCCAATTACAAGTCCATCTGAAGAAGAAAACATGCACCTACATCTATCTTACCATACAGGCTTCAGAATTGTCTAGTGCTATACTGAAAGATGGCAATCTGCTTAGGAGAGTGAGTTATATTATTTGACGCTTGGATTTTTTCTTTGGTTTCTGAACAGACAGAATTTCTAAAGTCTTAATGTCATGTGAGTCTATCTTTAGCGTATGTGACCTTAAGACTTAGTCCTGTGCACAAGACAGAATCCTGCAGAGTTCAGCAGACTTTTCCTTAAACTGCCTTTGCTTTGAACTGCATTGCTCCTGGCAGCTGTACAGGGGAGCACAAACAGCTTTCTGCCCCCTCGCACTGCTGGGCCAGTTACTCGCTGCACATGCCAAAGGGCTGGTCCCTCTTTTTACAAGCCTATCTCAGAGTAGTTACATAATCCCTCTATTATAAATATTTTCTAAAGGATAAATATACTCATTGGATGTATAAAAGATTCATTATAAAAGACATTTTTCTTAAGGAATGTTCTTGCTGGGTGCTACTACTGAGACTGGAGAGAGATAATGCTGATTAACACAGTTCACTCACTGTTGTATACAATATTAAAATATGAAACTCTCCTGCCAAAGACTTAACATCCACAATTGTTTTTTTTCTAAACATCTGGGATACCACTGAACTTGGGAACATAGTAAGCTTGAAGAAAAACTACAAAACTTACTAAAACTATGATCACAGTAAGATCAACATCATACTGTTTCTCAACAGTGCCTGACGCTCATTGCCTTCCCACAAAAAAAAAAAAAAAAAAAAAAAAAAGTGGTTAGAGCCTTTTAAAACAAGATTTCTCCTCACTTGCAACATTAGCTGTACCAGCCTATCAGGTGCTCTTCAGTATGGGGTTTGATCTTACTTTGAAACCAGCATAGGAGTACTTATATCATCATTATGAAACTGTACACTCACACAGACACACAGAGAAATCTAATTTGTTAAATTCTTGTGGGAATCAGATAAACCAGTCTGAGTTGAAAATACAATCTTTCAGGCTTTCATTTTCTATTAATTTCAAGCTTTTCTAGGTTGATTACTCAAACAAGGAAAGGAAATAGAATGTTTTTTTCATGCTTTATAATATTTCCAAGGGAAAATACTCAATTTCTCCTGAAATTTTTTATTAAATATTTTATCTTAGAAAATAATAATTGTGAAAATATTAAGCTCCCTCTGAAAAAAAATCAGAAAAGATGATATTTAGATATTTAGCATATGCTTGGCACAGCCATGGAATGCATTATAAAGTAAGATTAAACAGGGCAATTCTTACTGCAGTGATAAAAAATGATTTGCTGTATCCATTGTGGTGTGGTGAATAGGGATTTACTAGCCTTTATTGCAAAGTTTAATAGATCACATGAAATACCTGGAAATTTCAACCATCAGATACCAGTTAGTCAAGGATGCAGTCCATTAAAGAAGGGCCAGACTCACCTCTCCAGTGGCTTTGCTCCATTAACTCTAATGGAGCCATGCCCAGTTGTGCTCAGTGAGTCTGTTACAATACAGCCTAACCTGATCTTTTGTTGTTTCCTTTTCCAAACTGATTTTATTAAAGCTCCAGAAAGGCAGACACTGCAAAGTGCCTACAGTGACTGCTGGAGATTCAGGAACTTCGCTTCGCTGTGGGTTTGGTTTTCCAAAGCACAGGCAGCCAGCCCAGCCCAGAGCCAGTATTGCTCAACTTTTACTCCCAAGCCTCCTGTCAATCTAGATCTAAGTTCTGCCTGTCTTTCAGCATTGTTCTCTCTGTTTCTTTAAAGCTTTCCCTGCTCTTCCTTCCTGGCTCTACTTGCTGCATGGATGTGATTCTCCCCTGGCCCTTAGTTCTACCTCTAACCACCTTCCAACCTCATTTTCAGCAAGATTCCTGCTACCTCGCTATGCTGGGTATGTGCCAAAAGCCTAAAACTTAGGTTTGACTGTAAGTATCCTGACCATTACAGTTTCATTAAGAGTAAGGCTGGAAAAATCTTCAGTATATAGCAAGAGCACTAGTAATCTCACAGTCTGAAAGACTTTTGGCACAGCTAACTCCAGCTTGATGCAATGGGATATTTTTGACCTAATAAAATAAGCACTAGCAAAGTTATGATTGCTAGGAGAGCAAAGAAATATGAAACATTTCTCTAGAAACACACTTTGCCTAAGAAGAGCTGGCTTTGAAGGAACTGCCCTTTGAAATGTTCTTCCCCCAACAGAAGTTTTGGTAGGGAACAGCCAGAACAGCGGTTTCCTCTCTGCTTTTCGAAAAGAAGGCCCCCCTTGCTTTAGAACTACATGATAATGGGACAGAATTAGATCTGAAGGAATCCCAATGGGTTAGAACATCCCTGGTCATTCTCTGAAAGCGATAAGACAGAAGAAGAAAAATGTGTTCGTTTTTGTGCGTTTGTTATATAACTTACCCAGGGGGATATAGAGTTCCCCAAGCATTCTCTGAACCTTACTATTCAGCCTCTCAGATTTTATATTCCATGTTTCTCTGGAGAAAATTAAAGGAAATCATGAAATATTTTGGACCTGACTCTGAAATTTTGAGCCTAAAGTAGCCATCAAAGCCTGCTTCTTCTATCTACTCATATTGGTGCACGTGATTTTAGAAGGTTCACATGGAGAATCATTATGACCTTGCAGGCTGCTCCTATAACCTGTATGCAGGCTGCCATGACGTAAAGCCTACTTCTTAGACATTTATCTGCTTGAACTGTTCTCTCAGGCCAATGTAGTCATTAAGATATGAAATTCCAGTGCAGTACCTTAATCAGCAAAATCCTACTGATGCTTTTGAACAGTCATTTTTAAAGCAACTATTCCTCTTAAAAATAACCCCAAACAATGGCTTCATGTAAAAAGTGCACACTGAGCATCACTTTACCCATATCATAGGGTATATTAATAATAGTTTCAGAACTAACCATAGGCTCCGTCTCTGATAATGCAATCTTGGAAAATAAATCTACATTACGTTCTTCTCTTTTGAAGACCAAATGGCATTAGCAGAGTGCTCTTACTAAAAATCTTGGGTTTGGGGTCAGTGTGACCTAGAACTGTGACTCAATATCTGAATTTGCCAGTGCAGGTGCCTTTAGGCTAAGAATTGCTCCACAACACCAGTGTTATTACAAATGCAAATAAAATTATGCACCTCTGTACATACATCAGGAAGATTGTGTAAAATATTAAGAATGGACTTAAAATTGATTAGAGCAAACACTCTGAACATAACTTTATGCCATTGACTTCTAAGAGGGAATCAATAGAATATTTTGCACAGTTAAATATCTTTTCTAATTTAAATTTTATGTTGCAGTTTCAAAACCAATTAGGCTGTGTTACAGTCTGATGATTCGCCAAATTATTCTTTTTAAAACAAAAATAGCTTTTGACTAACAGAGGCAGGGGAAGATTGCAACTACAGCATTTATTTTAATTTTTATAGTTTAGTATATCCAAGGCCCCACTTCAGTGAAACCATTTACACTTATTTGTAAATTCATATACATGAGAAGCTCCTACCAAATCATTACCTCGACTTAATGGTTTTTCCATTGACCTACCCAAGACTGGAAAGTCACTTAATGGGTGTACTTGTGCATGACAAGTTACATATATGCTCCAGTCTGTCTTCCTGCTACAAAACTGCCTAAATTAAAACAAACATACATGCATAATTTCCAGAGGAAGAAAAGAGCAGTGTCAAAATATCAGTATATAGTGGAAATAAGCCAATAGAGGTCAGCAGCACATAACATAAAATTCTTCTTAACACCAACAGTGTCAACTACACTTACCTACAGCCATTAAAAATTCTTAAATGATATTTGGTGTAAATTTTCCAGGCAAAAATTTGAATATTTCTTCCTAATGAAAAGTATTTTTGTACTTAGAAGCAATCAGTATTTTCTAACTTACAATACACATAGTAAAGCTTTATAATTTTGCTCATTGTACTTTGCTAAACTATTGTAATGTGTTATTTCTTGAATGTTGGTCATACAATGGTTAAATTCCTAGTAACATATTCAAGAATTTCATTTCAAGAGGGCTTAGACTGGAATAAATCGGAAGTAACTCTGGCCCTGCAGACTTTTATCTTCACTTTAGCAGGCAATGTTCTTTGATCAGAGAAATATAAATTTATATAAATAAAAATAAAAATATTTAATTTTTTTCAGTAAATATATGTATTTATCCATAGTTTTGATAAATGAGAATTTTTAATTAAAATTTAGCACAGCTATATTCTTCATCTGAATTTCCATCAGGCATGATTGCTTCTGCAGATAAGGTCTGGATACATACCTGAACTCTGATTTATACAAGTTCAGATATTATTATTATTATTGTTGTTGTTCTTGTTGTTGTTATTCAATACTTTTGAGGAATAACAGAATTAAAAACATATATCATAAATAAAAAGCATTCTCCTTTAATTCAACTGTAATGTCTATTTATGTCCTATAAAGAAAAAAAAATTTTGATAGATAAATCCCTTTTAATGACTATCTACTTGAGAAATATTATGTTCTAGTTGTCCAAACAAGTGGCAGCATGCAGTCTGGCAGTCATGAATTACAGCTAACTAAAGGAGTATTAAGTTTGAAAAGTAACAAAGGCAGCATGAATATCAACAGCCTAAAACAAAACCTTTTTAAAAGGCACGGAATTAATTGCTTTTTTTTTTTTTCAGCAAACAAGATTTTTTAATACTAATTTGCCACCTGCTGTCACAGAACAAGTTTTGATCATCTTATTAATGAAGTAGTCAGATATTTGACTGTACAAGTCAGAGCGTATTTTAACTTGAGGTTGGATAAGACTACAGAATGAGGCAAAATGAAAGCATTGCTTCGTATTTTATTAAATACATGGTCCCTGTACTTATTAATGTTCAGGAAATAAAGCAGGGCATGTTTATTTAAAAAGCAGGATCCAAGAGGCATTATAAGAGGTTTTTACATGGATGTTTTCTTTTCACAATAAGAAATTTATTTATTCTTTCCTCTGTATATCAGCTTATATGTAACTTTAGAATAATGAAATTCTGCAGTTTTCAGCTGATGTCATTACTTGCATTACACCCACTGATCTCCTGAATGAAAAACAGCTTTCACAGAAACAATGGCTGATGTTTCCAAAGTGGCCAAGGGAATTAATGGAATTTCTTCCATTAATTTTCCATCCACATGCTCTAGGCAGCTTTGAAATTCAAACATTTCTCTCTTTAACTTTCAGAGTGCAGAGACATAGTTGGGAAGATTATCTTCATGCTGTGTGCACATTCCTCTCATCTCCAAGGATTTAATTCACTAATAATACAGTTCTGCAGCTTGTGGCCTAAAGGTAAATTACAGACCTGACAGTGGACAATGAATCAAGATCAAAGTGACATTCGGCCTTGATCATTAATGCTTTCCTTCCATTTTACATAAAACGTACTGCCACAACTGAGTAACGAGAAAGATCATTTCCAGGTTGATTCTTCCCAGCTCAGAAACAGTAGGATATTTTAAATACCTGCAACTTCATTGACCTCATGCCTAATTTACCCTATCTTCAATCTAGAATCAGAGCCATGGTGTACAGTCTTTCTATAATGGAGCTATAATGACAGTCATTTTGAAATATATTAATAATTATGAACTGAAACCTGCAGCCCACACCCAGGTGAAAACTTGCGCTGACTTCAGAGATTGTTTTCGCTCGTAGTTTTGGTTAAGCAAAGACTGCAAGTCTGGGTACAATGGAACAAAACTTTTCATTTTAAAATTGTATATCGGCAAGAGGATTTGGCTGTACATAAAAGCATTCACCATTTTCATAAACAAGCATCCTTTGCTGATTAATAGTACTCCTGTTTCTCTGTGTTTACAGCAGTGAGTACCATAACCATTTGATCTATGCTATATTAATTCAAATAGGTGCTAAAAATAATGAAATTCAATTACAACATTCAATTTGAACTGGTTAGCCATTCTCTATCTCCAGCACTTAAAATTTATTACATCTCATTTTTTTTCAGATTTGAAGAATAACTCCATTTGCTGGTGGTGGTGGTGGGGAGGAAGAGCTTATAACTTTCCCTGGTAGCCAGCAGAGTAGAAGATATCAAAATCTATCATTGTCTGCTGTAGAATTTATCAGATCATTGGTAGGGAAGTGACAATTTTTTATTATTTTTTTTTCCCCATTGTGTTTTATTTATCCAATTGTCTTATTAAATATGAAAAGAATATTGAAGTTCTGGCTTCTTATTTATGAGGCACAGTCTCCTCTCAAAAACTGTATTACTTGTACAAACCAGTTATTGATGAAAGTAATTTCAGTGTATGTTTCAGACATTGACGAAATTGACAGAAGTATATAATCATTAAACTAACCTGTAGTGGTATTTATATAAAAGGTGACCTAATATTTACTGGATTTTGATTAAAACATTTGTGTTAAGCTTCCCAGATGATTTTGCATCATGAAGGTATATCTACTGACCAAACCAGAAGTCAAACCTCATTTGAAAAACTGAAGTACAGGATATTCTGTTTTCGTAAGAGTCCAGACCCAAGTTTTATATTTCCTCAAATAAATGCACTTTCAGTGACATTGCATTGCTTCATTAGAACATTTTTCCATGTGAAACCCACATGTGAGCAGCTCATCCAGGCATAGAGCTTAGTAAGCTTAGTTTCAAAAAAAATTAAAAATAAAATTTAAAAAATGTAAAGAAATACTTTCGAAGACATTTTACAGCCAGTTAGTTGCAGACAAGCTGGTAACTAACAAACAAGTTTGTAACTAACTGGCTATAAAATGTCTTCGAATAATATTCAAGCTTCAAGTTTGATCTTATACTAGTATAGATGAGGTAGACTTGGACCTCCATTTTTTTTTAACATAATTTTATCAAAAACTGTAGTGAACTACAAACATTTTCATTTAAAAAAAAAAAAAAAAAGCATCAGAACATCCTAAATCATTATTTGGTTATAAATTATATTGTATAAGCTCTGTTTCTCATTCTCTGCATTTTTCCCCTCATAATATAGTCAAAGCAAGTGATAAGTATTGAGGAGCTTAAAAAAGGTGAGTTTTGTTTCAGGATTTTTAGAAGTAAAATTTAAGGGAGAGGCAAACTTTATAACATGACAAAAACTGTTGGGAAGTTAGACAGAGTACTTGGTTTTGTTTGTGATTACCTTTCTATAACTGTCCTTAAAGCTTGCATTGAAAGCATTTCTTAAATTCAACACCAAACCTTTATGTTTCACAGTAAAAAAAAATCATAAACATCATAGTGTGTGCATCTGAGGGTAGAGGTCTTCCACTAAAATAATATTTTTACTAGAAGCCATTGTCAAAAAATCATGTAAAGTTTATATATATATATCCACGTCTTGATGTCTCATTCCAAAGAGTCGTTGTAATAAATTCTTATTTTCATTGACTAATTACAAGAAGTAAACTGATTTAGTTCTGCCAGAAAATATATTTCTTAGGCATGTTGTGACCTATTTCAAAACCGCTTTAAATGTTTATTTTGGCAAGTTTCATGGAAGAAATCTGCAATCTGTACAGGTCTCCTTCCATTTCAACACTTTCACTGAAAAACAGAATTTTCCAAAAGATACAAAATGCTGGTGTTCTTAATATGAACAGTTAGTTATCCAGACAGTCCAAAGAGTGACTTAGTTTTCCAGATTGCTAAGAACTCATGCCTTCCAACAAAATTAAGAAAGATTAATTTAGACTTGTTTTCCTCTGTTGTATTTTTCAATAATATAATTTAATTACCTTAATTATATTATTTTTTCTGTCAATAGAGTCTACAAACAGGAGTTATACAAAAAAGAGAATGAAAAACTGTACTACACAATCAGAAAACATTTTATAAAAAGATCAAACTAGAAAGCAATCTTACAAAGACACAGTAAAACAGCTTCATTACAGACTTTCTCAGACTATACAAATTTGTCTTGTCCTGTGATAAATTTTCACTTCCACTAGCATTTGGATGACTCATTAAGCCCAGCTTCTGCCTCATTCTATCATCACAAGGTGCTAGCTGTAGTTATAAAACTTTCTTGCTTCTTGCATGGAGGTCAGCCACTTCCCTACAGTTATCCCTTAATTCTCCCTTGACCATCCAACCCCCCTGGCCCACCAGGCCCCCCGACACACTCAACTAATTCAGAAACTCCTCAGTGGGATACCAGAGCTACCTTGAAAGGCTTCCAGAGGGACCGGGACAGACTTGAGAGGTGGGCCTGTGCGAACCTTGTGAAGTTCAACAAGGCCAAGTGCAATGCCCTGCACCTGGGCTGGGGCAATCCCAAGCACAAACACAGGCTGAACAGAGACTGGATTGAGAGCAGCTCTGAGGAGAAGGACCTGGGGTTGTTGGTTGATGAGTTCAACATGAGTCGGCAATGTGCACTTGCAGCCCAGAAAGCCAAACGTGTCCTGGGCTGCATCAACAGAAGTGTGGCCAGCAGGGCAAGAGAGGTGATTGTGCCCCTCTGCTCTGCTCTTGTGAGAGCCCACCTGAAGCCCTGCGTCCAGCTCTGGGGCCCCCAGCACAAGAAGGACATGGATGTATTAGATCAAGTCCAGAGGAGGGCCATGAGGATGTTCAAAGGGTTGGAGCACCTCTCCTGTAAGGACAGGCTGAGAGAACTGTATGCATCACCAGTGCAGATGAACTCATTAAGGAGGTCAAGATTGGAGGCAGTCTGGGCTGCAGTGACCACACCCTTGTTGACTTTGTGATCTCAAGGAATACGGGCCTGACAAAAAGCAAAGTCAGGACCCTGAACTTCCAAAGAGCGAACTTCAAGCTGTTTAAAGACCTAGTGGATGAGATCCCCTGAAACACTGTCCTTAGGGACAAAGGAGCTGAACAGAGCTGACAACTCTTTAAGGATATTTTCCTCAAAGCACAACAACTCTCCATCTCTCTGTGTAAGAAAGCAGGCAGGGAGGGCAGAAAAAATGAGATGGCTGAACAAGGACCTGTTGATCTAACTGCGGCACAAGAATGAAATGCACAGACAGTGGAAGCAGGGCCATGTGGCCTGGGAAGAGTACAGAGATGTTGTCCAGATGTGCAGGGATGGGATCAGGAAAGCCAAAGCACAGCTGGAACTGAGCTTGCAAAGAATAACAGGAAGGGAGGTGAGGCACTGGAAAAGGTTCCCCAGAGAGGTTGTGGATGCCCCATCCCTGGAGGTGTTCAAAGCTAGGTTGGACAAGGCCCTGGGCAACCTGATCTAGGGGGGCTGGAACTCAACACAAACCATTCTATGATTCTATGATTCCTGCTCCTCTAAAAATAATAATAATAATAATAATAATAATAATAATAATAATAATAATAATAATAACAATAATAATAATTATTTAAAAAATAATAAAAATAAAAATTATTTTCCTTAGATTTCTTCTTCTCACCCTGCACTTCCACAGAATTGTTTTTCAGAAACCTACAAGAGGGTATGTCCACACCTGGATTTAGGAAATCCCATAATCCCAAAAGTGCATGAAACCTAACAGAGTAAAAAGATCTATATAGCCCCTGCTTCAGCATCATTTATAGCACAGAAAATTTCTATTGTAATTTTCTTCCTGAAATATCATACTTTAATTTCAAATTTCTTTAATTCACAGAGGGCTTTTGTTTTGTTTTTACCATAAATACAAATTTTAACTTTGGATTTTTTTTCCTTAATATATATAACTCTTCCAGTATGTTATGCTCTGTTTGAGAGAATTGGTTCATTCCTTTAGGGGAAGAGCGAAACACAAACAAATACAATATTTGCACATAATATGCACACTTATTTTTGGTTTAAATCAAAAATAAATAGTCTTTCCATCCCCTAAATATTAAAACCACAAAGTCTTTGCTCCGGTGAATATGTTAATTGTTTTAGATTTATGTCATTATTAAACTACAGTTTAATAGTTTCTTACCAACTGAGACAGAAAGCTTATCTACACTTTAAGTAAATATTATTAACTACTGCAAGGAAGGAAAATGCTAGTCTGGTTAAGGCAACTGACTAGGATTAATAAGGTCTTAAATTCCAGAATCTGCCACAGTCTTCCTATGTGACATTGGAAAAGATGTATTTTCACACTGTGCCTTTAACTCCCCTCTATAAAACAGAAAAGCAAGAACTATAAAACTATTTGGCAGAACAACATTCTGTTTTTGTGCTGAATCACTGCCTAGCATAATGGGGCCATAATTTTGGTTAGGGCTTATCTGCCACACTATAATAATTAATAAATAATAGTACTCTATATTTTCATGAATAAAAATATTTGGATGAAAACCAAAGGAGTCCACTGCATTATTAACAAAATGAAGTTAAAAGTGTGGTGCATCAATACCAAGAATCGCAAAAAGCACGGGCAACGCCCCAAGGACAAAGGAGAATTACCTAACACAAATCCCAAGAACCACAGTCAGGTCAGTGTGCTGTCTGTATCTCTTGCCACTGTTGTTGCCAGCTGAGAGTCAGGGTTTTTGTCATGTAAGGAAGGAGAGAGTACAGTACAAGGAGCACATCTCCATGCAGCCCCACAGCTCCATGAACACCGCCAGAGCAGCAGTGGCCATTCTTCGTGCACCTGGGCACTTCTGCATGAGACAGCCTTGAATTATCATCTATTTTCTGCCTCCCTGCACTATTTCTTAGCATTTTCTCCATTTCCTACACCATTTCTATGTGGTTTCAACTGAAACTGTTACATTCCTTCTTGAGAGATGTACTTAAAAATACTAAATATTGTTTTCAAATGCGCTGATCATTTGTAGGTGTTAGAATATAGAATGAGTGTTGTATGGTGGTGGTTTCTTTTTTTGTTTGTTTGTTTTTTAATGTGAAACAGGAAAAACTAAAATAAAATTAGACGTGTAAAATTACGAGTATGTTTTGCAACTGTTTTACTATCCATAAAATGGCATACTAAGCACTACGGATGTATTCAATATTAATGTTTACGTATGGATGTAAATTTCCAAGTAAAATTGTACCCAGTCACAGCCACATATAAAATACCACATCCTCTGTGGAGGAAAGAGACTGATAGCCTTTGCCTTTTTTACTTTTTTTTTTTTTTTCCTTCTCTTTCCTGTGTAATTTATTAGTTGTAGACAATCTGGGGGGAGACAAGACTATAATGGATTTAAGTGACACAGATTATATTTGTTAAGTAATTTTTCAAAAGTGCTTAAATAGTCACAAGAGTTCATAAAGACTTCAGAAAAGATAATAGCACTCCAAAGTATTAAAAGGAGGAAGAGAGCTAGCAGCGGAATATATACAGAGCAATTAATTACTGCATATTTTTTGCAGTTCCTTCTAGCAGTATCCAACAGCAGCCTGGGATGAGTACAGTAATTAATCTTTTTTATCGTCTGAGATCCACATGATTACTGGGCATACCTTTTAAGTGGAAAATTAGTCTGACATCCTGCACTTAATTATTCACAGTCATGATTAAAGTTTATGATTAAAAAAAAAAAATGAAAAAAGTGAACCCCAAAAACCATCTGTAAGACTTCACTCACAACAGTCTCTGTGTAAAGCCAGCCAAAAGTGCGAAGGGTCTGAAAGTTCGGTCTGAAAGTATTAAAGGTATTCCTGCCGAAAACAGACACATCAGACATTGTTTCTAGCAGAAGGTAGCAAACATCTCTCTTGCACACCGTGGAAACTGACGGACTGAAATGAAAACATTTGGGAATTTATTTCACTGAGATATATTTGACATAACTCCACATTTTAATGAGCCATTTTCTAAGGCAGGTGGTTTGACAGGCCATCCTGTAATTGCACGAGTGAATCATAAGTAAATGACTTTTTCAAATCACTAACTGAAAAAACATAGTCAAACTTGTAATTTACTAGTTGTGCCATTTGTTTGGATGATTGTATCATTTCTTTTGACAACTGTAAATTAATTTTCAATGTGAACGTAAAGAAAGCTATCAGAGAGAGTGCTTGATGGCATATTTTATAAAATGAGCATAGCTATGTCTCTGGCAGCCACGGCTATCATGTTTTTGCTAGTGGTTAAATGACTGGAGTACAACGAAATTTCAAACTACTTCCATTTAAATCCAGTAAATGGTGAAGACATTCACTATTCAACAACTGTTAAATACCTCCCATAGTCCTCTCTAAATTTTCTTATGGGAATTTAAACTTTACTTTATGGTGAATAAGAATTAGTAAACTAGGTT
This sequence comes from Anser brachyrhynchus, assembly GCF_964034855.1. Taxonomy (NCBI): domain Eukaryota; kingdom Metazoa; phylum Chordata; class Aves; order Anseriformes; family Anatidae; genus Anser; species Anser brachyrhynchus. Next base: position 12,207,663 of record NC_137694.1, on the reverse strand, counting down.
TATGCAAAACAATTGAAATAAGCAGCTTAAGACATTCCCAAGAGGTGTTAGCTTAGATTTTCTGATTTGCCTCTCACGATGTAATAATACACCTTATAATTTACAGCAAAAAAAAAGGGAAACAGAAATCTGAGAGCTTGATTCTGCAGCTCTTGTTCATCTGATTTAAATGGGCTGACTTGCAAGAATCTGTATGTGAAGAAACTTCCAAGTCTAGGCAAGCTCTCTTGGTAATGACTTTACCCACCTAAATGATGATACACACACACACCAAAAAAAAGGATGGTCAGGTGACTAATTTTCAACAAACTTACTTCTAAATGATTACGTCTTAGTAATATTGGTCTGAATTTGTATGCAGCTTTAAGTGCCCATCCTGCACTGCTGTACCCATCTCTACCCCTTAAATACAACTAAAAAAAGGGAAAATCCTATTGTGTCCTAACCATTACACAGTTCTCTACAATTGACAATGCTCTAAGGAAGCTAAAAAATTAAAAGCGGAACAAATCCAGGCACAAACCACTACATCACTTCCCTAAAAAGGAAGAAACATAAATTAATGAAAACTACAGTTCATATATACCAAGCTAAAATTTGAACTTACTATTTTGACAAGTAGCACAGAATTAATTTTCCAGACAAACTCAGATGATTTGTACAATACCAGAAAGAGAAAGAAAGATCAGAAAAACAGGCTGTTTTTTGTTATATGCTATGAATACGAAATTATACATTTGGCTTTTCATAATGACAGATTTTGAATAAGTATTAATACCAGACGCTACACCATGCAAGCCCTAGCAAAAAGAATTTGTATGTAAGTGAAGTTAAGGGTAGAGAACGGATCTCTATAGCTATTAGGAAACATTTTCAGGACAATGTTCTTAACAATACCATTAAGGAGTGTCCTCGCATGGTGCAGCAAGACACTTTACCACTCATCTAGAATATGTATGGATGCATTTGTACTTCAGCAGTTCCATGATGCCCTACTTAGAACTGAAAACCCACCGTGATTGGTAATACATGTACAAAGTGAAAGATGGTAGGCTGGTAAAATGTGCATTTTACTCCAAATCAACCTTCCACCCACTCCTCAACCCCCCATCCCTCACCCCCCACCCTCCCAAAAAAAGAAAGAAAAAAAAGGATGTAATCATTTGGCTGTTAACTCTTCCATGGTGTACTCTAGTTATTCCAAATACATGACGATTTGAAACAAATCAGGGTACTATAATCCTATAGTTTAATTCAGAAGGCATGAATGTGTCAAATGCTCTAGGAACAGGTAGATAAGGACAGCTGATAAAGCAGAGAAACAACGGTAGCAAGCCCACATGAAAAACAGAAACTGTCTTTTTGTTTACTTCTTTAATAGAAGGTAGTGAGATAATAGTGACGTTCAAAACATATGTGAGAGAAAAAAAAATTTTCATGTTGACTGTCAGTTCTGTGATAGCATAAGTACAAGGACAACTCTACCTGTCCATTTCTGAAATTATCAACCCTTCTCCCTTGCTCTCTGATGGACACCTGGCCTGGAGATCATTGTCCCTGGTTTAATGCAAGCAGCTGGTTTTGCAGAATCAACAGAATAAATCAGAGTGCACATTCATCCATTTATGGAGACAGCTCACTCTGTTCTCTCTGCTTGGAATGATGGTTAGATGACTTATGAGAAAACCATGTGAATTTTGTATGATAGCACTGGGAGCATGCAGCCAATGCTGGTATATGCTTTTGCAAAGTCTTAATTATTTGCTGAGCTCAAGTTAAACTCCCAGATGATTTCTATCACCACAAAACCCCATTCGGACAAAAATGCCATTCGCCAAACAAGATAAATAAATCATGTGATTTCAAGTGGCATTTCTTCATCTCTCGATGTTAATAGTAACTGTTGAAAGTTTATCCACTAAGTTTTATGAAAATCTTACAAACCTAAGGTGCCAGATTGTTTTAGATGCAATGTCCTTAAATTTGCCTGTTCTGTCCACCCCATCAAAAGATTTAACTGAGAGAATGAAGTGGCAAAAGGAGGTGGGGATTTGGACAAGTGGGTTCTTTGAGAGAAAATGGAAGACAAAATAGGCAAAGAGGGATTGTTAAATTGTTTTAGCTTGTTTTAGCTAAGAGCACTGTTTTCATGCAACAATCAGGCAAATGAGAGAATGTTTTATTTGTGTACCTAAATATGATCATACAAGGTTATAAACCTCTGGGTTAAGAAATTCTCCTGATTAGTCAACATAATAAAAAGGAGAAAGACTAATCTATGCAAATTAAAACACTCAGTGGAGCCTTTGTAATATCCAAATATGCTTACTCAAGCTTCAGAAAGACAACACTCATTTTATGGTTGACACATGAAGCAGCGCAGTTGGGAATTGGCTGCTGGGAGCTAAAAGCTACCTGTAGAATTGGGTACATTTGCTGCACATCACCCAGAGCAAAGCCTACGTTTTAAGAGCACATTCTGTTAATACACTTGGTCACTGCCAAGCAACTCCTAGCAAGTGGGCTGGTGATCATGTTTTATGTAGGAAAAACTGGGTATTTGTATTCTTCTGGTTTTAAAAAGTGTAGCTGTAACCTGGGCAGGATTTGGACCCTTAAAAACTGAAGATATCGTTAAGTATACAGTTTAACTTATTATTTTAAAAGGCATCTCTGAATAAGATACTCTCCATTTTGAAGAATGAGTAAATACTGGAAAATCTACAATAACATCAAGCAAATGCTATTAAATTCTGCACTGTGGAAGCTAAACTACTGCTCTGGTTAAGGAGTTCAAATACTGTTACATCTGTTCAAGCACACAGGATTAGTTAAATTTTATTTCAAAAGCATTACTAAAGTTTTCTTAGGTTATTAAACTGTGTAATCATCTTGTCACAGTATTTTGGGGTTTCTTATTCCTAAAATTGTCGCTAATGGTAAAAATGTAACTGGAGCAGTTTAGGAATTAGGACTGTCCAGATTCTAACAGAAGAGAGCAACAATGTTAAACAGAAAAACTTGGATTTGACAGAAAAAGATTATTGGAATAGTTTAAGCAAGAGGAGATCCTGACCTGCTAGATCTTGAGGTTTTGTGACATAAATGTATGGGAAGTCTTCATCAAAATGAGACCTGGGTAGTTTTATTTTACCTAAACTTGCTAGTAATTCTTTTACAGATTAAACTGTCTTTGAGTATCTTAGGGGAATAAAAGGAAAACAAATTAAAAACAAACAAACAAAAATGAAACTTACAGAAAAGAATAGACCATCAGTGTAGCTGTAATATTTTCTATATTGTTTTCCCATTATAACAATACTTTAAATTATACATAAAGTACAGTTGCTATACTTGATGATGGGCTGTTCTTCACTTGTCAGATAAGTCAACCCACTACACTTTGCATATATGAAGTTATCATACTGTTTGGCTTCCTTTGGGATAGGGAGATAGGTATCTTTACTGATTTAAAAACCACTTTGTTATTTGGCCAAATATATTGGAGGTTATCAAAACTGTACAAATACGCACAAACTACACAATACACTAAAGCAGATTATATATTACTGAATATTTTTGGAAGCAGCAGGACTTCATCTGACCCTGCAAGTGAACAATTAAATTTCCAACAATTAATTTCTATGTTAACTGTTAAAGAAAATATTGCTTTAAATGTTTATTTTACTTTAGTATAAATAATCTTCCTACCAGTCCTTTAAGGAAGTGAGCACTGCTACTTCTGAATATTTTAAATTAAACAAATGATTCCCCCCAACACTCCAAATGCTTTGATATCAAAGCTAGTTACATTATGAGGAAATACATTGGATGTTGAAACCAGCAAGACTAGTAAAACACATCTCTACCAAAAATACCATACCCTACCTGAATCAACTGAAGATCCATTTGAGATTTTCTGAAATGTCTGGTTCTTTATTTCAATTGGGAAAGATGAACAAACGTTTTGAAAGCCCATTTGTTAGCTGGTTAATATTTCTGAATGTCTACATACTTCTTAAATCTGGTGCCTTGTTCCAAGGGTCCAGGAAAACAGAAACAGGTTGTTGAGCCTCTAAATGTCAATCTGTATCCACATCCATATCCCACAATACACAGACCTCCTCAGTAGAAACTGTTCTGTTCAGAAACATCGCCTCCTGCAGAACTGCACCTGGACAATGCCAAAGCCTGGATGAAATTCAGAATTTACAGTTGGCTCCCATGGCTCTTCCTATATCATTTCGAATCAAACACTTGAAGGCAAGTATTATGCTTGCTGCCAATTACCTAACTAGCAGAAATATTAGCATATTTAATATAGTTATATCAGAATCTTAACTAACCTTTCTAATAGACAGTATTTTTTGCTTAACCTGATTTTTTTATAATGCATCTAGAGGTTATCATGTTTGTTGTTAGATATTCTATCATTTATTCTTGCAGAGATGTAAAAAACTTCTCTACTGAAATTTATTTTATATGAAATTTTGCAATTTGTGTTTACTACGTATTGCCTCTTTGTGTGATTAAGATCTGGGCTAAAAATATTCAGTTGCTCTTTGTGGATGGGAAATGGCCATGTGAAAAAATCTGTTTCCAAGGAAATGGACAGTTTCTTTTTTTTGAAACCATTCCTCCCAGTACATGATGTCTATTTAGTGAGTGTGCTGTAAACAGCAAAGTTCCTTGTAATATTTCTTTGAAAAGCACATTTGTGCTATTTCACTAATAGAGACAACAAATGCTGTATGGTATGAACAATAATTTCACACACGGTAGATGTATGTCAAATGATAAAGTATTTAAGGGTTTTATCAACACAGGTGTGTTCGATGAACTGTTCCTGGAGTCTGAAAGCAGAAAAAAGAGAGCAAATGTTTGCAGTATCTGCCTCTTTTGTACTTTCTGATCTTAATACTTCTCCAGCTAATTGCCTTTGCAGTATCTCCTCTTGTCTTTGTTGTGCCTCGTTTAGCCAGATAATTTCTCATTGGAGGGCAGGTGGAACAGCCTGTCACTGATAGGGAAAGGTAAAGCTTCTATCTCTACAGCTGTCAAGGTTTAGCCACAGGATTGAGCAAAATTTGCATGAGGATTTAGGGAGCTTGTTCAAGACTGAAGAGAGGTCTTGACTTTATTTTCTCCTGCATATTTACCAGCAGAGAAGAAAGAAAAAAAAAAAAGAAAAAAAAAGAAAAAAAAAAGTTCTGTCCAGATGAGGGAATGAATAGTGAAGTAGCAATGGTTGTGGAGAATATCAGCTACCCTTTAGAGCATAAACAAAGGCCAATTTGAAATGTAGAACTTCAAAACACTGCATGGTAAAGCAGATAAAAAAGTAGAAATGAATGTGAAGTGATACTTACGAGGATAAAAAACTGCATGCCATAGTTGGTTCTGAAATAGTTAACACCACTGAGGAATGAAATCCTGAAGTTAGAAAACAGGGAACAAAACAAAACGACAACAAAGCACATCAAATGTTAAAAAGTATTGGGGGAATAAATACAGGGTCCACTGGGTAGAGCAACTCAAACTGAAATAAAGCAAAATAGGAAATACTAGGGAAAAGGACAAAGATGACATAAGACTATATACAGCAGGACACCTGAAGCTGGAAAAGAGAAAACTAGAATTGGACAGGAAAGAAATTTAAGAAATCTGGAATGGTATGGAACATGTTCACTGCCCTCCTATACAAGGATCAAGGGGTATCAAAAGATGCTATCGCATGACAGATTTGACCAGAAGATATTTCTGCACGCAACTTGCAGTTCAGCTCTGTTATTCCTTCCCACAGGACTCTCTCAATCTTCACCTAGGTTTGCAAAATGACTAGACAAATTTATGGAAGAAAAATCCATTGACAGCTATTGAATTTCATGCCATCTCCTGTAATTTATGAAATTTATGAGTTGTGATGTGCTGAAACCTGTCAAAGTATTCTGGAGAATTATCACTACCTGACTGTCCTATCCTCAGACATCTTCTTCAACACCTGCAGTAGCCACTGTCAAGGACAGGAATGGATCTTAGGTCTGGGCTTAGTACAGCCAGAATTAGGTTATTCGGGTAGGAATGACCTACTTGCATTCCTCATTCAATAGATGTGGTAATTTAGGCTCTTTTTAGACTACAGCAAGAATGAAGCTGAACTCGCACTGAAAAGAACAGGAGTGTTTCTGCAACTGGAGTACTTGAAAAACTGGAACTGGAATTAGGGGAGACTTGCAAGAAAATACATGCCAAACCCAAAACCACTACGAGAGGCTTCTGTCCAGTGCAGGACTCTTGACAAGATAAAGAGATCCCGCTGAACAAAAATGATTGCAAAGCTACAAAAAGGTTTAGTTAATGCACTGCTCTCAGTAGAATATTTGATAGAGATCAACAAATGAAGTTTGCTTTCCAGCAGTCCCTGTTTACTTGCAGTGGATTGCTTCAATTACCTTCCAGTTTCTCTTCCTTGGATGAGGATTGCAGTATCTGACTAGGATACACATACTGGACATGACTGTCATTAGGTAATGGCAGTTCAGCATCGCAAGCTGCATCTAGTTTTGGGCATAGAGGGGACCTCACCCCTTTAACAATATGGGCTTCAGTTAAAAATAAATAAAAAACCTGACTCATTTACCTAATTAGGCTCCTGGTCTGTCCTTTTGTGCCTTTTTGACCAGATGCTCCGGCCTGGAAGCATGGGGCTCAGGAGCTGCCAGCCCCTGGGGGATCAGGCCACCGCAGCCTTCATCTGCCAGGCCGTAAGGCACCGCCAGCACCAGGGCTTGCCGACACCGCTGCCTCTGCACACACCGTGTGCCAGCGTTTAGGGCATGCACTGACAGGCTGCAACGTGGCCATTACTCACATCTAGCTAGCAAAGGAGGCACCGGAGCAGCACAGGGCTCGCTATGAAGGCCCGCCAGCTCGACCATCTTGCTGCAAGCACTGGAATCTGTGGGCCAAGTCCTCCATTTTGGCAACGCTACCATAATGGAGTGTCCAAGCATGCATTTCTTGAGGGGGTGATGCCTCCATCGTGCCAGAGACCAAAAAAAAAAAAAAAAAAGGAAATCAAATAAACAAACAATTGACTTAGATCACACATAGTAAACTATGCTTAATTATGCGTTCCCATTGAAGATCAGACAGCAGAGAGCATGCAGATAAGGACACAACGGTGACTGGTTGTGCTGCAGTAACACACCACAGCATCTACATAAAATTCAAGCCTCCCAACTTTGCAGTGTAGCAGAAAGAAAGAAAAAACTTCAGGCAGGTCAGAAAAAAAGAGAGGGCACTGCAAGGTGACCTGGGAAGTGAAAGAAATAGCTGAAAAGATTGTTTTACAAACATACGCAATTCAGCTGAACAACAGTTCCTGAAGAGACTTGGAAAAGGTTGTCTAAGGGACAAAGAGCAGCTCTGAAAGAGTTGATTCATATTAGCATATGGATGTACACTTTTCTTAAACTGTGAAATAACTGCTTGAGGGAAGCTGTGGGAACACGACCAGTCTGGGCCTATTTCAAAAACTCCAGTGGACATAATCCTAGAAAAAGCATTTCAACAGGAATTTTTACCAGTAAGTACTTAGCAGAGCATTTCCACTAATTGCTTTTAGCCTTTATTAATTAAACCTGAAAACTGCTGGTGTTGTCCAGGAAGTTACATTTTGAGGTGCACTCCCTGAAAGCAACAATTTTTGCAAGCTTAAGTGACCTTAGTGCCACATGATTAACAATTGGAGAAAGCAAACATACAAGATTCAACATTTCTCAAAAGTCATCTGTCAGACACCAGTTAACCCTAACTCCAGATTTTATTTTCTTATTGTTTTAGTTCCCTATTTAGCATCTTAAAGCTCAGTTTCATTTTCTTTCAGATCTTATGCTGTTATCTTCATCTTCCTGTTGCTGTTTTACTCCTTTTTTTTTCCTCATTGTTCCTTTAATCTCTAACTCACTTTTCTCTTTTCTTGTCTTGCACATACTGTTCCATTTTGTATATTTTCATCCTTTTTGGCACATTTGCCCCAGCACAATCCATCTTTTAGTTTCTTTGCTGTTTTTCCCCATCTGCTCTCTTTTCATTTTTTCTCCTGTCTTTGCGGCTTCTTTTAAATGCAATATTTGCATTTTGCTATGAAATGCAAAGCAATATCATAGCTCAAACAACTTTATACAAACACACTTCTCCTTATGGCTGTCCTTTCTTGTAGCTTCTGTTCAGATAATACACAGATTTTGTTCAATTTTGTTTAAATGTCACCAGGACAGCACTAGGAATAGCTGTGTCATTTTAAGATTCCAGAAAGCAAATTTAAAGGGAATAAAATGTTTCACTAGGAAATAAGATAGGTTTTTAACTGTCATCTGTCATAAAATAAAAATGAATAAAAATAGGGTCTAAAAATAGGCTTAGAGGTGATCTCCCAAGGATATTTTTTAAGAAAGGACTTTTTAGTCCTAGTAGGTAAGTTATGAACAGAAGACATTTCCCTTCACCCATTTCCATCTTTCCCCCACATTTTATTTTTATCTTGATTGGAAATATTTAGATAAAAAAAATCATCTTTCACAAGTAAGTTCTTTCTCTAAACGTTTTGCTCATTAGTCATAAGGGAAGCATTTGGAGGTGTCGCACATTTTTCAACCCCACTCAACCATTGTCTCTTAGCCCACCAGAGCTTTGGTTGTCTTGCAGACTTCACAGCTACCTGATAATTTAATAGAGATGACAAGGAAACAAACAAACAAACAAACACATAGCCCACTTATTTGGAAGCTTTTTTGTTTGGTTGTTTTTTTTTTTTTTTCTCCCTTAGAATGGGATGAACACATTTCTAGCTCCTTTTGAACACCAAAAAGATACTGAAAATGCTTGCAACCGAGGGAGGTTAGAACAAAATCTGCAGAACACAAAATATTTTCATCTCTCCCTGGCACATGCGTCAACTCTTCCTATCCAAATGTCTTCAGTTTGTACCTGCACAAAGCTACAAAGCTGGGGGTGCTCTGGTTGGATGAAAGAGGCAGCTGGGAGCTGGACCAAGTGTGTCATGGTGCTATCTGTCAGCTGCTGCACACTTTGCTCGTGTGACATTTACACAGTTGAACATTATTTTAACCTCTTCATTTCACTTCCCTACTCAGGATAAGGATGATGAGAGGAGAGGTTGCTGGCTCCTCTTCCTTTCAAATGTTCAACTGGGATTGCTCAACCAGGGTTATCTTCAGACAGAACAGCATAAGCAGGGCAAACTTTCAAAATCATAGCATATTACAAACACTTGACATAGTTTTAATTCATACACTAAAGTAATATTATCCTAATAGGAGAAAAGATATAATAAATGCAGGAAATAACAAAGACTAGAAAATTCTTCTTTAAATATATATATATATATATAAAGGAGAAAAAAGGAAAACAAGAATCTTATATTAGCACTTTGACACATGCTAATTTTCAATCTCATTTCTATGCCATTCTCAGATTAGTAGCAGAGACAGGCCTAATATTTCAAACACACCTAGGTACATAAATGTAGATGCTGTGCTTTAGGGGGTTCTTCATTTAAATAAGAAACTAGCCTGAGGCAAGTGCCTCGCAAGAAATACTTTCTAATAGATTCTCAGCCCTATATCTTAGCTTGTAAAATTAAGCAGCTGTCGGAACAGATTAACCAACTGTCATGCAGAAAAGAAATACATATACAGTGGCACTGTGAAGACAAATTACTGAAAAAAAAAATGGATGCCTAGATAACTCTCCTTTTTTAATTCAATTATTTATTTGGTTCAATGCCTTATTTAAATGGCAAATACCAGGTATTACTTTATTCACACTAGCTGTAAATAATAAATGAAAAACATTTTGAGTAAAACCTATCTTCTCCAGCCAAGCCAAAGGTAGAATATATGTAAGGGGAAAATTGCAAAGAAAAACACTAGAAGTGTTTACAGTGTCTCTATAAATATAGAAAACTACTATTACATAATATATAAAGTGTATTGTACAAAATCCGGGCACTTACAACAGACCTGAATTTTTACTGTTTGCAAATTGTGTCTAATGAGCAGCAGCATTGATAGCATGACAGAGATAGCAAAAGATTTTCCTGTTAAAACACAGGTGTTAAGTGGTCCTGAGTTGCGACACGAGTGCTGCTATGTCTATGCACGTAAGTAAAGATTTTCGCACTTACTACTTTCGGTAAGCTACAATACTGTGTGATAATCATTTCTTGTACTGTTCCTGATGGATTTGCAGGCCACGGCTGAATTAGTTTGTTTTGATGGGAACAGTGGAAGAAAAGCTCTATTGCTTATGTTCAGTGAAAGTAGGGATTTAATATGTTCACACTTTTGCAGGCATAAATATATCACAAATGCGTAAAATTAAGAAATAAAACTTTTAAATATAGCTCATAGAGTTCTAAAAGTCCTGTTAATGACTTTTTTTTTTTAAATAAAAAAGCTCTTTAAAAATACACACAAAGTGTTCAGCAAAAGCTGCATATAGACCATAATTTTGCAAAAGAATTGAATGCTTTCAAATGATTGTTTCATTTCAAAAGCAGACTAAGTTGACCTGGGTCATAAGGCAACATACTTCTGGGATCATAAGACAGATGCCACCACCACATCCAAAAATATGTATGAAATTTTGATCCTTTCCTCCAAATCTGTGCCCTAGATAATGCATTTCTATCTTTTATGCAAGGAAGAGTCAATGACTCATCTCATGCCCAGCAGGTTTCATGACCTTTTTTTCTAAATTTCTTGTAGATTTGAAGTAGACAGATAATGCTGGAGCTGGAAGTGTCATTGATTCTGTCCTGAGAAATGCACTCAATGGGAAACAGAAGCTGGTGGAGACTGTACTGCTTTCTTTTTCCAACCTTAATGATTGCATGATTCTATGATCTTATGATTCTACATGGACTTCCAGCCTTGTATATTATCAGGGAAATGTATGCCTCAAAAGTTCCCTTGTTTAACATCTTTAACATTGTTAGCAAGAGTTTAATGGTGGATTCTGAAAATATATTGCAGGCTGAGGTCAACGGTAGTCCCAGAAGAATATACTTTTTTTTTTTTTTTCCCCACTGTAAACCACAGTCTAATGAAATAGAAATCAGTATCAAAATCCAATAAAATAAATCTAGGTAGCAATATGTGAATGCCTGGCTTGTGCTTATTTGCCTATATATTTGAGCTGTTTCTATATTTAAAGAACAGAGACAGAACTGGTGAAGGCTTTTTTTCTTTTGTGTTTTGCTGAACTAGTAAAATCACTCAAGGTTAATACAATTAGATCATGGATAAAGTTCTTGATGGATGAGAATGCAGTGACACTGAAAAATGCGGTGCTCATTCTATTAGAGATATTTCTGCATCCATTGCAATTAAGGGAGGTACGGATGTGAATATGGTAGTAGCTGAAAGAATAATAAATGGCTCATGCATTTATAAACTACTACAAAAGACATTTCAACTAAGACAAATACTGGCAGACAGATCATCTTCATTCTTATGATGAAGGTCAGCTCATGAGACAGCATTCATACGCTGTCAGAGCTGGGAAGTCCAGAAATGTTCTTGCTGGGGGGGTGTACCTGTGAATTTCTTTCTTGTTGAAAGGAAAAAAAGTAACATGGAGTATGGGGCAGGCAGTCCGGTCTGTGGGACTTGTGTGTATGGGTGTGCATAGGTGGAATGAGCCTACAAATGAATCTACAGAATGAAACTATGATTCAGCCTGTGAATCCACACTCTGGATCAAGACTCTCAATATGCTGTGAGCACGCCTTTTTAAGAACTTTGAAAGACAGTTTAAAGGTAAAAAGTGTCTTTTTGGCTTGCATTTATCACCTGAGCTATAAATCAAATAAATATTTTTAAAAATAAGATTTTATATTTCTCCTAGAGAAATCTACAGACAGTAGGAATAACTCCGGAAAGAAAGATCTGTTCCAAAAGAAACAGCAAACACCTTTCATTATGCCCCTTGCAGCTCTATTAGTGGCTCCCTGTGCAAGTGTGAGCTTTTCTGGAACCAGATGAGACAGAAACAAAACTGAAGAAACTGAGGGGGTTTCTTTTGTGTTCTGCTCTGAATTCACTACCAGAACAAGAAAAGCATTGGTAAAGGTAACCAGTCCAGCATGGGATATTTACATCAGCTCCTTCTCCAGTGCCTAATATTATTACTCAAACCAAACCTTTGCATTGGTCTCCCCGTTTTCCCAAACCCTGAAGTATCACAGTTATTTGGAACTCATCTTTCTGCAAAACCTGGCTGAAGTTGGACAACTGATTTTGAAGTTATCATCTGCATCTCACTACCCACATTCAGAGAGTGAGTGACTGCAAAACTCTCATTTCCCCAGGGAAGATGAATGGAAATGAGCTACTAATGCTCATTAACATTTTAGCACAAAAAGTGCCGAATTTTCAGAAAACCTCTGAAGCCCTGGGGGAAAAACATGTTTTTTCTCATGCAAATAATATTGGCAAATCCACAGTACTACACACTTTATGCTTAGAAATCTTTGTCAGCAATTGCAGCTTCACAAAATAACAGGCTAAGACTCCTACACTACCACAACCGTAAACTACATATATTTTACTTTTTTTTTTTTTAATGCCCTTTAATAATGTGCATAGACCCCTTAAAATGGATGGCAGCTTTCCATCACAATTATCACATTCTTCTACTAGTATCAAGCATCTCTGGAATTTAATTCGCTGATACAACTTTTATAACCAGAACTCCATTCTGCTTTCCTAAATTACAGAGGAGTTATCCCTACTTGGTGTTTTTTCCTTAGTGTCTCTTATCACAGATTACAGGCATAACCAAGTCTCCACTTTATTACAGTAACATCTTCTGAGAAAAAAAAAGTTTACATTTATAAACCAGGAAATATTCTCTAGGTTGACCAAGCAAACATATCTCGATAAATCAAAGGTAAAAAATAAAAAAGTTAATTGCAAGAAAGTATGGTTTTCTTATTCTTTACTATAATGATATAAGGACAATCATCACAAGTGGATTTTCATGCCATTATCATCTCCAGTATGTGAAACATAGTTATTCTTTAAATGTGGACAGCTCAAAATTAAGAATTATGTGTTCTTATTTACCTCTGGCCGTTGAAGAAGACCCCTGCTCAAATTTGGCACTAGGTGACCATTACAAATAATTTGGCAAAGGCACGCATTGATGTTTTCTGAACACCATGGCATTGTAACAAGCAGATCTTACAGGATGTGATTTCCCCACTTTTATTTTGCAAGAGCACTAATGATCTTAATGTTTGCGCTTGAAAAGAAAAATAAATATTTATTAAACTTATTAAGGAAATTCATGGCTGTGGCTATTAGGACTTTTCCAAAGTACATGCATCATTCTGGGCCTCATCCAAGAAGGCTTCCAACTCAACAAATGATTATAGTAATGATTTACTTTAGCACCAAACAGGAAGTATGCATCAGCTATAAACCCAAGGGGGCAACACTGCTTCCAATGGGTTTCCAATGGGTTGTACTAACCTTTCAAGCAGGTTATCTTCTCTAAATAGGTTAAACGGAGGCCTATTTAAAGTGACCATTTTCATGAACGTAAGAAAAAATGCATAAGAATTTCATGCATAAGAAAAATACGAAGCAACAGAACCAAGGCATACAAGTACAAAGATACTACACAATATATTCACGTTATTGCTTTCACTCCAACAGGAGAATAAGCCAGGTTTGTTCGTTTCACTATAAAGTTCATGAAAGCAACCACTGTTTCATAGAGGTATCTATCTTGAGTCACTATGAACTGAGAGCCAAATTTGATAACTTAAATCTCCCCAATGAAGACAGAAGTATGTTGAAAATCCTGGTCTCATACTAATCAGCATGGAGAGCCAGAGCCTTCTCAGCAAAAAGACATGAATATTACTGCTGCTTCTTCCTTCCCGTATTTTATCTGGCTCTGGAGAGCTATGTGAAGATATATAGCAGCAACCTTTCCAATCTGCGAGATGGCATTTATCACCTGTTCAGATGAGTCTGGCAACCTGAAGAGACCACAACGTGCTTTATAACTGGCCCCTTCTAAAAAAAAACATGAAGTTGACTTACAGTGAATAAGGATGTTTGGGGCCAGGTTTCTCTCCCTGGAAGTGCTACCTAGTCCAAGAAAGTTGATGATTTTTTTCAGCTGCAGTAGGCTCTTGGATGCCTTCTGATTTCTTTGTGCAAACCCTAACAGACACAATGGCTACCACAGCAGGAACAAAACAGGTATTTGTGATAGATAACAGTGGCTTTTTTTCTTTTGAGATTCAGTGGATATTGCAACTTGTCTGTTAGATACTCAGTTCCTGAATTATTTCATTTCACTATTCCTGATATTGCCTATCTAAGGACCATTTGTCAACTAAAGAGGTGAATCCCTTAAAAATGGATGAGATTTAGGATCTAGACTTCTGCCAGTAGGGTAATACAATGCAGAATGGAGGAACTACTGGAGAGGATTAATGTGAACACCAATTCACTGAAACATATTTGTAAATGAAATTATGATTCACAGATGGTTTTCCCTAGGAGCTATAGTTTTGTTTCTGACACACACATCTTTAATGACTATCTTCAGTTAACATCCTTCCAAGATCCGCTTCTACTAAAATAGGCTATATCATCCACCAAGGCTTCCTAGTTTAGCAGTTATTATACTTAGGTCTGCTTTTATCAAAAATCATGATATTGCATAAAAGAGCATATAATTATTTTTTCTGTCTCTGGGTAGAGAGAATGATGATCAGCAGAACACATTTCCATCTTCTTCTTTTTTTAAACACTAATTTTAATATTTTTATGAGAGAAGAAAAGACCTTTGCCTAGTTGGAAATGCTTTTCATATCAAATGAAAATTATTTATATTGGACAAGGAAAAGCTGATGCCCTAAATTAAGAAAATCATCTGTGTGCTGCTGGAGATCTGGAAAGTGAGTGGTGATTTAACAACAGCACCTCCTCTAGAGATATTTATAGGTGGAATTCAGGTTTGCTTTTCATGGCTTTCTTCAAAAGGCAGTACAAGATCCTACAGTGTTATGATCCTATATTGTTATGATATTGCATGGCTTCTACTCTGCTGGCATCTTTGCTAGCAAGATTCTAGCACATCTCCACAGGTTTTCCCCATTTAGATGATGCCGTTTTCCCTCCTTTTGTCTGAAGCTGTAGTTAGCTATCTGTTCCCAGACTGAAAGCTCCTGGCAAATTGCAAGGACCAGCTCCAGGAAGGGTGGGTTAGGAGCCATGCGGTTTGCTCTGAGGTCTGGTGCTATTCCAGAAACCACTTGCAAAGTGATACTCTCTCTTGGCGTGCTTTGGGAACTGCTTCAGATTTGCCATTCAGCATATATCTCTTTCTATGGATTCTGATAGAAAAAAAAAAATAAAAAAATTGCTCACATGATACCAACACTGCACTTGATTCTGGTTAGCCTCGAGATTTCTGCAAAATGTCCTGCTCTGGTGTAAGGGTCAGGGGTTTGACAAAGCATCTGATTTCAATGTTTGTAATATTTTTTTTTAAGATATGCCTCTGCAATGGAAGAAGGGAGGTGGAAAACAATGATAGCGTGAGATACACAACTGTATCTCACTCCTGCAAAAACTGTTTTTGTTGTTTTGTGTTTTTTTGTTTTATGCTTTTGTTTTATTTTGGTTTTGTTTGTTTCTAAAGAGTGGAAATCATAAACTAAGCACCAGTGTTAGATCATTTGTTAGATCACAAGGGTACAACGTTGCAAGACATTCCAGACTCTCACATTCATTGGTGTTAGGCAGATGCCAAAAGTTTGGTTTTGATTTTTTTTTTTTTTCCTTAATTCATAGATATGGAACCTGAAGTTGCATCCTTGATTTACAGTCTGGGAAGGGTTAATGTAGTCCTCTTGAGTTAGAAACAACAAAAACAACAAAAACAAGCTGACACCTCCAACTTAAAAAAAATAAGAAAGAAACCTCTTCAGACAGTCATGTATGTCATGAGTACAGACACTAGCCTGAATTAGGACTGACAAATTTTGTACCCTCATAAAATACAGGAAAGACTGTATGCACCTGGGCGATGGAGCACAGGGTTAGGCTAGAAAATATGTTGTAAGCTAAGAAGCCACTTGATTTTCTTGTATCAGGGCTTCTCCCCCTAGCCATGGAAAGAGAGGAGCAGGAATAAAAAAATGTAGCCTTCTGCAGCATCAGCTGTGCTACTGGTGCACACATAAGGGCACAAAAACTCACGGTTGTGCTGGTACTTTGTGGAAGTAGCCAATACTATTTTAGTTTTTCATAAGTGGCAAGAAATCCTTTTTCCCTCAGCTCCAGCTTCCCAAGCAACATGAAAAACAGAAGTGGCTCTAGCTTGTCTCAGGAAGCTACAGCTGTAGCCCTCTTAAGTATACATTCACAGTACTTGAAATTGCACCTGCAGGAATAACTATTTATATATAAATGTTCTCACTTAATCTTCCAATTCAGATAGGTGGCTTTTCTCCCTGAGTAAGAAAAAAATATATATTTTTGAGTACCCACTTCTTGAGGAATCAGCTTAGATGTGTGCCTTGTTCCTTCTGTCTTATTCCCCATAATTCACTGTGAGGGCAGTAGGGGAAGTAAAGGCCAAAAGATTATCCATCACTGCTGAACTGCACAAGTAAGAAAATTAAGTGCCAAGAGACCATATGCCCTTTCATATACTTTGGGGAATCTGCCCGTATAATCCTCCCGTGGAAAGATGAACAAAACCAAACGCAGACATTTCCTGATGTCTACAGATGTTCCAGCTTTCCAACAAATGGGACTTCTTTTTCCTCTGTATTTGCTTTGATGCACCTGTAGGTCAGGAAACAGTTCAAAATCGACACCCAAACCCTCTGCTCAGTGCTGCCTTTGAAGCAGGGATATCAAGACAGACCTCCCAAGAAGCCTGTTGTAGAGAAGGAAGGCAGAACTGAACTCTGGGAATTCATGCTCCAGCTTCAGTGCAGAAAGTTGAGTTTCTCAACCAAGTCAATGATAACAAAAGCAGCTGTAAGGACACAGGTATCTCTTTTCTGTTCGCCTGGCAATAATCCCTTTAGGGGGAGGAAGAAGAGGAACCAGGACCAACAGCTCTAGTATTGTCTAGTTCCTCTCCTGGCCAAAGCAACCCTGCAGGCTATGAAAAGCTACTCAGACACAGAAATAAGAATGACTTATTGTAGACACATCTTTGCTTTTTCCTCTGTTCCCCCCACCTTCCCCCAATCCATTTGAAAGCAGTAACACCATCATTAAGTTGGGGGGGGAAAAAATCACCAAAAAGGAAGAGCCAGGCTTGGATGACTAATCTAAATTAATAGTCAAAAATGTTAAGTGAAAAGCTTTTGGAGTGGATCCACGGAGTGTTTATAAAGCATGAAGAGAGTCTTTATTAACATTTTCCTAATGGCAGCGATTGATGGTTCTGATTTATCTTCCTTTCGACTGGCCCTGCTTACACTACATCAGTGTAACCATGAAGGACACTGAATTGTTTCTTTTAAAGAAACTGTAAATCTTAGCGCACCAAAGAACAGCACATTACTTAAGATTACAGATTTTATACAAATATTAAGCAAAGTATACACTATATGCATCAAGCTGCAGCTAAAGGAACCTCCGCGGTTCAATTGCCACAGTTACCTCTCAATTGCCTCTGAGGCCAAAACGTGCCCTACTTTTATACTATTTGAACTCTCTCTAAGCTTCCACAAATCCTACACTATTAACCTTTAATGAAGTCAAGTATTGTAGAAAAGAATGCTTGCTTCACTGTGAGATGATTTTACACAAAACTTTAACTTACTCAGAATTGGGAACATCATTTTGCCTATCATATACCCCTACCCTGAATACTGAAGAGCATAATATAAAAGTGCTTTGGCTCAGTACAGGTGCTCTTACAAAGATCCACCTGGCCCAAGATCCCGTCTCCAGCAGGGTCCAAGACAGAATATAGAAATAAGGTGTGAAAAAAGTGTAATACTATTTTTGTCTAGCAGACTCTAGACTTCAAAACAGTTTGCAGATGAGGGAATTCTTGACCCACAGCTCATATCCCTTTTAACCCTTATAAATTAGTACCCAAAACATCCTGTGAAAAAGTGCTATCTCTCAACAAACAAGCTCCATGAACAGCCACTTTAAAAAGTATACTTAAGTCTGTGACAGGTAAGATGTGGATGCAGTAGTCAATGCACAGAGCATTCAAGTAGTGCTTTCTGGAGCACAATCAGTGCTTTGTCAGTGTGCTCCTCAGTGTTTAAACTTTGTAAGATGAAAGACAGGAACAGCACATTACTATCTATCATAATTATTTCTACATGTTAAGTTTTTAAAGGTATCTTGTGAATATCACATTTCCAGTTCCAAAACAAAAAGAGGTAAGGGGAATGATGCAACATTATGTGCCAACTCATTAAAAGAACATTAGAATAACAAGATAATAACAAATTAATTTACCCAAACTTGTAACAAATAACTTCTCTCTTTCCCAAGAATTGCTTTGTGTTACAACGATGAAGAGTGACAAGCTACAGTTATGAAAAAACAGAAAAGAATTGTGTACACAAATCGAGATCCTTCCACTGCCACACTGGAAATGCTCACCCTACTATCTGTACCAAAGGCTGGAGGTATGAGTCAGTCATCCTGCTCGTGATACACATTCCTCTGGAAAACAAAAACAAAAAAAACAACACTGCTCATAGCTCCCACACTGGCCACGATATGTAGCTTTTGATAGGTCTGCTCTAAGCAATAATACTGACTGTGGTCTCTGCAGCAAAACATCCCTGTCTTGAAGGATTCTGTTGGGGCCAGAAGGCCTTGAAGGAGGAGTGGACTAGGCAGAGAAGGCAGATGGAAGTGACCTGTCCAACCTGCCATCTACTCTCTTCAAGGTTTTATAATCTGATATGGTTCCTGTTGAGGTATAAAATCTCCTGGGACAAACAGAGTGAGTTCTGAGAGCTCTAGGAGCAAGCTGAGGCCATTTGGGGCATTTGCATCAAAACAAGAGGAGGTTATTTGGGAGTCCAGCTGTCAGAGAGCAGCAAGAGCACGGCTGCTCCAGGAGGGCAGGTGAGCTGGCAGCCACCGGTGATGTTGTCTCCCTGGGCCCATGAGCCCAAGGGGCAGGTTGGGGTCCTGTGTAGGGCTGCCCATTCATGCACACAGGCCTCTGACACTGGGAGGCAAAGAACACAGCGCTCAAGCAATTTCACAAGACAAACTCAGCCTTGACTGCTGATTTTCCCTGTGAGGGAGAAATGGGGCTAGAGCTCATGAAGTACTGGGAAATGCAAGACCAAAGGAATTCACAGCCAGCAGGACAGCCCTGTATCAGAGCTAACAATGCAAAAGGACAGCACACAGCGAAGTCTTAGATCACTGACCATTCTGCAATTATATTTTAGCCAAACAATGCGATTTCTAAACTCCACTCCCAGTGGGCCTCAAAAGGAAATCATACCCATCAGTGCAGTGTGCCAGCAAGAGACAACAAGGAATGAAATGCATCAACAGCCAGCTTTTAGTATAACCCAGACAGGTTAGGGCCACAATAGACTGCAGTGGAGTGAGTTGGGATAAAGGACTAAGTGGATGAAAAAGGACACATCATAGAGTGACACCTAGAATAATCTGGAGAGCACTGAATGAAGATGCAGAGGTGATGAGCTTGAAGACCCCTCTGGTGATAAGAAGGATTTCAGTAAGAGAGTAACAATAACAAAGTTATCCTCTTTGCAACTCAAGTTAGTGACAAAGTACATCTGGAATACACTTAGAACTGGCAAGGACAGCTTTGACATTTTTCAAAAACTGCAGTTGATATTATTCTATTGGAATTATTAAATTACTTCTTTTCTTTATCCACTCAATTTATTTTCACTGCTTTGGTTCTACATTTTGCACAATAATGTAATTTATGAATGGGGTTCTTTTGTTAGACAACCTGAGAGGCACAGAGCAGACTTCCATTAAGTGCCTTGGGATCCCCTTGCTCCTCAGAGCACAGAACTTGATCGCACAGATCAAATTCCCCCAGCCAATTTTTACCTTGCAGTACAATGATGGCAGCCAAGCTAGGATTTCAGACACTACTACAGTTTGTTTTCCTGATCCTCAGGAGGGAGCGTAGAGTGTGTCTGATATCATGTTCTGTGTAATAAACACTGGACAATATTTTATTTTACTTAAGCAAAACAATATTAAAGAAAAAATAACTAGGGCTTACATACAGCTTCAAATGACACTATTAAGACGTATGCAGTATAAGGAGCAAGCAGAAATTATTAAAAGGTTGCAATTAAACCTTTTGCAAGTAAACATTCATACCTGAAAAGGCACCATAACAAATTTTTCCAGTTGCAAGATAAATTGAAGGGAAATAGGCTTACACTTAACTCTTCTGAGACAGCAAGAGCACATCTATCAAATCTAAGCTGCCACCTGAATTCCTACTGAGATGAGATCTCAAGACTTATTCTTCCATTAAGGGTTCCTTCTCTGAGTTACGGGCCTGATCTGTGAAACTGCGATGCTTTGGAGCTTCCTGCGCAACTCTGCCCCATGAGCCTCTGTGCTGGAGCCTGGGAAAGGCCTTAAATTCAGCACGGCTGGAATCCAGCTGTGCGCTCTGCTACTCAATCAGCAAAAACCCCTCCAGTTAAATACAATGCAGTTGTTGCCAGAGCTACCAAAGGGACTCCAGTCGTATATCTACATGAGATGGCTCATCTAGATATCTTCTAAAGCCTGCTCTTCTCTGAAACGTTACTGTACTACGTTATGAGAGTCTGTAATTGCTTCAGATAAAAAAGCCTGCAGCCACAACACTGAGCTTATTCATAAGCCAGTGGGCATGTTTACTGTCAATAATTTCCATAATGGGTAAAATGATATTGTACAGAGTACAGTACAGAGTAGGTCTCCGTTTCTAAAACTTATCTAAAGCTTTGGTGATGCATGGTTTTTAAGTGTTAGGACAGCTAATGGCTTTTTTTTTTTTTTTTCCTGTGTATTTTAAATGTTTTCTGCAAGTAAAAACAAACCAATTCACTCCCTTCCATTCATCCCACCACTCAGTGAATAACGAGGTGTTCTGTTTTACTTTTAAATAAATGGACTTCCAATCATACTTAATGCCTTGTTTCTAACAATTGAGCATTACCATTGCCCATCGTGTTACATTTCTGTTAGCACCAGCAATAATGAAAATGTCCCTTTAGAAATACCAGTGCCTGAGTGCACTCACAGGCCCTGATGTCCCTGCCCACCGCCGGGACTTCCCCACCCTGCCCACGACCTTACTCCAGTCCATGGGGCCATTGTTGCCTGCCCAGAAAGGCCACAGGATGCTATCCGCAGCCCCACTGCTGCCAGTGTCCCATCCCCATCCCCAGGGAGGTGCCCAATACCCTTGGCTGTGTCTGAGCCCCACTTCCCTCACTGGGTATGATCCTGACACCCACCCGCAGCTCACAAGCTCACAAGTAATTAATTGGGACTACATATCAGACAAGACACATGCTCAAATATAGTAGTATACTTCCTCAAAAAAAAAAAAAAGTTCCAGTAACTGATTATTTTTAATCCACACTCCATACTTTTAAAAATTTATAAAAAGTATCTTGCAACATGGACTACAAGGATCACTCACCAGCAAGGCAGAAGCTGCCCAGACCAAGAAGACTCCAGGAAAAGATACTCAAAAAGAATGTTTTAAAATGAAGAAGGTAGTTAATATCAAAGAATAACGAGTGTTACTCAGTTCTTTACTCCTAAAGGTATTTTAATTAAATTTGAATACAATATTTTCCAGACCTACACAATTACTCACAGTGTCACCTCCTCCTCTTACCCGCAGTGCAGATGTGACGGTGGGAACAGTTCCCCTGCTATTCAGGCAGAGAAGAGGGAGAAAACCTTCAGTCTAAGAAAAGATTAACACACTCAATTTCAGCTTCTGCATTCAAAGTAATATCTATATATATATTTTTTTTTAAATGAGGCCTCCAAAGGAGATATCTTTCATCTACTTTCTTCATTTACATCTTCCCTTTTAAAAATGCAGGTTGTCAGTTCCGAAGGAGGAGAAACAAACCTGAGCACTATGCAGGAGCCCTCAAACACTGCCCAAGAAATATCCCTGTGCTGGCAAGGCCATTGCTGTTTCATCACTAAAACTCTGCTACTGAAGCTGCTGAAACCACCTAGCAGTGGACTGGTCTTTGAAGGAAAACACCAGGTCTACTGAACACGTTTTGTTCTGATGTGTTTGGGATTTCAGCTCAAGTGTAATGCAGTCTTTTCTGCTTTCCCACTCCCTTCAGATTTTCTTCCAATGAAAATCAATGCTGATGAAAGTTGCTGGATGGGAACTCTGGAGACTAAAGGCCTCTAATTACCCAGAAAAGCACAAAAATCTATCCCCCATTCAACTCCAGGGTTGCCACAGCCCCTATTTGCAGGCATCACCACCCTAAGAAAGGAAAAAAGAAATCAGCTCAAGAAAACGTTTTGATCTTAAGCTTTGTTCTAAGCCTCTCCCAGTGATGCTAATTATCACCAAACATGACAAATCTTCTTGTGGCAGTGTCACCTGTTAGAAAATACACTAGGAGCCAAGTCACAGGAAAGTGGTCACCACAGTGAGCAGCTCATCCAGGTAGGCTTTGGGTACAATACAGATCTAAAATCACTTTGCTCTAAACTAAAACCACCACAAGACCTTAAAGCTTAGACTGATCTATTCCCCCACCCTACCAAGCACAAATAATTTCTACTGACTGAGGAAGAAAAATTGCTTAACAAGAAACAAACAACGATACTACACAAAAGACTTCAATAATCAGACATCCAGAAATGTTATTGAGTTTTATCCCCTGATGGAATATGAAACTCATTCACAGAGCCTTAAAAATAAACAGTGTATATTCCAAAATGAAACACCAAACCTAAGCAATTTGATTTTTAAATTATTTCACTCAAATAAGACCAGAATAGAAATAATCTGAGAGAGGTACATTTAAAAGAATTGTCCTTCTCCAGGAACTTCTCACACTTCAGACAAACGCCTGCTATTGAGATACTGTAGCCAGGAACAGTTACTGGGACTGCTAAAAAACTTTCTGAGAACAGGAGGAGAAGGGAAGTAAATTTACAATATTGCCATTTGCATGGGCTGAATCTGGAATAGATTTTCTACCAGTGTTACGATATAATTAAGTTATATTTTAAATGTAAAAAACAATGCAAACTCATTTACATTACTGCAATATCCTTGGTTAACGTACCTGTTGGCAAAATACCGTCAATGTAATTAGGATAAAAATGACGAAGTTTCCAATTCTACATTATACTTCATTATGAAAACAAAGCACAGAACTTTGTTTGAGGCTCTTCCTTACCAACATAGAGTGGTTAATTCCTAAACCACTAAAACCTTCAAAATATAAAGAAAAGAGAGATAAAAAGAGTAAACTTGAACTTCACTGAGTCAAAGCAGTGCTATTAGATTAGCAGCTGATGAGTTGCATCTTCAATTGTACTGCTAATTTAACAGCAT
Organism: Anser brachyrhynchus; assembly: GCF_964034855.1. Taxonomy (NCBI): domain Eukaryota; kingdom Metazoa; phylum Chordata; class Aves; order Anseriformes; family Anatidae; genus Anser; species Anser brachyrhynchus. The sequence continues at coordinate 12,183,999 of NC_137694.1, read as the reverse complement.
CTCACTGAAGACTTGATCTGGATTTGTGCCAAAGTTTTAACCTTCATAAAGACTTCTCTTTCTCCTGCCCCATCCAGGTTTAGAGGTGCTATAAAATTATTGAGTTATATGTTAGAAATTGCTTTTCACTTCTATCAAGGCTGGGAGCCATCCACTTTGAAGGGAAGATACTAGCACAAATCACTAGTGTTCGGAGTTATATACAAACACTTTGCAAAATTCTGTCTGCAACAGACAATAGATAAACTAATCCTAAAGCGTGAGCTAGAAAAAAAAAAAGTAAAAAAAAATAAAAAAAATAAAATAAAATAGAAAAGCAATCAAAGCAGAAGTCCTTCCCTAGGAGCTTTCTTCCACATTCACACAGACTTGGGCTGTGCCTTTACACCACCACAACATAGCAAGAGCATTGGTGAATTAATCAAATACTAAAAAACTTGAACAATAGCTAATGCTAACAGCATTCTAACAACAACAACAAAAAAGTACAGCACAGAAAAGCTTTTGTTGCAATGTATACTAAAAATAAAGCATACACAATAGAAGGATAAATCCATTAGTTTTATCTGCATTATCAAAGTCCTAAATGGAAGTTAATCAGTCTGTGAAAAGCCTTGAAAAGTAACAGAAGGATTACACAATGCTGTTATTCAGATTTTACACACAAGCGAAAATATATTTAATAATACTTTAAACAGCATAGACCTTGGATGGGCTGACCAATTTCACAGTTGAGAGCCATCTATGCAGTGATTTGTACTGCTGGCACAGACTCAAACAATCTCTGATCATCAATTACCTGGATAAGGAAAACATATTTAGAATAAGACTATTTTTTTTCTAGGTTTACCTCAAGTCTTTAAGGCGCAATTTCACAGTCTATATACGTTGATGTATGCCTATTCACTCTTGCATCATCAGTATAACAGACAACAGTGTGCAGAATGGAGCTGCAACATGGAATATATACAAGCTAAATGTATATAAAGCTATAAAAGCAAGAGGCAGAATATGTTTAAAACAGTAGTTGACAGCAATTTCAGCTATTTATCTTAATACACGTACTAAAAAAACTCTTGGAATGCCATAATTAAGTGGATACCCTTCTGTGTGTATGCACTATGATGTCGTTCGTAACTGTATGGCCATATACAAACTCTTCTGCAAGACCTTCGCCCATTTTAATGCAAAAGATGGATGGCAACACTCAATCAATGAAAGATACTTAAAAATTGGCTTTCTCCTCAGTGTTCGGCGTGTGTGACCATATGCTTTAGTTTAGTGCACTCCGTTCAGACATGTTCTGTAGACAATATGATTAATTTTTGTATGGAAATTTTCTAGTGTTCCTTGATATAGCATCTAACAACACCATAAATACTAGTTTATTTCTACAATGCAACTTTTATGAAGGGAATGCCGTTATCCTCACTTTTGAGGTGAAGAAATATAAGACAGAAAGAGCTTAAAATAGCACATATTTAGTGATTTTGGAGCCTAGTTAGTAAGGAAAAGAACCTGATATTTTCACATTGTTTGGGCTTTGTATGTCCAAAGCACTGAAGGTGTGTCGGTTCTGAGTGCTCAGCATGCCTGCTACTGAGACCTCAGCTTTTCCTTTCTGTGAAAAGTCAGATTTAAGCAAGTTGATTAACACAATACAGCAGTTCAGTGGCACAGACATTGCTATCATCCTGTCGTTTAGAATAACACTTGAACTGCTTTAAGCACAAGACACTACTTCCTCTTCCTACCTTCATGCTTGATTCACTCAGTACCTTCCAGTTTCTGCAATAAATGAAGCATGGTAATAAAAATCATCCATAGCGAAACACAGGAACCCTAAATTTCATGTTTGGTTGGTTTCTTTTTCTTTTTTTTTTTCCTTTAGAGAAAAAGTTTTTCAAGCAATTTCATATTTCTCTGCCTGTAGCTGTTTTCCTTTTCTTTTTCTCTCCTGATATGCAGGAGCCCTTCTGCCTAAATCCCCTCCATCCTGTCCACTGGCGCATCTAGTGTTGTCACAGCGAATACACAAGGGGGCAAGCCCATCTGTCTGGTATTTCAGATCAGGCAGAAGGAGGGGATTTAGAAGAAGATTATTGTGAAGGTTTTGTTGCAAGTGTGCCAGTGTCTACGCTAGGCTTCTGCTGGCAGGCAAGCCCAGCACCTGTGTCGCTGCCAGCACCGTGCTGCTGGGACACTCCAGATTCACTCCCCTAGGAGACAATGAGAGGAAGCCTGCCTGTGGCCTGGTGACTGCAGCACTGCAGGGGGCTTCACTGCCTTCTCCAAAGCAGGGGCAAGGAGTTGGTAATAGCTGATCAGGGAGTTTAGGACAGCCGTTCCCTTCCCCACCTGAATGCCCCGACTTCGCACACTGGAATTAGCAGCCTAATTCCAACAGGCAGCAGGAAAAGGAAGAGGAAGAGGAGAGTGACGCTCCTTACCTTAACAAGATAACCTGCAGCTGGTTTGACTCCTTTTTTTTTATGGGAAGCTTTGGTCTTATATCAAAGATCTTAGAACTGCTCTATACACTGAAGGACACTTGGCATCTCATAAATGTCCTGAATTTAAAACATGCATGAATGATAAGAGCCCAAGATTATTTTTTTTTTCCAAAATCAAGAGAAGTCTTTAAAGTCCTCATAAAATAAACCTGATGATGCATTACTGCATTTCTGTACGATACATTTATTTTACTAGTGATGTTTAAATTCCCATTAAGTTTCACAGGCAAGCTCCCAGAAGGATAAAGAAACAAAATGGACCTTTGAATTTTTATTTCAGTCTGGCTGCTGACAGAGTGGTAACCTCCTCAACCCTGAACTTTAAACTAAGTCCTAGTCATATTACGAAAAATCACCTAAGAAGTTACAAACTTACAGTCGTTAAGGGAATGAAAGCTGATGTTCTGGAGCACAGTTCTGCCTAGGAGATAGGCCTGGGAGCAGGTTTCATATTTCAGGGTAACCTGTGGGTGAAATCCTACCTTGGCTGAAGTAATCAAGACTTTTGCTATTGATTTCAGTGAAACAGTGAAACCAGGGTACAGACTTAAAAGTGAAAAAGAAATAATAAAAATAATAATAATTTTTAAAAAGAGCCCCAGAACCAGAAATGAATGAGAAAGAGAGATCTTCAGTGAGAGAGCTCTCTGCACGCAGACAGAAACATTTTGTACTCGCCTCCATCACTGCTTCAAGCTCACTTGAACAACCCAAGCAGTTCGATTTCCTAAATTGCAGCAGTGCTTTCTTATGGTGAGAGATTTTGTTCTTTATTGTGATTTTTTTTCTTAAAAACTTGAATTATGATTTCTATTGCTGTCATCGTGTTTGATCTGTGTTATTGTTGTTGACTTGGTTCAAGCTACTCTAACATTTATCTGCTTTCTTAGAAGCCAAAGAAGAAAATTTCTTCCTGCAAAGTGAAAAAAAGAGCATTCTTTAACCATGCGTTAGTCTGGGGATTTCAACCCTAACATTAATTGAACAATGCCTATTTATTCAAGCTGAAGAGCTGATTGGGTTAAGACTTAAAAGCTAAAGAAAAACAGGATAAAGCTATTGAGACAAACTCCAATCTTAAAATAGCAGAATTACCCACATCCAGTCCTGCTTTCCTTTCTAACAAACAGAGTTTGAGGCATTATAAGAGCCTAACAGGTTCCAGATATTGTCTCAATCCTCTCAGACTTTTTCACTGGTAAGTACTCAGAAGCATGATAAAATAATCTGATCTTCCCAACACGTTTTTCTTCAGTTTTATATTAAGGAAGGAAATTATTCAGCTTCTGTTTTCTAGTGCTCATTGGCACTGCTAGGCTTGCATCTTTGTTCTCTCTATTCTCCCTCCAGTAGATGGCACCAGCAATTTCTATATTCATGATAATACAGGATTTTGTTGTTGTTTTTAATATCCATGGTTATATTTTCCTGACGATGTTCTATGTGTTTCTTTAATAAATCACCATGACAAAATTGTGCTTGTGAAAGTTACTTAAATGAAGCACATCCTGATAATGTAAGTATTGTCAAGTATTTGGGATACTTCCTAAAACTATAGTTTGATATAATGCCAAAACAGTAATTTTCTGCTTTAATTACTTTACTGAAATAGTATTAATTCAATAGCTGCAACATGGATTTTTAATACTTTACTGAAATTGCATGAGTTTACAGCTACGATTTCTGCTAGCAATATTCCTATTTTCAAGGAACAGATTTTTACCACATAGCTTAATTTTAAAAGTTTCACAGCCGTTTCAGCTCAGAATATATATTTACAGTACAGAACCTGCTCATCTGTGGCAGCACCTCTGCTGGTGCTTAGGCCTGTGCTTTATATTCCCCTTATGCTCACCTACAGGTAAATAATTTTGCGTATGGTGTGTGTGTGCTATTCAGTCCTAAGCTTAATTATACGAACATGGTTGCATTAGATTTTTTAAAATATATATGAGCACACACACAAGAAAACAATTACACCAAGAATTCAGCTCTGGTTGCCATATATATGATAAATTGCTTTATTTCTCAAACAACAACAAAATTTTCCTTAGATCACTTTAAAATTTCCTTTGTGAGTGGATGATTGTATATTTACCTGACCACTACAAGTTCCTTTCATATTCTATGGGGATATGCAAACACTCTAGGATGTATTTTAGTTGACTACATTCGGACACATGGATCCCACCTTTAATGCCATACTGCTGACAAGAAAAGTATGATTAATTTAGCGAATGTATGATTGCTTTAGAAATGCTTTCATTTTACTGGGGTCAAAATTGTAATTTGGCTTACTACATTCATACATTATTACAGCAGAAATTGCAAGTGACCCCAAGATAATGTCCACAAACATAAACAATTAAAAGAACCTGATCTGTGAGTAATTATTTCATAACTGACTATGATAAAACAATCCTGTGCATAGCTTAAAGCATCACTAATCTAAAAAGAAAGACCATCACTCGTGACCTACACTCCGCATGGGTTGCTGACCTATTGAGTTCAGAGATCAATTGCCTTCCTACATCTCAGGAACACATTCAGCAAGCACTTACAGAGCTCAGATCAATGACTTTCCATTCTCTACAAGCCACAACTTCCAATATACACCCAGAGTTAATGTCCACCCCATTCCCACCCCAAACTGATGACCCCAAGTTTTTATTGGTGCAAGAATGACCAAGTCCTGGTCTCCTTGTGAAGAATGTGACACTCCCAGAGAGAAGAGAAAAACATATTTGTGAATAGTCAGTGCCACTAGAATACCATAAAATTAAGTATGACAGATAAATTGAAGCACCAGCGGTGAAGTTCAAGAGGTTTTCAAAGCTTGCAAAGACCAAAAGTTACTGCAAGTGTTTTCTGTTTACTACTGGCCTATGCCTTCTGGGGAAAGTAAGTAGGAGTTGTACCAATAAATAAATAAATTCATACGTAAATATCTTGTAATGTTTTATTTTAAAACAGTGAGAATGAAGACAGCATGGGGACCACGTGTAACAAATGACTGAACTGGTGTTTCTGCCCACTCTAACACACTGACCTTACAGTCGGGAGAATACACTGAAGTTGCTTGCAGCTGTACTGCTCTTAGAACTAAATTAACAGAAATCTATCTTACATCCAGAAAAAGACTGTTTTAAACATGAGTGACTTGCAGTGAATCTGAAGAATAATCAGAGGTATTGATGTAAAGTCTGTAATCGATTGGTGTTTCAGGTGTTAACTGAGCAGGGGGGTGGCTTTGGTTGCCAGTGACATGCAGAGTAGCTGGAAAATAGGAACAGACCACACGCATACTTCATGGCATGCTCATGGCTACCCCTAGCCCTGCATTTGGCAGACAACAAACATGTTGGTGTTTTTATATTTTCCATTTGGAACAGGCTGGATTCTTTTGTTGTTGTTGTCTTGTTTTTGTTTTTGATATAACTGGACTTTCAAGCTAGTCGAGTCTCCATTCTTACAACCCCTCATGCATCGTTGGAAATCTTTCTGCTTCTATCTTATACTCTATTTGTAGTCCCTCATTTCAACAATATAAATTTTGTGATCATTCTGCTCTTACTCCCAGACAAAAATGAAAAGAAAACAAAGTAATAAATAAGCCAGGCATGAATGCAAATTCCATGCATTCAGTATAATTCAGGATATCTGACTTCAAACTGCAACTTCCTTTCAATTAAAGAGAAGATGAAATTTTCAGGCTTTTAGAATTGCAGCATTTTAAAAATAAATTAAGTAAAAATAAAATCAGTAAAAGCTGGAAAGGTCTGCCTAATACATAAGCATTGTAAAATGAATTATAATCTGCTTGCTGAAATCTTAAATTTCAACCCCCTTTCAACCTCCAAACAAAGATGTTCCTTACAATTCTGCAGGTAAACAAAACATAATCTCCATCTCTCACACTGGTTTAATAACATAATTGCCCGAATTAATAAAAAAAATGAAACTTAGAATCTTTACTTTATCCCAGTATTAAATCACACAGAACTTGCAATAAAAATCTGAAAGAAGCTTGCTAGTAGTGCAGCAATGCAGTATTGTATTTATGCAGTATAAGAGCACATCAGTATCATACACCCATTACCTTCATATGATTAAAATCTCTTAATATTCTACACACTTTATATTCTTCCCATGCTAGCATGACAAGCATTGGTGGCATCACAAGTGTCTGCTGGGAAAAGACCTATAATTAAGAGGTACAATACTCCAATTTCACTGTAAGTGTAGATAGATTCATTACACTAGAATTTCTCAATTTTAGTACAATCCTAGGTTAAATGTTCAAGGGAAGAATGAAGCGTTTGATCAACAGAAGACATTGGTGGATCACAGTAAGTCTTTAAAATACATAGAAATTGCTGCTACAAGTAAAATAATTTCTTCTCCTCATCTACAAAATGACCTTGAACTGCAGTAATGCAGATTCAGGCTAGAGAGAAGGAAAAAACACTTCTGCTATAAGGGAGGCACCAGAATGGCTACAGAGACTATGGAATTTCCATTACTGAAAATCTTTAAGAAAGAGTCAGGTAAGCATCTATCAGGAAGCATGTAGGTATAGTTAATCCTGCATTGACATAAGAGAGGAACTAGAAGAACTTTTAAGTTCTCAGGCAACCCTCTCATTATTTTAAATACAAAAATACCAATTTGATGCTATTCTTAAGTAAATGTAATGAATTGTATTTCTCATTTCTAAATGATTTTGGCAGAAGCTTCCGCCATACTGCCACTGAACAATTCAAAAGTCACTAAATTTGCTTTTTGCCCCCTAACCATTCCCCCCTCCAAGAAAGGGAAAAAAGAAAGCTCAAAATCCAATCAACTTTTTAAATTAAATTTTCTACAATATGTTTTGTTAGTTAAAGTATTTTGAGTCATGACTAGTATTCTTAGAAGGTTACTACTATGCCATGAGCTATAATTAAGTAAATTGTAAAATAGAATTTTATTGATTTTATTTTGATGTTAAAACAACAATCATCTTTAAAAAAAATAGCAAAAGTTCTCATTAACTCTTTTTTTTTTCAGTTAGTTTTACATATGAGTTCAAGCTAAAAAGCTCTGGTCTATCTAATATTTATCAAAATATAGTTTTTCCTATTCTTTGCCAAGTAACCTATACATGTGCACATGCACTCACTCAGAGAACTACATAGCACAGACTATGTCTCCTAATTGAGATGCTGCTGTTTACTAAATGTTAGTCCTTGGACTGAATTTTGGGACAGTACACACATTGCTGGTTTCTTCCTGGTGCTCTCTACCTAATCATAAGCATGAGTGGAAGTAGAGCATCTCATTTCTAACATTGCAGTGTGTTAACAAGTTTAAGCATGTGAAAAATCCCATTAAGAAATCACAATATGCGTTTAAAGTTAGGTGTACGCACAAGAGCCCTAAAGGATCACAACCTCTCTCAGTTATATTTGAGAGCACATCAGTATCTTCTCACTGCTGTGTACATCAAAAATATAACCCTAAGAAGTAAAATCCTGCAATTATTTACACATTTCAACTACTTATCTTTGGTCACCTGGTACTATCCCAGATACTTATCACCATCTCTCTGCAGAAGTGAACAACATCACTTTACTTACAAATTCATTTTTTTTAACACACTGCTGTCATCTGCACTTATGTGAAAAATCCTTCTTTTCTACTCCCAATATATAATTTAGGACATCATCAGGAATGTCACCCAAGAACAAAAAACACATTTGCTGATGTGGAATATCTGTGGATTTTGTGGTCTTGGTCTCTTCCCAACATTCCTTGTTTGTTCCTCTCTCATCTCACTGACTTCAGTCTTTTTTTTTTTTTTTTCCAACACAAAGTTACACCCTTTATTTTCCATACCATAAAACTTGATAACATTAAGATCTTTATTCTTTACTCTCCTTTCCAGTCCCCTCCAAAAAGGAGCAAAGCAGGTAACAGCTGTGCCAAAATTATGGGGGAATTTGAAGACTTTTTAAAATTTAATTTCACAGAAATTTACTTAAATTCTTCAGTCTAAGCCAAGTGCAATTAACAGCCAATCACCAGAATTGCTTAGATAGGGACAGGCTTCCATTCCACAGTCAAAATATTTTATTTAATTGGGCTGGGTGGATCTCATCACCCGTTAATCCTTTAATTTCCCTTTTACCTCTGGGGACCTAGATAACTTGTATCAGTTTAGTATGACACATGGCAGTAAGTTTGGGCAGTAAGCTCAGCTCTTATGCAAACATCAGGTTTTAAGATTTGCAGCAGCAAGTTACCCTGGAGCTAGAAAAGACATTTTTGCCTCCAGCTTCCTCCTCTAAGATCTGAGATCTCCTTCTAGACCTGGCCCTTTAGGCAAAGGTTTTGCTGTTACCTTCTGACACCACTTAACTCTTTCCTGCTCTCAACCACTACTGAATTCATGCAGGCAAGCCATAGCTTTGTCTGCTTTACACAAATCACTTAGAGGAACTGTCTGAAACTGAGACAGCACCAACAGCAGCAGTGGTTCTTCTCATCCTCTTTTAACACATACTAAACGTAGCATTAGTCCTGACATTGAATTAATTCTTCATGGAAATTACTAAATCTTAAAGCACACAAATTACAATAACAAAATCCATTATGCATCCCATTTATTACCATAGTTAAAGGAAAAAAAAAAAAGATATTCTGAAATTACTTTATCCACTGCAACACCTTCACTTGCCAGGCGATAAGAGCGTACCTCAGTCAAAGCTACTCAGACTCAGTAATCCATTTCAGGCCCTTGCTGTGTACAGCATTTAAATGAAATTTCTTTGAGTGATCATCTAAATGACAAGCTTGTGCTCTTACTTAAGCAAGTAGCTATGAGCACTTAAAAAGATTTACATAAGCATATTAAATAGGCTTTAGTGTTCTTGTATTCACAGTATAGTTAATGCAGTCCTGAAGCACCCTAAATGTATTGTCATATTTTTGCCAGATTTCTGGCAAACCTACCCAGTGAGAAGCCGTATTTGTATTTGACATCAGTGAAGGAATTGATTCAATCATTCTCAGCACTTCTCATTGAATTCAATAGTCTTTCGTTCATCTCTAGCATTTCTGCAGACTTCTGGAAAGGAATAAGCCAGGATATGAACCTTCTGCTTGCATTTAAGCCACTTCTTAATTTCCAGATCAAGACATGAGGTATCTCAGCTGTGACTAAGCTTATCCTTTGCATTCAAGAGTATTATAAATTTTGACTACCTTGTGTCCACTGCTTCCAGCATACAAATCTTCCTCCACATAACCAGCCCATAGCATGCTGACTCCCATGCACTGTGCTTTTAGGACCAGTGCTCACGACAGCCTATTTCTGTGTAAATTGTTTTGCAAGCCAGATACACTTCCCTGGCTCCAGCCTGGCTTCCTGGGAATGAGACAATTCAAAAGAAAATGATAAAGGAAAATACGGGGTGTCTATTTGTAGGATTTGGGAAATGTGGAGCAAAACGTAAAAAGGCTCAAAGTCAGTTTGTACAGAGCCTTACTCCTCCCCCACCCATAGGGATTTTTGTGCAAGTATAAAGGAAGTAAAACTGGAGCCAAAACTTGAAGAGCTGATATTGCTTAACAGAGAGATTGAAAATGTTAATGCTTTATAAGTAGTTCTGATATGACAGCAGATAATACTGCTGCTGCTTCCCTAAAGCACCACAAATTCAGCTGGTTAGGTCCCAAAACTCTTAGCTGGGAATGATTTCCCATCAAGTCAGTGGGAGCCATGTCTGATTTGGACTCCAGGATTATAACCTAACAATACATTTGCATGCAGTGCACAAAGGGAATCTGGAATCAATTAAATCTGTACAAGAAAAATGGACCAACACTGAGGAAGATCCAACAGCTCGGTCATGCCTGGCAGTCTCCCCCTCCAGAAGCATGTGACCTAATGACAATTCTAATAAAATTAAGCATGAATATTTCATTACGAAGCACTTAAAGACAAAAAACACACACACACATTCCTTCTGGAAGCAGCTCTGCTCCTCCAGCCTGCCTTAGTTTATATCTACAGAAAGCAACATCAGCCAAGCCAATGTCCCTAGAAGAGGCAAGATCAGAACTGTGGAGAACAGAGCAACGCTCTGAGACTGACACTTCCATTCGATTACAAAGCTCACGTGCACATTTTGGTTTTGGAAAGCAGCTTGGACCTTTTAAAACTTATTATAAGCAAATGCACATCATACACAATCAAAAGTTAAATGAAAGTAAACACTTAGAAAGCCATTTCCTGAAGCACTGGGCAGTCAAATAATGAATGATTTTGCTAACTTATGAGAGCATTAACATAAATGGAAGTAGAAAAAAAAAACTTAACTTCTTTATTTATACTTTTCTTAGTTAGCCAAATAGAAAATATTAACTAATATCACAACTGTTTACAGTTATCTCCTCAAAATTGTTTCTTTCTTCATCATTTCTTGTTATGTATGGCTAGTATAAAGTAATCCCTTGCTTAGAATATTGTTTTAGAATTTTCTGTAAAAAAAAATGTTATTAGAATAAATTAATTCTACATTTATATGCCAAGTTCTTCAAAATAATTTAGGGTTATATATTGGTAGGTCTTAACTCATGAAAAGAGAACAGCTCAGCAGCAGAGTTACAGCTTTAAGTTAATCAGAAATACCTCTGGGAGGAGGAAAAAAACCTGCTGAAAGTTAATGCCTCAGCTCCTGCAGCACACTCGTCCCCCCTCTGCAGGGCTTTGACACACGGGGCTGTGATGGTGCCTCGGCTGTGCGGAATTACGAGCTCGAATACAATACCAGGGTGTTCAGTCCTTTATGTGTGCACATACATTTTGTGTATGTGTTTTACTGGGAGCAGCTGTACATGTTGTCAGCAGATTAGGGACAGCGATAGCAATCAGACAAGCAGGGAAAGCAGAAGAACAAAGGCTCTCTTTGCCCAACAGAGTCACCTGGAAACATCAGACGGAGACCTCAGTCAACACCCCGTACTGCTGGGGCCATGCCAGCAAAGAGAGAGGATGACAGAAGGACAAAGTGGCACATCTGGGACAGACCCGAACAAACTGACCAGCAGGTATTCTATCCCATCACCCCAATGTGCTCAAATAGTGTGGATCAGGGGAAACCTCCCTGCAAAGCCAACGTGAACCCCAAACAAGGAGCAGCAGCTCAGCTCACAAGCACAGAGTGAAGTTTTGGAGAAGTCTTTTTTCTTTTTTTTTTCCCTCTTATACTGCAGAATTCAGAAATCAACCAGGAGTCCTATAAATATATTTCCCTAACTAGATTTTATTAAAAGCAAAGAAATAAAATTTTGATGAAGTATTAAAAAGCTTTCGCCACTCTCTTCTTCTTTCTGCTTGTCTGACATGCAAGTTTATTAAACCTTCAGTGACAACAATTCCAACCCAGTTACAGAATAGTAGAGAAATAGGCCAAACAATAAATCCAGCCTTTACAGATGAGGATGCAACGAAAGGACAATTAGAAATATGATGTTTCCCCATTGTTATTAGGGTAAACACCTTACACCCACCATCAGTGGAGAGAAGTCACGGTGATTCTCATGTCCTCTACCATAAGGCAGTAAGCCAGTTGAGGGGGGAAAAACAACAACAACAAAAAAAAGAATTTGCTTTCCCTTTTGGAAAAGGAAGACACATACTAACCAACAAAGCTACATTTTCAAGAATTAGAGTTTGAAAATCAAATCGATCAACACCGGGACTACTCCAGAAAGTAGTCATTATTATAGAGTTGGTTTTGTTTGTTGGCTTTCCCATTTCTTCTCTTCTCTTCTCCTATGCATTTAATGCCTCTGAATGTTACCTGTAATTGCGACATCAAGTGGGACATCTTTAAAGTAAGAATTGTATCTATATGTATATGTGCATATATTTGTGGCCACATATGCGTGTCAAATGAAGACTTTCTCTATATGACACATCTGCAAAAGTCTACCTCAAACATGCAGTCCAGTGACTTCTGATAGTTCTTCCTGTGTCCTGAAACCTGTCTGTGTGAATATGGTGTCATCTCTTTACAAGTTTGGAAGTGAGTTGGATTTTTTTTTCTCGAATAAATAAATAAATAAATAAATAAATGCATTCTCCCCAGGTAACGATTTATTTGCTGGTGGGATCAAAATTTATTTTATGGCCAAGTTGTAATCTCTTCATCCTGGCAAAGACTGTCTTAGAATAAAATACCAAAGGAGGACATGTGAAGCACACTTTCCCTTTCCTCACTACTAAAATATTTTTTCTTTGAGATCAAAACTCTGCAAGAATATTTTACAGTCTCCTATAGTCACTAAGGAGTACTATCTAGTCATAAATTTTGTGTAGTATGCTCAGAGGATGCACTTAAAAATAGTCTTCGTTATCATCTTTGCACCTAATTACCATGTTTACTAAATAACACCATTTGTAGCATCTCTGTTGTGCATCATGCATCCAAAAGGAATTGCAGATGACTTATTTCTGTTTCTCTGGTAGTTCACAGAAATCCTTGTCCCACTCAAAGGTACTCTTTAAACTAATCTTGCTCCTCATCTGTTTTAAGTGTGCCCCAAATCCATAGATTTCCATTACACTCCAGCATGCCTTAGGAAAGGATAGATGCTATTCAACCTCTTGGTCTGATGTTGCCCTTACTCTAAAATTTCTTCAAATAACTCATTAGATTTGAGCAAACACTGCCACAGGCAATCAGAACACAGCAAAGCCCAGAAGAGCTATGAAGAATCATGGCTTTATCTTTTTTTATCTATTGTTTGGTAACAGAGGGTAGTAAAACCCTGCAAGCTCCCAGTTACCTGCCTCATGAAGAAAATGGCAGTGAAGACATCTTGCAGCTTCAAACTTGATCACTTGCCCTCTCCTCAATGACCTTACAGCATCTCCTATTCAAGTTACTGCATGCAGATGTATGATTTCTCTTTCCCCCTCATTGTTTATCTTCTGTATTTTCCTCTCTTCAACTTGAATCGTCTACTAGCAGTAACAGAAGGCCACCATTTTTATTGTAGTGTTACTCTGGATAGCCTTAAAATGCTGGCCTCAGCTTGTGCCAGAGAAGTCGGAGATCTGCAGCTTTTTGGCTTTGTCCCTGGTGCAAGTACTTGAGAAATACTCACCATTGAGCATTACAGCTCCACAAGGCAGTTTCTACACACTTCTACTCTATATAAACAAAAATGACTCTTGTAGTCCAAAACTTAAGTCTTTGGAAAGGAAGTCTCAGAGGCAATGATTAATAAACACTGTTTCAAATAAAATAATAATAAAAAAAATACAAAAATCAAAAACTGAGAGGTTGAAAGGTCTGTCAGGGAATCTAATACTAATACCAACATCAAAACAATAGGATACTTAGACAAAAAACTCTAATTCAAGATACCTAAGCTTTGTTGAGAAGGAAAATCTCATTGTCCCTTTCTGTTGTAACTGCCCTTCTTTGTTTATTATTGCTACACATCCCTTTTATATCGCTATATTGCTCCTTATTCTATTAAAAAAAAAAAATCAGGAAAGAACAGAGGGCTTTTAATTCATTCTTTGAAGTGCACCACATGCAAACTTCCAGTCATGTACTTACCATACACTAACTAGCTGTTTCAAATACTCCTTGCCCTAAATTAGCACATCATCATCACTCTCTGGAGAAGTAGAGTGGGTGAAATATACCACTGCTTACTGTCTAATGGATGATTTATACATTTATGGAGCACGAGTAAAATGATACCATAATGACCTACCTGGTCTCATTTCATGGCTATAAATGACCACACAATGTTCAAGATAGAAAAGCAGCAATTTTACTTTGGGATCAAAAGATTCACAAACTGATAGGTTATAAGGCCTTTTAGGTCATCCACAAAGTTTTTCTCTCTTAGTTGTTTTGACTTGAACCAGAGCAGACACAAATCAGGACAAATGCTCCAAAATAAAGGTGATCCGAAAGCACTAAATGCCAACCCCCTCCTTTCACTTCACTATTATGAGGCTGCAAACTGGATAGGTAGGAAATGTTTTTGTCTTCATGTTTTCCCCTTCCTCTGCCATTTTTGCAAGTTAAATTGGATTGTAACATCAGACTTTACAGGTCAGGAATAGGAAAACTAATGTATTTGTTTGTTTATTTATTGCCGAGGATTAACAACAGGGGTTTTCTCCTTGAATTTACTGTTAAAAAAGTATGCAAGGTGTAAGATAAAAGGGAGTAGTATGAGAAGGGGCTGGCCTGCAATACCTAAATTATGGAATATAGTGTATATTAGCTGTTAAGTGGGCTCAACAGTGGACATGACATGTCCCCAAGGTCCTTCCCAGACACTTCTGCCAGAGGAACTTCTGCCACAGATTTTAACATATTCCATGCTTTGAGTTCCTTAAGACCCTGTTGGCTAGCCCATCAACCATTGAGCAAGAGTTTTAATGATGAAAACCAATACAGATAGCAGTGCATGTTCTTAGAATTGTTCTGCTATCCTTCAGAGCCTACACAGAGTCCATTCCTAAAACAGCAGTAGTGAAGGCAGAGTCTTAAGAGAGTGGCTATCACAACATTCACCATGTCCCAAACCTTGTAACTGATCCAGGCACACACAGATCCCACAAGGATCTCTAAGGGTATGACCAACCCGGGACTATGACAGGAGACAAGTGGGAAACCCCTTATAACACACCTATCCATCCCACTATCAGATGAACAATGTTCTCATCACTGAGCTTAACACTGGCCCAGGTATAAGAGAAATAGTGAATTTAAAAGACCTACAAACCGAACTACTTCTTTTAATGATAATGTCACTGGCTTGACTGGGACTGGAAAGATAACCCTGAATTCAGTAAAGGTTGCCCATGAAAAGGGGTTCAGCAACGTGGAAGAGTTGATTTTTAAAGAATTCTGTTGGCTTGCCTCATCCAGTTTTGACCATGTTAGCAATTCCCTCAGCATGCAAGCCACCAATAGTCATATCCAGCACCTTTTCTCTGTTGTCGTCCTTTGTTTTACTAAGAACTTCCAGAGAAAAATGCACTTTAATTGTTTCTTCTGCATCATTTTATCTTATTTTCTTCAATTACTATTACTGCCTATGCCTCTTGCAGCTTTCTGTACCTGGAATTGTACTTTTCCACATTTATTTTATTTCCTCCTGTCTTCCACACTTCCCCCACACCGCCAGCAAAATCCTTTCACATTAATTATTTTATAATTGCTCCTTATCTTATATTTGTCTTATTTTTACATCACCTCAGTCTTGCATCATGTCTAAACACAGGTGTCTTCCATATTAGCTTCTGATCATCCACATTACTACAAGAAAGACATCGAGGTCCAAAGAAGGGGAACAAAGCTGGTGAAGGGTCTAGAGAACAAGTCTAATGAGAAGCAGCTGAGGGAGCTGGGGTTGTTTAGCCTGGAGAAAAGTAGGTTCAGGTGAGACCTGATTGTGCTCTACAACTACATTAAAGGAGGCTATAGTGAGGTGGGTGTCGGTCTCTTCTCCCAAACACCAAGTGATAAAACAAAAGGAAATGGCCTTAAATTGCACCAGGGAAGATTTAGGTTGGATATTAGGAAAAATTTCTTTACTGAAAGGTTTGTGAAGCATTGGAACAGGCAGCCCATAGAAGTGGTTAAGTCACCTTCCCTGGAAGTGTTCAAAAAACGTGTAGATGTAGAGATCAGTGACATGGTTTAATGGTAACCTTGGCAGTGCTAGGTTAAAGGTTGGATTAGACAACCTTACAGGTCTTTTCCAACCTAAATGACTCTATGCTTCTTTGATTATTCTTGCTTAGGAGGTTATCACAGAATGCTTAAGGTTGGAAGTGACCTCTGGAGGCCATTCACAAGTATTTCCCTGCTGCCTCCTAAAGTGACAGTGTTCCCAGGTTCATTTCCATCACTCAGAAGTACCTCCCCTTCCGCCGCTGAATCCAGTTTAAAGTTCTGATAAGAAGCCCAGCCAGTTTGCTGTCCAGAACATTCTCTCCCCATCTGGTCAGGTGTGCCCCATCTGGTGTCATCGTGCCCAGTCTCTCAAAAGTGTGTCCAAGATTGTAGAATCTAAAACCTTGAGCATGGCACCATCCTCGCAGCCAATCATTCACTTGGTCCCTTCATCTCCTTCTTGGATCCCAGTCACCAACTGGGAGGACAGAGGAGAACACTACTTGTGCTCCCAAACCTAGTTTTGACTGAGGTCACAATCATGTGAAAAATATCCCCCACACATAGTAATATTCAGATCACAAACTGAACATCCACATCATTATTATTTTGTGGAATGGAACAGAACTGATAAATATTTGGTGGGGGACACCAAAACATTTCATCCTTGCATGTAATTAATTTTATTTTTCCAGACAACTATCCACAGTGGTAAAATAAATATCCAGATCACAGAGGAGTTTCATAAAAATGTCAGCAGTGAACTACCAAAATCAAACTTTCATGGCAAGTTCCAGGATTAAACTGATCGTAGAAGAATATGAGTGAACATCAGTTTTGCCCTTAAAGGGTTATGTAAACACAGTGAAGAGCTGTTGAAGTGTATTAGCTGTAAATACCATGTTTAAACAACAAATTCCTGGACAGATGATATTTGTTTCGTGAATGAGCAAAAGACTTAGCCATGCTGTACTCAGATCTCCTGATGGCTTTAAAGATAATTTCAACATTTACCATTCTGGATGTACAGAACTAAATTCACTCTTTAGCTGAAGACCATTTTAACTTCTATGTCATACAGACTGAAAAATCTACAACTTAAAAAAAAAAAAACAACAACCCAAGAACCATCTGAATTCACGTGGAGACTGGCCCATCATCCTTAACACATAAGACATTTGCTGGAGTTTGGCAGGCAAACAAAACAAACACAAGTCTGGCAGAAGCAGCTCCT
Source organism: Anser brachyrhynchus (assembly GCF_964034855.1). Classification (NCBI taxonomy): domain Eukaryota; kingdom Metazoa; phylum Chordata; class Aves; order Anseriformes; family Anatidae; genus Anser; species Anser brachyrhynchus. The sequence continues at coordinate 12,166,552 of NC_137694.1, read as the reverse complement.
TTGAGAGAATAAGAAATAAAATACAATTGCTCATTCTGGTGGAGGTGGAGAGAGGAAGGGTTATAGTATGTGAATTTTGGAACTGACCCACGAAGTGGGGTAAAAATGAAAACACTTGGAGACGTGAAATGAAACACATTAAAATAAAGTGTTTAAAGCTCAAGTCAATTTGGATTCTGTTAAGTGACAAAGCTACTCCCATCTGGTGCAATGATGGAAAGATGCCTATGTACATATTTAAGATTCATAGTTCAAAATAATCAAGAAAGAGGTGAGTGATTGAGTAATACATCACTAGAGTCCCTTTCCTCAATTTAATCTATTTGAAACAGAGTTTAAGAAAGCATCTGTCCAGTAGTTTACGTAGCATGTATCTATGTATGTCTATTTTGAAACTTGAGAAAGGTCTATATTAAAACAAAACTCTAGAACATGAATTTGCTGAAGATCAATATTGTAAGATTCTTCAAAAAGCTATATCAGATATCCCATAAAGGCTGCCTCCATCACATTTTTTTTCAATTGGCAAAATGAAAAATAGGAAGAGAAAATCCCAAATCAACAAGGTGCTTGCACACATCACTAAGCAAAAGTTATAATTTATCTTTTGATGGAAGGATAGACAGAAAATCCAATTTACAAAGTATATATATCCCCAAACCTTAGATTTTTCCTTGTTTCCTTCTTCCTCTTATCCTAATTAGTATTTATTTGTCCCCACCATCAGCACCTGAACAGATGACTATGGGTAGTATAAACAATGCAAGTGTCATTCATGAATTTTGTATGCTACCTATCTATTTGAAAAGCTATTATTATTGGTCCCAATTCTGGAAATACTGAAGGACGTGCTTTATTCTCAGTGTTCAATGGGATTTAAGAATATGCTATTGATCACTCTCTTATGTAGAAACCTAAAGGCAAAAAGGCATTTGATTTGGAAAAAAATACTAGTACTAATGTAATAATGGGAAAGGATTACAGGAATGTCTACAAAATTTAATACAGGTGCCTTTATAGCCATGAGCTGTAACAGATACCAGATATCTCTGTACTAGAGAGCACTTGTTCACCAATTTATATTTTTCATTAATACAAATATTTCTTTTAAATGAAAACCATCATCCAAATCTAAAATTAAAACGAGCTGTAAAAGAATAGTTACAATTTTTGAGCAACTAGGAATGAAAATACTTTTTTTTTTTTAGTATAAAACTATTTAATTTACCATTTTTCTTAAGGATAGTTCTTCTGTTCATACTTCTGATAGCAAAAGACTTTAAAGAAAGAGTTCTTCCAAGCAAGAGTTCTAATTGCTCACTTTACATGAATTTTTGGATATCATCTCCCAAGAGATTTCTATCTTCACTAAGTACATTTTCTCAATGTTAAATATGCTGGAGAATTTATTCTGTTTATGCCTTTTTTTTTTTTTTTTTTTTTTTGAGTTCAGACTACTGTAAATGAAACAATACAATGGAAAGATTTTTTTTTCCCTTGTGTTGTTTTGAAATCTAGTCCCCAAGGAAAAAATTATTTAAAAGAGTGACAATTTTTTATGCTACATGGAATAGAGTTGCAAATAAAATATTTCAGTGGTGAAAAAGGGTTATTTTTAATTGAAAGAAAAATGAGATTTTTTTTGTATGTATGTATGTATGCAGTAGAAAAGAAAACCATTGAGCGAAACACAGAACTCGGCCAGAAAAGACAATCAAAGGAGGTGCACTACAGGTAACTGACCAAACTGTTACAACGCCACTCAGTGTTGCTACTGGGCTAGACACATAAACCCGAACGTTTGGCATACATTACCACAATAAGTGCCAGCCTGGACAGTTGAAGCTAACAGAATGATGAAGGATATGCTGATTATCTCCTCCTGGACTCTTACACATCTTGTTTTGTCATACAAGTGTAGGGCTTAACTAATGAGTATTGGTTCAGTTACTATAAAAGCCAAACCAACAAGCAAAAAAACAATGTTCTTTCTACATTACCAGAGGCTGGAAGAAAACAGGTCTTCAGGCATTGGAAGGAAAGCATCATAGGAAAAGTGTCTTTCTTAGACGCCTTCTACTTTTACTTACAACTGAATCACTAGTACATTTCGGGGGGGGGGGGGGGGGGGGAAGTAAAATAAAAAGTAAAACTAAATGATGGTGTATGTGAGTGTGTGCGCACAAATCTCTGCTTTTCTTTTTTTCTTTCTTTTTTTTTTTTTAATGAAAATGTTCATTGCTGTTAGCGGAAATACTACTAATAATAATGTTGTTTACTTTGATTAGGGTGATATGTGATTGTACTAACTTAATGTTGATTCCTACAGAGAGTTTTCATATCTTGTTGTCAATGGAAACACCAACTCTAAACTAGTATAGTCCCTCTTATACTATATGCTGCAGCAAAGTCACTGCGTACAAACATTAGCTCTCCTCTCTGGAAACATTAGATTCAAACCCATGCAAGTGAAACAAAGGAATAAATTCAGTCTAGTCTCTGGTCTATGATTATCTGGAAGCTAACATAATATACATTTTGGCTTGAAATAATAAACTGATCAGAAATGAAGCATTAGAATAGTTGGTTGATAAGGAGGTTCATTGGCATTGCTCTATAAAGAAACTTGCAGGGTATTTTTAATGAATGCATTCCATTAGAGCAAGCAAATGAAATCAGAAATTACACGTCTCTGAAGTAAACAGAGTTTGGAGTTAAACAACCCTTAAGTGACTAATTCATAAATATATATATGTGTAAGTATTTAAGCCCATACAAACTGCTAAGAAAATGAGAGAAACAAAGCATTTGGTGATGGGGGCCAGGAAATGCTCTTTTTCACCCTGCCAATGGATACTCACTAAATGTTCAACACAAAAAAGGCAGCAGCTGTCTCCTCTTGTGCCTAACACCCTGGCAGATCCTCTGTTGGTTTGGACTGACGCTAAATTAACAATTTTGCAGTCTGCATGTCTTATCCTTCTATTCCTAACCACCAGGCTCTTTGTGGTATCAAACAAGAACCTCATGTGGTACCAGCTTAGGCCTTAGACAGAGACGACAGCTCCTACAGCAATAAGGTCTTGCTAAAAGCAGAAAAGTAGTAATAGAGTTGGGAATGGTCAAAGTGAAGAAAAAAAAAAAAAAAAACACAAAAAAAACCCAGCAGCAACAACAACAAAAAACAGCTACTAAGTCACAAGCATTGCCTAAAGATTGCAAGAGGAAAGCAGCTACCATGTTGTAACACAGCCCACCGCCATCTCCTTATTTACAAACTACCCTCGTCTCAGAAATTGGAATTTGCTTTACGTAAAGAAAGACGGGTTGACTCCTTTGAAGAAAAGTCAGTATGCACAAACTTCATTCTTCAAGAAACCTGGCTGTAATGTCATATGGTGATATTATCACAGGTTCCCAACAGAGAAGACATTTCTTATGCCCTAAGAAAGCACACAAGCTTCAAGTAAGATGAAAAGTAGATTTCTCTATTAGTAGTAGTAGCAGTAGTAATTGGTTAAAACATTTTTATCAGTATCTCATTAATTTATTTGTCTAGATTAAAGCACATCCATAGTGACAATTAAACTCTTTTATTCTAGTTTTCCCTTGTGTTTATATGTACATCTATATTTGTCAACATAAAATAGCATTCAACTAAGCAAGTTATTATGTGACCCTGTAGAGGCTGCAGAAGGGAAAGGAAACCAAATATGCACAGGAGCCTCAGACCTGAAGCCCTCACAGCACTCACTTCTGGGCACACAGAACTGCCACCACATGGACAATTTCCTAGGGCATTGGCAGACCACGGTTGTTTCCTTCAACAGATAAAAAAGCTTTTCTGATCCCGAGCAACAAAAATCAATTCTGACTTACTAGTTCTTATTCTGAACCTTTTTAGAATTTATATTCCAAGTTAGCCTTAGGAGGAGATTTAAACCTCAGCAGCAAGACTAATGTTTTAGAAATTGTTCATGGTTAGTTAATGACACACTCTGTAAACAATGACAGTTTATTATATTTTCATTTGAAAAGCAACTTTTAAGTACATTTATGAGACTGTATTGACAGAATTTAAAGCTAATGTCTTTGTGAAATTACCTGTATTGTTAAATGTTTAGAAGGTGACACTTTAAGAAATCTGTAGTGTCCTATGTCTTCTCCTATGTCAGCATTGAAATCAGAAAAAAAAAATGCAATATTATAATTTGTATCATTTTAGTATTTCACAATATTGTATCTGTATATTCTGAAATATGTGACAGAAAAAGTAAACTTTAAGTAGAAGTTAGATTTTTTCTTTTTGTAAAACAAAGCAACCAGTCTTTTTCTGATTTTCTAATCAGTACTGTATTTCCCTTGCTAGGTACATGGCAATGAAAGAGAGAGAGAGAAGTAAGCCTGAAAGGCACTACCTATAATGTACAATATGCCCAGATACGATTAATCTGGCTCCAACAAGCCAGCTCTAGAGTTCAGAGGAAAAAGCAACTTAGATAAGGGCTAGACCCTGCATGGGGCACGGTTTAGTAGTAGACTTGGCAGTACTAGGTTAAAGGTAGGACCAGATGATCTTAGAGGTCTTTTCCAACCTAAATGATTCTATGATACAGAACTGGGAACTATTCCCACTTTATTCTATCAACACATCAGGAGAAAAGCTAGGATAGCGCACTCTAACAATTTTCTCTTTCTTTCCTGCTGGAAGGAATGAGGGATTGAGACAGATGGGAAGAAAGAGGCAGAACAAAAAGGAGAAGAAAAACAAACAAACAAACAAAATTCAAACAAACAAACCCACCCCGTTTATACACAACTTGCTGGCTGTGGCATAAGATGTACTGCAAAACAAACCGAGTCCAGTGCTGAGACAGATCACCACAGCCTGCCACAGCCCAGCACTGACACCATTGTTGTCTCCTGTTTTGGAGCAACTACCTCAGTGCTGTAGCATTTAGATGCATCATTCATGGAAAAGCCTTCTATTCTGGAACACAGCAGGATGCATTAGAACTAAGGAATGCAGTTCTTCTTTGAGCTTCTGTGCTTCTAGCTCTTCATCCTTGAAGAAATTCAAGTGGGCAATAAACTTTCCTCCCTCCCTGCACGCTGTACCTCATGATAGTAATCTGTCCAAGAAATTTGAGAGAATAGGAGTTGGACTCGATGATCCTTGTGGGTCCCTTCCAACTCCGATATTCTGTGATTCTGTGAAATTGCCTGCTGCTGCTGCAATCACAATAACCGGATCATTTGCAGCAAAGCAGTCATATTCAAACATAAAAAGCAATAGAATGCAACCACTTGAGACAGTAGTATATTAAAGTTACTAATAAAGGGCCCAACTCTTTTAGCATTAAAAGTATAGTGACACTTTCCACTCAGTGGAATTCAGATTGGGCCTAAACTACTCCTTTTAAACATGAGGTCAGACTTCCATCCCATGCTCTGAGAACTGAACAAGGAAAAGCCTAGTCATTTTGTCTTGGGTCTCTTTTCTGTTGGGCATTTACTGATTTTACAGTCTATTCATCTCAGAAGAACTCAGCTGTACAGTTATAAGATACCACTTTTCTTAAGAAAAGTAAAGAACACATAATCAGAAAAAATAACAAGCAACTATAGAAAGCAATATAGTTTGAAACCTTTTTCCTGGCCAAGACAAGTAAATCAAGAAAAGTAAATCAAAACCTGTACCCAAGTTCAGCAATTTATGGCTCTTTCTTTCCCCTTTTCTTTGAAACAAACAAAGGAATGATATTAGAAAATGTGGAAAAATACACAATTCAACAAAGTTTTTGCTGGAGTGCTGCAAATTTTTCTTTAGAAATATTTCTTTCAAGAGCTAAGTCATTCACAGAATCACAGAATCGTCTAGGTTGGAAGAGACCTCCAAGATCACCGAGTCCAACCTCTGACCTAACACTAACAAGTCCTCCACTAAACCTTATCACTAAGCTCAACATCTAAACGTCTCTTAAAGACCTACAGGGATGGTGACTCAACCACTTCCCTGGGCAGTCCATTCCAATGCCTAACAACCCTTTCAGTAAAGAAGTTCTTCCTAATATCCAACCTAAACCTCCCCTGGCACAACTTTAGCCCATTCCCCCCTGTCCTGTCACCAGCCACGTGGGAGAATAGACCAACCCCCACCTCGCTACAGCCTCCTTTAAGGTACCTGTAGAGAGCAATAAGGTCGCCCCTGAGCCTCCTCTTCTCCAGGCTGAACAAGCCCAGCTCCCTCAGCCGCTCCTCGTAAGACTTGTTCTCCAGACCCCTCACCAGCCTCGTTGCCCTTCTCTGGACTCTCTCGAGCACCTCGATGTCCTTCTTGTAGCGAGGGGCCCAAAACTGAACACAGTACTCGAGGTGCGGCCTCATCAGAGCCGAGTACAGGGGGACAATCACTTCCCTAGACCTGCTGGTCACACTGCTTCTTATACAGGCCAGGATGCTGTTGGCCTTCTTGGCCACCTGAACACACTGCTGGCTCATATTCAGCCGACTATCAACCAGTACTCCCAGGTCCTTCTCTGCCAGGCAGCTTTCCAACCACTCATCTCCCAGCCTGTAGCTCTGCTTGGGGTTGTTGCGCCTCAGGTGCAGGACCCGGCACTTGGCCTTGTTGAACTTCATACAGCTGACCTCAGCTTCATACAGCTGACCATCGGTCCAGCCTATCCAGATCCTCCTGCAGAGCCTTCCTACCCTCGAGCAGATCGACACACGCACCTAACTTGGTGTCATCTGCAAACTTACTGAGGGTGCACTCAATCCCCTCATCCAGATCATCGATAAAGACATTAAAGAGGACTGGCCCCAGTACTGAGCCCTGGGGGACTCCACTAGTGACCAGCCTCCAACTGGATTTGACTCCATTCACCACAACTCTTTGGGCCCAGCTATCCAGCCAGTTTTTAACCCAATGAAGCGTACGCCAGTCCACGCCACGAGCAGCCAGTTTTTTGAGGAGAATGTTGTGGGAAACGGTGTCAAAAGCCTTACTGAAGTCAAGGCAGACCTCATCCACAGCCTTTTCCTCATCCACTAAGCGTGTCACTTTGTCATAGAAGGAGATCAGGTTCGTCAAGCAGGACCTGCCCTTCATAAACCCATGCTGACTGGGCCTGATCGACTGGTTGCCCTGCAAGTGCCGCGTGATGACACTCAAGATAATCTGCTCCATGAACTTCCCTGGCACTGAGGTCAAACTAACAGGCCTATAGTTCCCCGGGTCTACCCTCTGACCCTTCTTGTAGATGGGCGTCACGTTTGCTAGCCGCCAGTCGACTGGGACCTCCCCTGATAGCCAGGACTGCCAATAAATGATGGAAAGCGGTTTGGCCAGCTCCTCCGCCAGTTCGCTGAGTACCCCCGGGTGGATCCCATCCGGCCCCATCGACTTGCGTACATCCAAGTGTTGTAGCAGGTCGCCAACCATTTCCTCGTAGATAGTGAGGGCCACATCCTGCTCCCCATCCCCTTCCACCAGCTCAGGGTACAGGGCATCCAGAGAACAACTGGTTTTGCCGCTAAAGACTGAGGCAAAGAAGGCATTAAGCACCTCAGCTTTTTCCTCTTCTCTTGTAACTAAGTTTCCCCCCGCATCCAGTAAAGGATGGAGATTCTCCTTAGTCCTCCTTTTGGTGTTGATGTATTTGTAAAAACATTTTTTGTTATCTTTAACAGCAGTAGCCAGATTGAGCTCCAGATGAGCTTTGGCCCTTCTAGTTTTGTCCCTGCACAGCCTCACAACAGCCTTATAGTCCTCGTGAGTGGTCCGCCCTCTTCTCCAAAGATTATAAACCCTCTTTTTTCTCCTAAGCTCGAGCCACAACTCTCTGTTCAGCCAGGCCGGTCTTCTGTGCCAGCTCGTCTTTGGGCACATGGGGACAGACCGCTCCTGAGCCATTAAGATTTCCTTCTTGAAGAGTACCCAGCCTTCCTGGACTCCTCTGCCCTTCAGAACCACCTCCCAAGGGACTCTGCCAACCAGTGTCCTGAACAGCTCAAAGTCAGTCCTCCGGAAGTCCAAGACAGCGGAGTCATTGACACTAAGTCATTGTTTAGTGCAGATATCAGGAATCGCTATGCTTTGGTTATTCTGCCTTCCAAAATGTTACTGACATTCGGAAGACAGATAATGAGTCAAAAACTACGCATTCTTGCTTCAGACCTTGAACTTCTGTGCAAAGGGTAGATGCCATCCATCTTATGTTCAGAACAGCAATGAAAGGAAGGTAACTTTTGCCTTGAGTTAGAGAAACTACCTGTGGCGGGTGACCTACTAAGCTGAGCATGAGCCAAAAGTACAATGATGTTGATGCATAATGGACAACGCATACTTCCTAAAGGCACAACATGGCTTTTTTTCCTAAGCTAACAAAGGAGCTATTTGTTAAATGCTTGCTTTGCTTCCCTATGTTTTGACTTCAAACAATCATGCTGGGCTGTGTCGATCAGCTTCAAACCAGTGGGTCAGCCTGCAGAGTTATTTCTGCAGGTTCAGGTTCTGCTGACACACCATTTACTTTTCCCATTTGTTTCTTCTTTATGCATAGAATATTTGGAATGAGCGGAGGAAGGAAGGGACATCAAATTATCTCCCCCTTTCTGGGTTAGATAGAGAAAGTGTTACAAACTTAGCAAGGTATATGAACGTCCTTCTAAATTAGAGAAACAAAATGTTTACATGCAGGGAGAGAGAAGATATTAAGATGAAGATGAAAGGTAACAGAACAAAGCATTTTATTGGGGTGCTGGGAGGCAAGGGGGACTATCACAAGAATAACCCATATATTTAGAGAGAGAGGAAAAAGACAGATGACTACCTGTCCTTGCTGGGTGCCCAGGGAAGGAGTGCTAAATTCATGTGAAAGTAATTTGTGTCTTAGAGAGGATACTACAGGCCATGAAAGCACTGAGCAACAATGTTCAAATAAAACTGTATCTAAAATAGATCCACAATTTTATTTATTTATTTATTTATTGGGGGGTGGTGGTGGTGGTGTCTTTTTTCAGCTAGAACTCCCTTCTGTGATCCTTATCTTATCTCAGTCCTGCTCCCACTCCTGGTTGGTCATCCACACAAGCACAAGCAGATACTGCACCAACATCCCAGTTTTGTTATATATTAACTTACCTAACAAACACTCTCATCCATCTGCCCATTTCCTATCTCTTCTGAAGTTTAATCCCTAATGTTTAATTCATATTGACATGCTAACAGATCAACAGGATGCTAACCAGAAGACAGAATAAGTAAATTCATTGATCTTGGTTCTCCTAGTTGGACTGGGTTGACCTGTCCAACTCAGAGCAGCAATTTCAAGGAAAGTCCTATCCTGCCCAAGGGGGGCATACATCCAATGCATACGTAATCTTTTGGAAACGTAGCAGCTAAAGAAATCTAATAAGACCTGACCAAGAATGTGTGAAATGTAATTTTTCAAATGTTTACAACTTTGCCAAATGTGGGTGGATTTTTACAGGCGCAGTAAAAAAGCAAATCCATGCTATAAACTTCAAATCCCTCCACTACACAGAAAACCTAGATGTTCAGAGAGAAAATGTACTGTCTTTTAATGTCAGCAAATCAAGCTAACGTTGCAAAGATGTTCACTGAAAGTTTGCCAGTTCCACTGAAAGAGTAAACTGACATAACTTCAAGTACTAATAAAAAATAAAAACGATTAAGAAACTTCTGCAATCCTCAGCCATCAACCTGAAAAAAAAAGAACAAAAACCTTAGCATAAACTTAGTATTAAGGAAGACCTTGAAGTGCTTCCTTGAAATTCATGTCTGTGTTAAAAAAAGGAGGGAAAAAATAAAGTATGTGATCAGGGTATCTTTCAACATTGCCGTATTGCACCTTTCTAGACTTCAGCTGCGTTAATCAACTAAATGGTATCGTTCTGTAAATTCTCCAGGGGAGTATTATTTGCTTGGAAAAAAAAAAAAAAGAAAAAAGAAAAAAAAGGGTTTAGAATTAAAACAAAACAAACAAAACAAAACAAAAACTACAACAGATTTTTAATTGAGAGTCATGTTAAATTGATATGGGTTTATTTTAGTGTGACACATTAAGATTTTAATAAAAAACACATTATTTTATATCATAGTATTTTGATGGTGTTATTTGAAAAGTTGCATTGTTTATACAGAAAAAGAAATACATTTTGGATATTGTGCTCCTAAAGCTCCAGATTTTTTTAATCAAGCTTTTTAATCATATTATATACTTGGCCAGTGATGGTTCTCCATCAGTAAAATATTTTCCCCAAACGTGGCATAACATTAACCCTGTCAAAAGTAACCAATTATTACTGTGCAAGTGCTATGAAAAACTAGAGGAATAGGACGCTTACCAGGGAATGTTTTCAAGATTACAATACGTTTCATGTGTAATAATGATAATTAGCTTCATACCACATTGTGGTATGAACACAAACACAAACCTCATCAGCTTAACCACACCATCTGGTACACTGAAAATTGCATGCCTGGCTTTAAGAATGGTTTGGGATTTTATCTTCTATTTTTCACCTTTTGGTCCACTTGTCACAGTACAAATTTCTTCCCACCATCACGGGGACTTACCCCTTTTACATTCTTACGTCTTACCACTTTTACATTCAACCTGGAGCTTTTGCTGTAAATGTTGTTCCACAGAGCTGGGGCTCTAATTAAGTAACAAATACTCATGACACCTGAAACAAAAAGTAAGCATTTGGCTTCATCCTATTTTATGAGGATGCTCTGGTGGGCCAAAAGGTATGCATCTAGAAGACACTTACTCCATAGTGAATGCTAAAATTTGGAGACCGGATGAAAATTGTAAAGCAAATAAAGTTCAAGAGGGAAAGTGATCGCATCAAAACAAGGTGTTCAGGATACACTACAATAGTTTAATGTTTTAAAGTGCCTTTCTAGACATTGAAGAAATGTGTTTGAAGTTACCTGTGCTGTGGATTATACAGAGAATGTCAGTTCACAGGAACACAAAGGAAATTTAAGACACAGTGCAGACACAGTATGGCATAGATACTGTGGCATCAAATAAATTTGCAAAAATATACAGTGCCTAAGACAAGCTAAACAGGAAGAAATAAGAGTCACAGACACTTGATGAAACAGCTGATGTAGTCACACTGAGTTATAACTTCAGCCTTTCAGACTTCAAAGCAGCCACAGGCGCTACAGTGCAAGCACAAATGGATTTTCCACAAATCCTTCAAGCTCCCCCTCGGACAACATTAGTGACCCCAAAGGCTGTGTGCCTTCTTTGGCTGGATAACCCCATGTACAACTGTCATGCTAATGTTTCTGTAAATTGTCCCTGTATTCATGAATCCAACTGGAGGTCATCATTTAGAAAAAAAAAATAGGCTCTAAAAGAGAGGTGGGACAATTTAAAGAATCAAGACATCAACAAGTAACAAATCAGAAAAGTCTTAATGTTAATAAAATAAATGTCTGCCATATAGGACTCCTCCCTGTATGAAACCCCTCTCTCCAGTGTAAGACGTGCAGTGTAGCACAATCCCTGGATCAAAAAACCAAACTCAAACACATTAACACAAAAAGTTGCAACACTGCAGACACAATATGCTAAAGGTCAAATAGGTACATTATTAAATAAGATTGACTGATTATCTGGTTTTTATGTTTCCTCATTAACTAATCCAAATGATTGCATTTTCCTATTACTTTCGATCTATTTTTTTTTTTACTTAGGAGAGTGCTTGCAGAGATGGAAAGCAAGCCTGTAAGTTCACGAGCAACAGGCATCCTTCCTGAACATAACACTTTCACTGAAGCTGCTATAAGGAGGGAAAAACAAGATCCAAATCACACTATTTCTCATATATGCAGTTCCTATGACTATTAGACCAGCCCAAAAGCCATTTACTGCCTTTTTTTATCCCTAGCTATTGATAGTATAGATGCTATCTCAGTCATTACTTTATTTCCAAAGGCTCCTCTGGGTCAAATTCTTTTTTTCTTAGGAAAAATAGAGTTTATTTCAAATTTATGAAATATATTTATCTGATCTTCAGTACTGCCCCGGTAAAAGCAATAGAAATTCAAAATATTTCTAGGAAAATGATACAATAGATTTATGGAGATAATCAGGATGCGTGCAGGTCACAGCAGATTAATATTAAGTTAAATATATACCATTTAAGGAAAGAGAACAGTGAGAGTAATTGTTAGTAAACCACTGGAAAGGTTCACTTGAGCTTTGATGATACAGTATTTGCATTCCAATTACCTTGTATCAATACATATTAAACTTCTCCAACTCTCATAGAGTAACTCTTCATGGATTGTTTGCATGTTAATGTATTTATGACTAGCATTTATGAGAAATTAGGCTATATTCTATAAAGGCATAAGATTGGACTAGAAAAAATATGAAGCAGCAGCTGTCTGGCAGAACAACCAGTTAATTTCATTTACAGTGAACTCTGCATATTATTATTTGGTCATGAACTAAAAGATTACCACGATGAGCAGGTATATTTCCTGGTGTTAACTGTGGTTATTTTAGCCTACAGATCTATCCTGCTAGATAACAAAATAGGCGAACCTTAACCTTCACCTGTCTACAAGGAGAGCTTTCCTCCTTTTAGCCGTTTTCTTTGGTATGCTAGATTTCCCCTGAGAGCACTCCTACACAAGTTAAGATTTGAAGTAAATCATTTGCATGACCTGAAATAAGTTATATATGTGTATATATATATATGTATGTATGTATGTTTATATTAAATGTCAGTTAGTATTGAAGTTAAAATGAGTGTATCTTATTCAGAATGAAGTGCCGTTGTTGTGGTTTAACCCGGCTGGCAGCTAAACACCACACAGCCGTTCGCTCACCCTCCCCCCTCCCTCTCTGGGATGGGGGAGAGAAAGGGGAAAGTGAAGCCTGTGAGTTGAGATAAAGACAGTTTATTAAGACAGGAATATAATAATAATACTACTAATAATAATGGTATTACTAATAATAATGTGTACAAAACAAGAGATGCACAATGCAATTGCTCACCACCCGCTGACCAATGCCCAGCCTATCCCCGAGCAGCTGGCCCCCCACCCCGGCCAGCCACCCCTATATATTGTTTAGCATGACGTCAGATGGTATGGAATACCCCTTTGGCCAGTTTGGGTCAGCTGTCCTGGGTCTGTCCCCTCCCAGCTCCTGCTGCACCCCTAGCCTGCTTGCTGGCAGGACAGAGCGAGAAGCTGAAAAGTCCTTGGCTTGGTGTAAGCACTGCTCTGCAACAATTAAAACATCAGCATGTTATCAGTGCTCTTCTCATCCTAATCCAAAACATAGCACCCTACCAGCTACTAGGAGGAAAATTAACTCTGTCCTAACTGGAACCAGGACAGCCGTGTGGTCAGCTAATAGACACGCATAAACAAGTGACTAGGTCACTGCAAAGACAGAACGTATTTTCCTAGTCACTTACTGCTTCCCAAAGGAAGACAGGTTATACCTTCAGAACTAAGCCTAGTGTTTAAAAGTGCAGCTTTTAGGACAAATGGTGCTCAAGCAAAGCTTTGCAACAAGAAAGTGAAGCGTGAGATTCTTCAGAGGCTGGGCACAGCTCAAAACAGGTGGAAAGCACATCAAGTTTGCAGAGTTTGTTTTACTGATTTGTTGTTCCCAGGGGCAATGGTAAAATTAATCATAAAATAACGTGCAACATTCTGTTGCAACAGTGGAAACAGAGGCAAAGTATGAGATGAAAGGTTCCCTCCAACCTCAACCATCCAGTGATTTTGTGAGGCAAGCATTTGACAGCAAGGTTCTTCCTTGGTTACTTTGCGGTCTCAAGGAGCATGTAAGGCACTGTAACACCTCCACTGAGAACAGTTTTCTCCTGGAGCTTTCCTTGACTGCCTACCTACCCCGCCTGTGTCACCAGAGATGGCTACTGGGCCCCCCAAAGCAGCTGCTCCAGACAAATTCCCTCTTCTATAGAAGCACCTCATTCTTTGCTTGCCTCTTATCAGTTTGCAACTTCATCCTCTGCAGTGACATTCTGGGCTATCATAGGAGGAGACTACAGCAGCAGCTGTATTTTCTCCTAAAAAAAAAAAAAATGGACACATTGCTGCAAGCAACTTCTCTTTTTAAATACAATTAGTCTGTCCCAATGCTATAAAGCAGATCCCGCTCCTTTCTGCAACTCACCTTCTCTGAACACTTCATAATTACCCCACAAGATACCTCACCGTGTAAAAACTTCTTTACCACACCCATTGCCAATAACAAAAGGACTCTTATCTTACAATTTGGTGTCTTAAAACTTTCAGTGCATTATAATGACAGTCTCAATTGGGCAAAGCAGAAAGTTTCATCTAATAAATCGAATGCCAGTCAAGCCTACAAGAACAGCAACTGTTAATCTGTAAGGAGATGAAGACGGTAAGATCATAAATCCAGGGGAATTTTATTGATCAAACCCTTCCAAGAAACCCACTCATCACTATTAGCTATATTGTATTGGGTCATCTATCAGAAAGAAACTGTTCAGCCAATTTCTTATCCCTAACTATCCCTTACTTATTATCTAGTTAAGCTGCTTAAGGTAAGATATATAATGACTAGTCAGATCAGGTAATAGTAAAAAGCTAGATTAAGAAAAAACAACAACAACAAAAAAGTATACTCAGAGTTATGGGATCTAACAGTACTGTTAGATAGCAGTTGGTAATTCTGGCCAAGTGGCCCCTGGAAAAGCAAAAGTTAATAGTTAATTTAAAGTGTTTTTAAACTAGCACAATATAAGGCTCACACATGACCTTGAGAAGGGTAAAAATATCATTAATAATATTGCTAAGTAAAAAAGAAATGGCCATTTGCTTACTGCAACACATTTAAGCATTTGGCTGCGTTCTTAGAATTCCTTTTAGCATCAAAAGATAAGACTCATCTTTTTCAACTCTAGAAAGCTAAAATTCAAGTATCTAAACCAAGGTTGGTCACTCTGAGTTCACCTAATCATCAACAGAAGGAATTTAGGAGATCTATGTTAACTACTTGTATTAGCATGTTCAGTGGCTGAAGTGGATGAAAGAAAGACAAAACAGGTTGAACAGGGAGCAATTTAATTAATACAAACATGAAGAGGACAGAGGCGCAACTTTAATATTGTTCAGCAAGTTTTAGGCATCCTTTTCTATACTCAGCTTTTATACATCAGCATCTGCTGTACAAGACATGCAAGCTTTCTTTCAAGGAAGTTCTGGGGCCATGATTTTACTTTTAAATTATAGATAGTTGGCCCAATTTTAGCCAACAGTTTCTCAGAGTGTTACCCATGCAAGTAACACAGCTAACTTCAGATGTAATTATTTCCTCATTTGGAGGGACACAAATCCCTTCTTTTACACGCATTCCTTAAGTGCTGCAGTACAGAGAAGTCTGGACCAGGAGCTCCCTCAGTTGCTAGTGCTCCTCCAGAGTGGGCATACTTTGGGAACTGCTGGGCCAGGTAGAAAAGCAGCAGATCTGTGGCCATCTGCATAGCACCCAGGTGAAAATGAGAAGGTCAAGTTTGCAGTCTCCTTTTGAACTTAAATTCGAAAGTAGTTACTGGATTTATAACTAGACTCTAAAACTTCCCAGTCATAGGTGAACAACATAACCAACATCTTTGTTGCTCTCTTTCCAATTTACTTTGATTTGTTGCACAAGTCTATGGCAAATGAAGCCCATCAAACAAAATATATAGGAGGGTCTTTTCAACTTTCCTCCTTCTTAACCCACTCTCTACTTCACAGTGAAGCAGGAATTTGAATCTCTTCTGTCAGCAATATGAGTACTGAAGAAGTACTCCCTGAATCACTACGTGAAAAGGAGAAAAAGATCACCAACTCCTTCAGCTCCGTTTTAAAACAAAGCAGTAGTTTCCACATCCCCTTCACTGGAAACCAATTGAGTGAGGATCTCCAAGAGCCTATATTGAATAAAGGGCCTCAGACAAGGACAAGGCTGTATTTATACAGAACAGATGGAATTTGGACAATGAGTTGCTCAGGATTCCCATGACCAGTCCTAACGGAAAGCGGAGATACTTGTATGTAAATAGCATGGAAACAACATGGAAAAAGCAATGGAAAAAGGGTAGGGAATGAGATCTTTGTAGTCTAATTTCTGTAAATGTTACATTCCAATATAAATACAACCTCCTACTGCTAAAAATAAAACTGTGATACAACAAAATATTTCCTGCTTAAAACCAAGCGCATATTGTAGATTAACAGGTATTGCAAAGTGAGGTTATATAAAAAACAGCCAGGTATTAAATCTAAACTGTAATTAGCACTGTTTCACAATATTTCTGCAAAACAAAAAAGTTACAGAACTTTATTATTTTCTTCAGAAAAAGGCCTGTTCCACTGAACACAACAGTAGACTGTTCCTCACTGAATCAGATACCAACAGACAACGTACAGCCTTGCAAGATTCATGGTAAATAATAAAGTTTAGGAAGAGGTCATGAAGACACTGAGATCACAAGCATCTCAGGACTTCCCAGCACCTCAGATATCAAACACATAGTGAGCACAGGGCTACAAGTTTACATCAGAAGTATTGGGTACAGAGTCAGAAATTTTACTGGTCCTAGTTCCCCCCAACACACACCAAGGGAAAATATATATATATATATATACTCCTCTTTCTTTTACTTAGTTTACATATTTTAATGGTGTTACATCTGCAGAGAGCTTTCACAGGAAGAAAGCCTGCCAGGGGTGTTGTGCAGTTCTCCAACTATACTCAAAGAAAACTGGCACTCAGCAGAGGACTTCCCACCCTTCACTCCACTGCCTCATTCTGTACCCAGTTCTCTGTGTCAGGGTACCAGCAGCTTACATCATGAACTCAACATGTGAATATCATGCCATTTTGAAGAAGAAATAATCTGATCTAACCTATGTTTTCATGCATTCAAGGCTTAATGGTATACTTGAAAAACACACAGCTTTCAGTACCTTTTCAGTAGTCAACAAATACAAAAATAAGAGTTTGCGCACCACAATTTTCTTTGGAATTAACAGCAGTCATGGGTGCAGTCTGTCACAGCCTTTGAGAAAGTCTGTATCATGACTGACTAATGCCAGAGGACAGAAAACTAAACAGCAGGTCCATGCAACAGCTATGAAAATAAATTTCAAAAGAACAAAGCAAACCAAACACTCGTATAAAAAGAGGTTGATAATTTCAATTAATATGTTTCCATCTTTTTCTGTTAATTTTCTATAAAGCAATTATTAATAATAAAGGTTTTCAAAGCCTCATCAACAGTCCTAACTTTACTACAATTTTAGTTTAGGACTTGATCGAGAGACAACTTTGAGGAGAATCCTGCCCAACTGCACTAGCAGTATTTGCCTGGATGAAACTGTTTTTTCCCCCTTTTTTTCCCAAAGAATATCATTTTTGATCATGAAAATTCTCTTTGTATCATGATACTTGTAAGATGAAAACCACATACATCCCAATCATCCATGAAATGCAGAGTGGCTGCAAATCCTCTCAGACTTTCCAGACATTGAGACTAGCACGAATTCTGACTCACAAACTCCAGATCTGTACATTACCATTGGGTTACAAAAAAATCAAGTGAAAGCAACAGCAGAAATCAAGGGGAATACTACACCAAAATAAAAAGAACAAATAAATAAATAAATAAATAAATAAATAAATAAATAAATAAAACAGTGGCTCAAAAAACCTGTTCAGCCAGCATGAGCAGAGAAAACCCTGGACAGCTGACAGGTTGTAGAGCAGATTGTCGGCTCTGTGTTTTGACTTGACAGAGGCTAAGAATGACAACTGTGACACAACAGTCTCTCTGCAAATATTACAAGCAAGGATAAGCGACTTTAAAATAAAACTTAGCAGGTCCCAAGGTACAGTTGAGTAAGGCAGTAAGGCAAGGGATATACTCTATACTCTCAATCCTCCAGCAATCATTTTATTTTACTTTTCAAATACATAAAGAATGCTTCCCCCAGACACTCACAGAAAGGTGGGCTTCTCAGAGAACATGGCTGTTTTCTCCTCTGCGAGACTGACATACAAATTATTTGAAACTGTCAGTCATAAAGAACTTCACTTCACCCTCCCTTTTCCATTTCATGATCAGTGCTTTCTCTTTCCATTTAATTACCAAAAGCATGCAACACTTAAAAAGAGAAAAATCCCCTAACATTTTAGCTGATCATGACAATGAAATATAGCAGCTGGAATCAAGCTGTTGTAGCATGCACACAACATCTTAATAATATGCTCTTACCATGTTAGAACCTCATTTAAATATCATGTTAACAAATAAAAACTCCAAAATTAATTGTGTCCACTGAATAAAGCCACATATGTAAAGCAGCTGTGATGGAAAGAAATGTGTGCTTTTGTGTGCAGGCCCTCACGTTACTGCAGTCTGAATCGCATGCATGCGATGGTTCAAAGCACTAAGGGTTCATTTATTAAAATACACCCAAAGCAAGTAAAAGGAACGGGCAGAGGAGTGGGACACCACACGCTTCCAAATGAAGCTTTGTGACAGCACAATGCCTTTAGGATCCACAGACTCTTACTGACTGCAAAGCCATGGCCAGTGCTCGTAGGTCTGCTCCCAGATTGTCTTTGCCCTGCTCAGCCAGGTACTTCTATCACAACCGACCTACCCAGCTGCACAGCCCCAACTAGGTATCTTCTTCACCTTGAAGAGGCGCCTCCCCACTCCCTTTCAGTCTAAAATAGTCACATATTTAGATAAAAATTAACATTTTTAATCATTTATTCTGTTTATAACAAAAGCATTAATTGTAAGCTGGTGTAAGTCACCTCATTGTAGCATCTGAGTGTGTTTACAGTTAACTGAGGATTGTTTTAAGAATGAAAGACAAATTTGTTCGTATCTCAGAGTATTTTGACTTCCTGCATGGAGAATAAAGCTAAATTTAAAGAGAAGGGGAAAAAAATCCAGTGGATAGAAAGCCACAAAAATATAAACAAACCAACATTAACAACAATTCCCATGAGGCCTGAAATTCATACAGAAAGTGTATGGAAATAATATAGTTTATTGCACCAGCCTATGCACAGATATGTATGCATTGCTTATCACCTTAACAAAAAAAAAAAGAAAAAGATTTGTGAAATACTTATATCCAAGTTAAAGTTGCGGGACTGTCAGCCTTCTCACAGAATAAACAAATGCCATTTTACTATTCTTTTTTTCCCCTCCAGGTAAAACAAGTGACTCAAATTCAGGTGACACATTCTTGGGGCCCCTCTAATAAAAGCAGATCTTGCTATAATATACACAAAGGCAACAAGGAAAGCAAATCAAGATATGATGCCACTACGTACGGAGATATAATAAAGGCAAGCACAGATAACACTCTCTACCAGTTACCAAATGATAAAGCAGAAATTAGGCAGAGGAAGGAATACTTGTCGGACCCAAGCATTAAGACCTTTAAAAGGAACCGTAAAGCCTCAGGAGGAAAATCATGATTATGCATGCATATTTTAGAAACTTTACATCAGAGAACGGCAAGGAAAATAAAAGCTAGCAAAACAAACTAAGCTCAGCAAACAAGAAACATAGCTAGCAACAATCTCATTGCCTCTAAATGGACACAGCGTAATAACGCTGAGTGGTATCATAACTTATACTACAAAACTGCTGACAAAGGAACACAGCCTGAAGTTTTTACTGTGGAAAACAACTATTTGAGCACTGTCACGACGTTGTGACCCTCATGATATCACAAGCAAGACTATGGCTAGCTTAAAGAAGAAAATTAAAAAAAAAAAAATACTCTTTGCTTTTTTCACTCCCTGAACACAGGCAAGGTGTTTTCCACAATGGTGAGGACCGCATGAGAATTGGAAGAAGATGCAAGAGAAATATTAAGGAGAGATGCTCACATAGGATACAGCACTGAATTAACACCGAGAGCTGCAATGACAGCACTGAGGAAAGCAATGCTTGGCCAAGCTACAAAGACGATGTTTCTTTAGATACAAAGAACGGTTCTGGGTGATGCAAGAGAACAAACTGACTTCACAACAGGTTCTTAAGAAATCCACTGCATAAAAATAAATAAATAAATAAATAAATAAAAAAGCCCTCCAAAAGAACAATTTTTTTTTTAAGGCAATAATGAATAAAAAGTATTATCTAACATATCTAAGCATCATTTATATTATTAAAGCATATGTACGGAAAACAATTGTTTTACATGGCACAGTGCAACTCCATGTGTGAAAATAAGTCCAACCAAGACAACTGACAATTTAAAACTAGGAACAGCACATAGCAAGTATAAATGTGGATGTCTAGATTATTTTGAGTAAAGACACACTATTGAGATTTATTTGATAAGGCAATCTGTGCGTGCTTTCTATGTTATCTATTAGGGTATATTACTGATTAATTTTAGAGATTTCCTTTGAATGTGCATTACTGGTCTGATGAGTCTATGTGGGTTCTTCAGAGGGTTAATTTGTCACTTACATAGATCATAAAGGGATTTTAAATGGGAATTTTATTGACCTAATTACTAATAAAAGTCTCTTAGCGCTGCAAATGTACATGGTACCTTATAAACAACATAAGATGTGTTCCAGGCTAATGGTACTGGAAAAGATAAATACATTTAGAAGACCTTTTTTAAAAGTTGAATGATTTGTTAGATATGTAGTAATGTTTGCGCAGAAGACTCAGTAAATCTTTCCTAGTTATTAGATCATTGCTTCAGTACAAAAAGCTACAAAGATCACAATGTCTCTTGCAGCCATTTTCTGTTGCATGCATGCATTATGTTAAATATATTTTCTTAATATTTTTTATAAAATTTTTGTTGTGGGAAAAATAGTTTAATGCATTCATTTGAACCGATTCAAGAGCAAAATAACCTAATTGCTTTTATAGCATGAATTGCATCCCTATTTAATGTATTGTTTATATTTCCCTTTTCTAGTTCTTTATTTAAAAGGATCACAAACAAGTTTGTTATTCCTAAGGGACTGGAATAAATTCAGTTTGATATATTCCACAGAAGCCTTTTATTTATCTTTAAAGTTTTATTTGCTGTATGGTTATGAGCACTGCACAACTGTTGTTTAATTTGTCATCTTTGGCACAACTTAAAACAGAATAGTAAGATGTTATATTACTTCTAAGGAACACAATTATTCACCTTTTCATAATCATAATAATATACGATACATTCAGGGAATACAGAAAAGCAAACCAACCAACAAGATGAATGACGGTGAGATAAGAAAAATTTAATTAAAATATGTAATCCTTTAACAGCATGTTCCATATAAAAGTGAAAATAAATTATAAATAGAAAGTCATTTTGACCTGGTTGCCAAAGTTCTCAGAAGCACAGGAATGTTCTAGTTATCCCTGAAAACTGCAATACAATGAAGTTCATGAGATTATTCCAGTTCATAGAATGAACAATACTTGGGTCTCCTTGGGTAATGTGTTTCTAGAGTAGAACAACTTCATTTTAAATCAATACTTCAGAGTCAACAACTAGACCAGTGTTATACACGCAAACACTGGGACATAAGGAAATTTTTCACTTCCTTGAAAATTTTAAATTGGTGCTTTCTGGCTTATAAACTATTAAAAACAGAAATATCCCAGCTGAATGCTCAGTGAACAAACATTCAATTTCTGTGTCAGCTGTATATGCTACTTCACGTTATATTACAGAAACTCCTCAGAGTGACTTAAACCCACTGTTTTGGCTTAGAAGGAAGATTTATAGTCATAAATTTACTTGATTCAAGGACTGCAGACATGGCATGGGAAGGAGATGGGTTCAAGGGAAGAAGACTAGGAACTAGTTGAGCTTTGCCTCCTTCTTTCACCTTTCTGTTGTCTGAGTATAAACATAGCAGGTTTCAAACGAAGCCTCCTCAGAACCCATATTATGGGATGCATGGCATGCAATGGCTCAATTCCAGAACATTCCTGCCATCTAATGAAAATGATAGCTTCCTATAAGTGCTTTGTGTACGGTAAGTATATGCCACCTATCAGAAGGTGACTGAATAGCTAAAATAATCAGTACTGGCCTCCTTGTAACTGGGACATTGATTCCAGGATGCTGGTAGCAGTGCCAGAAAAATGTATGGAGGAGTCTAAGTGCTGAGTCTTAGTCCAATTCTGGTGGATAGATACTGGGTAAGTTGAATATATTCTACCTTCCAAGTGCAATGATGTAAATCTATAACTATTTGCAGATAATAGCATAAATGTGTACCTTCAGTTATGCATATGTATGTAAAACAAAGTCTCAACACCTACTCAAAACCTTGAGACTCAAAGTCTCAAAGACCTACTGCAGGCTGCCTTCATGGACGCAGCCTGGTGTTGGTGCTCAAACTAGTGAGTACTGAGGAATCTTGCAATTTAATTTAATTCCAGCCCCCAGTCATGTTCTTCACTTCGACTAGTGCTGGAAACAAACAAACAAACAAAACCCTACTCACATTATTCTCTTTAAAACTTCAAGATTGCACTACTGGACAGGCATTCCAGAAGTTGTATCAAGGGCTCCAACACAAGGACTACCCGCAATGGACAATCTTCTCAAGTATATGCAAGCAACACCAGTAAGTTTCTGAAAGAGCGTAAAATGGCTCTGAGGGAAGCATTGAAATCAACACAAGAAACTCCAAATTAGCTACTAGCTCACTTATAAGCTTTGAAAAAAGGTATTTATTTAATATGCATTTAAAGGATATTTGTGTATGATTCAGTCAGAAATATTCTTGCCTTATTAATACTTAACAAGTTCTACCTTTTCATATACACACTTACTAAATTAATTAGATTAAATTGATAAAACTTAGCAATTTATTTTTTTCATCAGGCTTTTCTAAGTGTAGTTGAATTGTATCATGTTTATATTCTTAAGTTACCAAAAGTATGTAGTGCTTTATACTGAAAAATCATAATCAACATATATATTTAAGTAGTATGTATTTTTAAGTAGTATATATCTTTGACTCGTAACTCTATTTGCAATTCAAAGACCTTACCAAGCATTGCATACCAAAAGTTGGTGAATATAGAAGCAGCAAAGCAGTAGCACTAGATACAATTATGGCTTAAGAAACACTAAAATCACCAACTATGGAAAATTAAAGTTGCAAACATTAGATTTCTATTTTTTTATTTTAAATCATACTGTGTTCCTTGTAAACTGTACTGAAGCAAGAGAATGTTATTTAGGGATGTTGGAGTTTATGCTACTCTTCAAATACTGATGTATTTTGGGAAGAAGTTAAACAATATTTCATACTTTAAGTTTCTCAGCCAAGGAGTATTATACATTCAACAAGGACAGCAATAATTTATAGGATGTACCCAAGAACACACTCCATTCTTTATGAGATGTCATGCAACAACAGATTTAAGAGTGAGCAGGTACTTTACTGAACAGGTTTTGCAGGAGGACCAATGCAATTAAGATTTTATTAGTAGTATTATTATTATTGTTTGTTGCATAGTAATGGCAGTAGGCCTCAGAAAAATCAGGAGACTTTTACTATAGATATACAAAGTAAAAATTGTTCAGTGCTCTGAAGAACCTTCAGCTCAAATAGATAAAGATGGTAAAGAGCATTTAAAGACAGAGAAAAAAGGAAGAAGTCTCCTTTCTTTAAGCACACCAACTTTGTTTTGGCATACATTACATGAAAAGGAGATGCGTTTACCCACATCTCAGCTACGTAACACAATAACAGAACTGTCTTCTCCATCTGCAAGCAAAAAATGCATATAGTTAAGAATACAATGCCTTGGAGAAAGAAGAAGAAAAATCATAGAAACTAACATTAGCTCTTAGCAAAATGGAAATACTACATCCCAAAATCATGCCCAGAGCTCAATCCCCTGACACTGACTTCAGTGAGATGAATCTCTTTCCAATTGTATCTCTAGCACGGAGAGATGCATGCAGAGGAGTCTGTATAGGGTAAATCAATCTGACAGGCAGTATCAAAATCCATATTTAGGAATTCATAGGCTTTTCCTGATCAGTTATATAAAACAGACATTTCAAATCTTCTAATGGTTCAAATGTGACCTGAGTTATAACTAGCTGTAGTTTTTTCACCCATCCTTCCACACACACAGGTCAGGCTTTAAAAAGTCTTTTCACCAACCAGATCTTTACACCAAACCAAAAATGAAAACCAGTGGTCTCAAAGAAAAAAAAAAAAAAGTTAAAAAAAAAAGTGTGTAAGTAGATATTATGCTTTGTCCCTTGAAATGCTTTCAATTACTTTCCAGTTCCTGAAGTACATGGTGGACATACCAAAAAAAAAATAAAATAAAATCTTAAACTATTAACAATTATATAAACTCTTCCTCAGACAATGAGTTATGCACAGGGTTTAAATATTAGAAATTCACAATCATGTTTCCCCCTAAGTTGATGGTACTGCCTCTACGTGAGGTGTCAAAAGGAATTTATACCTTCTGCTACTTTCCCATCACAGACCGGAACAGACATCAAAGTCCTCTTTGAATGTTCTTCCAACACCAAGAGGACCTCCAAGATGAGCACAGTCTAAATGATTAAGGATCAAATTTACTTATTGGAAGGGTGGCAGGATTTGAAATGTCCTACAACAGCTACTGCAACTTAACAGAGAGAAAAATATTTGGGCTGTGAAGCATCAGGGGAATCATGAGTGGAATTATGGCCATTCTTGGAGAGTTATCAGGTGAAGGAAAGTCTAAACATTTCCTAGATGATAGGGTGTGCATTATGATCTCAGGTAAATAATTAAGAAGCAGTCTGCAACAAGTAGGAACGAGAGAAACAGAAGTAGAAAAATGCAGACCCACACTCCCCCTACCAAGGTGTACCATTCCTGAAAAGTATTAAAGCCTATGTAACATATAAATCAAAGTTATGTTCCTTCAACTACAATTGGACCCTTCACTTACTTCTGTGGATTGTCTCTATAAACATAATTTTCAGAAGGAGATATTGAGTGGAGAATTTGACGTACTGCCTCTCCACACAGGGCTCAACTTCCACTTTATACATCTACAGATCAAAACTTTCAATATTAGGAGAGGAAAAAAAAGTGATGATTACAGCATTTACGCCTCAGTATTGACTTTGTAGACTGTTGAAAACTTTGCAAGAAGTTGAACTTACTTGCAAATATTTCTTTAAAATAGTTAAACTTACATGTGTTCATAATCCAATTAGGAAAAAAATGACCTATAAACTATTCAAGACTTAATTTGTTCTTGATGTAGCTTGCATACATCTCCAAAACAAGTAGTCTCCTTACTACTATGGAAAAGAGAAAAAGCTTTTCTCTTCCATAGAAGACAATAACATAGAAGAGGATATTCTTTTTTTTTGGCTAAGCTTCAAGCTGTTTCTGATTTTTTGTTTCAGTAGTTATACTATTTTTAACTCTGCAAAGACAACTTTTATTACCTTACCCATTCCAGTGAATGCTTCCCTAAACAGAACAATGCTTAGAAACTCCTGGCAAACTCTTGCATATGTTTCACCAAGTATATATGGCTAACTGCTTCAGCATTTGATCCTACCCCAGGAGCAACACATATATAATTGCACTGTACTAAGTGCCAGTAATCTCATCTGCCAGCAGACTACAATAATAAAAAATAAATAAATAATAATAAAAAAATCAATTTGCATGAAATTAGACACCCTTCCATAACCTTGTGCCTCCTAGCACAAGTTTTGTATCTTCTCTGTTCCCCCACCCCTCCCAAATACAAAAAAACTTCCACACCCTCCAGCCCTAAAAGTTCTTCCTAGAACCCCAGTATGCAGAAATTAACTCCAGCACTACTGTCCCCACAACAACACACCCTACAACCTCCTCTGCTCTTTCACAGACAACCACAAACACATTTTCCTCCATCTATAACGGGACACTTCCTCTCAATCCACATTAATTGATACTCTTCACAGCATCCCAAGCAAGTTTCAAGAGCACCTTACCTTCTTTCCTAGCATCAACCTGCACTGGAGAGACAGGTCAGAAGGACCAGACAGTGCTAAAGCTCCATTAACTCAGACTTGAGTAATTAATTAGCTTTCTACACCTTTGTACATAATGATTGAGAGAGGAAACTACCTGTGAACAGCAGCTGGCATACCAACCAGCCTCCTGCCCAAGACTGATGATCCCAGAAAGGCCAGTCATCAGGTAGGGTGCCTACTTTACCCCCAGTATTAAGGTGCTAATGAAGGCAGGTAGGTTGCAAACTCTATCAATGTATTATTACCCCTAGGCTTCTTTTCAGCTATCCCCTGACCTTCCCATATGCCAAGCTCAGAAAGCCAACTTAAAACACCCCGTTCTGCTTACAAAAATCTATTTCTGTTAAAGGGAAAATCAAGAATAATGCTACTCTATCTGAGTTGGGAGGCGAGCCAATAAAGCCGCCTTGAAGGTGTAGATGATGATCTACTTTGTTTTCCAGAAAAATCTGGATTCATTAGATATTCCACCAGATAGCCTGAAAATTCCTTGTGTGCTTAAATTTAGTCACCTGAGTATACCTGAACATGATGATTTAATGATACTGGCATTCCTATATTTGTCACCTGTGACAGCTTTTTATGCTGCTAGATATTCCCTGAATAGCCACTCCTGGGATATCCTGAGCACATCCTGAAGCAGGGCAGCTACCACAAGCAGCTATAAACAAGTCATGAAGCCATAAGAGAAAGCACACAGGAAGAAGTCTGGCTTATCCTATTGCTTTGGGCACATAGCATTGGTGAAAAAGGGGAAATCTAGACTTTCAGTCTTTGTTTCTTGAATCAGTTTGAGTTTTTATACAACGATGATGTAAAACACAGAAAAGTTCCAGGGAACAGAAACTGGAACTTTAATTCATACATAAGCGCAGGGCCCTGCATAGTGATTTTAAGATTACTGACAATTAGCTTTCTTTTCCTTGTTCCCTTTCATGGGTTCCTTCAAATTCCATAGTTCCCTACATTTTGAACAGCACCCTTATTAACATGGAAAAGGTGGTTGCTGGCACACTTCTACCCTCCTCTGAAAAGGATGGGCAGATGGGATGCCAAATGCATTTCTCTAACGTTTGCTACTCTCTTCCTGTATTTTCTCTGAAGGTGGCCTGCACCTAATCTGATTGAAGAAGTCTCTCAAGGTGCTGAAAAAAACACAATGCAATCAAAGGAGAGCAATGGGTGTTTAAATGAGGCAGGCAGGATCCTGTAGATCTTCAGAAGCGCATCTGTTGAATGCATAGGGGAAAAGACAAAATTACAGTGGGCAGACAGAGCTGCTCACTATGGAAGCGGGCACTTACGCTCAGAGTGAAGCAGATGGCTATTAAAATTAGCAGCCTGGATTCTGAATTACTTTAGGGAATTAACAATTTCATCAATGACTCATTTAAAACAACCAAACTTCAAAATGAAAATAAAGTGCAATTATTTTGAATCATCTATTGAAGTAAGGAAGTAACAAAATGTTGTAACAAAATTGTACAGTGATTTACTGTAATAAAAAGCAGTATTCACATCAGATCAGTCAAGCTCTTTTGGCAAGTGAGATATCTAAGATAAAATCATTATACAGGAAAATTAAATCATCATATCTACTAACTGATGAAAATCATTCAAACATTGCATAAATTAATCATTACTTTTCCTTTTTTTTTTTTTTAAATGCATCACAAGAACAGGGTTTTACTGATTAACTGTCAGAAGATACAAAACATTTCCTGCCTGAGACAATCCAGAAGAAAAATGAAAGTCATTTTGTCAAGACCTTTATATTAATGAAACAGGAAAAGGTACGCTTGTGACAAACGAAAATATCCTTCTGGCCTAGGAAAAAGATGTCTGAGGAAAAAGTGAGATGCTACGATGTCTGGAGTTGAAAAGAAGTTTCTCCTCTAAGGCTTGTAGTTGTATAGATTGCATAATGAGGGACAGGAACACATTTTGGTGAAGCATTTGGAAATCGTTGTTGCAAGATGTTGAACCAGATGACCAGTTGAGTGGGTGCACTGTGGCTGTGTATCTTGGGGTTGTGACCAAATGTCAGGCAGTTTCAGCCACTGTCCCACCACCAAAATGCTCAGTAGGAGGGAGGTCTGGCTACTGATGGTTTATGAGTGAAGAGAAGAGAGGCTGAAGAGGTGGTACTTTGATACGTAACCAACTGAAAACCATTATACTGATGATAAAGCAACCAGCTGATTTTATTAGCTACCCAGATGATGCCCAATTGCCTGGTTAGTTTGTTATTATCAATGGCCTCATTTCCTTTGGGCATCCTAGAAGAGACCCAGCTGAGAAGAGACCTGACCAGAGGTTGCTGCAGTGGTCCTGCAGGTCTGGGTGGAGCGGGTATGCCATGGGCTCGTATGAGGAGGGGAATCGGTCCAAGGCAGAGAAAGCAAAGTCACGTCTGACCTTGTAGGCAGCATGGCCCAGGTGGGTGGGTGAGTCACAGACTGACGGGGAGCTACTGAACGTAGCAGCCTTCCATCTGCTGGCTGTGCTTTCACTTACTTCACAAATGTCCTAGGTGTCTTGTAGAAGATGACGCACTCAGGGTCTACACCCAGGATTCTATACCACTCTGTGTGCTATAGAATGAATTTATTATAAACACATACAAAAAGCTATCAGTTTATTTATATGTAGTTCTGTTCCTCCTCTGCCCTTAATTTATGGCTTTGTGCATATTTGGGCCCTTTGGGCACAGTCGTTCAGTTTCCCTATGCAGTCAGTTCCTTCAGTCGCTAGGGTCTCCGAGGGCACAAGACGCATGTCAAATCAGCCTGGCCCGAGATTTGCTCTGCCACAGCGGGACTGAGCGAGCTGATTTAAACATAACGCCAAAACCTCTACCAAGAGCAGTCTCTGCAGTGCTGGTACATGAATGCAGATGCATAGGGGGTGGCCCCACAGCAGCCCCAGGCAGTCTGTCATACGATGCTGATGCTTGCATCCATCCCTGTGCAGCTTTAAAGGCTGCATCTAGCAAAGTCACTGGCAATGCTGCCTTTCACAGCAATGAGTGAACGATCAAACCCTGGCACAGTGAGAGAGAAGAGGGGAAAAAAAGATCTTAAAAAGAAATAGGAAAACTGGCAGGGGGGTTATTAGCAGGTGTAGTAATTTATTCTTCTAACTCTGTTTTTAATATGGATTAAATTTCCAAATGATCATGTTCTTTTAACCCAAATTGGCAAAATAGACCACCAGCTGTGGGAAAAGAACACAGAAGTAGAAAACATCTAAAATATTTATAATTTTTTTTTTTTGCATTTAAGGATCAACAAAATAATACAAACAAAATGTAAAAAGTACGTGAATCTATTAAGATAAAACATTCAGCTTTTGCCACATGCTAAACTAAAATAGTGTATATTTTTCTGCCTAGAACTTACAAAATAAATAAATAAATAAAACACAGGAAGATAAAAGATGAAGGAACAGGGTCTATTTGAGTAATTAGTGAAATCACCTAGAAAAGGTAGTTCCTGACCTGCAGTGGCTATTCTCAGGACAGTTTCCCCATGTCTGCAGCTCCCTGCTGGGCACCAGGTGGTTCAGTCCCATTCCTGCAGTGCTGTTTGTTGGTCTGAAGCAGAGGATACGTGTGAGGGGTTGCCCACCCACACCAGCCTGGCACTTGGTGGTTGACGTTCTCATGTGGGAGACGTGGAACTGAGTGATGACTGCAGAAGTCAGCTCTCTTACCTCCTGGCAGGTGTTTGTAGTATGTGGTACACTACAAACGGTAGGTACTATCATATTACTCTTATTTCTTTGCAATGACAACAGTAGGTTCTGTTCAGCTGTTCCAGAAAAATCAAAATAAAAGTCTGGAAGAGGTTGGTACTGGGAGAGAACTCCAAACTTTGCTCTCTCCATGGATGTAGGCATTCTACTTCTGGATCAAAGGACAAAGATTAGCTCCTGCCGTGGGGCAGGTGTTCAGATACCCTTCCTGTGCTGCTCTCTGGCAGCTCCTTTGTGCTGACTTCTCACTCAGCCTTAGGTTTTCAAGTTGCTTCATTAAGCTTCCAGTTTTCCCTATTCAGTTTCCTGGAGCTCAGGCACAAAGTTCTCAGTGCAGCGTTTTGTGTGGGTCATTATGTCTATAGCAGCCAGGGACGTACCAGCTTGTAGGTAAGTATTTTATAAGCCCTAGCCCTAACCTTATTCAGTAATAACTTTCTCAAATACGTAGTTTTCATTGAATTGCTTTAATGTAGTTATGCCCATCATGTAAATAAAATAGTTTTCTGTTCCTTTCCTCTATGGAACAAATTAGATTTTTTATCATCTCATTACAACATCTGTTCAGCAGAGTCAAGTCCAATACAGTTCTGAGGTCAGTTCCTGTAGCCTGAGAAAACAGAAAATATTATTATCCTAATTTAGCAGTTGCAAGAGGCCAGTCGCTGAGGCCAGCAGTTCATGTTCAGAATTCCCTGATGTGTTCGAAATTCTTTGATTTTGGCTAGTTCCACAGCCAAGGAGCAATGCCATTCTGTGGAGGGGAATTCAAATAGGGTGGAAATAATTTGGGTTTTGAAGATTCATGCTAACATAAAGGCGTCTGAGGGGATTGTGCAAAGGGCCTAGTGTACTATCAGTTTCATCTACATCCTTTTAAGACATCATTTATTAGGCTCTTACCTGCAAATAATTACATGTGTGCTGAACTTTAATTATGCAACTGTTAAAAGATCCATACACATACACACACAAAAATAAATAAATAAAAACAATTTACTGGAAGCCTGGTAATGTTCAATCGCCAAAAAAAAAAAAAATTAATGATGTGAGAACAAAGCTATAAATTCATGAGCACCGTTAATTGGCATTCTCCCTGTTAGCTCATTATTTGCTTAAAAACAAATGTCTCTCACAGAATCACAGAATGGTTTAGGTTGGAAGAGACCTCTGGAGGTCATCTGGTCCAAACTCTCTGCTAAAGGAGGGCTGCCTAGAGCATGTCGCCCAGGACTATGTCCAGATGGCTTTTGAATATCTCGACGGATGTGAGAGACCTCAAAAGATAGTCTAGGAGGATTAAAAAGATATTTTGAGATCTTACAAGATATGAGGAGATCTCTTAAAAAGAACTTGTGTATACCAAGAACAATCAATACACCACATGAGACTATTCACCACATCTCCACAGGCTGGAACCTTTCTGCCTCAGAAAAAAAAGCCCTAACTCTTTAAAGTAAATAA
Organism: Anser brachyrhynchus; assembly: GCF_964034855.1. Classification (NCBI taxonomy): domain Eukaryota; kingdom Metazoa; phylum Chordata; class Aves; order Anseriformes; family Anatidae; genus Anser; species Anser brachyrhynchus. Next base: position 12,135,222 of record NC_137694.1, on the reverse strand, counting down.
ATACTTAATTAATATAATAATAATCTAATAACTAAAAATTCCAAATGAAAAATTTCCTTTGAGTTAAACAGCTACAGATTTTTTTTTTTCGGTGTTTTAAATCCCACATTATAAGATTTTATGCCAAACTAAAGTATATGTCCTACAAAAATGGCTATAGACTACCCAGAAGACATCACTATGCAGTCCTAACACTCTGAATTTAATGCAGTTCTTTGTGTTTGAATATTGCAGGGCATTAGCATGTACAATTGCAATTTTAAGTGTTTGAACATTCAGCAGTATGCTCAGGCAAACTGTTGTGCTTTAGATCAGTGCTACCTTCAGTTACTGCAGCCAAATAACTCCACCAATCCCACAGAAGTTAGCCTGAAACAGCTACGGGCACTTTTGCCATATATGGATATCTAAAACATTTTCTTTCTTGTCTTTATAACAGCTAACACATCAACAAAATCAAACAAAGCCATGTATTGTTTCAAATTGTACTGTTTCAAATACTAAACTAGCATAGATTAACATTTTTTGCCTCTACATACAATTTTAAGATATGCAGTTCCTGCAACTTGCATGATTTAACCAAACTACAGCATGGGTATATATCAAGTATTCAGAGCTATGCTTATTGTGTACCAATTCAATTCATACCAATTTCAACTAGAACACAAGTATGCACACATTAAGGTTCATACCGCTTTACACAGAACCTCTTTACTAAAATGCTCTGGTTAATTCAGCCATGTGGTTATAAATCCTTTTATGAAATTTCTTAAAAAAATTATTTCTGCCTAATGAATAATGCCATTGCAATCTCATTTCTGGTCAAAATTATTTACAACATACAAAGTAAATATAGCCAAAGTGGTCACAAGTTATGACCATCGTATGAAACGACTGAAGTCATGTGCATCTCTCAAGTTCTCAGTTTTGTACTTTTTTTTTTTTTTATGAATTGTATTTTCAGCGCCTTGTGTTAGATTTTAATAAATGACAAGAAAAGTTGAGAACAATCTTAACAATATGTACATGAGGTCAGACTTTCATGTTTGGAAACTCTTTATGGAAAGGCAAATTATCCTTTCCAGGAAATCTGCTATTAGTTTGACCAAAAGCAGGATGTTAATTTAAAATAATATCTGTCTGAGAATAAAACACGTTTCAGATGAAAATAGAACTGCAAGTTTAATTAATGTATGATTATACTGTCTTCTTACAAATCAAGATTAAGGATATATCTGTGTAATTAGAACTTAGAAACTTATCATCATAATTGTTTTTTATACATATGCAAAGTGCCCTTGATAAAGGCATGACAGTGCCTTTGCTTCATTGTTTCACTGTGGGAAACCATGAGTTATTTTTATGTATTTATTTATTTTTGAAATCAGCAGTAGCAGCTATGTTATCTCCAAGTATGTCACCTCATAACTGGACAAGATATTTTTCTTTCACCCTCAACATAAGCACCATAATGAATGTGGCATTGCACGAGCAAGTAAGGAAAAGTCTGATGGTTCTTCTCAGAAAGTCAAGAAACTGAAGAAAGATTAAGTTTCCAAAGAGATGAGCCGTTCATCATCTGCAGACAGCTTTAAGCTTTGATACCTATATTTATACAGTTCATTACTTTTTCACAAGAAGCAAAATGTTCTTGTTCCACAGCTGAATCAAGTTTTTGAGGATTTAGCAGAATATGTATTAATCATTGCATTCTTTTCATTTTTTAAAAGAGAATGTGTAATACAAAGGAAGACAACAAGTTTTATTCTCCAAGAAAAAGCAACAGCTCAGTTTCACAACATTAACTTTGACAAATATTCATGAAACCATAACCTACTGGGTCCAAAAAAGGAAATAGCTCATATTCAAATGAACTCATTTTCACAACTATTTCTCATTAATCTCTTCTCACGTAGGCTTATGTTTTAAACATAAAAGAATTCCTTGCTTCCATTTCCTATACTATTTTAGCTTCTTGCTTTCTTAGAACAGCTGTGCCTAACTTCATATTTATACAAACATTTTCTTCATGCTATTTTCCAGTTACTCTTCTGTGAACCTGCAGAAATGTGGGTTGTTAGACATAGAACGTGCACTTTTTAAAAGCACTAGTGAGAGTAAGGATCATGGCTCTTAATGAATTTCAATTGTAGATGTGGCATCACCTTCTTAGGTCTTTCCAAAACAGTTGTTTTACAGAACAACAGCAAACCTGTTCTTTACAAAGTCACTTAATCTGCAACGCATTAATTTTAACTATAATAGAATTTCTTCATTACAAAAACTATCATATAACACAATGCAATATGCAATTGATGCAGTGGAATCTTATGTCAGAGTCTAGAAATTTGACCTGCTAGTTAGGTTTCTATTTCTGTGTAAGGCACTGCTTTGCTGCACTGCCTGCTTACATTTTCGTTGGCTCTATTTACTCAACTGTAAAATAAATATTAAAAATGTTATTATAAAAAATACTTTCTTTAAAATGTTTGGATATATTTGCTCAAAACTTTGAGATCCTAGACAGAATAATGAAGGCTATCGCTCTGCAGATGTTTAACCTGAACTAATGTTACATGTCCTTTCAAGAACAACCCTCCTTTTCTAAATAAACTCTTGGTGTTTTCCTCCCTTTAAACAATATTCTCTTCTTTGCTAATATTGTATGGTCATTCAGAACTACTTAGTCTAGGGGAAAACAAGGACATTTTTCTTTGCACAATATCTATGGATCTGAACCATGGAAAAGGTGTTTCTGCTACCAGCATACGCAAATCTGAATATCAATAAAATTAATCTTTCCTTGAAGAAGTTGGAGAGAAACCTGCCCACTGTGAATGACCACAGCACAGATGAGGTTGGCGGGCACTTCTGGAGACCACCAATCCAACCCCGTACTCAGAGCAGAGTTAACCAGCGCAGGTTGCTCAAGCCATGTTCAGGTGGGCTTTGTGTGTCTTGAAGGATGGGGACTCCACAACCTGTCTGGTCAACCTGTCCTGATGTCTATCCATCCGTAGAGTAGAAGTGTTCTTTATGATGTTTAAAAGTAATTTCTTGCTTTTCAAACTGTGTCCACTGCCTCTTCTCCTTGTGGTGTCACTGGGCACCACTGAAAAGAGTCTGAGCCTTCTCTTTATCACACTGACCAGCCCCATCTTTCTCAGACTCTCCTCAAATGAGATGCTCCAAGCTCGTATTCAGTGTTTTTTCCCTGGACTTGCTGTAGTAAATCTGTGTCCTTCTTGTACTGGGGAGCCCAGCTCTGAACATGGCATATGCCAATGTAATGTACTTGTTCCCAAAAAGCAGAACTTAAATGCTTTGAGATAGCATGGTTATACCTTCATTTATCCTCTTTAAATTAATTTTCACTAAAAGCTTTATCTTTAACCATGCTTTCAAAGATGAAACACCTCGTAAAAAAATCAATGAGTGTTTAAGGTGTGGATCAATGGTATAATACAGCATTTAGTCTTTATGTTAGAACAAACTGCTCTAATTGGCTACTCATTAATTCTTAGGATCTCTTCCTGACAGGTTTGATTAATGCAGACTCTCTGTCCTTCATATTTGTACATTAGAATCTTTGACTTTTCAAACGGCTTTTTCCCCGATACCTCCCCAGCTTTGGCCATTACATCTAATTCAATCACACTTCAAAGCAATAATGAAAAAATATTATTGTGGGTTTAATATTTAGCAGTTATCTTGGGGTTGTTCTTTATGGAAAATTCAGGTGGAGACAATGGGCGTTGTGGCATCAGGCTAACAGCAGGCTATTTATCCTTGTGGTAAGGACAATACTCCTAGGAAAGGATTTAGATAAGAAAGAAATCACAAGCTAAAAAAATACTTAAAATGTAAAAAAGAACGCACAGTAATAGCAAAAGACACTCTAAAAATCTCTAACCACATTCCCAAAAATGTTGGCTAACCCAGTAGAAAAACAAACACAAGTTTCAGTCCAGTTTATAATAAACATTTTTGTACATTCTGTTTCATTTTGCTCTATGCAGTATGCTCCTCATATGTAGTACCATGAGTGTCCCACAGGGAGTTAACTGTCAGTTTTTTCACTTTTTTTTACATGCAAATATTCTGCTTTCTAAATAATGCCCTCTTTCTCTACCAATTCATCAGTAAAAACACCAATATTAAGGACAGTTTACATTTTAAAATTTTAGGAAAATCATACACATTAAAAAAAATAAATAGAAAAACTGCTAGCTGAAAATCAAAGGCCAGATTGTTTTATTTTTGACCAATACAGAAGAGATAATTAGACCATAAAATTAGCAAAAGATCTTACATAAAACTGGGGAGACAGTGAGTCCCAGTACCACAGGTCCATGGGAATTTGTCAGACAGATGATGATCTGTGCGTCATCTCATGGTAGAGGAAAAATTCTAAATCTGTTTGCACAGAGCCTGCTCTCCCAAAGAGATGGATAGGTAAATATTTCCTGATGAAATTAGCATATCTCTGATAGATCTCTTTCTTGCAGCAAGATGGAAAATTATTTAAAAATATTTACTTACATTATGGATGCACCTATATGCATTAAGAGCTGTGGACTCATAGGAAAAAGATTAAACCCACAGATTTTGCAGTCTTATTAAATATGTGACAGGAAAGAAGTAATGGAAACCACAAATAATTGTGAAAAGAGTGCAGCAGGAGAAGTTTTTGATTAGCTTCATAAGCTGCTAATACTTGCTAGCAGCACTGCTGTGAATGCATGGTAACACGCTGGGAAATCCTGAGGAAGGACTTGAATGAGGACAATATAGTGGCTAGGCAGACATTCATCCATGAAACAGTGCTGTCAATAAAAGTTATTCAATTTATTTATTTTCTTCCCTTCAGCAGTGGAGTTTGGTGCAGCAAAGGGATCCTGAATAGGTCTCTGATAGAATCAGCAGCACTTTCTTTAACTAAAGCAGGTGCTGCACGTTGCCTTCTGTGAAGTGTGCCAGAGTATTGGACAAACACTGGGCATATGTTTCATAAATAAGCAATAGGTATACAGCAAATTTATTTGCAATATGCTGTAGTCACCAGGTACTGAGGATATCATGAGATTTCATGATAAAAGTGTTTTGACAGGGCAGGAAAATAAAAGTATTAAAATTGCAGGCTTGAATATCAGAGAAATCAGATATGACATAACAGAAGATTTTATACAGTTTGGGAATTGATGCAACATGCAGGAAGAATTTCTGTTAAAAAACCCCTCCAAATCTCAGGATACCAAATGATGCAATCATGAACAACAGCAAGATAGTTTTAAGTTGGGTTTCAGGTGCTAGGCAGCTACCAGATACCCAGCACCACTGTGAAGACAGAAAATTTAAAATAATTTAGTGAATCCTAGTGCTGGGCAGTTTACAGTCTTCTTGTTATTACCAACATCTATTTACAGAAAGACAGCTACAGCAGGCTATGAAACAGTTGGATAAAATCTTTCACAGCATCTTATTTTGAAGCATGTGTAGCAGCACTGGAAAGATTTACCTTGGTTTATCCTCAGTTCTCCAGAAAACAGAGAGGTGTACAAGGATGAACTATGATAAATACTAGGGGGGGTTATATCCTTCCCAGTGTCTATTACTGGAAATCAATCTAGCTAGAGGTTGCAGTAAAAAGAGATATGAAGTCATACAATATTTGGAAGTCTACTTTTTAAACTAAGATTCAGACAGGTAAAATAGATAAAATACAGTTGGCTTGTGACATATAGCAGGTCACACAACATAATGGTCCACATCAGGTCTAACCCTCTTATTTCTGTTAATATAAATATCGTTCATGACCTACCTTAAGCATTTTTCCTAAGATGTAAGGCATTTTTATTTTGGCAATGTTTCTCCCCTTAAATATTCTAGTGAAATTGTCTGTATGTTTTTAAGCATAATCTGATCCTTTCCACACTGGTCATCCCATAAACACCAAGGTTGATGAGCTGGAGAACCAAAACTGCCTCTTAAGATGGACACTGCTGTAGGTCCACACAGAGATAACACATCAGTACTCAGGGAGTGACAAGTGAAGCAGGAGATCTTATACAGCAAGAGGTATGCATTCATATCCAACCACCAAATAAGTAGAGTGAATGACAAAGTCAACAGTCTGAAATTTGATGGGGGGCAGGCATAAAATGTGTTCTGGGTGTTGAATGGTACTGGAGTGGGAATGGTGAATAACCTAAGGAGGACTAGCAGTCTGCCAAACATGTCGAAGGATGAGGAATAAGTAGATAAGCTAAAGCAGTCAGTAGGTCTGACACTGTGGAGTCAGCAGTATGTGTAATAACAGTACAGATGGATCAGTGGGTGTCCACTCAACCAAACGAAAGATGCACTGGGGCAGAAGCAAAATGCGGCACACACTAAAAGAGGAGAAACCACAAAGGGCTATTAGGCCACCAGCCTGAAATAGGAGATTAAGATTTCATTCCTAGGGTAGGGTATTTACTGTGGTCACACACAATCAGTTTATTATAGTACAATAGCTAAAGTGAGGGCTAACAGGAAAGAATTAGTACCTGTGTGAAAGCTGGCAGACAGAACTCAGGCAAAGAAACCCAAAGAGCTATGAAAAGGCACTATGAAGTCCCAGTCTTTCAGTAAATCAAAACAATGCTTGTAGAAACTGCAGCATCCAGGTAAACAGCATCTCTTAACTAAACACAGTTTGGCCATGCAGACACAGAAACTGCTCCTGTTGCCACCCAGCACACTTACCAGGAACAGCTTTCAGAGTCAAATCGCAACTTTCTTAGCTTTAAAAGCAACATAGAGAACTCCATCAACAGCAAATATTTTCTGCATGATAAATGGTGCATATGAAGGCAAACCCAATAGTAATATATATGTCAAAGACAACACTGTACTTCCCGATTATACCCTTATTTGTGAGTTTAGGACGAAATAATACCTTTAATTAAAATGACTAAAACCTCATATCAGGGTTGTGGTGTTGCATAAATGAACATCATGATTACAGTTACTGGAGAGTTGCCAATATTTAAAAGCATAAGAAGTTTGATTTTTTTTTTCTTTATGAGAGAATTAGTCTACACTGTACACAGCTAAAATCCAAAGTCCTCATAGAGTAGCACATACTTTAAAACTGTTAGAACAAACCTCAGAATTTAAATTATCAATTGTAGTGTTGAGCAATTAAAACTACCATAGATTTTTATTTCAGCTGACTGTGAGTCAAAAGAGCACCGTCACATGACATGTTGCATCTGCCAAAATGAATGCAAATCTTTATTCATGCTGGATAAGTCTCCAGTAGATGTCAACGAAGGAGGAGTTCCTCACTCACACCTTTCTGTGCTCCTTGATTCTTTAAAGTATTTTTCAGATTCTTTCTTATAGCTCAGTACCTTTCCTCTCTCCAACACAGAGTTATCAACACCACTGCAGTTCTCTTCAACGGATTGATACAGACAGATATTAGCTTTGCACCTGGCTCGCAGGGGAATTGATGAGAACCTGGCATCAATGATGCTCAGAGCAGCACTCCAACTGACTCTGCTGAAGGCAGAGTTTTACATAAGGTGTCTAAATGGACTCCAAATTATTAAATTTTTACAGTTAAGAAAATCCTCTGGCTGAAGTGTATCCAAAATCCTTGGTAAGTCACTGAGGACAATCCTGTTCTACTATTTATGAGGAATCAATAAGAGCTGCAATAGCTGTTCATGAGCTCCACTGACTAATTAATACTTCCAATACCTTTGTGAGGGAGCTCGTTACTCCATTCAATTCAGAGCTGGAAAACTCAGCCATAGGGATTGTTTTAATGGTTTTCTCCAGCCACACAGGAAATCAAAGGAAGAGCAAGGACTAGGTTAAATTTAAACACCTAGCTTAGCCAGCCCTCTTGGTGGTATGGCCAGAGGCTGCCTCTCCAAGGATCACGGGGCGAAGCACAACCTCCAGAGGAATGCTTTGCTTCGCTTTCTTCCCTTATGAAGATGATAGGAAAAGAAATAAATAGGAATAAACTATTTAAATAGTGAAAATTCACTGAGGTTTTGGGAAGTTTAGTGGAAGACAACAGAAGTAAAGGTGTGGAGATAACAAGTGAGAAGGGGGATTCACCTACGTATCAGAATTTGGGAGAAAGGCTGGAGAAAAGGGATGTGTGAGGAAGAAGGGAAGCTATGCAACAGTTGAAGATGAATACAGAAATATAATAAAAGTGACAGTGAGTAACTGTGAAGAATGATCCAAAGAAGACTTTGTGAGCAGGCATTTCTAGACAAGAATTACAAAGCATTCTTTATATATATATGTACTTTAGAGACAGTAATGAGGTCAAGAAATCCTTGTAGACATAAGTTTCCAATGGCAGCTCAAACGTACAAGTACAAAATGAAACTGTCACTGAAATGTATTATTATCCTCTAAAGAACCACAGTGGTGGTTATGAAGCTACACATAAAGAGATTTTAAACATGTAAGACAAGGATTCCATTCTTGTATTGGCATCTACAGTTTCATACAAACACTTGATACAACATCAAAACTTCCTCAGGGAAGTTGGGGTTGTTCAGCCTGGAGAAGGGAAGGCTCTGGGGAGACCTTATAGTGGCCTTCCAGTGCCTAAAGGGGGCCTACAGGAAAGCTGGGAAGGGACTCATTGTCAGGGGTATAGTGATAGGAGAATGGGAGAATGGCTTTAAATTAAAAGAAGGCAGATTTAGATTAGATATAAGGAAGAAATTTTTTTACTCTGAGGGTGGTGAGGCACAGGACCAGGTTGCCCAGAGAAGCTGTAAATGCCCCACCCCTGGCAGTGCTCAAGACCAGGATGGATGGGGCTTTGGGCAACCTGGTCTGGTGGAAGATGTCCCCGCCATGGCGGGGGGGGTGGGGAGGGGAGGGGTGTGTGTGGAACTAGGTGGTCTTTAAGGATCCCTTCCAACACAAACCATTCTATTCTATCCTTCTATTCTATTCTGTTCTGTTCTGTTCTGTTCTGTTCTATTCTATTCCATTCTATCCTGAAGTTGTTAAAGTTTATAGCACTCCTGTGATCTCAAATACTATTTGAATCAGATCAGTTCAAAAGGTCAAATGAAAACCTTGTATTTACTAGCAAAATATATGGGGACAGTCTGTCCACTTCTGGGAAAAAAAAAAAAAAGAAAAGTCTTCAGCATAACATGCAGAGGAAATGCTTGGTAAAGTTTTTCCTCACACCATATGAGGAAAAAATAAGTTGTAGCTATGTAGCTATGGGGCATTCAGCTTCTCAATCTGCTGTTGTTTGCAATCAAGGCAATTTATGCTGGCTTGCTCATCTATGATAACAGCCAGAGGCTGGTAGTTTTCTGTCCTTTCATTCATAGAACAGAAGACACTCATACTCGATGAAGAAGAGAAGACAGATATTCTTAGCTTTGCACTTACTGTGAGGGAAAATATTTCTATCAGCACAACTAGCATTAGTCAAGGTTATTCATTTTTTTAAGGAAAAATGAAAAAAAATATTAAAAAGATAAAAGTGCTGTTTCAGTGACATGCACAGTACGGATTGAATTCATCTCACCAATTAAGACACCTAAAATGAAATAAGACCAAGGTTTACATGTAGGTTCGTGGTGTCACGTGCTACGGTAAGTCCACCTGGCCTTCAGCTACCACTCTAGAAGGCATGGGGTGTATCTGTAAATCCACACAGGTACCCCAGATGTCTCAGATATTTCAAGGCAACTCAATAGCTCCAACTACCTATGTGTGGTCAACTGAATCAAGTTCTACGTGTTTAAAATCCTTTTACAGTCAATAGTGATATAATCAAATTAGTCAGTGGAGATCTAGATGGACTCTTCCTGGTAGCTGAGTAGTCTGGTGGCTTCACTGGATGGAACTTGGTTGCTTAAGCCTTAGATCTGAATGCTATTAAAGACTTTCTACGTATATCCAGCTGGACTGGCAGGTGTTACAGTGGAGCCATGGGATACCTGCATGCTCCTGGATAGCAACTGGAAACCAGGCAGTATATTCTGTCATCTCCAGCTGCACTGTGCACTTACATGTAGATATCTGAATTGAGCCTTCCTGACCAGATCTCCAAGTGCCAGAATGGGATGCTATGTACAAGTTCATATGTAGATATCCAGTCAGCTGTCTTAACCTCCAGACTGAAACCCACCCCAATGTAAACACAAATATCTCATGTAATCATTCTGGACAGTCCTCCTATCTCCAGCTTGCAGCCTAAAAGGACTTGTGAAAGTCTTAGATAATATCTGCCAGCACTGAGCAAATGTTGTGCATACCCCAGCATGTGTCTAATAACATCAGGCCCTTATGGTTAGGCAGATGGATCATTTCTCTTGTTTCTAACCCTAGAGAAATGAAGATGTAAGTTTTATTTAATGACCTCAATTTTCAAGTTCCAATTGTAAAATCTGAATAATAATAAAACATGGTTATTGGTGTTATCAGACATGTTAGCATCAAAAGCATATTTCTGCAATTTCAGTATTGCATCCACTCACTGTGAAACAACTATTTTGTCTGTAAGAGACTGTCTGCTGCACTGGAGTGTTAGTAAATACATTCCATTATATGACCAAGGCCCTGTTTCTGTTTTCCATAAAGTGAATGTAGGATTTCTGGATCCAAACTGTTGCCTGAGTTAAAGAAAACTTTGACAAGCAAAATAACAGCAGGGTCCTAGGACTGTACATTCTGCCCTCTAAACCATGTTGCCCCCAATTCTGTCACATCTGGATTGTGGCTGAGCCGTGGAACTGTATTTCTCATAATGCTGAGTAAAGATGGAGAAATTAGGAGGGCTGGCAAGAGTCTGTAAGTCCAAAAATTTAGTGTCATTGATCATGACAACATATTCCACAGAGCCAGTCTGCATTAATAAGGCTACCACTTGTTTAAGTCGGATGTCTTTAATCGCTGCATTCATTTCTGCAGTATCCAAAATGGCAGGAGTAATAACAGGAAAAGTTCTCTGCTTGTGGTATAATTCCATTAAAATAATGGCAATAGAGTATTTGGACCACAATATTCCTTTACAAATTATCATAACCATTTTTTAAGATGTGGTGATTATTTTTTTTCACACCAAATTCTGAAAAATCAAGAGCATATAATAATAATGGAAGGTAGAAAATTCAGATATTAACAAATGAAAATATATGATTTTAATATAAAAGCCATCTTTGTGGACTAGTAGTAAATCTTCCATAGTGGAAAAGAAATGGAGCTCTCAAAAAGGTACCAAAGTGCCATGACATAAATGAAATAAGCCACAGACATGTCTTCCTCGGTGGTAGTTCCTTTTTTACCTGCTTCATGAAATACTGTTACCTATGCTTCATGAAATACTGCTAGTATAAAAGAAATCTAGAGGGTTTCTGTTTGTTTGTTTTAGTGTGATTTGAAATAATCACTCCCAACACCTCGGTTACAGAACATCATTCAGAAAGGAGATTGCTTCCTTCCTTCTTGGCTCTGGTTCAACTCCGACAAGAAAAACATCCGAGCTTTAACATTTATTAATTTTATTTTCTATTGCTTTGGGAAAAAAATGTGGCGAATGGAAGAAGGGAAAAAATGAGAGCACAGTGTATGATGCAACATAATAAATAAAGTGTTACATGTCATTAGTATTATGGAAATATTTGTGGCCTTTCATGCTCATATAAAAATGATCTACATAAGCAGTCTTTCTTCTCCAGAACAATACCCATTAACTTATTTTTGATCAAGACTTCATGTACAAAATACATGGGTAAATACCACAAGGATCCTCCTCCCTTGCATGACCCATAATATCATAACATTCCGATGATTCCCATGAAAGTTGTTGATCAGCCTGAATGTTTGCTCCACAATTTCAAAGCACGTTTGAAGGTCATACGGTTGTTCACTGCCATAGATTTAAACAAATCAGCTCAAATATCATTAACAGAGAGCCAGGCACAGAGTCACAGTAACAGATGCCCTGTAAATTCTTGGAGAACCAATACAAAAGGAATTTACAATGCAAAAGAAAGGTAAAGAGCAGGATTACCTGGGGGACAATAAGAATCTAATAAATGAAAGAATAAACAGTGTTTATTACCACAGGTGTAAGTCTGAAGATCTTAAGCAAAAAGTGATTATTCAGAAACAACTAAGAAAAAAGGAGATAGTGTAAATCTTTCACAGGTAGGGGAATTTATTTTGTGGCTGGAGATAGCATATAAAAAAAAAAAAGCGAGATAAGCATTTGGTACAGTCACAGGAGCAAACAAACTGAAAGAAAGAATATGATAAGGGAATGGTAAGGGTCATAAGTGGTACAGATGGCATGAAGAGAGATGGGAGACAAATGAGTGGAGATAGACGTAAGAAAAACAAATAAATATCTTTAATGACATTCAGGCAGCAGATTGGATTTTTTTTTTTTTTGCCAAAATAAAAAGTTTCATTTCCTTTATTTTTTTCAATGAAAAATGTTTAGTTCTTGTCAAAGAAAACTGAGCTGTCTCTTAAACAGCCTTTTTCCCATAATTTTCTGATGGTTTCTATGGAACACTGTTGCCAGCCTCCTGATACCTCTATACTACTATCCTGCTCACAAAGATGTACACATGTATACTGTAAGTCAGCCTAGGCACCAGGAACAGCTGTGGGCCAATGTGATTCAGTGCAGGCTGTCAATCCTATCTGAAATCACGTGTAAGTGTCGTGATGGCTCCATGCATCAAGGTCTGTATTGCCACAAATGCCTTCTCATTCTGTCCATACTAAATTAGGTCTTCTGTAGGACATGTCAGGCTCTATGCTGTGACATTTCGGTTTGCAGTTTGACTTGAGTGACTTGCGCCAGATTTGTAAGAGCACATACTAGCATCTTGAAAAATTGCACCATTTCTCTGCATCCTCCTGACTAATCTACTCTCATTCTTAGCATGCTTCATCAGGAGCACTTGAGCCATAAGGACCAACAGGATGACTAAGAGTGCTAGTAAAACAACAAACATTTGAGGTGTGAGATTCTGCAGATCAGAAAAAGAAGCAAAAGGACAAGGCAGCAGATGAGAGTCCACTATAGCACAGTCAAGGGCCAGGACGACCTAAGACTAGGAAAATGGCTTTATGGAAACAAAGCTACAGAACATGTATGGAGGGAATTGAAGGCTCTTTCCAGATCTTATAAATAAATATTGCCTTTAAATAAGATGTTCCTAGGAATTCTTTTACAAAAGGATAAAAATACTCAGATCAGGTAGGAATTTATCTGAAGTATGAAGCTCATTTTACTCAAAATATAAAATAATCAGTAGATTGGAATGGTTCTGCCAAGTTCCTCTACTGGAACAGTTAATGAATAGCCTACTGTATTACAAATCTCTCATGCTCCACAGTGTTTTACATCAGGAATCACTGCTAATAAAGGGGGAACAAATAACATCTATCTTCAGAGAAGCTATTATCAGAGCAGAATTACTCAGTATAATTTAAATGTTAAAACAAAAACAGAAAATTACTTTAAAGTAAAGGAATCAGAGCCAAATTTCTCTAACCTGAGACAACAATTAATCTCAAGAGAATAGGTACTGCCAGTCTCTTGAATTCTCCCCCAGCCTGCTTTTACTCTGCACTGAGTAGTGTAAAAAGAAGAAAATTGAAACTTCTGCCTCCCAGAATGAATAGATTTAGACAAAATACATTGCCTCCTAAAGCATTAAGTAACTTCAACATTCAATAAGCAGTGAATAATACAAGTGAAAGAGACCAACAGCTACTCAGTAGGAAGAAGACCATCCTCATGCTTGGCTCTGGCAGCTTTTAGTCAAGATGATAATATAAAGTAAATAAAAAACTCCCCTAATAATTCCAGGACGTTCTCCAGACTCCATAAACCATTAGCATTTACTATTATTATTCAGTTGGCATTTTGAAATAGCAACTGAGATCAACGCCTCATTGTACTAGGCATAAAGTAAGAAACTAATAAAAAAGTCACACTCTCTTGCTCTTTGTAAGAAGGATTTTTCAAAGTGGCATACCTGTAGGTTTTCAAGTATCCATGTCAGAAGGTGGAGCAGACTATGCTGTCTACATAACCAAGAAACCCAGTGACCATAGCAAACTTGGAAGAGTCATTACTTTCAGTACCTAGCTATTTAAGATCAAGAGCATGGAGAACTGAGGAATAAGCCCAGCACTGAGGACTGAGCCTGAAAAGGTAAAGTAGTGCTACTGTGACTTTTCCGCATCCACAGAAAGTCCCATAATAAGCCCAGCACTGAGGACTGAGCCTGAAAAGGTAAAGTAGTGCTACTGTGACTTTTCCGCATCCACAGAAAGTCCCATAATAAAGCTGTGTAATACTGACTACGCATCTAGTACCCAAATCTGGTAAACACTTCCAGGTATTAGAGATACTGCCTGAGGTCATTCATATGATCTAGAGGACTCCCCTGGAACTTGAAATCTAGCAGTCAGGCTTGTTTAGCAATTCAAATAGTGTGGAATAGCCAGAAGGTGTGATTTCTTTAGATTAATAAAGAATAACCCAAAGGACTCTGAAGTCAAAGCATAACTAAAGAAACAGTCAAAGCTTCAGCACTTCATCTCATCAGACTTTTGACAGTACATCCTGAGAGAGACTATTTTATCTTCAAAGTGACATAGACTCTGAGTTTTGTTCACTGAACCAGGAATCTGGTGCAGAACCAACTGCAGTCACATTACCAGTACTGAAATCCATTTTAAATACTGACAGGATTACACTCACCCTCAAAGGGCACAGTATCGTTCAAGTGTGGGTTGTTCTGGTGTTTTTTTTTTTTTTCTTTTTTTTTTGTTGGTTGCTTTTTTGTTTGTTTGTTTGTTTTCCATCAGAGATGTTTCTGGATAACTAAAACACCATGTGCCAAAGCTATCTCTCTTGTAACTCCCTTGACTTAAATAAGCTCTGACTAGTTAAAGACCTGACCCTAGAGAGTTACTTCCCTCCTATACGTGGTTTATTAAAAGTTACAGATAAAACAACATCAAGGGAGATTTTTTGCCTAAATAAATAAATAAATTATAAAACCCAAGAATATCAAACATCAAATACTTTGCAAAAGCAAAGTATGTTCTACTTCTGGCACAAAGGCTTTTATTCTGGGCTTGTCAGTAAATAGAATACAAATTAACAATGTGTATTGACTGATGCCATAATAAGTGATTTACAAATTTTAATTTAATACTGTAGCATCTCTGAGAACCCAATTCATGATTAATTTTTTTTTAAACTCTGGTCCTAGTTCAGTAATGTAATTAAACAAATTAAAACTATAAAGCTTAAAAGTTTAAGCTAAAATGAATAAGAGTATCCACACACATAAAACTACGTACATGCGTAACTAAATTGCTGAAAGTCACAGATGCCCTGTATTTCAGAAACAGAGATATGTATTATTCAAAATTCAACATTCAGCACCATCATTCACTACTTTTACAACACAAAACTTAAATATTTCTATGAAAATTATGCACTTTTCACTCTGGACTAGAGTATACGATTCATCAAAATTAAACTGAGTATCTCGTTATCTCAAAATTTGGACAATGAAGAAAGTGCTGACTCCCATCCCCCATTGCATCTGTTTGCCTGAGAGAAGCTTAGTATTTGAGATGGAATGTCCTTTAGCTGCCTTCTAAAATGTCTATTATGGGAATAATTAAGCACAAAACACAGACACCAGAACAACTGTAGAAAATACATCTCAATCTCCTTCACTTTATTATTTCAGCTGCCTTTAATTACCTGTTTACTAATATTTTTTTCACTGCCCTTTCCTTTCACATCACAATAATCATCATCATTGGGAATAAACCAGCTTGTTTTGTCAGATTTGTCCTAAAGACATGTCTTCTGTCCTTGCCAATTCAGTCACCTAGGTTTTTTCCCCTGGGGAAGCCAACACAACCTTTGGGCTCTGCCCTTCATCCAAAGGCAGTGAGAAATGCTATCTTGGTATCTCCTTTTGGCCTCTGTCTACTGCAACCCAAAGAGAGTTACAACCTAACTCACTACAGTCCTCATTGCTTGTGGTTTCTAATTTTAATCATTCTCAAAAAGGGGCTAATGAGGGAATAGGTCCAGTAAGTTACAATGGTTCTCGTTTGGTGCTGCTGCAGGTGGATGACAGTGTGAGCTTTTTTTTATTAAGTACAGTGTGGGTCTGTGATTTACTTGCCTGGCCATTGCCTCAATGTCAAAGTGGGGTGAGCAGGAATAAGAGAGCATCTGCATGCTGGGGACAGGACTCCAGGTGTTTGGCTTGTGTTCTCTTTCTTAATCTCATTCTGTGTACCACTAAGACTTCTTTCTAAAACAGGGACTTTCATTTTTTAATTCATATTCTAGCCCTCATTTTTAGCCAAACTGCCCTTCTATCCCTGAAAATTCAGTCCCTTTCTCTACTCAGCAGAAAAGAGAACAAGGGATGAAGCAGCACACCTTACTAGGCTACCCTAAAAACGCTGTATAGATTGTCTCCTTTAATGAATAATGAATCACAAGTACAAGTCTATTTGGAAATTCTCCAGCAGGTCATTCCCGTACCCTCAATGACAATACTACTGGGATAAGAAGTTACAGCCAACAATGTCATGGAGATCAAAACAGCCTTAAATAATGTTGACTTCTGTATTTTCAGCTCAGATACCAACTTCTGGATACAACGAGTTGTCACTTTGCAAGAAGAAATTGACCTGTTTCTGGATACTGCATGTTTTGTGGGCAAACAATTTCTTCCATAAATAAAAAAAAAAATGCACCTCACAGCAACTTCTGCAAGCTCTGCATTAAAATATCTCAAACCTATAACCACTTTTATGTTGTAACCATAGTTATAACATAGACCATAACAAAAAATCATAACCTTATAAATGAAAAGCCCATGATCTTATCATCTGTTAGTTCGAAATTAATGTTCCTTACATCATACAAGATGCTTCATACAGAACAATGAAACAAATCTGAGAAGTTAACACCAGTTTAGGGGAGCATTAAAATTTATGTAACAATGCCAAGTGCTATCATAAGATGTGGCTGACCTGACCATTTTTCTGCATTTATGATTCTTCCTAGAAACTCTTCATATATATATATATATAGTATTTATAATAATATTATATATTTATTTATTCATATAAATGTATAAATATATTTTATATAATATATATAGTATTTATAATAATATTATATATATTTATTTATTCATATAAATGTATAAATATATTTAATATATACACCCTTCTCATGCTTCAGTAAATAACAACACTCTGCAAACTTCCTCTTCCTCAGCTGGCATCCAAAGAGTTTGCTGCCTTGTGCCAACTGACTTGAACCATCAGTATATACTTTTACAAAACAACTTAAGCAGTTAATTTCTCCCTTATGTAGACAGGACTATCAGTATACTACTTTGGTAATTAGGAGATGTTGGGAACATTTTGAGAATCAGGATTTCCTGTCTATCTAACGTAAGGTGCTTTGCTGAACATCTCTCTCTACCACATCACCCAGCGTGTGCTGGGAGGTCTGAGGTTTGCAGGATAACTACTGGGGTTGCAGCCCTAGGAATGGATGAGGACTGAATTACTGATCTTTTATGTCCTCTGGTTTTACTGTGACATCCACTGAACAGTTACTTGGGCTGTTTTTGTTTGTTTGTTGTTGTTTTTTTAAACTGTTTGGTTAGGATGTCCTTCATCTTTTTCTATCTAGATATCTGTCTTTGATTTGCTGAAGTTTCTGGCCCAGATATTAGTCTACTATGAACCAAGGAAGACAAGAATTTATATGATGAAGGCTGAAAATGTTGCTGGGAAAATAATAACAGTTGGTAGGAATTTAAATTACCAAGTTGTTCTCTTTATATATCATCACAAAATCCCATGACCAATGAAGAATTTCTCACCGTTAAATTAATGGTTTTAAACAGTGTCCTTCACAAAGGCTTTAAAGTCTGTGGGCTTTTTCTCCCTTCATTTCAGAGGTTAGATAATAAGTAGAGATCTAAATAAGGCCATCTCTGCCGTTTAGCTAGGTAATGCCCTTTACAGTTTGTGTGACACTGCCAATGGAGCTGCATTATATTAAATCATCTATTGACAACATCCAGAATACATTTGAAGATAATGAATCCTATCTTACAATCTTGCAGAGTAGCTGTGCTTTCACATCTTTTTCTGTTTAGACAATATCTTTCCATGCCATCAAAATAAATAAATTTACTGACATATATGAATTATGTATTAACTTAGACTGATTTGCACATAAAGAAAGAAAATTATGGTTGAATCCAACAGTATAAATTGCCTTTTTTGAGGTTTATGCTAGGTTCTAAAGATTTATCACTTGAAAAGTGTCTCTTTCGGTATATTTATTGACCCTAAACTAGAAAAAATAATTTTCTTTTAAAGAGTTTTTGCACCTTAGTAATTTGAGCAGACACACAAAATTGCAAAGTTCCTTTTCTTTGTCCTCATTTTGGGTAATGCTAGCTATCTGTGTCTTGCACTGCAACCAGGTAAGGAAATATTTATCTGTTCTGATTATTCATAGTTGAATGAAAGTTTGAATCTTTACTGATGGAAATTTACCAGTGTGCTTATCAATGACCTGTGTATTTCACTATCTATACGGATGATAGGAGCATGCTTAAAAGGAAGAAGGAGCAACCTCCATCTGTATTTAAAGGATTCTTCATGTACAGTGCCAGTGCACAGAGAAAGGGCAGTTGTCTTTGTAGTTCTGTTTCCTAGAGGGACCACATAAATGTCACAGGAAAGTGAGAGAAGATGGAAGAATGGACTTGATTATTTTTCCTTACCTAAAACTTCCCCTAGAAACAAAAACAAGTTTCAAACTGTTATTTGTGAAAATCCTTTTGCAGTTTTGGAGCCCCATCTCTTGTGTTTTAAATGGCATGAGCGGGGGACCTAAACTGCAGCCCAGTGTTGACCATAAGACAGAAGCAGGTATGGTGTGCAATATGTGGTGAAACACCTCTGGATCTTGAATAATTTTCCCATCTACAGAAGAAACAGCAGTTCCGTCTTGCAGGAAGAAGTTGAAGAATACTCATTGACAAGAATCTCTCCTTCCTCTCTCTTGCTTGGTCATCATTTCCTCCTTTTCTCATCTTTCTTGTCTCTCCACTGACATTTAATCATACAAAGGCTATATTGCACTAGAACTTCATTATTTTATTTGAATTCTCAGCAGTAGACTTTCTGGTAATATCAGCTCAAAGTGCTTTGTCCCAACTAATTATTTATCTTTTGTACGTCATTATTCTTTGCAGATTTATTGCCTGTACGTTATACTACTCAGCACAGAAAGTAGTGATCACTCTGGGAGGACCAAATCAGATCTGAAGCTCATGTTCTGCTTTCAGAATCCAACCAATCTTAGGTCTGGCCTTTTGTATTATGGTGAAATTTGTATAAAATTTAGCATTTCACATTTCTCCCAGTCATTGTATAAACTGCTGGATTGCATATTATTTTTTTTGAGTTTTAATTTTTAAAATAGGTTGCTGTTTTGTTTTGTTTTTTAAAAAAAGTGGTCATAAAACAGAGAGTTTTGCTTTCCACCGAGTTATCCTTATTAAGATGCAATTCTTGCGAACAATTTATTGACTTCTTTTTGGATACCAGCCTAGCTTTCTGGCAGTTCCTGCATCCCTTTATGCAGACTCTGTTGCAAAGATGTAGCTCTCATCAATTAATACTTTTCTTCTATGTGGTATATTGTTTTGTACAAATACTGGACAGTTGCTAGAGAATTCATGAACTTTGGAGGTTTTCTGGAGTCCCTATGGGTTCATGAAGGTAATTAAGAGAGGCTGCAAGGTGCTAGATATTTCAATCCAATATGAAGAATAGAAAAGCTTATTCCCAAAAGCTTTTACCCTTCAAGGCTGAATATTAAGCATTAGCTTTTCAAAACACAGACACACTAATAAATTACATAGGTTTATTACCATTAGTATTTCAGCTTTTTTGTTCTTACTTTAATACAAAATCAAAGAGGAGTGTGAAAATTCTTTGCTTTGAATAAAGGTTTGAAAGGTTGAGAAGAGGTTGAGAAATACAACACAAGATGAGACAGACACAATCTAGTTGGCCAAGTTCCATTGCTAAATTCTGATGATGCTGTATTTCTTCACATATATTTAAATGATGTGTAAAATTTATAATGCAGACGATTTCATAAAGTATTCAATCTGAAATTTCTTTAGGTCAATGAAGCTCTTTCAGATTACAATTCAAGATATCTATTATCAAATTAGAAAATGTTTCACATATTGAAGCAACCTTTAAAAATCCTTGCTAGTACAGAAAGTTATCTTCATTCTTCAGTTTTATAAAATAAAAGATGAAAGAAAACAGAATGTAAAGTTTTTTATTCATAAACAATTTACATCATGCTCACAAAACAGGCCATGCTACATTGCTTTTAAATTTTATTTTCTACATAAAGTGTTATCAGTTGTTCAAGATGTAAAATGGAACTGGTTTTAATTTTATATGTCATATCATGTATATAACAACATACTACATCGGGTCATGTTAAATCCAATAATGTAAGGTAAGTATCAGAAATAAAAAAGAATGAAGTCACCCACAGCTGTATGTAATTATGCTCTGCACCATGTGTTCTATTTTCTACGTATTCCAAATAGTCTATACCAGTAAAATTTAAGAGCAAATTTGTATTTCTCTACACAAATCCCCAAAACTCAAGGCAGAAGTTTACCACTTCATTTCTTAAGTACATCAAGAATGACTAGCAAAGTATGAACAGTAAAAACACCTAAAATTCAGAACACTCTTGCAGTTATTCAGTGTTACAGTAGGAAAGTGTCAGAAGTGCAGTCAGGCTTTTCATGGAGCTTTTAAACTGAAAGATCAAAGGGTCAAACAACTATTATAATAATTTCAAATATTTTAAGAACACAGGACCAGATTTAATTTAAAGTAAACACATACCATCAGTTTAGCAACTCACAACCTCATGTAACTTAAAATCAAGAACAGTAAATTCTAGATTGTTGAAAAAAGTCACTGTTAAAGCTAAATTTAAAAAGTCAGTATCACATAAATGAGGGCAAATCTAGAAGATGGTATTTTTGGAATCTGATGTTTTGCATGGGAGCAAATTGAAAGCAGGAGATAAAAAATGGCAAAAGGAAATTAAAGCACACCTCCTATCTATACGATTTTGTTTTGAATTGTAAGAATTTCCAGTGAATTCTGCATCCTTCCTACTGCTGTGCATAGTGTTGTCATGTGGCCATAAGCTTTTCTTTATCCTAGTGATGCCTACATTTCTATGCTTCTCTGTGTCTCGTGAAGAGCTCTGGGCTGAAATGGGTTATGTTAATGTAGTCATCAGTTCTTATAATGAGAGAACATCCAGAAGAAGGCTACAAAGATGGTGAAGGATCTAGAGGGGAGGATGTATGAGGAGTGGCTGAGGTCCCTTGGTTTGTTCAGCCCAGAGCAGAGCAGGCTGAGGGGAGGCCTCATGGCGGCCTGCAGCTCCCTCACGAGGGGAGCGGAGGGGCAGGCGCTGAGCTCTGCTCTCTGGGGACAGCGACAGGACCCGAGGGAACGGCATGGAGCTGGGACAGGGGAGGGTCAGGCTGGGGGTTAGGGAAAGGTTCTGCACCCAGAGGGTGGTCGGGCACTGGGACAGGCTCCCCAGGGCAGTGGGCACAGCACCAAACGCTTCAAGAAGCTTTTGGACAATGCTCTCAGACACTCTGATTTTTCGGTGGTCCTGTGTGGAGCCAAGAGTTGGACTCGATGATCCCTGTGAATCCCTTTCCATTCAGGATATTCTATGATTCTGTGATTTAATGATTCTGTGATGGACATTCCCAGAGTACTTCTTTTTACCTAGATTAATACAGTATGCCAGCCAGGTTGAGTTCAGCAACCATAGAGACATCATGTCTTCTTGGATTGGTTAGATTTCAGCTGCTACCAGTGTGCATTACTGAACTACCATGGGCATTGACAAACCTAACTCTCTTCCTCTGGCACTAGAGCCCACATGCACTTTGGAAGATTCCTTCACTACTTCCCTTGGAAAACCCCAAGCAAGCCCCTGAACTTGGGATACACAGCATAGAAAGTTGCAGGCTTTGAATATACCCATGGCTCTAGTAAGAGAATTTCTTCCTGCTCTTCCTTGCTTTTTTATTATTATTATTATTTATTTTAATATATATATATTTTAATTAAAAACAGTGAAGCTCACAGAAGTTCCCCTTCCTTTCTGCAGTCTCAAAGGCAGGAGAAGCACAAGCCCATGGACCTGAGCTTTTCACTATTACCAAGTTCCACTAAGTGGTGGGGTGAATTAGGATGATGTGGTTTCTACCAATCCACTGTAAAGCTGGCTTAATCAGCTTCCACTTTCTGGTGTGTTTGTGTTCAAGGAGCACAGCAATGACCAGGAAACCTCAACCTGTTCAAAATTTTCATTAAAAACTGAAAACTGAATGTTTTCCTAATTTAGAGTAGATTCAGCTGACCTTTAGAGGAATGAACTCTTCTTTCTGTGATACACCTGACTGATGAGATGAAGCCTAAGCAAGCATGTTTCTTGTCCAGCTATCCATCAAGACTTTTCAGCCTATTGATTAATTTTAATGAAATTTAAAGGAGGTGGAATTTCTCTGAGATACTGTATTTCTGAAATGTTTGGTCACAAGATACAAAACATAATCCAAAGTAATGCCACGTTTTTAAGTCTGCTCATCTACATAATCAGGCAACAAGGAAAAAATACATGGATGAAAGCCATTATAAACATCTGGACTACGAAAAAGAAAGTAATTTTATTTAAAAATTTAGTAATAAATGTGTTGTCATTGAATTACAAGAGAAAACTGCATGGTACAGCAGTTTTTATGAATTCTCCCACTCATTTAAAGACTGTTCTTGTTGGTTTTTTGTTTGTTTGTCGTGTTTTGCTTTTCTTGCCCTTATTCAGATAAATGTGAACTCTCATATCAAATGTGTATTTAGAAGAACAATGAAGATGAAAAGACAAAAGAAGTTTCCACGTATTGAATGGGCTCAACCTCTGAAAACGCTTATCCATGGCCACTGACCAAGGAAGGGAGCAATGGGTTGCCAGTCTCCCTCACTCAGCAACTGTTAAAGGAAGGTAAGAAGAACAAGGATCTACGTATCTGGGAGCATAAAGATTCTACAAGAGAAAAGATGACTGTATTTCATCCTGAGTCGAGATCTGGCTTAATACCTGCCCCTTAACCATTCTGTTCTTATAAACCGTGTATGAGATTCAAGTAATAGCTAATAGAAGAAATAGGATAGGAGTGAAACTGCACTACAGATGGGGAAAACAAAAATGTATATATAAGCTTCTATGAAAATAATGTAATTAATTTGAAATTAATATGTTTTAGAATATGTGTATAAAACTGAGGTGATTTATTTATTTGTAAACAAAAACTTCCCTAGTACCTTCATACTCTGAAAACTCAACACTGAAACGTGACTAGATATTGTTGGTGGTTTTCTGTTGAATAAATAAATAAATAAGATTTAAAAGTTCATAGAATCATAGAATCTTTTAGGTTGTAAAAGACCTTCAAGATCATCAAGTCTTCAAGTTTAAAAATAAGCCTCTCAGGCTTAAAAATAATAATAAAAATAAAAATACAAGACAAGAAAAGTCCCTGAAACAAAACCTGTTGTGTGAAGGCTGTAAAGCCAATTCCACACTGTCAGTTCCTAAGCCCAAGACAAGAGGAGCAGTGTATGCACCGGTAAACTAACTCAAGTGCTGTTATGCTTGAACTGTTTGACCATACAACACAGAAAACAATTGCTGCAGGCTACTTGCTTTTCAAATTCACCTCATAAGAAGAAGTGAGTGCCCTCGTACCTGGAGAGCTTTTTTTTTTTTTTTTTTTTTGTGTCAGAGCTTAAAGAACTGTAGTTGTAGAGGAAAAAAAGGTGAGAAAATTAATTCCATTCCTTTTTATCATATTTTACTCATAATTTAACCATTTTTTTCTATCTTAACTATTTTATTTCTTCAGTTTCTTGTAGCATTTACAGAAAGGATCTGCTGAAGCTAAGGTCCAAAGGAGAATGTCACTCTTTATGCCTGCTCATGCTGCCCCAGGTGGGCTGTCTCTACCCATTATTCCCTTGGGTATGTACTATGTTAGAAAGAAAGTTGAAAATGGTGAAAAGAGCAAAGTTCTGGGACAGCTTCGTTTGTTTGCATACTAGTAATGAATTTTATCTCATCTGTCTATCTCATCTACTCTCATCTCAGACTTGTGTTGTAGTTTTAGACCTCACAAGTGGGGAAGAGGCAGAGCTGAATTTCATAAAGAGAGTGAGGTCATGGAGTTTACTATGTATATGTTTGTTCACTGTAGGCTCTACTGTCTCCTTTTTGAATTTTCCAGATTATTTTCCCCTAAGGTAAGTCCTCTCTTTTTTGTACAGTTTTCTCTCTCTCTCTGCTGAGTCTAGGAAGGAGGGCTGATGAATGAAGAATTAGAGCTGATGATAGGCACATAACGAGACAGCCAACTTCTGCAGATGAGGGTAAATAACCACAGGTGCTGTTTTAGGGATAAGCCATCAATGACAGATGACTACATTGAGAAGATCCACAGTAACTGTGTCCGTGTGGTACCCTTCTGTTCAGCACTGCTGCTGCAGTGACACTGTGATTACTGCAATGAGTGCTGTGACAACAGCAGATGAGAAAATAGCTACATTTGGTCAGAAGAAAAGTCATGCAACTACTGTAATTTTTGGAGCTTCTGGTTTTGTGATAATGGGTTTGTCCTATCAGGCATGCTGAGAACTGACGATGACATAGGGGCGAAAGTAAAATTCTATCTTTAGACAAAGTTTCAGAGGCAAGAAGTCAGCTTCATGATCATCATACTGACCAGACACCAGAAAATGAGCAAAGAGTTCCTGCCAGACTGAGGAGTTATGGAGAAAAGTGTGAAAGGCAAGGAGCCCCAACTTGCAGAGCCTTGAGGGCATGGCAGAATTGTGGAGCTTTGTGTTCCCTGCAAGAATTTTGATGAAGATAAAGTGCAGTCTTGAGAGCAGTGGGCTTCGCTGCCAGCTGCTATTGCGAGGACTTTGCTTCCAATCTTGGTAATGAAAACTGAAAAGTTTTCTCCTGTCTTCCACCAAGAGAAACTGATTGCTCAGCCAAGGCTACTTTTTTGTTTTTGTTGACTTCCACTGATTTTTTTTTCTCTTTCCTTTGCCATTGTGGAACTCCCAAAGACACATACAAAGTCCCAGGAGACTCAGCTGTAGGATTAGCTTAATTTTTAATACCTGGTGAAGGCACATCTAGCACAGATGACAAGAACTGTAAAGAAATTCTGCTGCTTGTGATGCAAATAGGTAAGTCCATGTCACCACTTTTTTATAGCTAGCATGACTTTCACCAGAGGCTCTCAACAAAACCAGAAAGTGTGTGGGAAACACCACCAGTAGTTTCTGCTCTGTTTTCTAGAGTGCGAAAAGGCATTAGACTCGATATTAGTCTCAGAAGTAGCATTCTTCAGCATGTGAAATGCAGTCCTCTTTCTAGTCCTGCCAACATTAGAAGCAATGGGTGCAATGCATCTCCTCTTGACATATATATGATGAATAAAATCAAATGGATTATGAAAGTGACCATAATCAGATAATTTTCTTGTTCACTCACAGAAACACTTGCCTCATGGGGAAAACATGGACTAAATACATAAAACACTCTATATCCTCTCATTCTTCTTTAAAATACATTCATTTTAAATTCTTTTATGCTTTGAGAGATTCAGTGTCTACAGGTTTTTGTTAACTTATGGAACTTTCTAGTTCCAGGCATGCTCTGAAAATACTGTTTCACTGAGTTCCCGATATGCTAAATGGTATAATTTATCACTGTTGAGCATGCAGAATTTTGGACATACTATCTCCAATGTAATCTCCATTTTTACATGATTCTTCTTTTAATAAGAATTTATAATCTCTTTGCCCATAAAAACCATAACTCAACAAAAATATGTCAGAGATTATTCTGCTGTCTGGTTTAGCAAAGCTTCTGATGAGACAAATTGCTTTGCCAGTTGCAGGTACAGCTCTAACTCCTTATGAACCGATAGAAAATTCAGGGAAGTAATCCAAAAACTGAGTATTTCCTCTTAAAGTCCCTGACTATGCCTATACAGGTGTGAACAAGCAGTCATGAAGAGCAGCTCCTGCCTGTTAACGCTGGGGCATCTTGGGGCCATTAGCGATGTTATGCTCCAAGCACATCTGGCCACATGCTTACAAGTTCCACACCTGCCTGGCAGGTTGGTCAGCTGGAAAGAAGTCCTGGCCATGGACATTGCTTCCAGAGCTGCTGCCTAAACCCAAAATCACCAGAAAGTTTCAGAAATATGAGGGGAGCAGTCCCAAGTCTGAGATACTCTGGAACGCAGAGCCTGAACAGACTTCTACCCATGTCTGTTCATGCCTAATTGAAAAGCTTGTATGATCCAAATGCTAACTCACATTTTCAGTGATGAAGCATGTGCATAAATGATGAACAAAATTATAAAGCAGTATGATGTCCACTAGAAAATAAACTCATTTTTCTATTCCTTGGACTGTACATTAGGACGTATATTACTGTCAAACACATACGGGAGCATTATTCTGTTAAAAAACGTTAGTCTTTTTCCTAAATTTAGATGGGCTTTGTAACCTCTTCTGGGATGGAGTTCCAAAACCCAAAATATACTGCAGATGTCCTAGCTGTCTTCGTATCTCATCTGGGCTGATTCAACTCAATTACAACACCGCTTCTGTCCAGGTACCTGCCTCACATTGATAAAGGTCAGTTCGAGCTACAATGTCAGTTTTTTACTAGCATGACTGAAGATGTGTGCACATGTATTTCCTTTGACATCTCTATTACAGGGTTGATAGTACCTTAAAGTGCTGCAGTTATTTGCTACATAATCATGAGTCAAAGTTCTTACATAGCTCTCATTGACTCGGTACAGATCATGGCTTTCTCGGAAAGAAATCGCCTTGTTTCAGAATTCTCACAGTAGCTTCTGACCTAAAAAGGAGTATTCGTCCCCATCTTCCCATGGGAAAGTGCACGTGGCAATGATGAACAAGATATATACTTCTCTCCAATACACTTTTTAAACAACCATAATTAGTATCTATAAAAAGGACGAAAGTAGCAATTAACTAAATAATGCATGTTGCTCATCAAAAAAATATGTTTTCTAAAACTGATTTAAATCAAAGCCTTTTTCACCACTTATTTCATCATTCTGCAAGTTACTCATCCATCAAGCAAAAAGTCATCATGCACTACCCCAGATATATAACTTTCCTGCTGAGAGTTAAAGCAGCATCTTATACAGCGTTGCCTGACCACTCAAACATTGCTCAGTTTTACTCTGCTAAGTGCCTTACGGGGTATCTTGATTAACACATGCCAGATCAATCTAGTTAATTCACTGTTTCAATTTCATTAAAGTTCCTGGAAGTTAAGGGTGCTCAGCTTCTTAAGAACATTGCTCAGCTGGATCAAATCTTTCAAATTTTCTACTGAAACAGCAATAATGGTCCAGACCCCTACTGTTTTAGTTAACACTACATACATGTGCCACCAGACTCTGAGCTGGAGTCACCGACTTTTATTAAGAAAATTTGCAAGCAGACTGACAGAAGCAAGGCCTTCTTCTCTATGACTTGTGAAAGAGAGGTATCTGATAACACATCTGATGTTGAATATAAATTAAAGGGCTTTACGTTCCTAATTAATAGATGGGATTTTATTTTTTTTTTTACATTCATACGGATGAAGCACAACTCGTATCAAAGTGCTGCGGCTCTGTAGCTTATTTCCTTCACTTCAGGAACTGATTCAACACTTACTATCACGGCAATAATTGAATACTTATACTGTAGGAGATGAAGTACTAGCAAAACACAAAATTCAGCTGAATTATGAGGTATTGTGGTATATTGTACACAGAGATTAATCGTTAATCATTAATAACAATACTGGAAACATCGAAAAAGGAAAGATGCTTGGCATAGAGTACCTCTTTTAAGCTTTATCACACGATGACTCCTACAGGCAAGACGTGTGGTGAACTAGGGTTTGAGAGCTACAGTACTGCTTGCTCATGCTCTGACTTGTGCTCAGATTCTAGGGGATACTGCTGAAAAATGGGGAAAAAGGCATAAATGGTTCTGTTGCACATTGTCCCCCCTCTCAACAGGACAATTCAAACCCAAAGGATAAATATATGTGCCTTAATGTTCATCCTCACTCTAGCAACGCTCTTTGTGCTCATTTCATGTCTGGTGAAACCTCTGTGAATAGCAGCACGGAGAGAGAGGGATTCCCAGCATGGGGAGAGAGTGATTCCCTTCATGGCTAATATCACTCCACCAAGAGCTGTCTTTAGGGAAGTACTAGAAGAAATGTCTATCTACCATGGCATCACCCTTGGTACAGCCCTTACCCTTATGAGTCACGGGAGCTCGGTGGATTGGATGCTGTTTAGAGAGCATGGAAGGATGGACAGTCATCCAGCCTGAAACAGACATTTACATTCCTAACTGCCTGGGCTTTCTCAGGGGACCCAGCTGAGGTACAAATGATTCCCTGCCTAAATCCAATTGCAAATACAGTCCAGGCAGAATGTAAGTGCTTATCTCCTCATAACAGAAAACCAGGAAGCTTTCAGGCTAGGAAAGGAGATGCTTACTGTGTTGTGCAGTTGTGGAAAGTAAATTTGCTGGACTGCTGTCTGGGTTGGTGGGATTTAGCCTCCAAGGATTTTAGTGCACTGGATGTTACTTTGGATCCTAGCATCTGAACTCCAGCCAATTCTTTAAGGTTAAGGAAATCAAATCTCTTAACACAGAAAAGGGGTGATACGAATCAAATTAAGTAAACCTGAGGTGAGGTTTTCACCTTAACCTTACAGTTCAGACAACTACAGTGATATTTATTATTTTGTAATTTAATTTATAGACCAGATAAGGTATGATAATCATGCCCAGCACAGGAAAAAAAAAAAAAGCGTTTCTGATAGTATTACTCTGTTTTACATTCTGTAATTCTTAGACTATATCAATCTATAGGTGTTCTATATTATTATTCTAAGGACACAAACAGACCTTCCAGCAAATTTTTCCAATTTCATATACCAACCAGTTCTCCTATTACCAAATAATTACATTTATAACTTCTCCCACTGAACAAGAGAAGCTCCAGACTTATAAATACATCGTACATTGCTCAGATAAAAAAAAAAAAAAATCTCTGTGCAGGGAGTTTTATACAAATATGAGTTAATGAACTGTGCCCTTTATATAAACTTCATGCTGCTCCTTATAAAAAGGAGAAGATGAAAGGAACACATACCAGGAATTAAGAAGTCTCATAGCTGAGAAGAAATCAAACCTCATGTGCACAACAAGGCACGGCTTGCATATGGAAGGGCATTAAGGTTTTCCGAAAGGCTATTTTCTCTGTTTAATTCCGAAAGGCCACGAAGCACATGTACTAATGCAAGTAACATTCTTGTTCAAGTTCAAGGCACATGAAAACACTACTAGTTACAGTCCAGATGCACTGCTTGTTACCAGTAACAGTATTTGTCATGGGTTCAAAAACAAAACTTAAAATTTTACAAAAATACATTTAATGCAGGCTCTGTGATTATATAAATGCACAGGAATACTCAGAAAAGAAAGCACCAATGAGGACAAAAAAAATGCCATTTATCTTCTTCAGTGTTCTGGTATGTTCTCCCTGGAGAAAACCCTCAGTAGCTGCCTGGTATTTGTTTAAAGTCACTGAATTAGTAATAGGAATTGCCATACTTCCTAAGCAGCCTTTCAAAAAGGAAGATATATTACAACAAAAATCTGGAATGGGCAAGCACGAAGAACATTGACTCAATACAGTGACCAAGACCTTTAAACCCTTTTTGAGCACTGATAGCCTGCAACCTGCAAAAACTGTGCCTGCTGGAGGAGAGGAGAGGCTCTGCTGGCCAGTACCAGCCATGCTGGCAGGCAGAGACCTGCAGAGACCCTGCGCACAGGACCAGGAGGAATGTCCTTTCTCAAGACATAGCTAGCACAAGTGACTCAGCTGAAAACTAGAAAATGTAAGCAGAGAAAGTCACAGAAAGCCATAATTCTTAGTATGATATCTCAAAAGGAAATACCAGAGAAGCTCTAAAGCTTTTTGTAGCCTGTAAGCAAAGCAAAAGCTCCTTCTGCCTCTATCAAGAGTATTTCCAGGACACCTGCAGTTTTCATTTTCTGGCACTAATACAAGAATCCATCCCACTGCACACACAGCGACAGAACAAGTGTGCCAACACCAAAGACTGAAGGCCTGATCTTGAGATGTGTAAGTCCTCTCATGCTGACAGCAAAGGAACGTGAATGCACTCAGCACCTGACAGGATCAGGGTCATTGCGCAGTAAGATGTTAAAGTAATAGAAGTTTTGTCTCTGAGTGCACCTTAGGTAAAATTTCCTAAGAGCCTCGACTTTGGACAGCTTTTAATTTTTAGCACAAATGAAGGATCTTCTATGCTGCTCTTTATGGATGTGTTTTAAAAATAAATATAACTGAGTACCTGAGGCAGCTCCCATCGCATGCTGTGCCTTGAGGGTGCCTAGGGTGAGTTTAGTTCCGGCATCTAAAACAAGGGGAAACCTTTTTCACTTTTAAGTATTCAGATTTATAGTCTGATTACGATTCTGTAAACTAAATTGTAGTTTATAAACTTACAAACTACTAAAAACTCCTTGGCCCCTAATGCCTCATGGTTGCAGCTACAATAACACGTATGGAATTTTCCAGACATGGAGTATTTACCCAGAAAATTATCAGGTAAGTTATCTGAAAAAAAAATAAATGCTTAGGTACCTTCCAAAGGGTACTTACAAAGTACTTATAAACCCACAGAAATACGGGAGATCCAGACTATTGTATCACTGACTACAGTGGGACTGTAGGGATTTTAGCCCACAGATTAGCTTTTGCTTTGCATGCACTAGTGTCAGGGACTGGTTTTTGTGCCTTCTTTTTCTCTTTTGAGTCTGGATTTTGATTAGAAAAATTAGATGTAAGGAACAGTCATTAGCTCTGTAAAATATCACTGTCCCTATATTTAGGCCCAAGATTTTTTTTTTCCATTTTTGTGGTAATTATCTTATATTAACTTGGCCAGAATTTTTTCCTTCTCTTCTGAAAAAAAAAATGGTCTGATACTACCGCCATCCCACCCAAAGATCTCAGAGTTGGCCCCCTACCAATATGCAAGTACATTTTTATTATAATCTATAAAAAAGCAAGTAAGTATTTGGCCACTTACATTTAAGAAGATATTAATAAGGAAGGCTCTGCATAAACGTCTCTACAGTTATTAATGGTCTGTCCTCAAAACTCCCTTTGTCAAGCACAGGAGCCCTACATCCCACTCTTCACAGACAGGCAATTTAATTAATCCAAGTGAACATGCCACGGAAACTCTATTTGATTGCACAGCCTCCTGAGATCTCACAGGCATCTTAGTTTACACCAAGAAACCAAAATAACTTCTAAGGTCTCTAGATTGCATACATCTAAAGTTGCCACCATGCCACATCAGCATAATTAGTTAGTGCCTCTGCTGGCAATAATTCAGACTCATATGCCTATAGGTGTCTATAGGTGTCTATAGACTCCCTACAGGTGTCTAGTCTGTTAGCTTGCTCTAAGGATGCCTGCTGGACCCCAAAAGTACCAAGTTCAGCCCAGCTAAAAGGACAAGAGCTGCTTTAATTCAGAGAAAGAGGAGACTTGGCTGCTACCCATCTGTAATATATAGGCAAGTATTAAATATTTAACATAAAGTAATGTTTAAGGCATTCAAGAAGAAACTGGAAGAGCTAGGTCTAACGGATCATTTTAAGAATGTTAAATTCCCCTCCCCTCCTCTCCCAGCTGAAGCTCTTCTAGGCCGCATTTTGGCATGCACCTCGTTATTATTCTTAAAACATAAAGACTCACGACTATAAGCTACATACTGAATCCCTAAAGCAGAATCCACTACTCCCTTCTCACTCCTAGGGCAGCACAGGGTTTCATTTATTTCCCTTTGACGTATGAACCATGTACAACTTCAATAGGAGGGGTGAATGTTTTGCTCAGCTCTCAAAACACAGATGGGGCAGTGCTCTGCAATCTTGCCTAAATCACTTTGCCTTAAGGAATTTGCCACAGAAAAGGTAACAAAACCTACTATCCACCTAGTTCGTTAAAATTTGTACCACCATTACTAATCTTGAAGTATTGAAGAGTCCAAGAAGAAATCAGGGGAGAATTGCCTGGGCCTGCTCCGTGCTGTTAGGTACTACCTCCCTAGGCCCTTAGGTTGCAACCCTGCAGGTTGCAACTGCCCATTTGTGACCCGTACTGATCTTATGTCCTCCATCTCAGGACCACATCAAAGGTGGGACACCTCTGCCCAGACATTACGCAATTCAGCATCTTCCACATAGCTCTTTTAGCACCTGTTTCACAACCTGTCACACTATCCACCAAGAAGGGCTCGGTCTGTCCGCGCCCTCCTGCCTTCACACTGAGCTTGCTGCATTAGCATGCAGAGGAATACTTGCAAGGTTCAGAAGAAGCAAAAGGGAACTAAAGGCTCCAAAGAGGGCCAGGCCAATGAAAAACTGCAGACAGGTACTGGGTTTATTTTAGGAATTTCTAAACTCTTGCAATGTCAGCAAATCCAGCAGGCTTGCAAGACTGTTTCTGTACTGATTGCAGTCCCCACTGAAGTTGTGCAGAAGCCAGGAGACACGGTAGCGAGGAAGGGTCCAAGTGTGATATATATTCCCCTTCAGCTCCATTGGATTAAATTTATGATCATGATGATAAGGTTTACAATCCCGTCATACTCTCAGGCTTCAGAAATCGGCATGGTAATGCCGATTGCATGGATGCTGTAAGTAAAAGCATGTGCTTCTCACATGTTTTCAGAGCTCCAGCACATAGTTCCTGAGGTGCACAGGTACCTTGTTCCTGCCACAGAACAGCAACTCCCAGTACACAAGAGCGGAGAGGTACTGCACTCCTTGCCCAGCAGCAGCCCCAGACACAGCCCCACTGACACAGCACCTGGAAGCAAGGGTGATCTGCAAAGTCGTCTGTCTGCTACCAAGATCTCCCTATGCCAGCATTACGCATCAGCTTTGTTTTGCAACTTCAGTCCCACTTCTTTTTCCAATCCTTTCAAACTGGTTTTGTTCTTTTAAACACTTCTTCCTGTTTCTTCACCTTTGTCTTTTGGATATAGCCAGAGACAGACTATCACTATCTGAACAAGACCTGGAGGCAACAGACTGCTTTTACTCAAACTGCCATGAAAATGGACAGCAAATAGCTTTGTCAGAAGAATTATCCAATGCCTAAAGTTCCCTGTCTCCACAGAGAGACCAATTTTTTATTTTTTATTTTTATTTTAAATGTAGGAAAATAACTTATTCTTGTTTGAGCTCCACCCTAAGGGTTGTGGGGAACTACAGAATTGCTCAGCACTTAACATAAGGAGCAGCAGCAAATGTCCCACATGCCTGCCAAGTCCACAGGTTTGCCCAGAAAATAGCAGTCACACATTTGCCAACATTTGCCTTTCTTCAGTACAGCAGATTTGATGCAGTCAGCTCCCCCCAGCCTATGCCAAATTCCCCATTTGTCTCTTCCCAGAGATCCCTTCTACAAGAAACTAACAGTTCATCCCCAAATTGGCTCCCAACCCTTGGACAAGTGGCATTTAAACTCCTTAGGATGGCTGAGGCAGATATAAAGCTAAGAGTCATCCCAAAGGACACGCAGTACAGAGAACAGGCACATACTGTCTAGTGCAAAAAATACTTTATTTGTTATCACATTTGTTTTCCGGTTTGACAAGTGCAAGGCAACTGTATTAACCTTATGTAGAAAAGTCGCTGGCAAGGCACAGACCTGAAAGCCAACCAGCATCTAACTCCATGGATTACCTACCACAGAGGGACACTAACAAGCTAAAAGATAAGACATTTAAATACAGGACAGCTGTTCTTGTTGAATCCAGCAGACACTCCAAATCCACAAGCAGAATTGCCCCACATATAAATTTTCACACAGGGTGCCCTTGTTTACTGGGACCAGATCAGATCAGGCACAGTTCTGCTACAAAGACTGGGAAACTGGACACTCCTAGTGAGTGCGGCCCTACGTTCAGGCAAATTATATGAACCAAAGGGCCCTCCTTGGGCTTTATTCTTCTCATTATAGAGAGAAAGAGAACAAAAATATTCCACATTCTCAAGGGCAACCTGCTGAAGAGTATATGTGTAGCATCAGTATATATCTGTTGAAATGCAGTAAGCAAGATATGAAGATTGCTAGTCTTCTCTGCCCTCTAATAATGGCCCATGAGTCTGCCCAATTCCTCATTACATTAGAAAGTATTTAAGCTTAATTAGAATTACCAGACTGTGACAGGGCACCTTCTCCTGCAAATGTCAAGGTCAAGGACAACAAAAATAAAAACATAAACAAAAGAGAGAATACTATGATCTTCAATCCCACCAAAGGCCATGACCATCCCACTACCAGTATCAATAGGTTTGGAGGTGCCCCCTCCAAAGCTGTATCGCCCATTGATGCACTCATTTGAGTGGACTTCCCAGGCTTGAGAACACAAAAGCTCACAAAGCCAGCCATCACATCAGACGCTGTCAACGCTTTCTCTGCTTAGAAGTGCTGTGTGATGACTGGCTGTCTCCACATGATAGGAGGTTATGGAGTTCCCCAGGAAAATGTCAGAGGAGCTTTCGTGTCTGGAGTAAGAAGTGCCAGGAACTCCTTATGCACCATGAGGTTCTTCTACTTCAGAGGCCCTCGGATGCACCAAACCTCTGCTGTACACAGTCCTTCTGCAGCTACACTTCCTGCTCATCCTTCTTCTTAGTGAGCTTTGCTGTGGCCTGGTGGCACTCCTACAGGCCTGCTGGAGCCAGGAGATCTGTACACAGTTGGCATGCCCTCTGCAGTCTGGACTTCTGCCGGAGAGGCAGTAGGACACAGGAAAATCCATCCACTCCAAGCCACTTTGCCTGATGGCTCTGTGAAGAAAGAAAAGGATAAGGCTGTCACCCTACCATGACTGTCCTGATCAGCGATGGGTCAGACTGTTGCACAAGCAATAGCTGAGCATACATTTTTTTATTTTTTTTTTCTAGACAGTCTGAAAAGCCTGCTCTTAATCTTAGCAAAGAAACTTGAAAGGTGCTAGGTCCCAGTCATGCAAAAGACCCAGCAGTCTGAGCTGAGCTTGTCCTTGTCCTTGTCCTTGCCTTCCTTTACATGACTACAGCCTCAGAGGTGTTCCCTTTAAAATTACCCAGAGGTACCCCAACACATCCTCCCTCTCCCAAACACAGACCCCAAGACAGACTCACCGATGTCCAAATCCTGCTTGCTGTCCAGTAGGAGGAAGGAAGAGCTTTCTTCTATGGGATCTGGGTGGGGTGCCTGGAACATGCCCTCCTCCACATCAGTTGGCAGATGTGTACAATTCAGTCAGAGGGCTCATAGCCAAATCTCAAATGGTGATGGCCTGAAGACAAGTAGCTGAGTCCTGTCTGTCCTGAGCTGGGGCCTGCTGGCAGAAGGAGGAAGAGGAGGACTGGATGTCCCAGCACAAAGAATACATGCTGGCGTGTTTCAGGCAGAAGCAGTGCCTGTTGCGGGATGAGGACCATGCCAAGAAATATTTGACAATGTCTTGGAGTGAGGTTGCTCTCTCACACTGGTAGCATGATCTTGACTAGCAAATTTGCAGCATACTATAAGTTTACCAGTGGTGAGAGAAGGCCTGAACCAGATGTTTCACTTCTGTCCTCTCCGGTGAGATCTTCCAGAGAACTAAGGGTTGTCCTTCACCCAACAGACAGCCTGACATATAAGCATGAACTGAATGGAAAAAACAATGAAAGCCGATATAACCTTTTACTCAAAGTAGAAGCAGTTCCATCCATGAGCAAGGGCAGCTGTAACTTTATTCAGCTTTTCTGCCTTAACATAGCATTAGTGACCAATCTGCTGGAATACTCCCAGGCAGTGAGTTCATCACACAAGTGAGGCTTTGGCAAAGTTATAGTACCACGTGTGCTGTTCCTTTATGAAGAAGAGACACAGGTGTCCTCTGGAACCAGTTGACACTGGGTTGCGTGTGCCAAATGAGGTTTTGAAGACCAGCAAGACCAGTAAGGGTGGAGGGGGCCTGATGGCACTAGTCTTTCTGTACAGCTTTATAGAAATCAGGCACTTCCAGGCAAATTTGGTCATTCAAACTGCCTGCCTGCCATGCTGGAGGGTACTGACTGGTCCTCAGAGATCACTCATGGCACCCCAGCTGGGATTTCTAATGGCTCAGAGAATTTGGATAATCTGACCTTCTGGGTCTCAAAGGCACGTTGCACAGCTTTCTGTCTACAGTGAGCAGACAGAGCCATCGAACCCACACCAGAGGCAGTCCCATCCCTGCAGCACTTATATACTTTTTGAATTCCTGTATAGAAGTGCCAGAATCCAAAACTGTTTTTGTGAACTTCTGCTTCTATTTTAACATTTTTTAAATTGTTAATTGCAGCTGTCTTTGTTGCTGAATGAACATTTACCGCCTCGTTGTAGCCTTTAGAAATAGATTTATCACGCAAATGCTGGGAGAATGTTAAGTGTAGCTGAAATAATGGGTAGTACTGTAATAGCCTTCCCTAAGAGGTAATGTGCAATAGTTGGTCACAACAGGCCCAAAATAGAATGATTGTTCCCCGAATCAGTAGCACACCCAATACGCATTGCTCATCTCTCGTCACAAGGGACACTTCTGTTTTGTACAGCTGGACTCTTTCTTAACTGGATTCTATTGGTCACATGCTTCATTTAGTTCGTGTATTTTTAGCATTTTTTTGTTGTTGTTTGTTTGTATCATTCATTTTTCTCCTATTTTTTTCCACTATTCATATTTATGTAAGAGTAAAATACCTATCATACCAAATTATATCAACTGCCTGGGTCAACTGGAATCCTACTTTCAGCAGAGCCCAAAAGAGGATTTTTACAGCAATCCAGAAATATATGCCTAAGTGCTACTGCAAGGCAGGTGCAGGGAGAGCAGTGGGAATGCTCTCCAGACACCATTCACGTAGTCAGCTTACGCAGTAACTAATTGGCTGCTCCTTCATTACCTTGAATTGCTAAATATTTTCTTCATATTTTACAGACTCCATAGAATTGAAAGCCCCGTCTCTTGAAGCCCAAGAACAATGCCTCACTGGATGGCTTCATACTGAAATGACTTTCACTATAGGGGACTAAAAGCTGTCAAGCCCTATAAAGCTCTGAGAAATGAAGAACTCTTGGGACCCTCTGGGAGGTGAATCTGAAGGAGGCAGGCAATGGGTATTTTTCTTCCCAAACCGGCTTACTTTCCTTTTACTGAGTACCAGGCTTTTCCAAGAAGAAAAAAGAAGAAATTGAAATATACAGGAAGACTTCACATTCTGGCTTTCCATGCTAGGAAAACAAACAAACAAACCAACATCAAAACACAACAAAAAAACAAACCTGAGGAAGAATTAGTCTGTCCACAACATGGCTAAAAAAGCCTGCTGTTAGTGTAACTTCAGCTAATCACAAACTTCTGCTACTGCAAAAAGCATACACCAACTCTTTCACCATTTGTGCCTCTTCCCTCTCAGAGGCACCAGCATAACGGCACGGAGGCTGCCCGTGAT
Organism: Anser brachyrhynchus; assembly: GCF_964034855.1. NCBI lineage: Eukaryota > Metazoa > Chordata > Aves > Anseriformes > Anatidae > Anser > Anser brachyrhynchus. The sequence continues at coordinate 12,097,284 of NC_137694.1, read as the reverse complement.
TTTTTCTTTAACCTGAACTCTTCCTTGACATATCAAACTTATTAATTAGGTCTTTCTTTATTTAATGTGTTTTGTTCTTTTCTAAGTGTATTTCTATTTATTTATTTTTTTTTAATCTATCAGGTGGAAAGACCTAATTAATTCTCAGAAGTATTTAATGTATTTTCTTGTGATTACTGTTTCCAAAGTTAGCTTGCAACTCTCCAAAATAATAATAAAAAATACTATTAGGAACTATATCTAGAAACAGCCAAGCACACTTTGCTTGGTTAACCAAGCAACTCCTCTTCATTTGGACAGGAGCTGAAAGGATCACTACAGATAACGAGAGTGAGAACACAGTTTTAACTCTACCAGATTTCCCATGTGTTGCCCCAGCACTAGAGGCCACTGGCCAGAGATCCAGAGGTGAGATACCTACTGTAGGACAGAACACTAGGAGAAGTTTTTACTCCCTGTAATTGCTAAATGATGCAGCTGTGATTGTTTAAACACACATTATGCAATGTAAGACTCATTCATTGAAGCAGAAAACACAAAGGGTACCTAAATATAAATAAATTAATTTCATCTGCCTCGTTGCTTTTACATCTAAAACAACATCAATAGATTTTAAATAAACCATGCAGTCATTCTTATTTTAATTATTTTAAATATATTAGAGTAAAATAAATATTTTAAATGTCTGAGTAAATTGTCATGTTAAAAACTAAACAACAGCTGCTAACTTTCACAGAAATTCAGTCTATGTAAGAAAGAAATTTTGGATATATATATATATTTTTTTAATTAAGGCCCAGTTCTCAGTTGTTATACATGCCCTTAAGCTCCATGACTTTACTAAAATGCTGGGTGTTCAGATCAGGAGTGTACTTTTTGGATTCAGTGATATACCTGTCCAGATTTAAATCTGATAGACATTTTTGACTAGAGAAAGTCTTGACGAGAAAATGTATTTTTTCCTTCAAAAAGAATGCTTTGAAGTGCTGTTAATAAATTAGCCATTTAGAAAAAAAAGCATTTTAGAAACAGTGTAGATAATTACCCATTCCTTTTAGCATCCTACCACTGTTACCATTTATGTAACTTCTGATATATAGTCAAGAATAAACTACTGAATTACAAGTTGGAAGTTTGAAAGGTTATATTAACTTTATGAGTATGTGCTATGAAACAAAAAAAGATTCAGTCACAGGAGTAGAAAACAAAAAGAAGGAAAAAAAAAACCAAAAAAACAGAACTAACCCAACCAGGTACATTCCAGCATTCCAGTTGAAAAGAAAATAAATGGAGACACTCCACACCCACACAGGGCAATTTCTGAGCTCATTTTTAAACACTTCACTGTTCTATATATAGAAGATATTCAGCAAAAAGTATTTTGTGGTGTCATGGAAGGAATGAATTTTACTAAGTAGTCCTGCTATTCACATATCATTACGGAATATACCACATTGCTTGCACAAAATCCCCTGAGATCAAGACCTGATACTGGTAGGTGCTCTATGAAGAAAAAGTCTGTATCTTAACCAGCTTACTGTCTAAGCAGACAGACTGTAATCAGTATGGTGTAAATTTGGTCAGCACTGTAGCACAGCATTTAAGCTATTTCAGTTTATTAAAAGCTATGGTACCCACAAAAAGAGGCAGGCGTGAAACTGGACCCAAATCACGGTGTCCAGTCAATTACTGATGTACTAGTTTTCTGTTTGCAGTGCGAAACATTACTTTTTTCCTGTAAGCCACAATTTTCCTGAAATTGTAAGTGTAAAATTCCTTCTATGCTTCTTTTCTGCAGTGAAAGATACTATATTCCAAAGTTTGACATCACCTTGTCACTAAGCAGTACAGGGCAGACTCACAAAAGAACTCACAGTTGCTGAAAATGAAGAAAATTTCTTTCATTTATTTACTCAAATACTTTTTTTTGTGTGTGTGTGTGTGGCATGGGAATAATGTGTTGCTTAAAAAGTACTTACAATTTTGGAGTAAGAAGTTAATTACTAGCTATAGGCTTATCATTTACACAGGCATGACATGCCTGGTAAACTGTGCAACTGTGTTGAAATATGGCAGTGACCTCTCTACCCCAAAAAGCTCACAAAGCAGCCATGCCAGAGGCTGTCCCCTATGGAGAGTGGCTTTTGTGCCATTTCTAGAGCTTTGTTTATATAAAAACCCAGCAGCAGCAAATGTACAACATGCTCAACGTGCCCCCTGAAAGTCTTAATCCAGGTATGGAATGCTAATAGGAGTCAGGTGCTGGCCCTAGACTGATTATTTACTGGATCCAGAAGGAAATATCAGTCACAAACCAAAACTAATTCAACACTCCAGCCAGCTCCCCAGCATTCCTGCCAGACCACATGAAATATCCACTTATGATTCATCCTATCTTCATTTAGTAATGACTCTTCATATAAGAAGAATGCATTTGGTCACCAGTAAGCAAGGTTCTGCGTAGCTCTTCATCTGACCTTAAAATAAGGGAGCAAGTCACCACAGTGAATGGTGCCATGACCTCGGTTCGCATGGAAGGCACAGAACAAGAGAAATGCAGCCAACTGTAGTTCTGCCATTTCTCAAAGGAAAAATGTTTGTTGACTTTTTTAACTTCAATTGTGCAAAGCAAAAAAAATATTCATTAATCAGAATTAAAATCATGCAACCCTTGCTAACATTTTTTTAAAGCTTTTTCTTAAACATATTTTAACACACTTCATTGGGGATACACTGAAAAATAACAATACAAGAACCCCATGTTAGCTTTCCCATAAATAGTGTTAATTCTATCCACATAATCCGTGACAAATTAGGTTCAACACATTCTGACCTATCCCAAAATCTCAGAAGTGCCACCATCTACCATGCACAATTTAGTAAAGCACTCTTCTTCTGCTGATTTATATATACATAATAGTGGGTTGGATGGTCTCAAGTATTTAACTTTAGGTTTTTGATAAGCTGAACAAACTACCCCCCAAAAAAAGTAGTTCAGAAATAAATGTTCTCAGCTGGGATGACATCCCCACTGTATGTGATAAACAGCTAGGGAAGACAATTTCAGTTCCAAAGACTTCACTCTTTAAAGGAAAAATTAAAGAGAAAAAAAAAAAAAAAGAAAAAACATGCAAAAGCTGACCAGCCTGTATTCAGTTCTTGATATAATTTCAGAAGTACTGTGCAGGGTGTTTTATCATTGTGTAAGAGCTAGCCCTGGCATCCAAGGTGAGGGCATCAACTAGAAGGCAATAAATGAGGTATTTATTAGATCTCACCAGCGAGAAGAGAATTTACAGCCCGGGCCTCCCAATTCCTGGCTGACAAGTCACCAGGCTACTACATACAAACATAGGTTAGTGCATACGCACACTTCTATATGTAAATGGCACCCTTCTTTGGGTATCTTGTAAAAGACAGCACACCACCTGTATCCCAAACACCTATGTATAGCAGTGGCTTCTGCCTCTTGGCCGTACGCTTGCATCAAACACGCAGCCGCCGGGCAGGTTTCAGCACCTCGAGGGTGTCCTGAGGACGCCAGCAGCATCTCCCACCCCGCACCACACGCGCTCGGGTTCCTCACTCTCTGCCCTCACAATGCAGATGGTAAATTCAGGGCTTTAATCCAATTTAAGGATCAGCAAACCCAAGACAAGAAGACAGAGTACTGCCAAACTGCACTTTCAGATGAAAGCAGGGAAATAAAAACAAACGCCCACTTTCTAGCAGGACTCTGCTGAGACAATTTTGCATTTTATCTCAAGAGTCAGAGGAAACGAACACTATCTGAAGCCCTTGTTATTTATTGCTTGTGTTTACTCTTCACTCGGTAGAATAAATGTGCAGAGTACTACCATGATAAGACAGCATTAAAATTGTTGTTACTTGTAATACTGACGTGATCTCTAGAAAAAACTTTACAAATGGAAATAACATTGCTAAACTCCTCTTATTTATAAGTCACTTTATTCCTGTATGCTGTATCATTCTTCATGCCCTAAGCACCTAGGGTAGTCTTCTTCTTAAATTGCTTTCTGCAGATTAAATAACTTTTCCCAGCAAACTACATCCTTTTGGTATGTAAGCCATGCAAATGAAGCCGACGGCAGCGGCGTGCAAACCAGCCGAACAAGCAGGTCATTCGAGATTTCAACACTGAGGTTCACGCTCCTGTCACCTGCCAGCACACCCTGTGTCCGACCAGTCCCTTCCCACCCCTCTGGGACACCTCTCTGTCCATGCATCCTCTTTGTCCCCTGCAAACCTCCATTATTCCTCACATCTTCCCTCTCCCCGCTACCACCTGTCTCCCCCTGTATATTCTTCCCAGTACTGCTCTCATTTCACCTCATTTTGTCTTCTGCATCCCTTCAGTCATACCTTTATGCCCCCCAGCTGCCCACTCTTGCTCTCTGTAAGTGAAAGACCCACCTACTTGTCCCCTGAACTTCCCTCACGTCCCTTCTATATTATCTGATCTTGATGTGTTTGGCCACTGGAAGGTAGTCTGGACCCACTTTCTGTGTAGTTGACCACCCAGTTGGCCATCCAGAAGAGGTATCAGATCAAATCACACACCACCTCCCAGGTGCTGATGCCTAAAAACCCTGCCATTTGCTTGTACGTTGTGCAAAGCTGTCCTAGACAATCAGGCACGACCTGTTGCCTTCTAGGGAAAAGGGCAGCTCAAAGCACCCTTTATCATCCATCTATGGCCGAGCTTACCCTGTCCAGGCTGAAGTCTCAGAGATGACCAGCCGAATTCAAAAACGACAGTACAGACTTCCTAAGTGCTCTGACTGCTGTATTCCCCTCACTCGAGTGGTTGTGACCAGACCAACCCTGTCCTTTTGGGAAGAGGATGGACTTTGACTTTTTCTTTTCCTTCTCTACTAATTGTGGAGTTTGAGCAAACTATGGGAACTAACTGCTTTGCTATTGTCTCAGAATTGTGACAGGGAAACTGATTAGGAATCCCCCTTAGATTGTCGTCTCATTAATTGTTTAATCTAACATCACTTTGTCCTCCTTTCCTACTGCAGCTCACAAAATTGCCTTTGCCTTAAACTTTTAAGTCACTGCTAATGATGGGGTTACTAATAAAGGGCACTGCTCACCATGACATAATTCTGTTTTCAAAGTTTTTGGATGAGGACAGACTCCTGTTAATACGGAATTTTATTTTCACTGCAAAGAAATGTCAGATATTTGACCTCTGTCTTTTTTCCCACAGCACTTGTCAGAATAGTTACTTTTACATGCAATACTTACAACATGATTTTAAAAGTAACTTTACATGATACATTCACATTCTGGAGCACTAAGTAATGAGACGAGGTCCCCAGTTTAACAGTTCACAGCTCCATTTCTCATGCAGATTTACTGCCTAATTGGGCATAAATCCTATCATTCTCTGTGCTTTAGAATAATTCACTATACAATTATTATACTAAGTGGTGGATAAAAAACTGAGGGTATTTTCCTCCTGTGATCTGGTGTGAAGATGATCGCTGCATGGATAACAAGATGAATATTCAAGCAACACTCAGAAGTGTTATTAGCATTGCATTCCAACTTGATAAGATCATTACTCGAGTACTGAGCTCGGTTTTGGAGTCTATGCTTTAAGCAGATGTTGATAAATTAGGGAGTGTTCAAAAGGAGCTACGGAAACATCTGGAGATCTGGAAAACAAATAGCACTGAACAAAGTTCAGGTGTGTAGCTTGCACAGAGGTTAAGAAGTAATTTAGTCATCTTCTCAGAATATATGCATGAGGAGATTTTTGATACTAGGGATTTCTTTAATTTTGAATGCCTAACCAAGTTTGACAGCAGCTGAACTGAAGCTGAAGCTAGAAACACACTACAAATGAAGAAGGTGTTTTGTTTTTATTTTTTTAAGAGTTTCAATAATTAACTTTGGAACACTTCACCTATCATGAATTTCTTGTCCCTTAACAACCTAAAATCAAGCTGGAGCATACTTCTAAAAGACAAGCTCAAGCTGAAAAAAAAAAAAAAGACAAACTTATGGCCTTTATGAAAAAGAAACCTATGTATTAAAATTATACAGTAAATATGACGTGGGGTCAATTGTATGATGATAATAGTCCCACAAACCCCAAAATGTCATCTAACAAAGGCCAGATTCAGCTGAACTTTCACTGATAAATTCAAACCTCCAGAATCAGTGTTTCTGGAATTCTGGACATAAAAATGAACGTTGTTACAATATATCTTGTACAGACCTGGAAAAACATGCAAAGGAAATGAGAAAGTAACTTAAATGCAGCTCTAAAGTCATGTAATTGGTCAGAAAAGAAAAAAGGAAAAAAAAAAGTTGCTTCTTACAAAGGCAGACCATACATTTTCTGATTTTCTGTACATTTTTAAAGGGGGAGAAAAAAGATTTGTCCACTCCAGCAGCTTCTTTACCCGAGACGCAAGCAACCATTTTCAGACCTTCCAAGTCTTAATCAAGAGCAGTTGGCCAAAACCGAATGAGCAGTTTTTGCAGCCAGCTTCCTTACGAGCCTGGGAAGTCACTTTCAGTGCTCTCTCTCAGGCAGTTAAGGTCACTTTGCAGCCTTAGGCCCCTGCTGAATTGATCATTATAACAGCAATGTCCAGGCAACTCTGATTGTTAGAATATTTGTTTCAATCTCCTGCCTGTCATATTACTACACGCCACTCTGTACAGTATACAGAAGGCCACGATTAGCTCCATTTCCTTGCCTGGATGTTCCTGTAAAACTTGCCACTGCTGTAGTGAAGGCTTGTACTTTGACACAGAGCTCAGGATGTCTGATCACATCTGTAAACTTCCCCTGCCTGTCACTTGTGAGGGGAAGCACTGCAGTGAGCGAGGTTTGTTCCAGAGACGAGGTTTTGCAGGAGCTGGAAGCAGATCACAAACACAAAGCAGGATGACTGCCGACTTCACCACATTCTGAGCCAAAGGCAAAAGTAATTCCTTTGGTTTAGCTTTCCCTCAGTAACCTCTTAGCATGTCTTGCAAAACCCACAAAAATATCAGCAGGTTTAGAAAGCAGAGAGCAAGTGGCTGAGTATTGCCACTCTTTTCCATATTTACGTGGGAGGCATTCAGATGATAAATCAAAACCTTCACCTCCTTCTACCCCGTGTACAAAGGGTTCTCTTTTGAGCCATCCTGCTCTAACGTAAACTTAGAGGAACATGTATACAGACTGAAAAAAAAACAAAACCAGCAACAAAAGTCTTACAAATATATAGCGCTGCAGGCATGATTCTTCCCTGCGGAGAGGATGAAAGAGCAACATGTGACAGATGTTTGTCATGTCGTTTTATATATTACTCAAATGCACTCAGAAACAATAGTGATGAGGATGGTATAAAAACCTAAACAGACAAGATTCAAATGAAAATAGCACTTGAACAAGAACAAAAGAAATTATATATATATATAAAGGCCAAGAAAGTGTTATTAGGAAGCTCTGGTTTTTAATGTAACTTTAAAAGAAGAAAAAAAAGAAGAAGAAGAAAAAAAAAGAATAAAGTCTCTTTTAAGGACCCTTGAAAATCCCAAATTTGTCCCATTATCTGCTGTCTCAGAGACTTCACAAGACACTCTGGCTGGGAAACTGCAGGGGTTGCTTCCGACATAATATAGTATTGATGTACCACTGAAGGATGTAACAACACCATTGAAACACAGCATCCTCTTAGCCTGCAGGGTTTCTAGCTATTCTCTTATGCTCCATATTTCCTCCCTGCAGCCAAAACCTCATTTTCTCTTATGTAAAATTCCTTTCCATACTAGTTTTATAAACAAGCAGATAAAACGAATAAATAAATTATCCTCTGGGAAAGTGGCTGAGCAGTGAAATGGCAGAGTGTAATGGATACCTGATCATATAGGCATAAATTTCAACAATGAAGTGTAAAGAGAAGCCAGACACTCTAATAATTCATTCACTCTATAAATATGTATGAAGGCAACTTTAAAAATTGCTCAACTAGTTTGGGCAATATGTATTTTAGCATGTGAACTACTGCACAGTGGTTGCACATGCTCCTATGGGGAAGAGGGCACAGATGCTTTGATTTTCTCGGGCTAATGCTATTCACTGAAAACCAGTGAAAGCATTATTCTTCAGTCTGAACTGATTATTAGTATTCCATTCTAGCCCTGAGATGCTGAAATCATTCCTCAAATATAAGCTGTTAAGTAGTCTAAGACAAGAAAAATTCTGTATAGCTTGCTTTATTTGCGTTCAGATACTTGGATTTCCGCAATAATTAGATTAGGAAGGATCTCCAAACAGTTCTGAATACTGCTACCACAAAAGATAAGAAAACAAACAAGATTAAAATGTAGTTTACCTGCAGCTGCCAGGAAAGGAAAAAGAAAAAAAGGCAAGAAAGCAAGAAAGAAAAAAAACCACTATCTGGCTGCCACCATAAATGTCACTTCCTCATAGAGGCTCAACATCCATGAAACTCCACTTGCCAGTAGCCTATGTTTCAGTCTCAGCTGAAGTCCTAGTAAGAACTCTTTTCTATAACCTGTTCCTGAGCTTCAGAATGCTCTTCCACCAATTTCCCCATTTCTGCAAATGTAAGAGAATATCTACAACATAAATATAGGTCTCAAAAACAGCACAAAATATACGTTCCTTCTTAAGGTGGTGGGACACAGTACTGGGAAGAACAGGACAGAAAAACATGTAGGTAGCCATAGAACTGAGAGGAACTGGTAGTCAGACCAACGTGTGTGCAGGCAGAGAAACCAGCTAGTCCATCCCTGTCCCCCTTCCTGCTGTTCATAGGATTTTGGAAGGAGGAACTGTGGAGGGCTGCCAGATTTCTGGGGTTGGTGAACAAGCACAGCTATTACAATCTATGCTATAACTTTGCAAAACAGAAAATAGGCACCGTTCTTTGGTAAGGAATTCTCAGATAGGGAAAAAAGAAAAAAAAAAGAAAAAAAAACATTTCAATCATCATTAGGGGCTAGTGCTGTTCCAACCCACTCGTCAAACAGCTGGAAGCCAGCAGGGTAACAGTTTTTTCTCTTTCCTGAATCCATACCTCCTCAGCAAACAAGCTGAAAAAAGCAGAGGACATTCACTCAAACCACTGAAGAAGACACCTCCTCTGCTTTTAAAGGAGGAGCTGCACTCCACTTTTCTTTAAGCCATTTAGGAATTAAAACCAGTTGATCCACACTCTTACATTTAATCACAAACATATTTAGGTTAGAATAAAATAAAGCCTTCACATTCGTAATCCCATATTAAAATACACATTCCAGGCAATATCCAGCAAAGTCTGTGAGTGCATGAAGATGAAGTTGCCAAGTAAAGTTTTCCTAAGTGTCCACCTGAAAATCTCATTAGCTGTCTTTATACCCTTCAGCACCAATCATTAAAAGTAGAGCTCATGGTCCTTAGTCAAGTAATCAAGGGTTGCAAGATCATACCCTGATTTTGTAGCACTTCCTTAAGCTCCACAGGGATTATCTGTTCCAGTGACTACCCAAAGTGATTAAGTCACATGTACATCACAAATAAGAGATCAAATCTGCTGTCCGTCTGTACAGAACATCTTCACAACATGCAAATCACTAAACCCTGTAAGTGACGTAAGTTTTATCCTCAGTGATCAGATAGGAGAATAGAGGAAGGGAGATTAATTTATTCTTTTACCATCCAGTGGAAAAAAACATCAAAACCAAGACATAAAACATCAAAACAAAGTCTTTGGTTTTGTTTTCTCATCCTTAAAAGTCATTTGAAATGTAATCTCTAGAAAGTATCCTTCAAAACTGATTTGGATTTATTTTTAACTTTTTTTTTGCCTTAAGATTGTAAAAGTTAATGAAAATTCTTCTGGGCAACAGTTCTGCAGATGAAACTTGAATTTCTTGCAGAATTCCACCCTGGATTTCTAAATAGAAATAATAAATTACACTCTGACAGGCCTTTGGCAGTATTTCCCTATTTTACTCTTATGCATTAAAATCTTACCATTTATTTATTGCAGTTAACAGGGTAATTTTACTTCTCTTCTCCATTGCTTTTACATTGTTCAAGTGAATACTAATGCAAATAGAGCTTATAAGGTGTCATCTATGGCTAAACAAAAGAAAGACTATTACCGACTGGATCAGAGCAGTAAAATAAAATAATATTATATAACATAACATATAGAGAGCACTGCACGTCTCTCATATCTGATGTATCTACCACTATGTAGCAACCACCATGACCAATATTTTCCTATTTCATTCCAAATACCCACCACAAAAGCCACCAGGTGACCTTTCTGGCCAGAGCTGAGCTGCTCTGTGCTATGAAGAAGTTCACCCCGGTGCTCTGGGAATGGAGGATTACAGGTACCCACCAGCCCACCACTACTCAGGAGTATTTACCCTGGGATAATCAACTTGTTTAGAAAAAGTAAAAAGACTTGAATACTCTCAATTATTTATGAGGGATGTATGGCGCTCCTACTAGAGAGAGAAAAATATATATATAAAGATAAGGCCCTCACTTCCTATCCACACCATCCTTGTTAGTTGTTTCTTCCATAAAGATTAGAAATGACCCTTTAGCATCTCTGAGATATACAGCCACCTCCTTTTCCCCTTATGTAAACACTGTTATTTTACAAGTGTATACAGCAAAGAAATAATATGCAATGTTTCCTCCCCTTGAAGGTACATGTATAATTGAGTGGAATTAGGCAGTACCGAATGCAATGAACCGGTCAGAAAGTCAAATGGCTCTTTTAAGTGAACTAAACCAGGCATCACAGGACAGCAGGAAAGAGAATCACTAATCATCCCACCAGATTCAGTGCGCACACTGGAATCCTAGAGAACAAAAGACAGTTGTGATGATGACCGAGGTCAGGTTGCATTTATTGTCAGTACATTACAAACTTTGGCCTCAATCCCTACTGATCAACAGTGCCCAGCAGTCCCACAACTCTCTCCGGGATCCCCCAGATCGTAAAATCAGTTGGGGAAACTAACACTGTGCTAACCAGGTATTGAAACCTTATTTTCCACCTAGCTTCTGAGAGATAAATAAACAAAAACACAATTTTAGAAAAAAAAAAAAGCTATCTTTGGTAAATTCAGATGTTACCTTTGTAAATGGAATAACGAGATGCTCTAGTACCTTAAAATACAAAAAGAAACAAACAAGCAACAGAAAAAAAGAAAAAAAAAGTGAGGTGTGTTATGTTTTCAATTTTGTCCATGAATGCAGAGCAATCCACAACAGATTCAGTCAGGGTTTACACTATCTTAACTGACAGCAGATTTTGTCCCCAAACTGCATACAGAAATCTCCAACATAAACAATCTATTTCAGCCTGTTTAGGTCTTCTATTTGTTCAGACAGGTGATCTTTTCTATTGCTAGATGTAAAATACAGATCAAGGCCTTCTAAATATTTTTTTCAAGACTATCCACTATAATGAAGAAAGCATATTCCTTCTAAAGAAATAAAATAGAAAAAAATCACGGAATGGGAGACATGCAGAAGAATAATAATGAAGTAACACACAAGTGTATTTTTGGCCAGATATCTTCCAAAATGTTCACATACCCTCAGGAGAAAAATCTAGTGCAAAGATGATAATCACAAAAAACATTAACTTCTACAACTACAGTTCTCTTGGAAAGTAAGGAATTAAATTGTCTGGAACAGCCCCGGAGTCCAAACATTTGGCCATAGGCATTAAATAAATGCTTAAATAAAACCTTCAGCACACACTCTACTGAAAGGACCAGGATGATGCATTCTGTGAGAACCTTCCTTACCTCTCATAAACAGCAAAGAAAAACTACCCCTCTGGAAAGCTAACAATGGCAGAGAAGACACTTTTCAACAAACTGCACCACTCAGCTGGGTGTCATCTGCAAACAAGCTGAGGGTGCACTCGATCCCACTGTCTATGTCATTGATAAAGATATTAAACAGCACCGGTCCCAAGACAGACCCCTGAGGGACACCACTCATCACCAGCCTCCACCTGGACATGGAGCCATGGACTGCAATTGTCTGGCTGAGCCCATCCAGCTAGCTCCTTATCCACTGAATAGCCCACCTTTCAAATCATCTCTCTCCAATTTAGAGACCAGAATATTGCGTGGGACTGTGTCAAAGACCTTACAGATGTCCAGGTAGATGACATCAGTCAGTCCTCCCTTGACAACGGACACAGTCACTCCAGCACAGAAGGCCACCAGACTGGTCAGGCACAGTTTGCCCTTGGTGAAGCCATGTTGGCTGTCTCAGATCACCTCCTTGCCCTGCATGTGCCTTGACATTGCTTCCAGGAGATCTGTTCCATGATCTTCCCAGGCACAGAGGTGAGGCTCACCAGTCTGTAGTTCCCCAGGTCCTCCTTTCTACACTTTTTCCCTTTGTCCAGTCAGTTATATAGAAAGAAAATGAACAAGACAAATACACTATTGAAGTCAAAAAATATATCATTTCTTTTATGTACACAGGATCTGATTCAGCTGTCAGAGTTCAGCTTTCAAGGATCCGGCCAATATTGAATAATTAGCAATTATATGTCTCTAAGTCATATTAGTATATGACCCTTATCACTACTGAAGACAAATGCACCACTATTATTAATGGAGTTACCCACAGATCATGTTTCTGAGGAACAGGCATGTTATTAGTTTAATACTCTGTATGATTTTATTATCATTGGGAATTTTATTATCAGTGGGGAACTACAGAAGAAGGACTGAGATTTATTTAAGGTTTCTAGAGAACCAGATAGGCCGCAGATCTCCTGAATGCTTGCCCATTGCCTTATCTAGTCAAATATCTTAAAATCTACATCACTGCACATTTCAAACACCTAACTGAAAATACTAAAACCACCTGTAGGCTTTTCTGTTAAAAACAGGTGACAACTAAAGACATTGACATCACCATTGGCATATCTCAGTATTGTATCAAACAAGACATATCATGAACCTGTGTTCTATTGTCATGACTAAAATACAGACCCCTTTATATGTACAACTGCATATAAATAACTGTACAAATGAGCTTTCAAAAAGCAATGCACTTGTCTGCCTTAACAGGGTTAGGAGTGTTTATGCAGCATACTTCCCTTTGCATTGCCACACTAAAGCCACCACAAGACTGTATCTTTGTCAATACTGAGCTCCTCAGAACTGGAAGGGTTTTTTTTCTTTCTATGTCCATTAAGTGTCAGGTATAGGAACAACATAATATTTGGTATATTCAGTGTTCTGGTATTTGAGCTATAGAACAAAACAGATATTTAAAATACAGGGTAGAAGCTTGAAAGCAGCTAAGTGCAGTGAAATGTCTTTCAAATGCAGTGAAATTATGCATGTAAATTCTTTCAAATCACAAGAGTGAAGGCTGTGATACAGGAGAGTTTTCCTGATTGATGGTGATTGTATTCCAATATAGAATCACAGAATCATGCAGGTTGGAAAAGACCTCTAAGATCATCTGATTCAACTTTTAACCTACTACTGCCAAGACTACCACTGAACCATGACCCTCAGCACCACATCTACACATCTTTTGAAGACCTCCAGGGAAGGTGATGCAACCACTTCCTTGGGCAGCCCATTCCAATGGTTTGCAAACATTTCAGTGAAGAAATTTTTCCTACTATACAAACTAATCCTCCCCTGGTGCAACTTGAGGCCATTTCCTCTTGTTTTATCACTTGGTGATTGGGAGAAGAGACTGACCCCCACCTCATTACAGCCTCCTTTGAGGTAGTTGTAGAGTGTGATGAGGTCTCCCCCCAGGACTCCTTTTCTCCAGGCTAAACAACTCCAGCTCCCTCAGCAGCTCCTCAAAGACTTGTTCTCTAGATTCATTACCCTGCTTTGTTGCCCTTCTCTGGACACGCTCCAGCACCTCAATGTCCTTTTGGTAGTGAAGGGCCGAAAACTGAACACAGTATTCGAGGTGTGGCCTCACCAGAGACAATCACTGCTGGCCATGCTGATCCTGATACAAGCCAGGATGCTGTTGGCCTTCTTGGCCACCTGAGCACACTGCTGGCTCATCTTCAGCCGACTATCAACCAATACTCCCAGGTCCCTTTCCGTTGGGCAGCTTCCCAGCCACTCTTCCCCCAGCCTGTAGCACTGCTTGCTTGGGGTTGTTGTGCCCCAAGTGCAGGACCCAGCCCTTGGCCTTGTTGCACCTCACACAGCTGGCCTCAGCCCATCAGTGCAGCCTACCCAGATCCCTCTGCAGAGCCCTCCTACCCTTGAGCAGATCAACACTCCTGCCCAACTTGGTGTCATCTGCAAACTTACTGAGGGTGCACTTGATCCCCTTGTCCAGATCACTAACAAAGATATTCAAGAGATCTGGAGATAAAGATATTCAAGAGAACTGGGAGGATATTAAAGAGAACATACCAGTAAGGACCCAACCCATGGAAATGGGGAGTTGCTTTGAGTCTGTTTTGACATAGCACAGAAAAAATTATCTGTCTAGACTAATATAAGAAAGAAAGCATGCCCTAAATCAGAAAATAACCATGAAAAGATGATATTTTATATCCATAACATGCTTAATAAAATTTAATGAAAAGAAAGATTTTCTTTTTTATTTAGAAATTCTTAATGTTACTTTAAGGTAACATTATATATCAAGCACAGTTTCTCCAAAGTTTTTTGTTATACAGATTCACAAAAAGTTGGGAGGTACGTAAAATTTTATTAGACCAAGTACATTTATTTTCTTTGCTGAGCTGAACTGCATTACATGAGGAAGGATAACAAACCACTTTAACAAGCTGTTAAGATGAGACTTTTCAACCAATATCTGCATGTCATTTGTGGCTTGCAAGGCACCACTGAGGAGTTTGCCAAGAGCACTGGCCTCTGCCCCACTCGCAATGCCTGAGGGACATGCAGCCTTGCAGGGGAAGGAAGAGGCACAGCAAAGAACTAATTAGTGCATAAGCCCTTTGGATCAGCAAGCCTGCTGACTCAATGCTAAGTCACAGACAGCACTGGGCTCCAGCAGCAGGGGGTATGTGTGACAGAGCCAGCTCAGGGAAGCACTTCTTTGCAATACTCTGCGTGAAGCCCCTGGCAGAGTCTCCCTCTTTAGGTGCCAATCCGACTGGAAGGGATGTCAGTGGAAAGAAGAGATGCGAGGAAAGTAAAGTTCCTCTCTGGAGGCTGTGCAGCAAGAGTGGAGGCAGCTGTCCCAGGGCTAAGAGCAAAACTCCCCTCCTTCTCCCCCAGTTTCCACAGGCACAAGGGGCTGGAATCGTCTCCGTGGGGAGAGCAATGTCCCTTCTTTCTCCCACAGGATGAAAGGAACATACCTTCCCCTCGTGTAGTCAGGGCAAGGGAACAGCTCCAGTCCACTTCCATTTCCTAGGCTGGAGCTGGGGCCAGTAACAGCTCTCCCCGTGTATCCATCAGGGCCCCCAAGGCAGGACATCTCCAGCTCTCAGCGAAACTTCCCACCTCCCCCATTGTAGGCTACACATCTTTTTTGAAAACAACCGAAGAGTCGAAGAGTCGTATACTAGGGTATGTAATCTCAAATGCTGTAACAGTAGCTGAAATTGTCATGCAGTAGCACCAGTACTACAGGCTAACAAAGCTTTGTAGCCTGTTAGGCAACTGGATGGAAATACACAGCATTGCCTTCTATTCCTAGCTCCTTTTGCCTCTTTCCTCACATTCCTTTGCTAGACAGCTTTTTCTTTATAATTATAATAACCAGTTACAAAAAAAAAAAAAAAAAAAAAAAACTTCACAACCTTTCTGAAAAACAAGACAATCTTAAATTCCCTTGTTTCTTAAACAGTTCTAAGACAGACACAAATCACAGGCAGTGCACGTGTACAGTAGTCCAAACCCCACGGTAAACATTTAGAACACAGCTCTAACACTTGGAAATGTAAGATCTACGGTCATTGGCAATTCTCCTACAAAGGAAACACAAAATATTCTGCACTATATTGTGAACTTGATAATGCTAATATAAAATTGTCCCGAGTAGTTGATATTGGCACAAGAAAATAAAGCAAACTTCAGCAGAACACATGAAATTAATGCACTTCCAATGTAATTCCAACCAGAATAGCATAAATCAGCATGGGCATGAAATTCTTGGCTGTCTTGTTTGACATAAGCGAAGCAGAAATTATGTGTTGTTGCAGGTGCTTTGCAAGCAAACATGACACCTAGCTGATTGTTAACAGACGAACTTTTTTTCAAAGGCAAATGAGTGAAAGGAAGATCTTCAAGCTGACTAACAAAAAACCCAGGTGGAAGTAGTTATGACTGTCCCTGGGATGGAGCAGTCAGAAGCTATTGCATTATGTTTGGATGGCACTGGAAACAGGCTGCTCTTACTGGGGCTAGGAGCAGCCTCCAGCAGGCGTGTGAAGCATCTGATGCTGACAGCCACTTCCAGCTGGGCCAGGCACTGTGCAGCTCAGCATGGGCAGCTCCATTTGGCTCATACGTTTTAAGGAATTACTTCATGTGCATCTCATCCTGAAAGCCACAGAACACCTGCAATTTATACTCTGGGAAAGCTGCAGAGTTCCTTGCCCCTTAAAGCCAAATTCTGAAATTATATGATCCATAGTATTGTTAAGCTAATTGACTACTTAATTTTCCAAATGTAGGGGTAAAAGTCTCTATATGATTTATACAAAGTCCCAAATGTGTAAAATACCTTACTGAAATTAAAGATGGAGCCCCCCTGCTGCAGGTCCCTTTTACTTTTGAAGATACATTTCACATAAAATGCAAAGCATTCAGGGCAGTCAAACAGCCTTTGCAGGTTAGAGCAGCAGAGGAAAAGAAGGGGTCAGAAGAAAATATCATAATTGTAAAGGCATCTATACCTTACAATAAAATTTACCAACTTGATTTAGAAACTAATTACTGCAGATTTCAGATATGCTCTTCAAAACAGATAAATATAAAAATAACAATCGAAAATATAAAAAGGGATCCTTGACTTGGGTGAAACATCTTGTAGTTTGTTTGTTTTCTACTGTTTTTGGTGTGTGTGTGTGTTTTTTTCCCCTTCTCTATCCAGTTGCCATTCTGAAAAACTTGTATAAATCATTCCTTGCAAGTCCATGCTCCTTAACTGCAGGCTGTTTTCAGGAGACAGCAGTATCTGTAGCTGCCAGACTAGGGAAAAAAGAAAAAAAAAAGAAAGAAAAAAAAAGGCTATAGAGAAACAGCCTAGGCTGTTCCTGGATTTGATCAGAAATTGCCTCTCAGCATTGACACACAACACTGTTTTCAAGCAAAACATGAATAAACTTGTGCATAAACTTTGGACTCAGAGCAATGCCACACTAGTTCTGTGATCCATCAGATCTTAGAAGATAAACATGATGAGATGTGGTCAGTTCTTGCTGGGAAGGCTTCCAAACAGGAACTTAAAAGCTGCCACTAGTTGGTGATTGAGTAGATAGCACTCTTCCCTCTGTGTATTTGCTCCCCATGGCCAGCAATGTGGCAGAGAGCACTTGCTCTCAAGTTAGACAGATGTAACTAGACTGAGAAAGACTGGTCAGAAAATAAGAGCTCTGAAGTTTTGTTCTTCCATTTTGTGTTAGGGGAAAAAGAAAAAAAAAAAAAAAGAGAAGAAAGGGAAATTTTTCAAATGTTTGTTGAGGAACTCCTGCCCAGGTGTAGTCCTGCACCAAAGGTCACTGGAAATTACTACACAGACTTGTTCCACAGGATGGTCTCCAAACCAGATTAAGAGCATTCCCATTTGTCTGTCCTGTCCTTCTGATGGCATGTGGACAGACACACACATACACAAACACAAGAAAAACACAGGGCAGGATGACCCCAGCTCCCTTCAAACACAGGTATTGTCACCTGCTGTTACAAGGACACTTGGATTGCATGCACAGCCCAAGTGCTGGGTGAGTTAAGGACAGTGAAGAGCTGATGATGGTCTTTGGAAAAGAAGGATCTCAGTGCTATTCTTTCAAGTACAGTTTGGACCTGGGATAATGCCATGCTTTTTTTCTTTGTAGAAGTATGAATTATTAACTTTGGTACCTGGGCCAGAGTCCATCTCATCTCACCTATTCCCTAGTGATATGGACTGCACAGAACATTAAATATCTTCAGTACCAAATTGCTGTGTATTATTGCCATGCACTGCAAAGCAGCTGCCATTTTTCAGGCCAGAGACATCAGCTTCTCAAGGTTTCCTTTGTTACTTAGTCCTACAAATGACTGCACCTGTAAAGAGGCTCAATGAATTAATAATGCAAATGCAGGGCAATAGCGTGCTTATGACCAACTCCACGATCAAAGTCTTTACAGACTGGCTACATAATGTATTCCCCACTGAAGGGTGCTGTACAATGAGCAGTACTATGTGGTTGCCAAAAGGAGCCTGTTCATCAGTTCAGGTGTCCATAATGTGCTGCACTGGATTGTGCCGCTTTTGTTTAAAGGACTTAGAAGTACTGTGGTGCATAAAAGGGGAATAAAGATTGCAGAACTTCAGCTGATACAATTGTTAATGTTATGCAACTCCTTTCTCCTGAAAAGGTAAGGCGGATTCAGCAAGACCTGTCTAGTTTCTTGTACAAGGTCAAAATCCTTTTCAGACCTCTCCCTGATCATCTCTTTAACTCTGCACAGGCCCCTACCACTGAATGAGGAGGATATGGAGATCTTCTAGAGGTTCCTCATACTTGGGAAGACTTAACAGTGAAAAGCACTCCACCAGCGCATATCAGAGAAATGTTGGGGAGTCCCTCCACCCTTTGCTTCACTCCATCATCTCCCCAGGTAGCAGGAGGAACAAATGTTTTCTGTGAGAAAGGAGAAACCGATGCCAAAGCGAAGGGGGTGAAAGCGCAACGAGGGACCAGAAGCTCTCCATAGAGGGACAGAAGAACAGAGCCACAAAGGTACAACCTTTGGTGTAACCGCAACTGGGATTGCCTTAATGAAGCCCTGCCTAGGACTATGTCCTCATAAAATCAAGACAGTCTCACTTCTCAGCAGTTCTTCAGTAATTGGCAGGGATGTCACCTGACATCTCTAAACCCTAACCCTAATTTTCTGCAGGCTGGGCTAAACCGGGGATTCTATCAATTATCCCACACAATTTGGGTTAAAAGATGGCAACATTGGACCATTTAAAGAAGCCACTATCCATCTAGGGTTATCTGATGTTTCCCAGCATTGTTAAAAATGAGAGGTACTCACTGGATTTTTTATGACTATTTTGTTCATGTCAATTGGCAAACCAAACTTTGCCTGCAGTACCAATTTTTAAGACCCCTCATATTTCCAAAACAAATTAAGAAGTTTTTAAAATAAAATATAAAAAAAAAAAAACAGCCACAAATCTATTTTTAGTTTGTCCCTCATCAGGTAGTGGCTTTAACAGGCCAGAAGAATTTGAATGAATGTATTTGTACGTACCTATGTGTCCCACCAACAATGCAAACATAAATAGCTCATTAAAATACAGAAATTTATATTACTTTCGTCTCCTACACTTCACCACTTCCAATATATTTCTGAACTGCACTTTATGTTAGGAGACAACATTCCTGCCCTAGTGTACAAACCTTTGCACGGTTGTGCTTCTTTGCTGTTGACAAAGCTTCTGGTTTACAGAGGATTTGTCATGGAATTTAAAATAAAGACCTACAATATTTTTTACTCAAGCAATCGGTAGAAATCCTCAGTGAATACGAGGGTTTTTTTTTGCAGTTCTATGCCTTACACAAAGTTTGGACTTGCATGCCCTTACTTGGATGCAGCACTGCATGCACAGATTTTTTACTTACATTGCAGGGCTCTCCATTCTGTTCTTGATTGATCTGAGATTTTTGGCAAGTCATTTCACCACTGTGTGGTTCTGTCTCTTCCTACCTGCCTGCTGTGTCCAATCAGCTTCTATTAATTCATAGGGGCAGTGACTGTTTCACACTCTCAACTTGCAGTACCTGTCTCCGTGAGATCTGATTTATTTTCTCTTGATAAACTAATAATAACATTAATGTTCTGAGTGATTAGTTTTGTTTTGTTGTGTTTTGTTTAAGGATAAATTCCTTAAATTTCCAACTGCATTGGAAAAATAGAGACAATTCTACTGGTAAACCACACATATTCAGATAGATCCTTTCTTTCTGAAAAGCTAGACAGACTTTAAATAAGGTAAAACCCACGAAAATGGAGCACACGTGATGAAAATACAGTCACTACTATTGTGAAAATCATCAATTTCCTGTTATCGAGCATAAAGTGTTACGCACTTTTTTTCCCTACACTGAAATTCACTGAGGTGGTTGGGACAAGGTGGCTAACTCCCTGTTGCGGACATGTGAATAAGCTCTTCTTGCAAAAGATTTTTAGAATCTGGAAGCTATTCATATAGTTTAATAACAAGGATAATATTAGTGTCTAGAGAGATATATGCGAAGACTTCTGTTTTAATGTCTCAGCTGCAAATCACTTTCCCAGTAGCACTCTCCTCAATACCTGGCTCACAACATGCAGACACAAAGGGAGGAATGCTGCCGGTCACTGAAACTTCAGTTTCAGGTGAGGAACTTGCTTACTGCTTAGTAGAAATACACTTAATATTAACCCAGCAGAACCCTACTGGACCCAATTGGCTCTGCTACATGTCCCATGAGAAAAATAAATAAATAAATAAAAATGAAATTCTCCAACTTTTATATTCAGAAACATTAATTTTATAACCCTTCAAACACACACACAAACATCAATCCCTATCAAGGCAAAGCAGCTGTTACACTTCTGCAAGTCAGATTAACTGTACACAAAACTCTACAATATTTCACACATATTTAAAGGAGACATTCTTAAATTTTACGGGTTCATCTGTTCTGAAGAGTAATTCAGTACATACGTACCACAGGCACAACATAAAAACTCAGTATAAATACAAATCCAGAAGAACTTTTAATTGGTATTTTAATTACTGACTTTTAATTTTAATTAAGAAAACCCAGTATCTTGATTTTACTTTATTTTTCCCAAAAAAAACCTCCAGTGCTCTACTGCATTCTTTTCTTGACGTCTTTTATGGTATTTTCACTGGAAAATGACCAAATAGAATGAGTGTTGAAAAGGCGCTTTTTACTGGCTTATCAGAAATTCCAGTAATTCTTCTAGAAGTTTATGGGGAGGGAAATGTTCTTGCACAAGTAAACGGAGCAGATAAAAAGAACAACTAAATTGTTCAGGAAATATATTCTCTGCATATAGCACAGCTAAGGGTTTTTGAACAGCCTTCGCTACCAATGGCTGTAGCAGAAAAACCAGGAGACAACAGACCAGTGCTGCCAGTAGCAGAAGCTCCACGTTAGTTATAACTGGGTGTTTTCTCTTAATCCTATTGCTTGACTTCTATCTGCTTCACAGCTTATATCACTAAGACCAAAATATCGTCAATTAGAGGTACAGATCCTATGTTATAATGATACAGAATATGTCCAACAACTATTGCTAAGAAAGTCATTATGGCCAACTCTGAATTTAACGTGAATACTTACTTACATTGCCATAGAAACTAGAGACTCCCAACATGAAATTGTCATGCTAGTTGCTATAACAAAAAGGAAGTTCCACTCACCAAAAGGTTTCAGACTTTACACAAGAGACAACAGTCAGATATAACAAACCCACACTGAACGAGAAATCAGAAATACCAGTAAAACACGCATTGTCAACACAACAAACAGCAGTCACAGCACACCACCTAATACTGTCAAGTAGCATGGTTGGCATCCTAGCGCAACTGAGTTTTAAGGTGAGTTTTTGCAGAAAAATAGTGTAGCAGCTCTACAAGTAATTACACTTTACCTAACCAAAGCCCGCGGCAGTTTAAATTGTAAAGGTGTTCGCCTCCTGCCCCAAGCTGCTACAAGGGTTAAACAGCTGCTGCCTTTACCACTCCACGAGGACTGCACTCAAAGGATGGAAGCGTACAGGTGCTCTAGGAGGTGAAGTTTGCAACAGGCCTCTGCAGTACTTTGAAACAATAAAAGCTGTTCTTAGAAAAATAGAAGAACGGAGAATTAAAATCTATCAGGTCTAATCCTTGTTTATACTAACGTAGCATTCTGGAAGCATGAGAGGCTTACATGACATTTATTAATGCTGATTTAGTACAAAGAAGGACTTAGTAAAAAAACATTAGAAACTAATACTGCCATTTCATTTAGTACTACTTAAAGAACTATCCACATGAATGTAACAAATTAGGAAATACTTGATGTAACTCATACAGGATAGGAATAGGTCCTTTCCTTAGTTTTCAATCTGAATTTAAAATCAAGAAAACAATAACAACAACAAAAAATGTGTCTGCTGTAAGAGCTTACAAGTGAAAATCATGTCCTGAAATGGAACTGATGCCCTAATTTTGTTCCCTTTCAACATCTTAGCACGTTAGGTATGGCTTTATAAAAAGTATATATTTTATCAGTTGCAAGGAAATATGTAGATTAACTCATGATTGACATGAACAAAACAAAGCTGGAAGGTTGTTGTTTTTTAGCAAAAACATAAAATATGAGATAGAACAAATGATAGCCTGCATTTTATTTTGACAAACACAAGGAAAATGTGATATACAAAGATGTGAAGATTAAATAGGTGAGTAATAAAAGATGACTTGTGTCTGTTTCCAGGAAGGATTTCCACTCTGAAACACCCATGTTACATTAACACAACTACAGAATTTACTTGCTAGTATTCAGTGTCAAAACTTTTGCTCATCACTTTCCTACCGTTATTTTCCAGTTGTTTGCTTGCTTCCCTAGGTCAGAGGTCTGAAAAGGAAGGCACGGAAGTAACTTAGTGCTGGTGGCATGCACTACTTCTGAAGGCCAATGGCATCATGAGCTTGCTGGTATCAAAGTGGGGATGCAGAAGGTGAGCCAGAGAGGACAAGGTGCTGCCTCAGCAGCAAGGAGCCTGGCATGCAGCTCTGCCACAATGGGCACTAAACACTACTTGGCATACCTCCATTTTGTAGATCTGTTTTCAAGATCCAATTGGAAGTGATGCTAGATAATCTCATCTAGACTCCTTTTTCCCATGAAAGGTTGGATTTGATGATTTTTTGAGGTCCCTTCCTACCTGGGCTGTTCTGTGATTCTGACTGATATCGCATATGAAAGTCATCTTGGGTATTCCTTTCAGCTATGGGTTTCTCATTCCCATTTCTCAGGGTGCACCATTGTTTCACCCTACTTTGGTGAAAACTTCAGACAGGAACATAGATGGATTAAGAACAACTCATGATTTCAGCTAAAGAAGAAGGAACGATAATTATTCATCGGAACGAGTCAACTGTAGGGATCTTAGAGGGCTAGCTTTAGTCTAGCTTCAGATTTCAATGTATTTTGAGGCACTAAGGTAGCTCTAGGAAATGCACATACCCTGCGCTCACTTCTTAGTGCTGGAATCTCCCCAGGGCTGTATAGTCTCAAATATGACAAAATGTGACTTCTAAAAGCAGTAATATTTTAGTTTAATAACCTCTTTGAATTATTTTTTTCCTGGGATTTTCTCTCCCACTTTTTACATTCTCCATTTTGTACCTTGTTTTATTTCCCTTCTTCCTGAGTTCACATATTGTGGAACTAGCCAAATATCTCCAGGAGAAACATCTGAAGTTGATAAGCAGAATAAAATGGCATTACTCATATATTAATAATCATAAAATATATATGAAAGAGAAGACACCTGGCAGAGCAATGTAGAGCACAACATACTTTTGATGAAGCTGTCTGGATCCAAGCAATCTGAACGTACTGATGGAAAGTTCAGAAATAATGCATTTGTGATTCATTTACATGTTGTAAAAAGGTTAAATACATGGCAGATATATACAAACTACAGCCTTCTGTCAACTAAGCTTCTAGTAAAGAGTCCAAATTGTGGATAGGATGTGTGAATAAATAATACTTTAGGCTAACATTACAAGCACATTAAAACGATAAGAAAAATCTGTTTTAGAGATTATCAGTTACTAATTAGATTTTTTTGTCCAGTTTAGGAAGTATAGATCAAGTTCTTTTTTGTTAAAAACCCTTCACTGTCTTCCTTTATTTTGCTTCTCTGCCATTTCACTTTCCAGTGTGGTAGCTTCAGCTTAGACTGAGAAAGCAACGCAAATGGCCTGCAAGAAAGACTTGCATCTTCTTACTGGGTAGATTTCCATGAGGCTGAAAGAATGCTGATTTGAAACAAATTAGGTGTGTTGAAGAGATCCTGTAACAACAGAGCCATTTTGTGCATTCCAGAAATGGGAAGATGACTTGGGCTCACAGCCCTTGTAATTTCAGAAAATTCAGTTAAGGACAGCATTGCAATGACATTCAGCAATGAAAACTGGAGATAGCCACGTTGCTGCTAAAATCAATACCTTCAAATTCCGCACAACAGACTGCGCCTGCTTAGGTAGGCAGCTATCTATTCGACCACATTTCAAAGTTTATGATGATTTCAATTACTATGGAAGAACATTGTATCATACTGTACACCAGAGTGAGTGGTTTCACTGTATTTACACAGATGCATCAAAACATGTATGAAGAATACTCCACGTTAGTACTGAAGCCCATAATAATCATCAGAAAATTACTTCCTAAAAGTAATACTGCACAAAGCCTTATACATTTTCAAACTACTGATACAAAGTCCTACCTACAGCTCCCAAAAAATATAGAGAGATGTATATGAATACTTATATATTTATAAACATGTATTATATATATGGAAGAAAAAAGCTTCTTTCCACAATGTTAGCAGTCAAGGAATAGCACTCTCTCCTCAGACCCTTGCCTTTGCACTCTCCAGAAAAAAAAATACAAATACAAATAAATAATAATCCCTTTTTATTTGTTTATACCACTATGAGGAAGAGAAGAACAAGAAACATCTGCTTCCAGAAGCACTATCATTCCCATCACCCCTTCTAAATCAGTTATGACCACCTCCTCATATAAATCCCTTCTGAAGGAGCACTTTTTCCATGTATACACTTCTTTTATACAAAAAGTGTAGTTGAATAATTAATCAACTCTTGTCATGAAAGGAGCTCCTCATCTGTTAGAAACAAGGAGAAAATCGTAAGCTCTGAAAGCACAAGCTCAGAGTCTGTGCCTTTCTTGAAATCCTGAATTAACGCAGGTGGGGTTACAGCATGCAGTCAGACGCAGTTCTACCCACTCATACCAGTATGTTTGTTTGATGGCAACAGTATCAGCAGATGGACAGGTGTGAGTATGAGATGAACTTAAGTATATGTGACTCAACAAAACTAAGCAGAGTACTCTAATTATTTCATTTCTTCAAGGAAATGATGCACTAATAAAGTCATGGCCCCATCCTTTAATGGCACAGTTGCAATTCTTAAAGAAGGAAAAAGACTGATGAATGTAATTCTATTGCCAGTGTACACACAGAGTTCCTGACATGAAACATCACCATCTCTCTGGAGGAGCTGAAGAATAAATCACTAGCTACATGAGTCAGAAGTCACTTTGAATGGTCTTTAAATTAAGATGGACAAGTATAAGAATGACATAAAGTAATGGTAAAAAGAGAACTCTGAATGTAGTTTCTAGAGCTAGTTAAATCTTAAGGATCACAAGTTAGGAAAAGAAGAATAGGTCTGAAGTAGGTCCACTTTCTTTTTTTTTTTTTTTTTCAAAGACTATCTTCACATTTTGTACCAGCAATGCAACCATGCAGTTTTTCATAGTTCTTTAGGTTTGTTCTCTCTGCAAGACACTACAAATTCTTTTTGTTCAGGAAAATCATGCAGCTCACTATTGTAAAATATTTATATTAGGGAGGAAAATTTTATACGACATTCACATCTTAGAAGATGGTATATATTGATACCCAGGGAGAGAAAACACACAAAAAGACAATCTGTATGCATAGAGTATTTTAATAAATGTAGGAGAAAATTATTGGTGAACTTAAATAAACAAGTAAGTTTCTTAAAAATATAACTATACATATGAAAATATGTATGAAAAGGTCTGTAGGAACATACTAACGTTTTAACTAGCTGACATGCTATTTACACATGCAGAGCAAAACTTTGTAACAACGAAGTATTACTGTACTTCTCTGTTGTAAAGCATGTCAGGGACTTATAAAGAAAATGAAAGCTAACTGTAAGCTAGGTTTTAATTGTGAAATTCATGGACGAACTAATTAAAAATAAATATATGTTTTTTTAAAGGCTACAAGGCCTTTTTCACTAATCACTAAATCCCTGAGCCATAAACCACTGGGTGCTGGGATGCTCTTCCCTGGAAACCAATGCCACCACTACCAGAAATAGGCTGTGGGGGAAAGTGGACCTGTGGTCCACCTAAGCACAGCCACTCTAATCCTAATGAGGGTCCAAATCTTCTCCTGACTGGGAAAGCACTTGCAACTATGCCTAAGTCCATTTACAGTTGGCAAAACACTTTAGCATATGCTTACCGTTAAGTAAATGATTAGACTGAGAAAATAAAACTGGTTTTAATTCCCTGCATTACGTGCACTAAATCCTTTTTTTTGCATAAGAAGCTAAAGTATTATGGGTTGATGCTTAAAGTTTGGAGATTTAGAATCAAATCAGAGACAGTAGAGAGTGTCAACATAAAGTGTAAGCGCCACTGAATTCAACATGTAGCTCCATATGGTCATACAACTAGTTAGCTACTTCAAAAAGTAAATTAAACTCTACAGTTAGTCAGAACACCTGGCTATTCAGCATGTCCAAACCATTCTCCTTCAGGAAGAGGTGCGTCAGGCAACAGCTACAGGACAAAATCTGAGCTCCGAAATCCATGTTTTCAGACCATTCGTTGGGATTCTGCTGAGCAATTTATAATTCTACGCCAAGAACAATGAACCTGGTTTATGCAAGCTGTACTGCAGTCTGTGCACATCACAGACCCGTGCTGCCTACTGATGGGAATTCCAGGAGAAAGATACTGTGGATCTGAGACAGCAGTGATGAACAGGGAGTGGAACTGGAGACAACACTGCTCCTCACATGACACTTAGTGTGATTACTTATCCAAATTAGGATGTCTTTCCTTAACACATTACTAGTTTTACAACTAAGCATCTGTGCATCTGTGGGAAGATAGTACTTAATCTAAAATGTTCCACATGTACAAACAACCACATTTGAAATGAAGAAGTATTTCTTCCAGAAACTGTAAGGATCTGTCCTTCACCAGAGTGAGCAGAAGTTCATTATACATAGCTCTTGCAAATATACCTGACCAATCAACTGCAGTACAAAATTCTGTCCCTGGAATATTAAAAAAAAAGAAAAAAAAAAAAAAAAGGACTTTACAGAGAAAATCCTGTCTCCTTTATTTGCCACTGACTTCAACTAAGCCAAGATTTCCCCCAATGTGTTTTAAGAGAATCTCTGTGATTCTGCCAAAAGTAGCACAATCAGTAGCTCGCAACAAATAAATAAATTAATAAACAAACAAACAGAAAATAGTCGCCAAAGAAAGCTTCTCTATGAACTCTCGCAACTAGGCTTAAATGATAATAATAATAATAATAATAATGGTTTCTACAAAGTTTTCTCCCCACACAAAGCCAGACAATGATTTCCTGAATTAAATCCTTATTTACTGGGTATCATACTTACAGGAGTCCTACGTAAGATCATATTGTGGAACTGCTAATTAGTTTTTCAAGATAGCTTACTCGTCCTGACGATACAAAGCAACTCTTACTTTATAAGATTGTTTTTTCTCAGCTAACAATTTTAGCTCAAGACGTTCAGCTCACATAGAACAGCAACATCTTACTGAACTTGTTTTAAAAGTATTTCACCTCATAATGCAATAAGACAAAGTATTTCATTATTTCAAAAATGGTGGTGTTTAATCAAACACAACACAATGAAAAATCAAGAAAGTACCTTTCTTTTATGTAATTCCAAACAGCTAACCTAATACCTGTATATTGAATTAGCCAGTTCCTGATTTCATCTACACATGAAATTTCACTGCTGAATTATCAAAACTTTTAAACAAGAGAAACACTCGTAGTCTCTTAAGCATCCCAGTATAAATAGTAGTGCTCTACCTCCACATTTCTCTCTGTGACTTCATTCCTAGGCAGCCCTGAAGAAGCAGCTACAGTCACATGGTGCATTCAAGGTCATACTATTTTAATTTACAGAGATATCATTGATAAATTATGTGGAAACAACGATAATGGAGTCATTAACCTTGTTCTGGCACACTAAAGGTGTTTTATAATTAAAAGCAGAACAACGCTACAAAAACATATAATGATTTTACTGCCCAGCTTTTTCTCTCCTACACACTGCTGCAAAGTACTGTTGGGGAATTTATTACAGTGAGTAACGTGGATGTCTGCTGTCTGTGTTTTTTAACAAAGAGGTACAGAGATTCGACTGAATTATACTGAAGGAGGAGTAAGGTGATAAAATGCACAAAACATTGACTTTTTTATTTAAACATAGGAAGTTGGATCCAGAAGGCCTCTCCCTTTGGCAAAGTAAAGGATGCTGGAGCACAAGAAAGATCATTCAAACCAGGAAGTCTCTCTCACTCCAAGAATCTATGCAGAATTGTCATTTCCAAACATGCTGTCATCTGGCCTGTGCTTTGAGGACTCACATCAAAAGTGCAGTATGGTAACATACTGAAGTGAAACTCCTAATATATATAACCTAGGTGGAATTTAGAATTCATCCTCCACATCTCATTCAAGAAAACTGCAGTAATCCACAGACTAAAAGCCTGACTAATGTCCCTAATTCATGTATGACAGATATCTGTAGTAAGGATACACATATTAATGAATCACTGCTGATTGCTTTCACTTGAAATGAAATACTTGAAAAATACTGAAGAGGTAGGACAGAGGCTGTCTGATTATTATATGAAGGTTACCTGAAACTGGCATTAGTATAGAGAAGTATCTATAGCATTTCTGCAGAGCAAAAAGTAGGAACTTGAATAACTTGGCAGACAATGTACTGTTGTCTTCTTGACACTTTCAGTGCTGCCACCTTTTAATCCAGTCACAGTAAGACCACTCACGCTCAAACTGATACAGGGAGGCAACTACAGAGAAGGTTTCCTGGAGTTCGAGTGCCCAGAGATGACACTGTACTGCAAGGCAGAATTCATTATACTCCTTTCTAATCTCCACTTATCACATGAAATACTGTCTCCTTGCATCTTCTGACTATCATGATTATGATCTACAACATATTGCACTGCTTACCTAAAAGGACAGATAGAAAAATCACAGATCATATCTTTAGAGATTTGACCTTATGTAGATAATTGAATATATCACAAAGTACATTCTGAAGGCCTGAAAGTCAAACACTTCTATCAATTCTGCCTTCTTTGGATAAACTAATAATTGGCATATTTTTCAAGCATTCAGAAATACCACAAATGTCACTTTAAACAATATACTGTCAATTAAAGCGAGGAAGCTAAGTTACAAAATTATGCCACGGTAACACTCCTGCATGTCCTCTAAGCAAGGGCTGCTAGCTATCGCTGTGGAGCACGCACGCCTCTGATGAATGGCATCAAAAACCTTCCCACTACAGAAATCCCCAAGTTTTGGAAGGCTGAGCTCAGCGAGGGGCTGAAAGGCGTACTCGCAGCCGCTGCACCATCCCTGCCTGAGGGGCAGCTACACGGAGCCTCGGATCCCAGCGGAGCTCAGGGATGCTGCTGTGGCAGCAGAAGGCTGACTCGGAGCACTGGCTTGCAGTTACCCCAACTCGGCTTAGTTTGAAGAGGCAAGAAACAAACACGTAAACAGCATCTGCGGCGTCTCTTCCCCGTGGACTTTCCTGGAAACGGACGGACCTATCCAAGCACTTCGGAAATAAATAAGAGAAAACCGGAGAGGCGGGAGAGCTCTCTCCCCCCGAAAGTTTCCTCCTGCCTCTCCGCCCCACTTTCCCCCAGCTCCCCGCTCCCCAAGACCGCTTCCATCGCGGCTGGGCCACCGACAGGCGGTCGCTTCCACCGGGGACGGGACGCACGGTGCCATAACCCCCCCTTGAAGCCCCCCGGGACCCCCACCGCTCCGCAGCCAGCCCCTGCCCGCTGTGTGGGGGACAAAACCCGGCTCGGGAGCCGTGCCCTCGGCCCAGGGCAGCTGCAGGAGCCGCCGGAGGAGCGGCCACCCCCGGCCCCCGGGCGGCATGGCGAAGCGCTGTCACTGACGCACATTTAATTCGCCCGGCTGCGGGCACGGCGGAGCGCCGCTCGCACCCCCTCCATCTCCCCCTCCCGGCGGTGGGGAAGGGGAAAGTCAAACTGCAGCAGCAACAAAGTTGCTCCCCTCTCCCAAAGCTCCCCTCCCGAAAAAAAAGCTCCCCCCCAGACCCGCCCCCCCCCCCCCCCCCCGAGGGGGGCTGGGGGAGCCGCTGCTTTACCTTGCTTGACGCACTTGAGCCGGATGGGGTCCTTGCAGTGCTTGATCACGGCCAGCACATCCCTGATGGTGAGCCCGGCCACGGGGGTCTCGTTCACCTCCAGCAGCAGCTCCTCCGGCACTAACTTGCTGCCGCCCTCATAGGCCACCTTGCCGGGCTTCACCTCCCCCAGGTACGGGAACTGCCCGTTCTCGGCGCCCCCCTTCAGCTCGAAGCCCAGCTGCCCCTCCGGGTTCCTCACGATCACGATCTCGTGGACTCGGCTCGTCCAGTGGCTTTTCTTCTTCAAGCCCTTGGACATTGCCGTGGGGATGCTCTGCCCGACTCCCTCTCCGCTTGCTCTTTCTCTCTTCCCTCCCTCCCCCGTGGGCGCCGGGCTCCTGTGGGGCAGGCTCGGGGCGGCAGGGAAGGAAGGGCAGGACGGCGGCAGGGAGGGCGCCGCGGCCCCGGGGGGGCGACGGAGCGGGGATGGGGAGCGCCTCTCTGCCCTGTCCGTCCGGCTGCCGGCGCTTTAGCTGATATCCATGGCAGCCGCGGCGGCCGGGACCCTGTGTGTGGATGTACTAGTTGTAGAGAAACTGGCAGCGGGGAGGGAGGGAGGGAAGGAGGGGACGGCCGCGGGGAGGAGGAGGAGGAGGAGGAGGAGGAGCAGGGGTGTCGGTGCCGGAGCGAGGCGGGCGCTGTCTCAGCGCTCCCTCCTCGCCTGACCCGGTAGTGAAGGCCGAGAGAGAGGCTGCCTGGCACGGCCGGCAGAAGGCGGAGAGCGGCCGGGGCCGAGGGGCGGGCGGGCAGCCGGCAGGCAGCCCGCAGAGCCCCGCAGCCGCCCCGCTCCCCCGCCGCCCGGCCCCGGCCGAGAGGGGGCGCCCGGGGACAAAATGGCGGGGGCTGCGGTGGGGGGCCCGCGCCCGGCAGTAGCTGCGCCGCACCCCTCAGCCGGGCTCGAGTCTCCTGTTGTCCCCTCACCGCCTCTCTCCAGCCCTCAAACACGGTCCCATCCCGGCCTGGCTTCAACCGCAGAGCCCCGGCCTGCGAGGGGACGTGAGGGGCAGCACGGGGGTGGAGAGATGCCCACCCCTTAAGGTTCCCCCATTCCTCTCAGCAGTGCCCGAGTTCAAGGATATCGGAGCCCTGCCTGCCTGGGCACCGTGAAGTTGCCATGTGCCGGTGGGGTTTGTGAAATGGGGTAATATCTGCCCGGGATCCTGAGGAAGAAGGACGGCATGTAACGGGTGGACGGGTCAGAAGCTTGGTTTGTGACAAGGAAGGATCCAGTAACAGGCTTCAAGTAGTGGAGAGAAAAACAACACACAGCCGTTTACTTCCAAGATCTCGATGTTAGGAATGTACACAGACGGCTCAGTGGTTTCCCGTTCTGAGGTCTCGCACTTCAGATTATTGAGTTGTATTGTACATGGGCATGTTTTTTAATGCAGGTTACTGTGGTCACAAGAGACGGGAGCTAGTATCACAGCTGAGGTGAGCAATGAATACTGAAGAGGATGTAATGAAGAGAGGGGTGGCGGTGGTGTGTTTTCTATAAAATCTACTTATTGTCACCTGACAGATTCTGGTCACCTTCATTCGGGGTGCCATCTGCTTGGCCTTAAACCCTAAATAACCTGTGCTGCCAAAGTGATATTTCCAATCCCAAGTGCTTCGCTCTGCCTAAGCACTCAGAGGCAGGTGATACTGTAACCCGCTGCTCCTGTGCGCTCTCTGTTTAATTTGTTCTGTCATATGCCTAACACGTGTGTAAGCAGTGGAGTGTAGCAGTTGGCATGTATTACTGAGAAGTTTGCACTGCCGAAAAAAAATAATTTCCATCTGAAGGGAAGATTGACAAAATACAGGCTGAGCAACCTCCTGACTTTGAGAAGTGTAGTTTGTGCTTCTGCAGGATACAGGAGTGATGAACGTATGAAAGCAAGGGTCTGCAGACTGGGTACAGAATGGGGGAAGGTAGGAGAAATGTCATGTGTTGCAGCATGTGATTTAAAGCTGATCAGATATTTTTAAATTTTCAATTAAAGTGACTGCAATGAAATTTTTCACAAATTGTGTCTGTTTTCACTCTAGGTTCCTATGGAAACAGTCCTTTATGTGATCACGCTTGGCTGTGTCTCCTTTACTTCTCCAATAACTTTTGAAACTGTTGGGTAGTTTCCACCAAATCTATTTCGAATATAATTAAGTTATTTCATGAAAATAGTCAGCTGGGTAGAGCTGAGAGATCCTGTAAATGTCCCAAAGGCTGCAACACAAACTTACCTTTTATTAAACAGTGATTCACATGGATGAGAGACTGTATAAATGTCTCAGTAATGACAAAAGTTTCAATTACAGCTCATTATCGGTCTCAGTATAAGTCTGTGGGAAACCAGAATTCTTGGGTTCATGTTCTCCCAGAGTTACTTGTTTAATGTCCTCCAGTCAGAGGAAGGTGCAAGTGGAAGGGGTACATGAAGAGGGAAAGAGATAAATGAGAAATTACAAACGTCTGTATCCTGCAAGTCATTTCATCTGCTTTGTTGTGTGGGCCTGGCCATAAAGCTCGGTAAGACAGGGGCTTCACAAAACTGAGATTAAAGGGAAAAAAGAAGAAAAAAAAAGAAGTGGAGAACATACACATAGAAATACAAGATCCATTAGGACAGACAACTGAAGATGAGAAGGAAACTGAAGGCACTTGGAATGGGAAGGTACTGAGAGGTTTTCACAGTGGGACGGAGATTACGCCAATGGTATCCTCTTCTGAATTCTTCTTCTCTGAGGAGAGCCCTGCTGCTGCTAGGAGCAGGCTGTCTGGTTTTACAAAAGTCAAAAGAGATGGGACTGAGACTAAGGTACTTGGAAAGAAAGCAAGATAGTAAGTAGACTTGTTTCTCTCTGTAGGCCTACCTTTGCATTTTGTCTTGCTATTTAGTTCAAAAGTGGGGAAGAAAGCAAATGGATAAAAATAGGAATAACAAGACATAACATCTTATCTTTCAGTTTCCTAAATGTTTCCCTAGTCTCTTCTTTGCCGAGTCCTCTGACCTAATAAAGCCTACTCTACTAAAGAGGTCACCAATTCACAACTTAGAGTTTCTAGCCATTATGTTAGCATAGTATTCCACTTGTCGGCTTCTGATCATTAAAATTAAATTTCTAAGAAATTTCATGCTTATCACAATATATGTACAACACTAGGACATCTGCCAAAAATACAGCTTTTAAAAAATATGTCAGAAAGTGTGTCATTGATAGATGCAGTATTTCTGAGAGATGGGGGAAGGGGATCCTGTGGGGGGTTATTTTCTTATTTCTTAGGGGTCTCCAATAATTAATTGGTAAGAATTTTTTTAAGTGCTCATTACCAGTACAAGTCAGATGACATTAACAGTAGGTATTAGGTAGATGTCATGCTAAATAACTGGTTGGCACAAAATTCTGTTTTAAAGGACCTACAAGTCAGAGCATCTCCTTAAAATATGTTGTAGACAAATCAAGCTGCATGAACTATGTTTGGGACTACTAAGGTACTTGTAATAGCTGTATGCTTTTTTTTTTTTTTTTACTGGTAAAACCATATTATATATGGATAAAGTGTTGCCATCATATCTTCACTGGTTCATGTTCTCAGGGCTTAGGGTAGTAAAGACACTAATGGAAATGCATGGTTTGTTTTCATCTTGATTTTAAAATATATTGTGATGAAATTAAAACTCATATACGGTTCTTTTGTAGCAGCTACACTCAATAACTTTGTTTTGTCTTACAGTGATAGACCAGTAGCTGCACTGTCAGAGCAAGTGTCCCAGCGAATGGCTGAGTGGGCAAGTTTTCAGATTTTCTTCTTGGCCCCTGAGGAGCCTGAAAATAGCTGTGTGATTCTCCAAGATCTTTTTGTTAGTCCTTTCCATTGGGTTTCAACCCAGAAGGGCATGAGCCAGTCCCAAGTGTGAATGTAATAGTGTCAAATACAAGGGATTTCCTATGGGTAATAGTGACAACGGCATATAATGAAACACATTCACCAAATACAACACAAATGCCTTTTATTATTCTTTTAAATCTGAGCCTGTAAACACAGTAGCCTGTAAGTCACTATACTTCTGGGAGTAAAGTTGAACCCATAAGTAAGCTGAGGTGTGAGACTTTGGTAAATACATGTATATCGTAGCTGGAAAGCAATCTTTCTTACAGTAACACTAGGGTGTCAGTAAAAAAAGTAACTGAATTCTACCTGGGTTTTCAGTACGCCCCGTTTTCAGATAAGTGAATTTCCTCAGGTGAAAAATGATTTATTACATGTGCCAAAGGGAAATATATATATATATATATCCGTTACCTATGATTATTTATGCAGCAGTGGAGTTCTCTTATCTTGTAATTGTGTGTATAGTGTTGGACTTGAACTCAGAATATATAAAATTTAATTCTTTGGCACATACTTCTTGTGTGACTGGATGCTAACTTTTCCATCTCTTATTTTTTCAATTTTAAAATAAGCATAATACCTCTTTCCTTTCACTGTTTTCTGTTTAGTATGTCAACTGCCCAACGGCCTTATTCTTACATGAGGCTTCTAGACACTAAAAATAAGCTTCACCACAGGACATATGTTAAGCTAGGTCCTGGGTAGAATTCAGAAATTTAAGACCAAATTCAAAGGAAAAAAAAAATGCCTATTCCCTTAGTTGCCTAAAAAAGTTGCAATAGCTAATGTTGCCATTGTTAGACCTCCAGAGTCTCTTAGCTGCTTTAACTACCTTTTTCTGGGAGTTTTAAATGTTCTTCATAGGATCCCCAGTCCTTTCTTTCTTTGGATAAAAAAATGAAAATTCCTAACCTTTGTAGTTGCAAATTTCAACAAAAAGTCACAAAAAGTTTGTTCTGGTATTAACTACTGCCACTCAAGTCTTTTATGAGCCTGGTTTTGCAATAGTATCATTACTAATACAATTCTTTCCAAATTCTGGCTTCAGATTCTGAGAACATTTGTTTCAGAAAGGCTAAAACATCAGACTCAGTGTGAAACTTTTTTTTTTTCCCAAGTCCTTGAAGTTCTGAGTGTTTTGATGAAAAACACACCTATTTTATTTTGCTACGAAACCAAAGAAGAATTAAAAACAAATTAGGCCAAAACCATCCATAGTTTTAGCCATTTGTGCTTCAAAATAGACTTTTGTTTAATTGTAGACTTCAAAATTTTGTAAAACACATAGCTGGTTAGAATAGAAAGTCATGGGAAATACACAGCATTCTCAACCTAATAGAGGATTTCTGTTCTGGCAATAGGTCTTGCAGAGGTCAAATCTGATCAGTTTTGGATGTGAAGAAAATCATCTCCATGACTTTACTGAAAAATAAATGCAACCTTCAGAAGGGAAGGAGAGATGAAAGAGAGGGTTTCATCTGCATAGTATAGTTTACAATGAGTTTAAGAGATTGCAGGAGACATTTTGTTCTCTCCTGATCTTCTTTGCATTGGTATTTAAATATGATCTTTTTCTTTTTTTCTTTCTTTCTTTTTTTTTCTTTCCTTGAAAAACCTTGATACTATATACTTCCTGTGCGGGTCTTGCTAGATGCTCAAGAGTTGATTAAGATGAGACAAGGAAAACTTGTTGGAGGTCAAAAACTTCCCCAGGTACCAAGTTCTGGGAGAGGAGCTATCAAAATAAATTTGGTAAGATCCATTAAAATAAGTAAACAATAGCCTCTTTCCACAAAAATACAAATGTAAATTGCATACCAGTAAACACCCACAAAAGGAGACAGAAGAAGACAGAAACAAAACTGCACAGAATGTCCTATCAGAAAATAATCCTTTAAGTTTGGCCTGGCACTAGGAAGATAGCAAAAGTACAAATATCTCTTACTGTGAATGTGAGAAATGCGCAGCTCACACTGTGAATTACTGCTGCTGAAACCCTCGCAGCACACAGCGCCTGGGTGGCAGGGATTCTGAAGAATATCAAATTAAGTGGCCTGATAACTGCATGTGTTTGGAATGAGTACTTCTCCATCACTGTGGCACTAGTTTGTGTGCTCGGCTACCTTAAATTACCCCATACCGACTGGTAAGCCTCACTGGAAAGCACTAAGCATTACTGCATTGAATAATGTTGATTAGCCTGTATCTTGCACTGAATTTGAATTTCCACTATCTCCATTTTCCTTTATAATATTTAGTATTAAGTGATTTACCTTACAATTAAAATATCTGTAAAAATTTACTGGTCTGTCTGAGATGATATCTTAGATTAACAAACTACAAAAGACCTAATATATGAATTCTCTTTTTCCTTGTTATTTGCATTTTCATTTCCTTTGGATTAGACTGAAATGAGGCTTTCCTCTTTCATGTCTATAATCAGTTTCATTTTACATTTCATATGAACTAACAGTGCTGCTGAGATTGATCTCACAATGTAGCTGGGAAAGAAGATGAATATTGTATGAACTTATAAAAGATAAAATGAAAGCTTATTATTCTAGGAATGTTTTGTTCATGTTTCCCATAAAACTGTGACAGCATGTCCATTCAGAACCTTGTTTTCACATCTCTCTCATCTCTTACAGAAATCACCTTTCCATGTCAAAATTCATGTGCTTAATTTGATTGCAAAGACTTTTTGTCATGAAAGTTAATAAATACTTCTGAAGTTAGGAGTATCATATTTTCACACAGAGATCACTATGGAAATTTATAAAAGGTTACATGTTTTGTAGATATATTTTCATAAAATTAAAGCCTTTTAGAGAGAATAACTCTAACATAATACATGCATAATCTCACCCAGTGCTTGTCACTGCTTAGCAGATGAGTATAAACAAAACTTTGTAGAAAAGAAAAGATTTACACTTTGTTCAGTTTAGCAATGCAAGTAGTACCGAAGCACTGAACTGGCCAAATTCTCAACTTTTTTACCTTAGCAAGCCTAATGCTTTTTAGAACTTAGTTGGGTGAGGGTTATGTCTTATTTCCGTCATGCTACCAAGATTTTAAGTTCATTAGAGTTGCTGAATTTTGCTGCCCCATGCCAGCTGGAAGAACAGGGTGTCCCCTGCTCTAGAGGGTGCTGAGGATCAGGATCCCACTAGTCCATACCCCCTGCTTTGGATGCTTTTCACAGCTGCAAAAACCATTCAGATTGCTTCTAGAAGCTGGTTGTGTTGAAAGATTATCTAATCATGGATATATGTTGAGGTAGAAGTCTTGTCGCACTGAGGTGAGTGACAAATTCAGATGTTCATTCTGGAGTGCTATATAAATACCCCAAACATTGAATACCAGGGTTAATGTAGAGGCTGATAACCCTTCTGTCTGCCCTACACCCAGAGTGCTCTCTGGCTGATGTGGCAAAAAAGCATTCAAACCACCATACCTTTGCGAAACATCCTCATAAGGAACCATCACTGAGATTTTATTCAGTTTTGCCTACATTGTTTTAGAATTGGTGCATGTGTGATTAAAAGCACGTGATGGGCTCTGCTATGGAATTGGGATATGTTAAACAAAAGTGCATTCAAGGAGGCTGAATTATGTTATTGTGCAATTTTGGCATTGTTCTCAGAATATGGCTTCATGCTCAGTCATGCTACTATTGTACATTTAACTCTATAAAAACATTTCTTCACAGGTATTTTCATCAATAATAACTCACAGAATGGGACTACATTATGTTGCCAGGTCACTGATGCTGAAGGTCCATTCTCAGATGACTTTTTAGGAAAAAAAAAAAAAAGAAAAAAAAAAAGGAAAAAAGAGGGCTGTCTTCAGCTGATATAATGACCTAAATCTAATGTAATCTAATTCAAAGATAGAAAATTCAGTCGAGATTTTTGTCTTGTAAATTGTAAGTCAAGTCCACAGTATCGAAGAGTATTTGGGGCAAGATCACAGAACCTCGGTTTATCCTGGGGAAAACTCAGATGAGCAGTTGCACTCACTTTGAAGAAGTCTGCCTCACCCTCCAGAAACAAGACAGGCACCATTTAACTCCTACTGCTCAGCTGAGAGATCTGTGTTAACATATAGAGAATTAAAACAGACAAAAAAGTTTCAGAAGTCAAATGAGTCTGATGTTGTCTTTGGAAACGTATTTGCATGTGCTGGGAGGGAAAGATATTGTATTTTATCATTGCCTTGTTATGTGATAGTTGGAAATGAAAGAAATACTGTGTTCACTAGACTGGCAGAGGCGTTGAATTTTTTATCACTATTCAAAGGGAAAATGGTTCTTACTAACTGATTGTGTAGCTATAAACATACATAAAAAAGAAACAGATTGCATATACAATTAAATTATGCTGGAAATTTCCTGCAGATTATTTAATTAGTCTGAGATACTTCATTCGAGGACAGGCATTTTGGTTTTGTTCTACCTAAATGATTGAAATCTTATAACCTTCATGCTATGATCATATTTTGTTCTCATAAATATTCTTTATTTGCAAGTCTTCTTTCTTGTCATAGCCAGGGTCTCCGTTGCTGTCTCTGAAGACAGTAACACCTATTCTTTTGTCCTTATCAGCCAGTGTTTTATAAATCAGTGCCTCTGATTCACAGCTCTCCTGCTGAGACTTGATGTTGCTTACTCCATTGTTTTTCACCCCAAAGTTATTAAAGAGGTAATGAAATAAATATGAACATACCACCAGATAAATAAAGATGCTAAATAAAGACGTATTGAGATTTTGAAATGATTTTTTTTTTGATAGGGTGGAGAGGAAAAGGAAAAAAAAAACTATTGTCATTAGAAAAAAAAAACTTTTGAAATAATCAAATGACTTTCTATAA
Organism: Anser brachyrhynchus; assembly: GCF_964034855.1. Classification (NCBI taxonomy): domain Eukaryota; kingdom Metazoa; phylum Chordata; class Aves; order Anseriformes; family Anatidae; genus Anser; species Anser brachyrhynchus. The sequence goes on along the minus strand of NC_137694.1, from coordinate 12,057,982 downwards.
CACCATATTATGTATTGATTTGGGATGTGTCTTGTTTTCCCTTCAACCTTCAACTTCAATGATCTTCTAGGCAGATAGTTGCTTGCATTTCTCATAGGACTTCTTTGTTCCCATGACCCTTGCTGTGCATGCAAGTTCATGGTTCATGCTCTGAGCACTTTATAGTCCAAACAGATATCAGGTAGTATGGGTAAAAGCTGACAAGATCACATCGCTCCAAGATCACTTTCTGAGCACATGTAAGAATTTGAGGGTGATTGAACACTGGAAGAGGTTGTTTATGGAAGTTTCAGAGTTTTCATCACTGAAGATGCTCAAAACCTAGCTAGTTTTTACAAAATCAGTCCTGAGCATCCTGATTTGAGCAGGGTTGGTTGGACTAGGGAATCTCCAGAGGTCTTGTCCAGCCTCACCAGCTCAGTGATCCTTTGTGAGCAGAGGCAGCAGGACATAAGTCTCTGTGCTCCTACAGCCTAACTCTGCTCATTGAATCACATCATTTTTGCCATAAAGTTGTACAAAGCCAATATTATTATGGATGGAGATCAGTTCTGCAGTCATTAGATTGAGTAGCACTTCTTCGTGCCAACTGTCCCATTGACTTCCATGTTAAATTGACTTGTGAGCACCTCTTGACCTGAAGGTCAGGCTGTTAATATACAATTCAATTTAAAAATTAATCGCCACTATTAAGACACTTCTTTCAAACTTAGATTAATATTCCTCATAATTTCCAGACATAGAAGCCTTGAATGAATTAATAATTTATTAACTGGTTTAATATATTGGCAGTCCTAGGGTAGCAAATGGGTGCAACTGGTATTAGTTCAGCTTGTCTCAGATTGGAACTGATCTCTCCCAGTGATGAGAGAAAATTGCAAATTATTCATCTGACCGGATTTTTTTCTCTTTTGGGATACACTTCAGAAAGGAGTGAAGGAAATAGGCTAAATTGTTTCATCATCCTACACAGATAAACTAATAATGAATTATTTTTAAACTTCTTTGCAGGAGGTAGGTCTCAGATAAAACCAAATTTTCAGTGGGCCCCACATTTCATGTCTGACTTAAATGTATGCATTTTTACATGTCAATGAAAAAATCTGCCCTCTCATCTTGCTCTCAAAAAATGCACTGGCAGCTGTTTCCCTGCGCTACTGGTATGAGAAAAAGTTTGACATACTCATTTAGCGATATTGTTTTCTCAAGTACTTCAGTGTTTTCCTGATATTACTCCTTCAGTTTTGATATTCAGTAACCCCTCGGTGCTCTTCATATGCAGGTTTCCACCTACACATTTTTTGTATTCATTGATTTTTCTAAAGCAGGTCTGAACACTGTTGTAGCTTGGCTCCTACTTAAGCTTATCCGTCTCAGTATTGGCATTGTCTTCAAAAGAAAAGTAGTCTTTTTTTTTTTAATCCTTCTTGTGTATGAAAAAATACTGAAAGACATTGCTTTTAGATTGTCCTGTGGCAAATTCTCATTCATTTTAAAACTAGTATCTTCTGAAATTATCCGCTTTATTAACAAAAAAATAAAATACAGCAAACAAAGAATCGGAATAGATTTTTCATAATGTTTTTATTACAGAAAGATTTTCTGAAGAACACATTTTCAGTCACTGCAAAAGAATAAGAAGTCACCTTGTCTCTTTGACAACAGTAACCAAGCAGATAAGAAATGGGTCAAAATTGCACCTTTTCAAGGTTAGTTTGGTTTTTATACATTTCAGGAGAATGAATTCAGTAAGTGTTGTTACTTGAAACAGCAAGTCTATTCTGCCCCTAAAGAGTTACTGAAGTCATTTCCATTGCCTCTTCCTCGTGCAAATGTGATAGTATTTAACTCTGTTGAACTGATTTGTATAGCTTGCCTGTTAAAATTAATTATCAAAACAAATTCAATGTTTATAATGAAGGACTTATAGTAATACAGGGAGGAAAAACAGTTAAAAATTTAGTTTGAATTTCTATTCTTAATGGATTATTTTGAACTTCATTTTTTAGTTGTTGTTTTATGAGTAGATGTACACCCCTCAGTTTACCTTTACTTTGACATTTATGTCTTATCCTTGAGTAGTTACAAGACTAGTTTGAAAAGTGGGTGATTTTCTAGGATAATTGCTGAAGTTCTAGAAGACAATTTTCAAATTTTTGACTTTCATCTGACAAAGAATATATTTTATTATTATTATGAATCAGGGACTTAAAAGAAATAATCTAGAAATTGTGATACAAGCAGTGCTTAGTTTCTATAAGCTTACTCCTTTTTGCAAAACCATGATGCTTGACAGGGTTTGTTACTACTAACACTTAGTTTTTTGCTGTGATCAGAGGACACTAGTAGGCAGGTGTTACACTGTGACTACTACTTACCAGGAAAAAACTTGCTCCTTATCCTAGCCCTGATTCTTCCATCTGCTTACTTCACTCACTGTTACGTCTGGCTATGATCCAGATTTGAAACCTCTTTGGAGGACTTGGATTTTTTTTATATATTCCATGCTTCTAGACATCACAATACAGGCAGCACAACAATTATCTGTGCTTGTAAGACTGAAGGGCAAATATTGCACTCTGCAGTCTTGTCTTGACCATTAAAACTTAGGGAACTATAGGAAAACATTGCAGCTCCATCCCTGAGTGAGCAGCTCAGTTTTCTTGTAATAGGAATACACCTCCTTAAGTGTTCTTATTTGGATCAACAAATAAAAAGTCTGGGATTAGTTTATCTAATACACCAGACTAAATTAATAAAGGAATGTAGACGGTTATCATCACAGCTTTGTTGCATTGGTAGATTACTCTGATCAACTCATTTTAGTTAAAATATGAGCTATGAACTTGTAACTTAAATTTCTTTTCTAATTTAATCAATAAGGTAATCTTCAGTTAAAATCAAAATATAGTTAATATTAAGAAAATAATAGCCTGCATTCTTTCAAGTCTGTTTCCTTGCTGAACATTTGTTTTGGGGATTTTATTTTTTTTTTTTCCCAGAAGTATTAGTAATTGTTGTAGCCTATTGTAAAACTGTATTTTGGGGCAATTTAAAAACAATACAAATAGATTTAGATCCTGAATGCACACATATTTTAATAGGCATTGAAGCTTCAACAAATAAGTAGTTTCTATCTTTTAGAAGGATAACTCATGAAATGTTTTCCTACAGGTGTTTCTAAGATCAGTGCCCTAAATACTTACTTTGACATAGAAGATGGAATTGTTATGGCCTTTAAGTAGCAAGATCAGAGAGAATTTGAGATCTTATTTGAGGTGTGCAAAATGAATTAAAAGATGCTTTATCTACAGAGTCCACAAACACTTCTCAGGTTCTCTCTCATTTTCTTCAGATAGACTCTAAAATAATTCTGTATTTACATTCTCTAGTGTTATTGTTATGTTCACCTAACCTCCCAATTTTTACAAATATGAATGAAGTTTCAACTGCTTCAATGACTTGTAAGTCTATTATTCCATTTTATTAGAATGGCAATTCAAGTGTGATGTTCAAATGCTTAAACTTAAACATTTCTGAATCTGTGAGCAATGCTCTTGGGAAGGAATTAATTAGACAGAATGCTGTCCTCATGTACTGCTCTTTGCAGAATACCATTCACTATTATGTTGTTTATTTATTGTCTTTAAAATCCAATATTTTATTCTTGTTTGAATGTTTGATGTAATTTTATAAAAGGATAAAAGGACAGAAAAAAGTAATTTGTGGAATAGTTGATAGAAGTTAAAACACACTGCTCTCTACAGTATGCAGCATTTAGTTAGAAACCTGAGAGAAATGTTACACAAAAGATAATTTTCCCTATTTTTTTCCATTCGCTATTTTCTCTCTCTCTCTCGTTTTTTTTTTTTTCCTCTCTCCCTATAAATCGTGTATTTTATCAGATACATCAGCCATAGGATTCCTGCCACTTTACAATCCCCTCTTGGAAGAAATGAATGTAAATCTACCCAGGCCCTGATATGGGCAGAGAATTATTTTTAAAATGTCTTTGAATGACAGCCTTGTTTGACTTTTTTCCAAGTTAGGAATATTAATATACCTGTCATACTAAAAAGCTTCTGATAGTGAATTAGAAATTATTCTGTTTCTTAAGGGGGGCAATTCAAATACCTACATACACAAAAGTGAGAAAACAGCAATGTAGTTATTATTTTAAAATAGTAATTAATTTTTTGTCTAAATACAAGTTAGTATAATACCTAATGATTCCTAGATCTGTTAAGAAATGCATACGTGCAAACGTGATCAAATATATACTGTGACATACGGTGCAATGATTTTAATGGAACACAGAGAGATGCAGATTTATACTTGAGAATACCATTAGAAAATGGATCTGCTTTTCTTTCTATGTGTCTCCTGTCTTCTCCAAAGTGTTGGATCGTAGAAGATTCAGGGGCATTTCTATAAGGGTCTGAGCACTTATTCTTCCTGCTCAAATGGATAGGTGTTACATTTCATTTTGGTGTCTTAAGCTTTCTTGGTTACCCAACTAAAACAAATGTGTCCCCTCAGCAAAGTCAAACCTATTCAGACTCCTCTCAAGCAATTTGGCAAGGCTCTGTTATTTCTGATAACAGGGCTGGCAACAAACAAGAGGTTTTCGAGTTAACCTGACTGCGGGGTTTTAAGTCCTTTCTCAAGATGTGGTGTTAGGACAGAGTGGCGAGATGTTCCTCTGCTCAGAAGATTTCATCAGGAGGGTCCCACCAGCAGCCTCAATCATATGGCTTAGCCAAAGCTGTCTCAGGAGTATCAGCAGAGAGGCAGAAACCCTCTGGTTTCCAGGAGGTTTCCCACCTGCAGTAGGAAAAGGTGTCTGCCTGGGGAACAACCGCAGCACTGTGAGCTATCCTAGGAGCCATACAGAAGTAGTGATGGTGAGGCAGGGCTCAATCAGGGAGTCTCCAGAAGACTCATGGGTGTATTATGTCTACGGAACCTTTCTTGATACTCACAGACTTATAAAAAATAATTTGGTTATTGCAGGGCAAGTATTTCCTTTCACCTCTGTTTTTTTCAAATACTTGCCTCTTACCCTCCAGGATACTTACAACCACAGGGAACATCAGTTTAGGATCAGGCCTGCTGTAATGAAATGCAGCAGGTATTTCATGTTCTTTGATCTTAAACACTGGCACCTTTGAGATGATGTCTGTGTTGTTTTGCTCAAAAGCCTAGGAGGCTATTTTTTGTTGTATGTACTATGTTTTAGTACATATTATGTTGTACTTACTATTTTTCAAATAAGCAGGCCACAAAAGTATAATAAATATGAAAATATTCATATTGGGTACCTTGGATTTTTTTTTTTTTTTTAATGTTTGTGTATGAGTGACATTGTTTTAGGTTAGAAGCTGCATTAAGGTAGGAATGACAATTTAGTGCTAGGTCTGGCTACTCAGCATGACATAGCATCCCAGGCTTCCTGGGTCCCTGTATCCACCTGGAGGAAACTGGTGGGAAAATGGAGCTCCAAAATCATATGCTGTACCTACTTTGCAAATGCAGGACTGGCAACCTACCTACCAGTAGCAGCAGTCTGGATAGGTTTAAGAGTTGTTAATGCTTTGAAAAGTACACTTACTAGATGCTATTCCTTTCTTATTGTGCTATATCCCTGCATATTTATATATATGTGGTTGAAGTAGGGATATGTATGTCTCCTTGTTTGTGTGTGAACTCTGAATCTTAAAATTAATGGTATGTTTAACAGGGTATGTTCAGAGAAATTGACATTAGTCAATTAGTTAGACTAAGAGAAATTGACATTAGTCAAGACAAATACGTACTTCTTTACAAATGTAAATTCTCCTTTTTTTAATACCTATAACACTCTGCTGTACTCTGGGCAAGACTCCAAGTGCTACATTTCTGTAGAGCAGCTAACTAAATCAGCTACATGTCATTTAAATTATTTTGGGCACCAGGTTTTCATGGAAATATGAAAACTTCATTGAAAAACAAAACAAAACCAACAAACAAACAAAAAGATTAAACTCCTGATACTTTGTAAAATATTATAGCAAATCCAGATCCTGCAGATAGCATATGAAATGTCTGTTGTGAAAATTTTCAAACAGGATTCAACAGGTGGGTTCAAAGTCCCCACTTAGGATTGTAAGTAATCAGCTTGTTTTCTAAAAACTCCAGCAGAAGAGAATTGAATGATTGGTACTAGTCCTGGAGAAACATCTTTCAAATATATGTTACACTTATTACAGTATTATAGTGTTGCAAAAAACAAGCTACATGCTTGGAGATGTAAAAATTAGATGAATTATATGTTGATAATTAGATGTCTGTGTGATGTATAGAAAGAATTAGGTGGCCATGAAAGAAATCTACAAATGTATTCAAAATGGTTATGAAAATTGTTATGACATTCTTATGCCTCATGTCCTGTTAAATTTGTTAGAAAGGACATTTATCTCATTTTATATCTCTTTTTTTTTTTCTCCAACACCTCATAGTTTGTCTTTTTTCAATAAGTGAAAAACTGGGATCAATTTGTTTTGCAGACTGATGATACTGTACAAAAATTTATCAATTTCTCATGATGCAGGTTTTCTTTTGTTTTGTTTTGTTTTTTAACAAAGAGTAAACACATTTTTATATTCAAATGTGAGGAGGCATGACAGTTTGCCCCCTCGTTAGGACACTATCTTGAGATAAAGAGCACCCATTCAGTATCGTACTACTTATATTAAGTAGTACTTGGAGCAAGGAAAGATTAAAATTTATGTAACTTCTCAGCAGGAATTAATCACCTTTATGTTTGTAATTTATATGTCATGTATCATATCATACATCATCTCTCTTTGTTTCTGTCAAGTGCCTATTTCTGTACTCTATGCAGAGTGGAACAGTTTCAAGGACTGAACTTCCGATAGTTTTTAATAGTGTTTAAAGCATTAACATGGAAAAAGTTTCAAAGCTCTGTGGACAGCAAAAAAAGATTTGATTCTTTTGTTACTCCTGCATCACAACAACAATATTTGCTGCAAGGTAAGGGGCAGACATTTTTATATTTTATTTATTTATTTTAATTTCAGGGACCGAATGGTAGATGTGCTTTGCTGTTAGAGCTGACTGAAGGAAAGAGGTCATGAAAAACTTGACATGTGGCTTTCAACTAGGGCTAGATGTTGAGCTCGAAAGAGCTCTACTGCAGGAAAGAATGAATATATCCTGCCTAAACTTGTTCACAGTTAGACCAGCAGTTGAGATCTAACAAATTTGGTAGTAGCCTCAAATATTTTTCAGATAGTTTTATATGTCACATACACAAAACTAACCCTTCTACAGAGGGATCAAGGCACTCTTCAAAGGAAGCTTGGAGAAAGGCTAAAACCATAGGATTCAAAAAAAATACTCACTGAACAAAAACTGTGTGGATGAATATGAGAGAGGAGGGAAAATTATATTCATTTTTTCCAACCTTGCTTTGCAATGAAGCAGAATACTTTTTTTTTTTTTTTTTTTTAATAGTCAGTCCATTTTTACTCATGGCAGGAGGACATATCATTTTTATGAACAATTGCTTAAAGGAAACGCTATCAGGCAGGTTAATTTTTTTTGTATCTCTGTATCTACATGTGTGAGAATTTTCAGGAATTAATCACTTAATTTCAAAAATGCTCTGGGCCTTTCAAGTAATTCTTTTTTTTTTTTTTTTTTTTAATGTTGATATAGCCATATATTTATCAATGCATGATTCAGAAATAGGATTTGCTCCCTTGCTTTTTATCTGTCAAAGTCAGTAGAAATCATAAGGTATTTATGACACATTAACCAACATATTTGCACTATGAAACACTGCATTGAAAAAATAGACATAAAATGTTTAGCTGTTTCATGGCCTCCTACAGCTCTCTGCATGGAGCTCATCCAAGTGGTTTTTTGAGAGCTCTGTCTCTATTCACCTATTTACCTTAATATAGAAATGTTTACGTGAAAGTCATGTAAAAGTCATCAAAGTCACCAAAGTGCCCAGTTAATGGTTATACAGGAGTTAAGGCTTCTCCTTCCAAAAAGGTGGCAGGATTGCTAACTCAACTGAAGTGCATCCACACCAATGCATGCAGGATGGTCTACAAACTGGAGGAGCTGGAAGCCACTGTGTAGCAGGAGGGCTATGAGAGTTGCTATCACCAAAACTTGTTGGGACAGCTTCCATGAATGGAGCACTGCAATGGATGGCTACGAACTCTTCAGAAGGGATAGGCTAGTAAGGAGAGGTGGTGGGACAGCCCTGTATGTTAGGGAGTGTTTGGATTGTCTTGGGATTAATAATGGCAATGACGGGGTTGAATGTTTGTGGGCAAGATTTAGGGGGAAGGCTAATGAGGCAGATGTCCTGGTGAACAGACTGCCGGGCCAAAAAGGCAGACGAAATATTCTGCAAACATCTGGAAGAAGTCTTGTGATCACTACCCTTGTTCTCACTGGGGACTTCAACTTACCATATATCTGCTGGAAATACAACACAGCAGACGCGAAACAGTCTAAGAGGTTTCTATACTGTGTGGGAGATAACTTCCTGACACAGCTGATGAGTGAGCCATCTAAGGACAGTGCTCCACTGGACCTTTTGCTGATAAATAGAGAAGGACTTGGTGTGATGTGAAGGTTGGATGCTGTCTCAGGCACAGTGATCACAAATTTATAGTTTTCGATTCTTGGAAAAGTAAGGGCGGGCGGGGGGGGGGGGGGCAGAACTGCCACCCTGGACTTCCAGAGGTCAGACTTCGGCCAGTTAAGGAGACTGGTTGGCAGAGTCCCTTAGGAAGCAGCCCTGATGGGCAAAGGAGTCCAGGAAGGCTGGACACTCTTCCAGAAAGAAGTCCTAAAGGTACAGAAAAAGACCATCCCTACATGCCAAAAGATGAACTGGCATGGAAGAAGACTGGCCTGGCTGAACAGAGAGCTTCAGGTAGAGCTCAGGAGGAAAAAGATGGTTTATGATCTTTGGATGAAGGGGAAGACCACTCAGGAGGACTACAAAGATGTCATGAGGCTATGCAGGGATGAGATTAGAAGAGCCAGAGATATTTGAGCTCAATCTGGCTATTGCTGTTAAAGACAATAGAAAATGTTTTGTATAAATACATAAACAAGAAAAGAAGGACTAAGGAGAATCTCCATCCTTTATTGGATGTGGAAGGAAACATAGTGATAAGAGATGAGGAAGAGGCTGAAGTACTTAATGCCTTCTTTCCCTCGGTCTTTAGCCGGAATGCCGGTTCTGTGGGTACTCAGCCCCCTGAGCTGGTAGATAGGAAGAGGGAACAGAATGAAGCCCTCATAATCCACAGGGAAATGGTTAGTGACCTGCTACTCCACTTAGATATATGCAAGTCTATGGGGCCTGATGGGATCCACCCGAAGGTACTGGGGGAGCTGGTGGAAGTTCTTGCCAATCCATTTTCCATCATTTATCAGCAGTCCTGGCTATAAGAGGAGGTCCCAGTCAATTGGTGGCTAGCAAATGTTACACCCATATACAATAAGAGCAGGAAGGAAGATCCGGGAAATGACAGGCCTGTCAGCCTGACTTTGGTGCCGGTGAAGCTCATGGAGCAGAATACTGTGAGTTGCATCATGCAGCACTTATAGGACAACAAGGCGATCAGGCCCAGTCATCATGGGTTTATCAGAGACAGGTCTTTGATGAATCTGATCTTCTATGATGAGGTGACACACTCAGTGGATGAGGATCTGTGGATATGGTCTACCTAAACTTCAGTAAGGCTTTTGACGCCATTTCCCACAGCATTCTCCTGAAGAAGTTGGCTTCTCAAGGAGTGGACAGGTGTACACTTCACTGGGTTAAAAACTGGCTGCGTGGCCAGGCCCAAAGTGTTCTGGTGAATTGAGTTAAATCCACCTGGAGGCTGTTCACAAGTGGTGTCTGCCAGGGCCCGATACTGGGAACGGTTCTCTTCAATATCTTTAACAAGGATCTGGCTGAGGGGCTCGAGTGCATCCTCATTAAGTTTGCAGACAACACCAAGTTGGGCAGGAGTGTTGATCTGCTCGAGGGTAGGAGGGCTCTGCAGGAGGACCTGGGTAGGCTGCACCAATAGGCTGAGGCCAACTGTATGAAGTTCAACAAGGCCAAGGGCTGGGTCCTGCACTTGGGGCACAACAACCCCAAGCAGTGCTACAGGCTGGGGGAAGAGTGGCTGGGAAGCTGCCCGGAGGAAAGGGACTTGGGGGTATTGGTCAATAGCTGGCTGCATATGAGCCAGCAGTGTGCTCAGGTGGCCAAGAAGGCCAACAGCATCCTGGCTTGTATCAGGAATAGTGCAGCCAGCAGGACCAGGGCAGTGATTGTCCCCCTGTACTCAGCTCTGGTGAGGCCGCACCTCAAGTACTGTGTTCGGTTTTGGGCCCCTCACTACCAAAAGGACATCGAGGTGCTGGAGCATGTCCAGAGAAGGGCAGCAAAGCTGGTGATGTGGCTAGAGAACAAGTCGTATGCAGAGCAGCTGAGGAAGACGAGGATGTTTAGTCTGGAGAAAAGGAGGCTTGGGGGGATACCTTATCGTGCTCTACAACTACCTCAAAGGAGGCTGTAGTTAAGTGGGAGTTGATCTCTTCTCCCAAGCACCAAATGATAAAACAAGTGGAAATAGCCTTAAGTTGCACTAGGGGAGGTTTAAGTTGAGTATTAGGAAAAATTTCTTCACTGAAAGGCTTGCAAAACATTGGAACAGGCTGCCCAGGGAAGTGGTTGAGTCACCATCCCTGGAGGTCTTCAAGAAACGTGTAGATTTAGAACTTAGTAGCAGGGTATAGTGGTGGACTTTAGTACTATGTTAAAGGTCAGACTAGATGATCTTAGAGGTCTTTTCCAACCTGAATGATTCTATGATTCATTAAAATTACATGTCTAAATCTAACAATGATTTAGGCCATTGTTATAATGACTGGCTGAGCTGAAAAGAAAACACAGGAACATTAAGAGTGATCTAAACATCAACGTGGAACTTGTACACAATTCTTATCTGAGAAACAAACAAACAAACAACAACAACAACAACAAAAACAACAAAAAAAACTGTGGAATACCAGGTTTTCATTGTTAAAATAATGAAATTAACATTTGCAATGCATCAGACTTTTCCCCTTTTTGTTGTTGTTGTTGCCATCAGTAGTTTCAAACTTGCCAAATCAGCCATTCCTAACAAAGAACAAAGACACATTGTAAATTCCTGACCAAAAGTACCAATGTCTGCAGCTCTGTTGTAGGCTGACACGGAGGAACAAATACTGGAGAAGGGGAATAAAGATTTGGATCCTGCCATTGTGAAAACGAAAAAAAAAAAAAAAAAGAAAAAAAAGATAATTAAAAGACCGTGTGAAACCACAGTGGATAAGATGATATACTGGAAATTAAGAATAAATCCTAGTGTAAAATTGCTTAATGAAATGAATATTTTCTTTTCAGTCTTTCACAAGAAGAATTGTTTTAGCTATGTTTTACTTGTTCTGCTGTTATCCTCTTTCCTTTATTATTTTTACTGAAAAAAAAAAAAAAAGAAAACCCTTTAAAATCTACTGATAGAAGCAGAGAAGTCAAAGTTCATGTTTAGAAAAAAGGGCATGTGGAGGAGTGTCTTCTTTTCACTGTTGCAAAGGGTTTTCAGAAAATGCCGCACATGCGTGTGCTTGTTTACTCTGTGCAAATGGCGAGGCATCTCTCAGAGGAATGCTGCAAGCAGGGTTTCTGAAAACAAACGGAAATTCTTGGCGATGTGGGAGTCACCAACACACTCCCAAGCTAATGAAAAACCCGAGATCAGGATTAGATGCAAAAGAAGTGCCTGCTATTTCTTTTCATTGCACATGGAATAGGAAGGGTTAGAGCTGTGGATCCCTATGAAAGGCAGAACACTGCTGCTGCTGAGGCTGTCAGGGTGTTATTACCATTCCCCAGATGCCGGGAAACAGTTTCTGTTCTTCCTTGCAGTAATTTCTCTTGTGCTGTTTCCTGCACTTACATATTTGCAGCTTATTCTCTTAACTCTTCTCCATTTCTAGTCAGGCAGCTTGCACACCCAGGAGCTCTCCCTTCGGTCTTGAAACCCAGCCCAGGGCACGTGGCTGCACTCAGCAGTGCTGCTGGCACCAAATGCTGCAGTGCACGGGGAGGACTTTCTGGACCGCAGGCATCACTGGCAGCACGTTATGCTTGTAAAGGGGATGCCATTGCCCAAATCCTAAAAAACGTTTGGGAGCATTTCTGATAACTTGGTTCTATGCATATCACCTTCTCCTGGGGTCCTGGGCTCCTGAGCCATCCCTGCCTCTGCCCCTGGACATCAGCACTCTCTGATCGCCTGCAGAGCAGCAAGAACAGGGGGATGCTGCGGATTCTGGAGTGCCACCTGCTGGCACTTTGTCCTCCTGCTGTTTACATGAGGAATGATACCCTTGGGACAGGAGATGTATGGGGGGGTGTCCTTGCTGACACCTGTACACGTAAACTATCAGGAGAGGCTAAACTGCGCTACCCAAGGGTAGGGAATGAGCTACCAAGATAATCAATGTTCCATAATTGCTTTCCAGTCCTCCTCCTTCCCACTACAGCGACAGTGAGCAAGGCAGACCAGAGACACTGGGGCCTGCATTTTGCATAACCTTATATTATAAAGTGCTACATTAGCATTATAAGCAAGTCTGTACTTTTACCAGAAATTTGTCTGACATGACACATTTACAAACAGTTTGGTTTCTCCTCCTTCGTTCAGAGCTCTGATTTGAAGGGATTGAATCTATATTCCCATTCCATTTCTATGGAAACAGCTAACTCTCTTCTAATATAGCTGTTTTTTAACTGCTGGGCCTGATTCCTTCTCATGTGGGCTGTTTTGAAGCCAGTCTTGCATTGTTGATCCCACCTGAGTTACTTGAAGCTGACAATTATAATTGAGAGTATTCAGATCTGCTGTTCTCCTGGCACATTGCAATGAAAGTTATTTACAAGTAAAATGGTTTGGAGCAGATACTGTAAGCCATCTCTTACCATTCATCACTTTATTTCAATAATCCTAGTTTTAACTCCAGAGCTGAAACAGCCACAAATTCCCATTATATGGCTCACACTGACCAGCCTACTGCGAAACATCATCTTTTTCTATTCATTAAGAAAATGGAGTTAGATTTGCTTTTCTTCCAAAAGCTCCAAAATACAGGATCAGAATTATGTTTGTTTTTCATATTTGCTTTAAAACACATAATGTTATGCTTTTCAGAATTAAAAACTATTCATGATTGTTCATCCTCTTATGTGTTGGCCTAGAACAGAAGCATGAGAATTCGTTAGTATTAGTATTAGTATTAGTATTAGTCTCCCCCTGACTGGGGGAGAATTTCATTTTTCTCATTTTATGCTATGTACCTTCTTCAGAAAAATGCAGTAGTTTCTCTTGAGGCTTACCGTCTTCATTACATTTGATACTAAAAGAAGGCTGATGTCAAATGGATTGGCTCCTCATAGCCCGCAGTTGAGGCCCCTGGAGAAATCACGAATGACACACAGAAAACTGGCTGGCTGTATTATAATAATGCCTTTCATATTTCTAAGAGGTAAGTCACAGGAAAAGTTAGGCAAAAAGAAGTACTTCCCAAAGGGATTTTTGTATTTCTCTGGCCATTCAGAGAGTGGGTAGAAGGGTATTACAGGAAGGTAGAAGAATGCTACAGCTGTGTAACAGTCACTGGAGTGACCACTACATCTTCCATCTCCTGCTTTCCTTGGTTCAGAGGGCTTGTGCTCACTTCAAAGCTGGCAACAGCTGTTAGCAAGGCTGCACGTGTTTAGTGCTTGGGAGCACTCATCTTCTTGTTGTGGCAGTGAAAACAGCTGAAATGTGCACACCTGAGACAGGCTTTGAATTTCACCACCATGAGGCAAATTATATTGGAGTCATATTTGCACAGCTCCCTGATGGGTTAAGTAGACATTTAGGTTCTTATTGATTCTTGCTCTCTCCTCTGAATTGAATCAACTCATTTTGGGCCAGTTCTTCTGTGCACAGCTTTAAAGTTATGGTAGAAAATATATTTTTTAATCTACCAATCAGAACAGATTAAAACCTAGTATTACGGAAAATCTGTTCTTGACCTATAGCTAATAATATTTTGTCTGAAAAACTAAAATATTAAAAACATTAAAAAGAAACTTTTTTATATGCTGAATAAACCAAAGCAGAAAATAAATACAAAGTATTTAAACATTGTCTGAAGCATATGGAATATATATCATTTCACATTTTTGGCTAAATTATACCATAAGGATACTGGGAAATCCATTGCTGGAGGGTAAAAGTTGGGGTTGTGGTAGTATGACCAAAGAAAAAATGTTGTGGGTGGAAATACATGCTTTATTGAGTATTTTTTCTATTTTTCCCCACTCTTTTGACACTAGAGTAGTTACTGTATTATTCACTTCCTCTTTGTAGATATTTCTGTGGAGAGACGTGACAAGGTTGACGTTTGCATTGGGTGGCTTTGAAACTCTCAGCATAAAAACACTCAGTAACAAAGCATGCCTAGGAAATGTTATCCTCACTGTCGTAACTCACATAGATAGTTGGGGGCTGAATAAGCTCATTTTCCTAGCTGGGGGGTACTCTTGAAACAGACATTTGTCTGAGAAAATATGCAGAGGAGCTTTCAGACCATCTGCTTTCCTTTTTAATCTTATGTGAGACTTTCATGGCTTGGACTAGGTAGCAGGGGCAAAATTCACATATTGTGACATATACAGCTCCTCTGAGGACACAGGGTGAGGAGCAGAGTTGCCATGCATGCACCCAAGTAGAAAATTGCATTTAGCAGGACTTCTTTGATTACAGGGACCTGGTCAGAGTGTCTAAGTCCCAACTCCTGCTCAGGGCTGCAGACTGTCCGCAGACAGAGTAGAGCACTACATCTCCATGCTTATTCATAGGGCAGAAGTGTCAGATGCTGGCTTAGCAGGTGGCTCGTGGTGCTGTGCTAAAAGTGCCAGGCATATGTCATGGTGATATCATGAGCAAGACAGTAGGTGTAGCAATTATCAGGTGTAAATTTGGTTAATCTTTAGGTCTCATTAGTGATTAAACATCATCAAGCATAAAACAACAGGAGCATGCCCTAGGACCACTGCAGTTTTGGACTGTGGAAAGTGGCCAACCTTCTCCCTGTTGGTGGAAACAGATAAATAAATAAATAAATAAATAAATAAAAGGTACTTGTGTGCCCCTGAGAGTGTTTGTCTTGAAAAGGCTAGGTCAGCATGCTTGAATCCACAGCCATATATCCCAAATGCACTTATGTTGGTGCTACAATGATCAAATATAAAAGCAGCACAAAACAGCTTCCAATAAAAGGTTATCACTGCAATTTGGAAAAGCTGTGTTTTGAGATTTAGAAATCCACTTCTAAGGTTTATGAGCATTTCTGCCTTCAGCCTATCTTTTCTATTTTACCTCGGTCTCTTAATTGTAGTTCATGTTTAGTGTTAAGATATTAACAACACATGGAGGAACAAGTAAAATTTCTCACAGTACTGACCATTTGTTGTTCTTAAGCTGTGAAATATTGCCTGTATTATTTAAATGTCTGTCCTTTTTTTTTTCTCTTTTTTTTTTTCTTTTCTTTTTTCTTTGCAGAAATAACAGAAATAAGGGAGAGCTCTTTCTCTTTAGGTGTAGCATAAATATAGGTCATATGACTTTTAGTGCCTCACAGCTTTATGGCCATTGCAATAGGCGAGAGTCTCAATTTCTCCTGCCATTGCACATTACCATTTTTGTAGGTTTTTGGTTCCCTGCAGTGAAAGGTCATAAGTCCAATACTGTGGGATGTTCTGTGCCTAGTGGTCCGTAGGATAGAGGGGAAGTCCTTGTTGCACCCTTCTGGCCTTAGTGACAATGGCACGCTTGCCTGAGATTATGCAGGACTGGAGTCGGTGACCCAGGTTGTCTCTTCCAGTGTTAGTTAAGCTGTCATATAATTTCAGGAGCAGAAAAGTAATTTAGTACAGCAATTCCCATGCTGTGGTGCATGAACCACTCACATCCACAAGGCAAAGAAAATGTTTGGGGATACAGGGAGTTGTGGCTGTTGACATGGTCTGTTGCTTTGGAAGGTCTTGGAGTCTTTGACCTGCTGACAGAGGACTTTAGAAGAATACAAAAGCTGCATGTGATTCTTTACGCCAGATCCCAAGACCTCATAAATTGCCAGCATCTCAGGATGTAGCCCTTTGTCAACTGTATAAGTAATGGGTAAATAAATATATGGAATATATCACCACAGTTGGTCTAAATCTGCCTACATCTTAAATGAACTAGTAATTGCCTGGTGTTAATGCATCACACAGCTTCAGAAATCAAACAATCAGCAGTCAAGAAACAGAGTTCCTTGTGTGAAAACACAATTGCATGTGTTCTTACTACACAGCTTCTGTGTAGCTTTATGAATAATTGCTTACTACCAGTTAATATCTAATTTAATACAAAATGGAACTCCTTATGCACCCTGACACAGAACAATGTTGACTTGTGCCCCTGTGATTTCACTGGTTTACAGGAGTAAAACATGGCTTCAGCTTGTTTAGACAATGAAAGGTGCTGTAGCCCAGTTATAATGGTAAAACACCACCACATGCAGTCTCGGGAGGCTGCTGATCTGTAGTATGGAGTTGGTTTGATTTATGACATTTTAAAATCTAGAGTTCATCTGAAAATATTTCGGACCTTGAGAGAAATCTCTACAAGTAACTTCCTCCTTTTCTTCCTAATATGTCCAGACTTTGGTAAATTCCCAGAACAGGATCTTCACTGTGTCACTGTGGGTCCATGTTAGGAATGTGTTTTTTATGTCTGCTTTCTTGCTTTCGTATGTTGCCTTTTTTTTTTTTCTCTTTTAATAGTTTGAACAAGAAAGACAGAGCATTATGCAAACGCTTACTTGGAAAAATAAAATGCCTTGAATAAGTACAGCTGCTTTGCTATAAATAAATATACTGAGGTTTTAACCCAGCTGTTTCATTAGGTTAGATCTGGAATAGCCTCACCAGATAAAAGCCCAATGCATAATATCCCTGAAGAACATACATTTTATGCATATTTCAGTTCTTATGAGCAGGAACAGTTTGTTATGAACTGTTATTTATAAATTACAACTTAAGGCACTCTCTTCTATTTAAGCAGTGCAAACAGAGGAAAATAAACATGGACCTGCAGTACTGTGTTACATCTGAATATTCCAGAGATCTGAGAGATCTCCTTAGATCTCAGATCTTGAAAAACAGTATGATATGAAACAATACATCTCACATTTTAGTCACTTTTCAATAATAAATGTTTCTGAAACATGACTTTTTTTTCCTTTGTCCAGGACATATGAAGTAATTTTACATAAGTACTAATCAGGCATGACTGAGAAGTTAGGCATTTGTAAGTGGAGCTTGATTCCTACAAAAGCCGGAAATCATGAGTAAAACAATTAATTTCTTTTCCCTCGCTCTATGCTGTGAAGTTACGAATGCCATTTATTAAGACAAACTGTATAAGCTTTCAAACGTGTATATATATCCAAGCATACATATATATCCACGTGGCAAAATTAAGTAGAAAAATGTAGTATAAAAAGTCTTCAGTGTCTTAATTAAATAAGTGTCAATTTTTCTTTAGAAAAATAAATACAGGTTGCACACACACACACAAAAGGATAAAAATAGGTCATTTCATCTGCAGATTTTCTTGCTTCCTGATTTAGAGATAAGAGGGAATGAAATCTTGTAGATTTTGACTTCCACTGGGACGTGGACACTGAGTCAGAGCTTGAACCCTGTCCAGCACATACAGCCGACCCACTCCTGTCTGAGGCAGCAGGTGAAATTTGAGAGGTTCCAACATTTTGGGACTGGGGGACTTGGAAGGATATGAGAAGATTGAGACCTAGAGCAAAATTGTCAAGCTTTATTGCACATGCAGTCAGAATTATCCTCCAAATTTAACAGAGCAGATGTTGCCCATGGGATTATGACCTTTACCCTGATGTTCAGGTTTTCTCTGTTTACACCAGGGATAAGCTAAAATAAATATATTTACTTCAGATTGCCTGGGGCCCAAATGGTCTAAAAATATTGAAGCTCAGTGCAGCATCTCAGCAGTGAGTTTATTTGAACAGAATCAGCATTATTTTCGCAGAAGACAAAAATATTTTATGTACATAGGAGTTTGTTATTAAAAAACTCAGCCTCAGCTCTCCTCCAAACTATGTAGCCTCATGTGTGGAGAAACAATTAACTAAAACTTTGAAACAGTTTATCTCCAGCTTTTAAAACATGCTTTGAAAAGCTCTGAGAGGGAGGGAGGGTAGGAAGGAAGGAAGGAAGGAGGGATGGAAGGAAGGAAGGAAGGAAGGAAGGAAGGAAGGAAGGAAGGAAGGAAGGAAGGAAGGAAGGAAGGAAGGAAGGAAGGAAGGAAGGAAGGAAGGAAAAAAGAGAAAGAGAAAGAGAAAGAGAAAGAGAAAGAGAAAGAGAAAGAGAAAGAGAAAGAGAAAGAGAAAGAGAAAGAAAGAGAAAGAGAAAGAGAAAGAGAAGAGAAAGAGAAAGAGAAAGAGAAAGAGAAAGAGAAAGAGAAAGAGAAAGAGAAAGAGAAAGAGAAAGAGAAAGAGAGAGAAAGGGAGAAAGGAAAGAGAGAGACAGAGACAGAGAGAGAGAGAAAGAAAAAGAAAGGAAGGAAGGAAGGGAGGGAGAGAGGGAGGGAGGGAGGGAGGGAGGAAGGAAGGAGGAAGGAAGGAAGGAAGGAAGGAAGGAAGGAAGGAAGGAAGGAAGGAAGGAAGGAAGGAAGGAAGGAAGGAAGGAAGGAAGGAAGGAAGGAAGGAAGGAAGGAAGGAAGGAAGGAAGGAAGGAAGGAAGGAAGGAAAATATACCATTTACTAGCCAAGGATAGAGCAACACTTTTAGTTTGAGTATCAGCGGCATAGTGTCAGTGGTCACTGAGCTCTCATAATCAGGTATGTTGCACAGCAGAGACATACCCACTCAATATATCACCTCACTTCAAGTGCTTTCTGTCACAACCTTACCAAGCCCTTAAGAAAATACAAGGCCTCAAAGGCTCTCAGCACCTTTGCCTCTTGGTCTCCAGGCACAGGGCATCGATTCCTGGAAAAGTCAGGCTTTTATTAGCGGGGGGCTGACAGGGTGCTCACTTGTCCAGCTTCATAATTCATTCTCCAGAACACATCCAATCTCCTTGTTATTTTTCTTTCACTGATGGTTCCTTCTGGAGCCTAAAGGCAAGACATTCAGAGAGCACTTTTTTGTTGGTTTAAGCAGCAGCAGCCGCCTTTCCTGTCTGCTGGTGAGGGACAGCAGCACTTTGCAGTGCATCGCGTGTTTCTGCAACATGTTTCTCCCCTTTGTTTTTCTCACTGGTGTCAGACGGGCACAGATTCATGAAGAAAATTAAGTGAGGGGAAAATGAACTGTGAAAAAGCACGGGGAGTCAAGCTGTTAGGATGGACAAGTCTGCAGGAGGGTCCTTAGGTAAATTCCTTATGCTGTGAATGACCTTCGTGTTCACATACTCATTTTGGGGGTCTCTGATGTGAGAAATCTTGAGCGTAGTTCTCATGGAGGCTAAATGCTGTTTTCTTCAGCTGAAAACAATGGAAGATTCAGAAGTACACCACTTTTTGGTGTAGTAGCAGGTAAATGAAATTGCCAAAGACTTACTGTATTCAGATTAGAGGAACAGTTTAGACTTGACTTCTCTGTACTTGAGTTTTCCAATCAGAAATAGAGAGATAATAATCTTTTACTATGCTGCACAAGTGGTCTAAGGCTGTGTGCATTCGCTGAAGTGAGTCTCAGCTGCACTGAGGATGAAGCACCATGGAAAGACCTGTGTTCATGGATAGAAAATGCTTTTCTAAGCAGCTGCTAGTCAGGGACTGCTCGCTGCTTTCCTGTGCCAACCCTTCAATAGCTCTGTAAATATGAAAGGAGGGTTGTGGTCTACTTGTGTGGTATTGATATGCATTTTGTTCTTGTTGCATTTCAAACAGCATTGAACATAAACATTTTTTACATTTTTTTTTGTCAGTCATTTTTCCTTGTGGTAAATTCTTAGACTCTGACATATTTTGAGCTTGCCTTCAGCAATCTGTACACATGTTTCTTATTAGGATCTCCCTTGTTACATCATTTGTTATAACACTGTTTTGCCAAATGTTTGAATTAGGGAAGGCATGCCATTTTAACGTTATTCAGGGATTCTTGCAGAGAAGTAAGGTAAGATATAGATGACATTCTGTTTTGAGCTCATAAGCCCAGACGTTTCTGATTAGGGTTTTCAGCAGCTTATAAAACCAAATGGGATTTGATAGAAGCTAGCTATAAAGGAAGTTTTGCAAAACTTCTTAGAAAGATTTGAATCCTTAATTTGTGTGTATTCCCAGCTGAAGTTTCATTGTGTAGGGAAATGAACATGGGGAGCTCTTGCATAACCAGCAAACTCCAATTCTGATTTCAGAGGAACATAATAAAGTGAAAATAAATTACATGGTAATAATTGTTTTGGACTGCAGGGCTAGTGCAACTTCCAGGGAGAAAAACAAAAGCTCTGATTCACCATGGTATTACTCCATTTTTATACTGATTTATCTCTATTGCATTCAAGGAACAACACTGGCAAAAAAATTAGAATAAGGGCAAAGATGACTCAGGTCGTCATGGCAGAGGTTTATTTCTTATTATATCAAAACACATACAAGAAACCTTTAAAAAATAAGTGCACCTCATTCACTTGACATTTTCCAGTGATAAAGTCACCATCCATCTGAACATATTTTTTCTTATTATATGGTAGATTGTTCAATTACATCCATCAGCGCAATATCTGGAGAAGTAAGGCAGGAAAATATTACTTCTCCAATATGGACTAAGGCAGAGAAATAATTAGAGACTTTTTTAAATTCAGGTGGGAAGAGTAAGGCAGAGATGGGAATGGAAACCACATTTACCCCATCTAGTGCTTTTACACAAGGTTTGCCTGGTTTCTTAAAGATGACCTTCCCCAGTTCTTATGGGATGAATGGACCAATGCTTCTCCCTGTTCATCCAAAAACATTGCAGATATTCTTACATTTTAATGTATACACTCTGCGTGAGCCGTATGCTAACTCTACAGTGCCCACAGTGAAGAATTACCCATGTTAGGAAGTCTAACCTTAATTTCAGTGATTCTTATTTTGTGTCTATGCTATAAGGAACAGTCAGAACAGATGAATAAAGATGAAAGAGATTGAAAAAACATGTCAATTTGCTTGATTTTTGCATTGGCCAGGGTTTTCTCTGCCATTATCCCTCTTGTCCTGCTAGTCAAACTCAGCCACTGCTCAGGGACCAGGTCAGAGTGGGATTCTCCACTCTAGAAGCTGCACTGCTTGAAACTGCATTTCATAAGTATCTAAGACCGTTAATTTTGGTAATCATGTCAGTATTCATTGAATGTTTATCTCAGACAACTTTTTTATTACTGTGTCAATGTTCCAGCCTCCACATGGCTTATTTGCTTTCCCAAATAGATTTTCAGCCCCATCTAGCTCTGCGTGCCCGCTATATCTTTTCCAGGACCAATTCCTAACTGCCAGTCACCTATAGGTTTTGCCAACCCAATAAAACAAATTCAGCTATCCTAGCCCGAGACAGACCTTTCAATTATTTCCATCCTTTTCTCTGCTGGGTTCAGGGGACATCTACCAAGGAAAGTATCCCAGTAAGCCAGCAGAATACCCAGGAAGCTGCTTACTCAGCTGTGGGAAACCACAGCCAGAACAAGCCCTGATAGGACTCTCAAAAGGACAATATTTTAGAGGAAATACAGTGTGAAATGTCAGATGAGGAGAGAAATATAAAAACTGATCACTGGGAGAAACGATTAGGTCTCTGTCTCTCTCATGGGCTATCTTTCCAATTAAAGCCTGTTGTTATCCTGTCATTTTGCTTTCTTTTTATAGATAGTCAGTCTAATTTTGGTATTGGGGATTAAGCCAGTGCTGGTTTGGAAAGGCTCATATTTTCAATCTGCTCACCCAACACTAATATTTATTTGCTCTTCTGAGAGACAATATTGAAAACAGATATAACTATTTTCAGACGTGTATGCAGAAGTTGTCCCCAAAACTGCTATATTATCAGACTCCACAACATTCTTTACTGTGCCTGTTTCTATCTGGAACATCACTTTGTGGTTACAGGCTATCATGTACTGGGAATACATTCACCTTGGCCATTATTCCCATGAAGATGAATACAATAGCCCTAATTAAAAATAAACAAATAAATAAATAAAGTCTAAATTTGCTTAGCTTCCCAGAATTCTGTTTGTTTTGTACCTAATCTGGTCCAGCTGCACCATTGACAAAACCTGTATGTGATGCTGAGTGTTTTCTCAAATTATATATATATATATATATATATATAAAAAAAAAAGTCCCAGAAGAAAGCTAGGGGTGGAAACTGCAGGAAAACTGTCCCCAGGAAGACCAGTGGAAGGTTTGCCTTTGTGCTGGGGAACCTGGGAGACCCCAGCAACTTCTCTGTAGCAAAATCACGTTTCATTCTCTTGGAAGCAGAGTTAACGAGAGAATTGGTTTCACTGAAAAACTGCGGTGTCTGGGGAGCTGTTCGTTTGGCATAAAGTTTTTGCTGATTTGCTGCTTCATTTGATTCAAACCAAAATCAGATTTCTGGAAAAATAAGTCTGTGAATTGGAAACTTGTTTCGCATCCAGATTTACTCTGTTGTTGTTGTTGGTGATTGGTTGGTTGTTTTGTTTTGTTTTGTTCTGTTCATACTTTAGTTTTTTTAGGTCCTTAAGTAGTATTAAAGTTAGTCAATAGTCTGGGTAACCAAAGATGAAAGTGTAACTAACTAAACAGTAATACTGAAATGTATAGCTACAGTTTACAAGAAAAGCCTGTACTACGATTTACAAATATGAAGCTCATCAAAAATCTGGATATCAAAAATAATGATAACGTGGCAGATTTCCGAGTCTCTTTCTGGGCCTGTACATTTCAAACTTTCCAAAAACCTTGTAAGGAGTAGGAAATTTCCATTAAAAAAAAAAAAATGTAACAATTTCTGAGGATTTCGGAAAAATGCCAAGTATTGTGAGATTTTGATAAAAGCATGGGTGTTAGCACCACCGAGAGCAAGAATAGCTCTCTGCAAACATTGCTGCTCTGACAAAGCCAATGTGATATGTCTCGAGGAATAGCGTCCTTTCTTTTACTATGCTCACATGCTGTACTGACACTTCCAACGTTCCTTAATGTACACTGCGTACTCTGTTTTTACACAGTACTTGTTTTACACCTCACTGTTTTCAGCTCTGCAAAGTAAAATTATCCACATGCAAAGCCAAATTAAATGACATGGCATAAACAACTGCAATATAATGTCACACTTGTAAGTAGAAATTGCATTAATACTTTATAAACTTGCATGCATGATTTAATAATAAGCAAATAATGACAGGGTATTGTGTGTTTCTCAGGTATGAGTGATCAGATGGAGAAAGTAATACTGAACCACTGCTGAAGACATACTACATCCAACCTAGGTTTTGCCATTTGTATTTACAATGCAAATATTAGATGCATCAGGAAATATGGCGCATAATCCAGCAGCACATGTCTGGTCCTGGCTTTGCAAGAACTTTTAATAGTACAAATCTGGAGCCTATTTGTTGATGAGTTACCTCGTTTTGGTGTGGTGTCTACATGTAGTTAGGCCCTTGTCCTAGAGTAATGCACCCTTGCCCAGGACACAGTATAGTTACTATGGTATAGTTCTTCAAGACTTTTCTGTTGTCTTCCCTGGCCTTGTCACTAAAGGGTAAGCTGACAAATATAATTATTCTGGAAGATCAAATGTGGCTTAATTAATCTCGAAGCAATTGAGCATTACAAACGTTGTTCCAGAAGCATAAGGCCTGGATTTGGATATTAGTATAGAGATGTTATGCTGGTTGTCAAGAGCAGCTTATTTCATAGCAGTGGCTATGGCAGTCAGCAACCCTGGTCAGGAAAGACTCATCTATGAGCAACCATTACCTGAACTTTCTGAGTGAGTCAGACAGCAGCCAGTCCTTCAATGACTGCCCCACTCTGATGGTCCCTTATAAAATTGTTTACTTGGGAAACTCTTGCTGCTTCTTATTTCTTTATGAAAGTTTTTTGGGGAAGAGGAATCTAACTCTCATTTAAATCACCTTGTTTGGCTCTTTAGACAATGTTTTATTGTTTTTATGTCTATAGTTGGAACCTCCTATTTCTTCTCAATGCAGCTCAGGAAGCAGTGTATTGTAAAGCTAGTAATGAGTCATTTCCTAGGCAAAATAAGTCAGGCTTAGTTACGTGGATCCTGGAATTCTATAGCTTTATGTTTAACTAGAAAGATGAACGTGAAATATATTGTATGTTGCAGAACTTTCTATAAATCTATTAATGGGATGGTCTACTTACATTTCCCACATTCCAAAAATAAACTCCTTCAGGGCTGAACTTGGCACAAATACCTAAATAAGAATCTTTATGGAAGCAACCTAACCTTTTAACAATACAGACTCACGCCAAAAACTCAGCTGAAATCAATGGGAACAATTCAGCCTGCTGACATCTGTGGAGGTATGTAGAACTATCTCAGGGATACAAGATGAATTCTAATTCTAATCAAGCACATAGGATTGTTTTACTACACTGTTGGTAAAAGAAGTGCAGGTGTTTTAAAATGTAACACTAAGAGGTGAACTTCAGTTTAATAAATGCAAAAAATACATATATTTTATATCTGAAGGTTTGTTTCATTACTTAACCATTTTGGTGTTTGACTTGATGCTAAAGGCTATAATAGTGTGTACAATGAAGGGATTAAAATCCTTGTGTTTCTTTTGAAAATTTATCATACTTTCAAGTGTTTTAGACATCCTTTCCAAAAAGAATTACTTGTGAAATTCATCCCTTGAAAATGACAGCACAGTTGAGCATTTCTTTGCTGAAGTGTTAATATTCTTTAGCAACCAGGCAACTGGCATATCTTGGATCTCTCCAAGTGGGAATTTGTTTACTTTTTAAGCAAGTAATGTAGTCATTAACAACAAACTTGGATATGCAATCAGCAACAACTTGTGTCTTCTGCTATCTTGTTAATGCACATTATTATTCACAGCCTCTTGCAGATCTAAGATACAGCCAGCTTCTGAAAACTAAAGAGGAAAAATGTTGATGCACAGACTAAGAAATTAACATTGAAGTCTGAGAACCTAAGATTCTGCATTGTCTTGTATTCTGTGTCAGGGTCATCCTGTACAGTGGGTGTAGAACACTAATGTTGAGATTCACCAACATTTCACAAGTACTCTGAATTTGTCTGTTCAAAACCTTTATGATAATTCCTAGTGCAAATAAGAATCAGATCCTTGACACTTCTGTTGTAGAACCAAAGAACAGGTTAGACATCCAGTAAGAGACCAGAGTTTCTTTACAACTAAAGATAGAATTTAACTAATTAGCTACTTTGAAATAATAGATATTTAATAATAGATGGTTTAAAATATCTTGATAAAACCTGACCCTGCACAGATGAATAGCATGCATGTGTTTTGCTAGACAAGTCTTCTTTCAGCTAGAGGATGAAAATACATTTTTATTTGCTGCTTTCATAGCTGAGTGATTTGTCTATTAGACTAATAAATAAACAGGAATGAGGAGAAATATAGACAAATATTGGCAGATTTTATGTATTTTCCCTTTTTCTTTTGAAGAGAACAGTCTGCTATTTTTTGTTGATCTAGTATGAGAAGATTGGTATGCTTAAGTTTCCCAGGGAGTAGAACAAAGTTCTTATTTCTCCGTCAGAGTGTAACACGCTAGAAGTCAGGCGCTGAGGTGCTCCACAAACTAGTGACAGTTCAAGAAAGGGCCAGAGCAAACAAGCAGATAGAGAAACACCAGGTACAATATCAAGGAAAGCCTGTAGCATACATCCTTCCTGGCGTAAGAAGCTTTTCTGTTGCTTTCAAATTTACATTGCTTTGCTTGAAATACCTACATTTTGCCTTTCTAATGCCAAGGTGCCTATGGCTTTCACTGGTTTCACTTTGGCTCCTCTTCTCTCCTTGTAAGGTACAGTGACCTGTCAATATCAAAAGTGCTTGTAGGTCACCTGATTTTTATTGTGGCTCATTGCATGTGGCTGCAAATCTTTTGCACAAGACACAGCATGTTAGAAGTCATCTAATTAACTTCAGCAACTTAAAAATTAGCCATTTGTTCTAAACCAGCTGTAAAATGTAGCAGGTTCCTTAAAGGGCCAATTCATTCCTCTTTGAGACAAATAATGGAGGATGGGATGTTACTCTCTCCACCTACAAAGTGAATTTAGAAGGCAAGCTTAGGCTGGTTATCTAACTTCAGATGGCTAAACGTAGCATAACATAACATAACATTCTCTATTTGAGAATTTGAGCCCTTAAAGGCAGTATTTCTCATGGCTCAAGAATCACTTCTCTTCAAACTCAAGAGAAAGAGATACTTCAGGGTTATCCATTCTTCCTAGATGCTTTTATTTTTCTCTGCAGCTAGTTCTAACTTAGAGTTTTCTCTATACACTGACACACCACTCCAAGTCTGCAAATTAGATTTTGGATTCTTTATAGATTTATTCAAAGCAGTGGATTTACATGGCTTGTTACTCTGGCTTTCAGGTGGTTCCAAGGATTTCTCTGAAAAAAAAAAAAAATCTTACCAAATTTTAGCTGATTCTTTTACTATCTAGGTATGAGTAAGTTCTAATGATCCTAAATCCAATATAAGTGGAAGCACCTGTAAACAAAACAAAAAGAAAAACAAAACTAAAAAACAAACAAACAAACAAAAAAATTTTCTTCACTATCCCAGGTATCTGTAGTGTTTGATACTTAGGAAATGTAACTGACAATGGGAAGTAAAATCACTTGTCATTTTATAGTTTCAAAAATCTGTAGGTACTGTTGTGAGCTATTTTCAGTTTAAGAGGCTGAAGTTACGTATTTCTCCATATACAATTGACAAGGACTGCAATAGTGGATTTTCTTCCCCTTTTCTTCCCCAACCATGTGTATTCCTCTTCTTCCATAGCAAACTAGCTGACCATGAAAATTTGCAGCCAAGAAGAAAAGGAAGAAATTACTGCCCTCTGCTATGGGAATGGCAAATATACCTGAAAATTAGTTGATCAGCATGCATGTCTGTCAATCAGTGTGTCCCAAATTCAGAAGCAGAAAATGGATGTACTTCTACCTCCTCGGGTAAGTCACTATGGATGCTGAGTGGGAAATTGGAATACAATGTACTTGTTCAGAGAAAAAGGGGACTAGGAGGTACTTAACTGCAAGAACTAGCCTTCTACTGCTCATATTTCTTTCTTGTTCATGAAAATGATGACTAAGAAACTAAGCAGACAGAACTAATGGAACTATTGGTTCATATGTACTTGAAATTTTGATAGTGAGTTTACATGAACACATGATATCATACATCTGAGAAGAAGGAATCAGAGGTGAAAATAGGTATTACACACTTAAAGGCAATGCATCATATAAAGAAGAAAAGGGAGATGAGATTTTTTATTTTAAAAGTCTCTCTTCTGTTTATCCTAACCCTTCTGAAGTGAATCAGAACATAGCTAAATTGCTGTAGCAGCACAATATAAATAAATGGAGATGTTGCTCTACAGACATGATAAAAAGTTCAGCTACAGAGACAGACAATACTGGCTTGCCTCTGCCATGTTTGAGTTTTAGAGCAAGAAGGGTTAGGAGATTTGAAACCTCATGTTTGACTGCTTGGCCTTTTTGTATCAAAATATTCTCATCACTGAGAGCTGGGACACCTTATTTGCCACAGCTTAAAACATGGGACAGCTTTTGTATTTTCTGCTGAAGATAGGAGCATAGATAGATATTCAACATTAAGGTAAAATGGTATTCACAGTCATATATGCAGTTCTCATTCTGGACAAGAGTTGGATTAGCTAAAATATTTCACCTTCTACACTGTAGATATAGGCATTGATGGGAAACTCTCAGGAGTTTGATAGGTACTCATAGGAGTACCTATGGTCCTCAGGGTATCACAGGGTCTCTATCATGGATGAAATGCTTAAGACACTGTGCTCTGTTATGCTTTCATATCTTCCACTTAGAACAAAGCTTAGAAGAAATTTCTCAAGGTCAGTCACTTTTTCTTTAAGACAGTATCTGCTCAAGTGGCTGCAGACTAAGAGGGTGAAGGTACCTTCAGAGGCTTCTTTCTGAAGAGTTTGTCTCATAACTAGAATACAGACTTGAGAAAGAAACTGAAGAGACTTTTTGAACAAAAATCTAGCATCTGTGATCTTAACATTTATAAAGACTATACGGATACTCAATAAACACTATTTTTTCACTGTCCTAAATTTGAATGTTCTCTTCTACCAATGGAAAATACTGTTGTATACCTTCTCTTCAAGTGCCTTAGTTTAGAGGAAGACTAAAATTTCAGTATTTTTTTACAGAAGTCATATTACAAAACACATTCTTCTGTCAGTTCTGTATGTTAGTGCTTATAAGGATGAAAGTATCCATGGCAAAAAAAATAAAAATAAAAGTGCAAGAGAAATTGGGCTTCATTGAAAACATAATTTCCATAGCAATCATGCTCTGACAAGAACTATAAAGATAAATATCAGATACTCCCTTTTTTTACTCTATTATTTATTTATTTTTTTTTTATTTTGTTAAATGAACCCCAGAGGAAGCTGTTGTGGTTTAACCCGGCTGGCAGCTAAACACCACACAGCCGTTCGCTCACCCTCCCTCCTCCCTCTCTGGGATGGGGGAGAGAAAGGGGAAAGTGAAGCCTGTGAGTTGAGATAAAGACAGTTTATTAAGACAGGAATATAATAATAACAATAATAATAATAGTGATAATGATAATAGTATTAATAATAATAATGTGTAAGAAACAAGTGATGCACAATGCAATTGCTCACCACCCGCTGACCGATGCCCAGCCTATCCCCGAGCAGCCGGCCCCCCACCCCGGCCAGCCACCCCTATATATTGTTTAGCATGACGTCAGATGGTATGGAATATCCATTTGGCCAGTTTGGGTCAGCTGTCCTGGGTCTGTCCCCTCCCAGCTCCTGCTGCACCCCTAGCCTGCTCGCTGGCAGGACAGAGCGAGAAGCCGAAAAGTCCTTGGCCTGGTGTAAACACTGCTCTGCAACAATTAAAACATCAGCATGTTATCAGCGCTCTTCTCATCCTAATCCAAAACATAGCACCCTACCAGCTACTATGAGGAAAAATTAACTCTGTCCTAACTGGAACTAGGACAGAAGCGAAGGAAAGGAATAGAGACTTGAAGACTTAAATATAAATTAATATTTTTAATCTATGTATATATATCCTGAACAATGAATATTTTCATGGAATGACCAGTAGACCTGCAAAACAGTCTTCCAAATGTTTATCTGTCAAACTGACTCTGTCACTGCAAGTCTGGAACACTTACATGATTTGTTTTCTTTTTGTCTTTGTCCATTATGAATCACAGATATTAAAGATGAACAAAAAGAATTGAAATAATCTGCTTCATCTCAAGTAACATCAAGATCATTTTCTGCTGTATTTTCTTTCATATTTTTTTTCCAGTGTGCTTATGCTTATACCTGGTGATGGTGATTCTATTATTTCCCTGGTGATGGGGATTCTATTATTTCCCTTTAAAGACTGTTCCACAGACCAATAGGCCTTATAATTATTAAGACTTTTTTTCCTCATATTCAGCCTAAATTATTTTGTTTGTGTCATCTTGTTATTACCTTGTGACATGTCTCCCTCCTTGATATTTATGCACTTCAACTGTTTTTAGATAGTTATCACGTCTCCTCTTCTTGGTTTTCTCTTAGCATACATGAATGGGATATAAAGTGTCTCAGCTCAGCTTGAACTAGAAGAACTCTGGTACTTGTAGTGGGAGGTAATTTAACACTTTAAAGTAATTAATGTGATATTATTAGTGCTTTTAGCCAATGCAGCTACATTATTACAGCATTTACTTAAGCAATATTTCATCTTTTTCCTGCACAGTGTTTTCTCCTGAAAAGAATACCTTCATTCAAAAGATTTCCTTTGAAGATTTATACACTTATATACATTTTAGACAATACTTAAAATGTTTTTTTCTAATTGATCTTAATGATAAATCTTCCAGCATTTATGCAATGTTCATTTTGAACATCTTTGTGCAATTAATTTATCTTAATATATTAAGCCTCAGAACATTTTTTCTCTGTGAGAATTTAAAAATCATCATGTTAGAAAATTCCACTGCTAAGAGAAATGTTGAGGTGACATTCAAGACAGAATCTGCCCCTCATCCAGCCTTCCACCGGGTGGGACCTGCAGGCTCAGTGAGAAGGGCCCCTCCAGCAATGCAGAATGCATGTGCAAATTACCACTTTGCCCTTGCAAGCATTGTAGATGTAAGTTTCAGTCACGTGGAAGGGAAATTTTGAGAACACACTTGGGTTTGGCTGGCAAAGACTACTGTCCAGATAAAGTCTACTGCGCTTAGATGCTTCTGTAAATTACACTGAGTAGGTAGTTTGCAACTCAAGATGTTCAAATACCACTGTAAATCCACCCTTTTGTTCAGCAGTTCCCTTCGGGTACTGCAGAAAAATAGCTTACTGTCAGTGGCCACTATTGGAAGATGGCCTATGGAAATGATAAATGCTAGCTGGTGTCAGGACTACTCACAGCATCAAAATGTTATTGCTTCAAAACTGGGTAAGCAGTTCCCACTGTGAGAAACCTCCATAGGCTTGTTACAATTTCTAAATCGTATTCCTACTGCAGTCTGCTCTGTACAGTGGAGAACTAATTAACTTGCTATTATTAACAATTACTATTATTATGGAGAGTAATGTTAAGCAAGAATCTGTTTGCTTTGTTGTCAGAAGGGTTGTACCCCTGGCATTTTTAATTCAGAGCCTTTTCATCTTGTTATTTGCCTTTCATTTCCTGCTCACAGTACAACATGCCAAGTTCAGTGTTTCTAAAGCCCTCGGAGCCCTCTGACAATATTGAAAGTCCTCTGGCCTGTTGTTTTGCCCTGCAGTCCTGACGCCATAGGTGTACATTACTCCATGAGTTATTGCCAGGAATATGTTACTGCTCAATTTTAGTATAAAACACAATATTAAATCATCTTCTAAATAATTCTAAAGAATAGCTGTTATTCACAGGCTCAGGTTAAGTACTTTGTGAGTTATATTCATGCCAGATGGGATACAAAAAACTGTTGGGTGATAGTACTTTATTAGTAGAAGAGAAAATATACAACGTATGTAAATAGGATTGGTATCTGAAGGCACTGTAAAGCTTCACAGAATGTATGTAGGTGGGGTGGTTGATCAAGGATACAATAATGTTAAGTGAAAGATAGTCAGAAGAAACTTCCTTAATGATAACAGCAGAAAGAACAGATAAATTTAGCTATGTACACTCTGACACTACAAGAACAGGAAAGAGGAGAGAAAAACTGTCCAGAAAATGAAATATGCGTGGATTACATGTGTTCTAGTTTCACCTGGGGTTAGTACTGTTACTTGTGATGGACTACCTGGGGCTGAATGTGTAGGTTAGACATCAGTTCCAGGAGTTTGTTCTCCATTTCATCTGATTATATTAGCATCCATATCTGGTATGAATTCATGCCCCACATTCTCCACCTCAGCTCAGCTGGAGCACAAGGAAGTGGATGTTTCTGGGGCATATGGAGCAAGTTATTGTTTTCCTTCAGGCTTCAACACTGCACTAGTAATGGCCTATGTGTGGGCATTTCCTCCCATACTCTCTCATTCCTGTTTTCCAAAGTCTGTTTGTACTAGCACGATCTTGTATGTATAGGTCTGTGGGTTACCACTAACATACGGTCAGTCCTTGCCAATTCCAGTGCGTCTGGAATAGACAGGAGAAAGATTTTTTGATGGCATTGCAGGGTGCCTGGCTTCTTAATTTCAGGTTATTTCTTCCCTCAGAAACAGTTCAAGTTTGGAAATGTTAATATGGTCATTTTGGTTACTTCATAGATTTAATTGGTAAGAGCTCTGTCTATTAAACTTTAACTCTTGTTCCTTTAAGGAGCCATTAGGAAACAGATCTTAAAATTTTGTGGCAATGCTAATATGAAGATTGAAGCAAAAGGCTTGTGAATGAAAACAAAAGAAAGAATCCCATCTGATTTCCTGGGAATAGTCACTGCTTTGATTATATAATATTGCCTGTCCTTTAACCCACAAGCTGGATACAACAGAAATATGGCATGCAGAAAAATGTGCCGAATGAGCAAATACAAGTAGTGTTACAATACTACCAAATCCCTCTTGAGGAGGAGGGCGCTATTTCATTGCCCCCATGCAAACTGAATTCAGCTGAGGGTGTGAGACTACACGTCCAAAGCAGTTGCAGCCAACTACACGCCTTACTCGGGAGCCTGCATGAGAAGTACAGTTGCTGAAGACTCAAAAGGGCAATTCAGACAAATAATCTGGGAGGATGAGGTTGCAAAATGATCATTTCTAACACGGACAAATGTCAGTGCCTCTTTACAGCCTGAGAAGATCTGTAGGCTTTTTCTGGGGGGATGGGAGGTGGTGGGGGTGGTGGGGGATGGGGATGGTGGTGAGGAGTGCTGGATGATATCTCGAAGAATAGATGATGTACTCAGGGAGTCTGTAGAGTCCAGTGAATAGGGGCAAGATGTCATGAGTTCAAGGACAGAATGCATATTCTTGGGATATTTAGCAAGTGATTTACCTGTAGCCAAGATTCGAACCAAATAAGCAAAAAAGAAATCTGATAGCATGAAAACATGAACACTTCTCTGGTGATTAACTAGCATTTATCCTGTTCTCTTTTTGAGTCACTATATTCATCTTCTCACTGGTGCTGAACAGGAAAAAATTTTGTTTTCCTTTTAACTACTCTACCTGTAAGTACTGAGAACCAGGGAGTGACTATTATTTGCATGAAAAAAGGCCAGATCAGGGAGAACTGTGCATGATGGAAGGTCACAAAAGGTGAAACTCGGCTTGGGGCTGTCTTCAGAAATACAACACAACATTCACGAGATGCTAGTCTTGTGAAGTGTCTTCTCCAGCAGAAAAGGGCTCCCAGCTTTTCTTTAGACAAACTTTTTCCTGCATGGCACTACAACTGTGTGTGTGCCAAAGACTCACTCTCGTTGCTGGCAGAAAGGAAAACACAAATGGAGTCAGTGTACTTACTGAGTTCACCCAAATTAATTCTGATATATTTTGGTATGAGATCAAACCCAGGTGTCAAACGTCTGACAGAATTAAAATGTTTCCAGTTAGCTCAGCTGCATTTTGGAACACTAACTCTGAGATGTAATGATGACATAATGATACCATTCTTAACAGTTTCATTTTGGATTGTTTTAAAGAGGGAAAGAGTTGGGTGGACTTACAAGCATCGGGTGAGTACCAGATGTGGCTAGAATAAAGATAACTGCCTGCTAAAGTAATAATGCTTGAAGTTCCATTTAAAAGTATTTCAATACATATCTGCCCAAAGGGGTGAAAAGATTCCTTTTGCAGTTATAAATTTCTCATTCTTACTTCCCTGGAGTATCATAGGAATGATGGAGAACATAATATAGCAATTAGATTCTGCAGCTAAATTCCTCAGCAGAGACGTGTTTGCAACAGGCCAAAAAAAAAAAAAAATTCTACAGCTGAAAAAAAAAATGTGCTGACAAAACCTTGTCTAGAATGTGGATGTTCCCTGTGATATTTTATACAAAAAAATAGTGGAAGACATCCATATAAAGCCCATCAGAATCACCTGCCAATTTCTGCTACCTGGAACATCCCTCAGTATTTCATCTCAGCTCAGTGCATCTTGACCTGTCTTTGTCTAAAGAGGCACCACTTCAGGGTAATATATTTTAAAAGCTTTTTAAAAATTATTGCCAGTTGTTTGTCATGTTATGCAGGTGGCAAGAAGAATTACATTTAATTATGTAAATCAAGAGTTGCAATTTGGTTAAGGGAAGTGTCTGACACAGCTACTGCTTCGAGAGTCTTAATTGTTGCGTCAATTTGACTTGTTTGTTGAGGCAGCCGAATTTATCCCACTAAGACATACCATATCTGTTTTCAATTGCCAATTTCTTAGTTGTATCTTGAGAGGAAAAAAAAAAAAAAAACAACTTTTTAAAACACGAACTGCATTCTGTATGTGAGTTGATTAATTCAGATGGAAGGTGTTATGGAAACTTAAGAAAATATGAGCTCTGACTGACAAAACTTAATAAGATTACTGCTTCAGCATCCTAGTATTCTTCATTTCTTTCTGATTTCTATTTCCTTTTAGAAGATGACCGGAAGAAAAAATGAAAAATATCAAAGGCAAGTAAACCTTGATTTGTCACAATGGATTATTTTGCTTTTATTTAAGACTTTTTAAATTATATATTTAATAATACACAATTATGGCTTTTCTTTCACCTGACCATGTCTTTTCAAGGTTATAGTGTAACATTTTGTGAATATAATGAAATGATATTCAAGACTCTGTGAAATAAAGTCTTCTCCTTCATTTTGAAATAGCTCGTTTGTGAATATTGTTAAAAGGAATTAGTTAAGATACAGTAAAAATGTTTCTGGGTGTCTGGTTATTTAGTTAAATTTGAAAGCTTAACAGTGGGAGTTTGATGACTCCTCCTTGTTGTCATTAAACCCTGTATTTTCTATGTAGGTATTGCTTCCCCGAGTGATTTTGCTCTTAGAAATGAGGTCCTGTTATGTCCACTATACTTAAACTGATGACAGGTTCCTGTAAAGTTCAGTGCCCATAAAATGTGTGCTCTGCTGCTACGGGAATACAGCATCATTCTGACATAATGGCAAGTGTACTAGGAACTTTACCTAATATTGATCCCAATAATGAGCCTTGATCCCAATAAACTCTCCAGCAAAATTTCCTCAGACTATCACTCACTATACGTCATCTTTTCATTCATGGCAAAATAATCTTTTAAGACATCCTTCACTTTGGAGAGCTCAAAAATCCTTATTTCCATTAAAAAAAAATATATAGAGAAAGAAAGTATATGATAGGTTAATAATTTTAAATTTGTCATGTATTAAAATGCTGCAAAAACATTTCTATTTAGAATGATCTGACGTACTTTTTTTTTTTCTGTCTAAATGAAGTTATATAGTAATGCCAGTTTTCAAAAGGGAGGCGAGTTCCTTGCTTTTTGAACAAATTGACTTATATATTTCTTACAAACAGCTCTTTTTAATAAACAGTCAGTGAACCCTAATATTCTTAGAACTACTTGTTAATTTGATGGCATGCAAAAAGAGTGGGGGAAAAAAAAAGGAAAGGAACACATCTGAAAGTTGTATATTTCAGTTCAATAGCTATTTTTATTAGCATTTTATTTTAGTATGTATTTCACAAGTCAGGCATTTATTTTCTCACAGAATGTTCATATAAGGACAGAAATGGATGAAAGATTAGAATTGATCTTCAAAGAAAGTGACACAATATTAACATATGAATAGAAATCTAATACATATTTTAGGTCACTGAAGAAAATAAGTAAATGTGAAGTGCTTGAATGATAATGTGCTCCAAAATACTGAGCCCCATGGGGCTCAGCAAGAAGCCTGGACAGCAAATGTATAGGATTTAAAGATGGCTGGGGTGTGTGTGGGGGAGTGATATTTTAATTCCTAGAAGCATGAAATATATATATTCAGATTTCCATCTACTCCTAGGGAGTCACTCTTAGGATAAGTCCAAACTAAAGGCCCGATTTTCTGGTTCTACTTTAGACATAGAACATCATGAGAGCAAGATTGCATCAGTTTAGGATGGCAGAGGTCTTACAAGGTAAATCTGCAGGATTTGGACATCATCAAATCCAAACCTAAGCTTGGGTCAAAACTTTGAACCCTCATCTGAAACTTAAATCAGATATGACCACAATCACTCCCCATCTATCTATAATAAATATAATGAACACAGACAGGAAACCTTTCTCCCACACAAGCTGTCCATACAGTTCAGCAGTGACCTATTACCGCCACAGCTCAACAGAAACATCTAATAGGATTAAAGTCAACATCATTGGCAGGGAGAAAAGGTCATCTAGAACCTGAAAATGTCCAATAAGCACTATGACCTCTCTATTTATGGATTTTGTGCTGCTGCCTGTTGCTACAACTTCTGAACAAATTCCTGGGAAAGTAGATTGGCACCAAAACAAAACCTACAGGAGAGGTGTTAAGTTTCTGGGTTTTTGCCTTTTCCTCATTACTTAGAAATTTTCATGTGGTTGGATCTGGGGAACTTTGGGAAGGGAAGGGTATAGCTTCCTTCTGAGTATTTTTTCTGGAAAAAATTACCGTGGAAATTTTATGAAGCATTTTCTTTTGATTGTTGGTTTCTGGTTTTATGCAAGACCATTTGAAGACTTCTTTGCTAGCTAAAGAATGATCCAGCATGCTTCATAAGCCCATTTTTTTCTCAGAGAAATAGGGAAATAATAATCTGTCTGCTACCCAGCTCTTCATTACATAAAGAATAAATTAGCAACGGGGCAATGACTGGAAAATATTAGATTTTGGGTTATTTTGTATTTAGATTTTTTCAAAGCATACTTGTTTGACTAAAAGCAAAACTAGGTTCTAAAGTATAACTTAGTTCTGTGGAAAAAGAGTTTCCTGGCAATTCTTCCAGCGAGACCAAAAGTAAGAATTTTTATTTATTTATTTATTTATTTGTGAGATATTTCATTTGCAAATCAGATATGATGTTACAGGAGTTAGCGAAGATACTCTGCTTTAAAACAGTGCACACTGGGAAAAACCTGGCCCTAGAGGAGAAGTTTTATATTAACATTTTCAGATTACAAATTT
The DNA here is from genome assembly GCF_964034855.1 of Anser brachyrhynchus. NCBI lineage: Eukaryota > Metazoa > Chordata > Aves > Anseriformes > Anatidae > Anser > Anser brachyrhynchus. Next base: position 12,020,892 of record NC_137694.1, on the reverse strand, counting down.
ACTTCCCGATCTTACTATTGGCATAGGAGGTAGAATCAATGTTTAAGAGCCACAGTCTGCTCCTGCACTGCTTTTTCCAGACTGAGCTGAGCTGAACTGAGTGAGGAAGGGGGGTCCTTGGGTGACAAGGAAACACTCAAGTGAGGATGAGCTGTTGCCATTTGGGAGAAGGAGACATCTCCCTAAGCACTCTAGTAAACCCTAGTATCAAGTTATTAATCCCTGCACAAAGATGAAGTGGGAATACATTCTCAAATTTCCTTTTTTCACTTTTAAATGAGTCATATTTTTCAGAAAAAGTCAGTCTGAAATGTTCATCCCTGAACCTGTAGAAGAAAGAAGTTGATGGAAGGATTTTAAATAGCACCTGAGGATTTATCCTGGCCCAGGCAGAAATGTTGGTCTTATGAAGACTAACCCTGTACAGGCTGATGATACTAAAAATAAAAATAAAAAAGTAAGAAAAGGGGTTCAGAGTTGCCAGTCGGCTTAGCTTCATGGATTTCAATGGCTTTATCTGCAATAAACCTGGAGTAGCAGTGTGGAATGCAGCTCTCCAGAGAGGACTTAAGCACCTGCTTATAAAGGTGTGGCAGTTTAAGCAATGACATATATATATATATATAAGAAACATTCTGAAAATATAATTGGAAGAAGCAAGGAGCACTAGATCCCAGTGCTGGACTGCCTCCTGAATGACCAGCTCCTTGTGCAGAAACGCTTGGAGGAGACTCGGGACAAAACTGAGACTTGAGGCAAAACACAAATGCCTAGTTTGAAACATGTAGATAGCCCTATTAAAGGAATGAGCGAAGCCCTTGTAGGTTTGATTCTCTGGCACTGCTCATGCACTGAAGGTGCTGGTGTGTTTAAATGACTTCCCTGTGCTGACAACTGAACCTGGCAGGTGAGGACCGAGTGAAATTTACTACCTTCTGACAGTTTTGTGATCCATAACAACTAAATCAGATAGGCTTAGTGAAGTTTACAGTGGACAGACATCCTTCTTAGAAAGCCACCAAGACATTTAGCCATCTTATGGAAAGCCTCATCATACTGTCCAAAAACAAGGTGGGCAGGTCTGCTGCGTGGTTCCCTTAGGGCATGGCAGAAAGGCTTTTACGGGGCTGTGCATGAAGAGATGATTGTGGCTATCTTCATTTTTCTGGGTGTAGAAGAGGTTTGCTGATTTAGCATTTTTCCTGAATGTTAATTTGATTAAAAGAATACAAAAATAACAATTAAAAGCCAGTATATATTCCCTAAATTTGTGCTGTCTGCAATAACAAGAAACATGCTTTTAATTTTCCTTACAGATTTCTTAAACTTTTTATATAGCAATTGGGGCATACTCATAAAAATCTATCAGGCTTATTCCCTTATGCATGTTATTGCTAGTTCATTTTCCATCTTCCAAATGTTCAGAAATGTCGGTTTTCAATAAAATCTTCTTAGCTGGAAATTGGAATTCAGTTATGGCAATACACTCCTAAGTCAAAAAGTGAGCCAAACAATTTTCACTGCATTCTCTCTGCTCAGTCACAGTTTTACAATTCTGGAATTTAGCAAAAAAATAAATAAATAAATAAATAAAAAGAGCTGTGAATAAGAGACTTTTGCCTTCTTTTCATCTTCTAAATTATCTGAAATATTTACCTACAAAATTGCTGTTGTCCTCTTCCCATAGTACAACATGGTTTGAGATTCAGCCACCTGAATATGAATCTAGTGACTGAATCTGTTATGTCCATATTTGTGGGTTGACATTTTTCTCTGTGAATACTGGGTAGGATTTTCTTATTATAGTGGTCTGAACTGTGGAGTAACGGTGATATATAAACAGAACTATATAAACTCTGATTATTTTTCACAATTTTGGGCAGCATGAAAATTGAAATGTAAATGAGTGGTTCTCCCAGCTGAAAGAAGAGAACATTTACTACTGTACTGCTGACAACAGACCTGTGGGAACATCCCTGCAGGAATTAAAAAGACAGTTCACAGCAGAACAAATGAGAGAGACAAGAAAAACAAGGTTCAGAGATAAGAATAAGAATCCTGTTAAGTGATTTAAATTTAAAAATCTGAAGCTGAGTGAGCAATAAAAATGAATTTCTTCATTTCCCCCCTTTGCACCCCCACCCCTCCCCCACCCCCCTGGTTATTGTCAAATAATGTAAAAATAAATGATGAGATGGATTCTTAATGTCTTGGAGAGATGTACACAGGAGAAACAGCAGCAATACAAATAATTATTTGAAAATTCTTGTAAGTTTTTACACTTTTACATACAGGATGGAAACCCTCTGACCAAAGACTATGTTTAATTGAATTTATTTTGTAGCTGTTATTACAAATTGTATGGAGAAATAACTGGTTAATGCACACACACATACACACAAATAAAATAGCTTTCTAATGCAAGGTTGAATCCTGCCACGTGTGTGTGAAAAATAAGAACTTGCATTGCGTCTTATTTGTCTTATATAGCTCAGAAAACTTGCTAGATCAGCTATGTGCACACAACTTTTTGAAAGTGTGTTTCTATAAAGATAAAAGAACATTTAAATTGTTTATTTTCTGATGGCAACAGTTATACAGCAACACGGTGAATATCTCACTCCTGACGTTCACTGAGGAATCACTGAAGTTCATCCAGTTCTTGAAATGTGATTTCCCACCCTAACATCCTGACTTGCACTGTTTATCCTTCTAGCCTGAGTATTTGCTTTTGCATCTGTACAAAACACAAAGCATTGGATCTGTGCATTAAAGTCACTTGGGTTAGGATTTCCACAAGGGGGTTGCTCCTCAAGCAGTAGTTACATGTAGAATCATTTTGTTGTTCTCTTAGTCTGCTGCTTGACTTCAGTTTGTCAGTGAAAGTTTAATTTACTAATCAATCAAAGAAGGTATGTTAATGACTTTATTTACTTCTCAGAGTGAAATTGTGTTGATTGCTTTGATCTCATAACAATCAATAAACAAGCAGGTGCTTTAGTTCTGTTTTAACTTAATAAAATGAAATGTAGACTTCTAAGTCTTTTACTTGACAGTTTATAATACCAGAGATTTATTTATTTATTTATAAGCTTTTACCTTCAATAGTTTGGTGACTAAAAATTCCATCCAGGGAACTGGAAATCATGTTGATGTGGTTCCTGCTTTGCCTTCTGATCTGCTGGGTGACTACATGAGTCACTTGAGCCCTAAGCTGCACCTCTTGTTGCTGATTTGAATGTTGTGTTACCACAGTATAAATCCCACTGAGTCCAAAAGAGCTGCCTCCAGGGAATAATATATTACTACTGAGACTACACATGCAGATAATTCAGATGATTGAAATATAAATGATACTATCTAACTTTGGCCAACTTCAACAATTTCTGACTATCTGTAAAGCAGATAATAACTGATCAGATCTATAAAAGACCAGGTATGAAAAATTAATTTTAATTTATTATGATGAATTCCTTGAAACTTTAAATCTTTTTGTTTGTTTGTTTGTTTCTTTTGTTCATCTATATAGGAAAGAAGTGGGATATCTTTCCATCAGAAATTTCTCTTATCTAATTCCTTTTTCAACTATTCTCGATTAAAATGTTCATAATAGGAAATTTCCAGCATTTCAGATTATTTCCAAAGGAGGCTGAGATGAGTTGCCCAGCTCATTAGGGTAAGATAGAAATATAATTCTCTCTGTTGTTTTATCTCAGTTTGGAGGAAGAGTTGTCATCTGAACATATTGATCTATCAGAGTAACCTCTGCAGTTGAGGAAACCAGTCAATTGTTCTCTGTGTGTTCTCTTGGTTACAGATTGAAATGTTTCCTGGAATATTTTAGAACAACAGCTTTACTTTAAAGAATATAATGGAAACAGCCCCTGAGTTGGTTAGATATACCTTTCCATCCTTATTCTCACCTATGACTAATATTCCCCTCTGTCATAAACATCCTTTATGACACAAAGTACTAACAGAGAGATTGGAGACCTGAGCAGAAGATTTCAGTTTATGTGAGACTAGGTGCAACATTTTTATTTTGATGAACAACAAGATTTATTATTGCTCAAGGAGAATATTTACCTTGGCATCTCTTCAGTTAGTATTTAGCTCTTGGTTCAATAAATCTAGGTATTCACTTATTCAGAAATCAATAGCAACTTAATTGGTATTGGCAGAACATGCAGTAAAAACCTTTTCAAGCTGATAATTGAGTGTTAGTTACTAAATATGATTAAAAATATGTACTTCATAGTATAGACCTGATGCAGTTATGACAAAGATTATCTTGTTATGTATGATCAGAGAATTTGGGGGTATGGAGCCACTTTTGTGTTGTGAGTAGAAAAAATGCTAAAAAATGGACACCCATCTGCAGTACTTGTTTAGGATTTGTTTCTTTTCTTCTATTTGTTTAGAACAGAAGAAAAATATTTCAGTGAATTAGTAACATGTTTCTAATTCCCAATAAAAATGATTACATGGTAATTAAATAATGGTAAATGAGTACATAAACAATATTTCAGATTAGTACAGAAACTTCTATCTCTCTGCCTAGAAATGTGTTAAGTATAAGCACATTCTGAAAATGTTTTGTTTTTGTTTTTAATCTTTGTTTATTCTTCATGTACCGAGTGTACTAAGGGCATTGATCCACATCTGTATATAACATGGTAATGTGACTGACACTAACAATATCCTCTTCATCTTCTGGGGTAGCACAATGCCACGGTCCTAGCCACAGGGAGTGATGTGGGATCTGAGGTGCCAGCTCTTGCTATTCCCATGCTCATAACCAGCAACTACATGATGCAAATGCATAACCAGCAAATGCACGATGAAGTGCATTTCAGTTGTACTGAATTTAAATAACATAGCCAGAGTACTTCACCTACCTTCAGAACTGGAGGAGTACTGGACTGTGATAACAGAGAATTCTCAGTGTATCACAACAAACACAAAATACACTCAGGATTTTGCATTCTTCTTCAGACCTAGTATCAAAATATCTTCCCCGTCTTTGAAACTGAGGCTCTCCATGAAAATGACACAGCCAATAATGACTTGAATAAGAGAGATTTATTACACAATTTCCAATTTCTGCTCATCAACAGAAAATTATTTACTTCTTTACTTATTATTACTTCCGCTATCTGGAAATGTCTTTCAGCCAGGCTGCTTTTAACATGCTGTAAACATGGTCATGCTCACCATGAGGTTGGCAGATATTTGGGTACCTCACTATGACCATAAAGAGTCCAGTAAGATCTGCCTGGTACTTCTGGAAGGCTGTCCTGTGCAGCAGTGACTGACTCAGCCCTAATGAGCACCAGGATCCAGCACTCCTGCTAGGAGTAACAGGAACATAATTTGTCCTGCACAGAAACAGAGAAGGATAGCGGTGCTTGCATCTGTTTCTGTATGTGACCTGCTGTTTGACAAATATTTATTTAATTTCTTGTGTATTCTCAGATTGATTAGGAAATAAAAAGGAGAAACGAGAACTTTTCTTGGGCCTGTATGATAGCCGATATCCCAAATTTAATGAGTATTAAGGGATAGTTCCAAATTAATAGCAAAGTGGGAATTAATCCTGATACCAGATGTTAGGAACTCCTACATGGCAAAAACACATCAGTCTTTGTATGGCTTTTGTGCCAGCTTCATGAGTTAGCACATGTTTAACTAATAGTTAAACAGGTGGGAACAGGCTGATTCAAGAAGAAACAAGAATTTTGTTATATTTAGATAAGTTAATATATATATTAAGGCACATAAACATCACTTTTATAAATAGAAAACGATGCCTAGTGTTATTAATTAGTATGATGGATATATGAGCATGCATGTATGTATAGTATTTTTCTTTTGCGATGACAAGAAATTTCTGAATTCAGGCTGTCAATGCTGAACACGTAATGAAACTGGCCAAGTCAAGATCTGACAACTCTGTGACCCTTATGGTGGTCTTAAACCTAATTGTTAATGGGATGCAAACGGAATATCTAACAAATAGGATAGTATGTTTCAGGAATCATGTCGAAATGCATGTGTAGTTGGAGTTTCCAAGTGAATGTGTACCTAACACGGTGGGGATAAAGGAGCATGTCCAAGAGACAGGTTTTCCTGCAGTTCTTTTTCAAAGATAAATTTTCATGTATCCATTGTTCTTATCCAGACAATAGGGCTGCAAGTATAAGGGAAATAACCTTTATAGTGGGTTTTGCCCCTTTAAGCTGTAGTTTTAGTGAGATTTAGTCTACTTAAATCTTGCCTAAATTTAAGGACTTATAAAATCCCCTAAAGTCCTAACAGCAAAGTTGTCCGTATACTCTTCAGGGATGCTTGCCCCCATAGGTGACTATAATCATAACATCCCCTTCTGTTTAGCTGAAATGGTTCCTAGATGCCTAAGTATTGTTGTTCAGTTGTATGGAATAATAGGAGTAAGACGAGTTCCCATACCCTGCCTGAGGGCTATGTGCAGTCACATGGACACCCATCTCTGGCAGAGAAAGAGCCATTATTACAATGGTCAGCACTGCAATTAGTAATGATTCTACCTTCCTCTTCCTCTCTCCCCGGCCACTTTTTATATTATTTGCAAAATATTTTGATAAGTAAGAATTGTCTACCAAGAAATTGGGTTCTGTACCTATGCATCAGGGAGCCTTGATTTTACATTCCAGGATATTTTGTGTTTCACTTCTGTTGTACAAAAATACAGTATTCTCATAATAACTGACAGTTTTCTGTGACAGTTTGCTGGGATGAACTTAATTAAAGAGTGGGTATTTAGCTGGCTTATCATTAACAGTCAACAGAAGGAAGAGGCTTATGTGGCATGGTAAAGTAAAAGCTAGCTGGCTACGTTGAGGAATAGGGAGGACAAACTCCATTCATCATCCTCTAAATAGCTCAACAAATGTAGCATGTGAGGATGCAGCAGGCATTTTAAGACCAGGTGGAATGACAAGTGATGGCCAAAATGGCATCAGTTGGCTGATAGGAGTTCAAAAGTTTAGACAAATGGCACTGAATGGGTTATAGTTACCCAATGTGACACTTAATGGTATTACCATTGCACATCTGAAACCACGTTTCCAGGGCTTGGTGCATAACACCTGGCATCTCAACCACCCCTGCTCTTCTCCCTCTCATGACACTCACCAGCTTGGTAACGATGGTGAGCAGAAGCCTTTCAGTACATGGCTGAGCTGTTTCTGCAACTGGATGTAATTACATCTACTCCTTTTGGAGGGGGTTCCAAACCATGCTATGGCTACATTTGTTTAAATCTGACATTTTAATTTTATGCATTCCAACTGGTAGCGCAATCTGTCCAGGACATTTCTTAGGTGGGAGATACGGGAATGGCATGTTCTGCTAGCACTAACGTTGGAGCAAATCAGTCTGCAGCAGTGGGGAAGTTACTTGAGAGCTGAACTCCTCACACTATATTAGATATGTCATAGAGTTGTCATTTTTGATGCAAAGCTTTCATTATACTTTTGGGGCTAAAGTCAGATTTTGTTATAGAAACAGAATTCCTGTTTTCAGCAAATTTCTTCAAATGGAAAGTGCAATAACGTGAATTATCCTTAACTTCTCTGTCAGATGTTGGAAAGGAATATTGATGGCATAAGAAAATGCCATTTCTCATACACATCTAAATTTCACCGAAGTCCAAGCAGTAAATAACCTATCTCCAAAAGAGACTTTGAGGTGCCTGAGTTCATTATGTGTTTCCCCATTCAACCTGGAATTTTTCTGAGCATGTGATTTCATTTAGCCATTCAGCCAGCTCTACAAGCTCTGGAGAAGGTATTTCCTGCCTACAGTGTAACCACACCACGTGTCAGCCAACAGCCATTTGAAATCTTCAGTGTCTGTCTGGTTGCATTGATCTTCGTAGTAATCCGTCCTCTGAATAACAGTCCTCTGGCTGGACTGTGTTACCAGAAGTGGCCATACAGCTTATGTTACACTTTCATGGGTTATAACCAGCATATAACTCTGGCAAGAAGGTCTGGAACCAATCCCAATGGATAATAATAATAATAATAATAATAATAATAATAATAATAATACCATGAAGCTAGATCCCCGTTGTTGCCTGGTCTCCTTCTAGACATTTAGGTCCTGCTTCTTGACTGGCAGTGGTTTGGGTTTAACAGGAGGGGGACAAAGCAAGCTGATGCAAGAGAACATGTGCTCCTGGAATGATATTCAGTGCTGTGGATGCAGCCACATGCAGGGTTTTAACTTCTTGGGTCACTGCTGTAATTACTGGATTATTATGCAGTAATCAAAGCAGCAGTGCTGGTCCATTACATTCTCATCCTTAGAAGACGGATGAGTACTCTGGAGGCCAAGTGGATGAACTACCTCAACATTTCTTGCTGATTTCTTGTACTCTATATGGGCACTTCACATTAGACTAAGTGACTTTACAGGTTTTCAGCATCACTAGTGAGAGCACAGAAATCTGAGATAGATAGTTTAGGTATCATGGACTGTCCCTATGGCCCAGGTGTTTACCATTCTGGTGAGGAAATATTTATGTTAGGATATTCTGTGGATGAGTGGGACTCTGCTTGGAAGGGATGTGACCAGTGAGCTCATACATGTGTGCGTCCCAGGAAACAGAGCCTTAACTTTGTTTTAAGGAAGGTATCCTCCACAGGATGGTGAGACAGTCATGAAGCCACCACACTGTCAAATACCCAAGTTGGACCTCTGCATGTCCCTCCTGACATCACAGAAAGCAGATAGGACCAGGGAAATGGTGTCTCCTAATCCTCAAAATCGCCTCTTCTGCTGAAGCCCTCTAGAAGCACTCACACAGGTGTGGTTGGGTACTGCTGGGATTTTTCTGTTTAAAACAATGTTGTCTGTATTCTGCTGTGGTTTGCATATAGCCCTCACCTCTGCACTACTAAAGCCTTTCAAATGTGCTGCAAGCAACACGACTATAGACTGCCATGCGCAGTTCTTTTTATTCCCAAGGAGAAATTTTGCAGGTTTCTTTGAAAGTTATTTAATAAATAATATGTAAACTGTGCATATTTCTGTATGTTTGAAAAAAATGCTGAAAGGTGTGTTTAGAAGAAGAAAAGAGTGGGGTTTCTGACAGTGCCATTACATGGCTGTGCTGCAGCCCAGGATTTCCTGGGCAAATCCTGTGGTACCTGCAGCAGCAGGGCCACATGGCACAACCCCCTGCCAAAAGTTTGCAAGGACATGGGAGCCCTCAGAACACAAGGCTGAGATTAATACGGTGAATACATCACTCAGCAGCAAAAAAAAAACTTTGAAGCTATTGTTAAGCAAAATTCTTTTGCTAGTTTTAGGTGTTGAAGATGCCAGCATTCTGGAAACAGCCTTACACAGCGTGGTCTGTGAGGAATAATAATTCAGGTGAAAGCTGAGCTTTCCAAGCAGCAAAATGTTGAAATGGCAGGTTTAACAACAGAGGAAGTGTTGAAATAACACAGTTTCAACATCTTTCCTGTCACCATCCTGAATACCTGCCATGTGAAGATAACAGCTTTTTCCGAGACATTTGTGAAGATCTCTGGTTGTAGTCTTCCCTTATGGAGCAGGGAAAAAAAGTGTGATAGTGGCAGTTTTTAAATTTGTAGTGAAATCTGTTCTGGTGAAAAGCACCTGACCAGCAGAACAGGAGATGAAAGTCTCTTGTAAGAAGACAGTACGGTTTTGTTGCTGAGGCAACAGTGGTACATGGGAAATGTAGATTCAACTTTTGACTCTAGCACAGATTTTCTGTGTATCCTTGCGATCAGTTAGGCATTGATTTAGAAAAGCAACTTGATTTTCTGATGGTGTGACTGATAGTAAGCATGTGTTTAAAGATGTGGTGAAATACAGGTCTTTATCCTGTCCAGGTACTTTGTCTATTTTGTTTGTAAGCTATATAAGTGCCTCACAATAAGAACTGCCTCTCACTGTGTTTTTGTGCAAATGCCTAAAACAAAACAGATCCATGGTCAGGTCTAAGGATGCTATCATAACACATGAGTTAATAGTAGCAATAAAAACACATAAACTCACTAAAGTTAACAGGAAAAAAACAAAAACAAAAACCTCCCATGTCCCTTTAGGTGTTTGATTTTTCCCCTGAAAAGCTAAATTACACAATGAAAATTCCACTGAATATGAGTTTGAACAAGACTTAATGTCTCGTTTGTCACCATACCAAGAGCAGCATAGGTGTCAAGGTCCATTGGATCAGGCCCTCCTGCTGCCAGAGCTTTGCCTGCTTGGAGCAGTCATGTGCTTGAGGGGGTTGGAAGCTGTGTTTCCATGGTTATGTAGCTCCCGACTTTCTTTTAATAACCCAGACAAGAGATTTGTTAATGTTCACTACTTATAATGGGAAGTTATAGAAAAAGAGATAACTCTCATGGGCTTTGGATTTTGTTCTTCTGCACTTTGCAAAGAAGAAATATCAGGTGAAAAGCCAGCAACGATTAAATTACACAAGTCAGGAGCTACCTGAAAACAGCAAAATATGGCTCTAATGCCATTGCTTATGAATGGCTCAAAAGTCAAAGCACAATGCGACTGGTACTGTAGTAAATGAAGCTATGACAGCCTAAAGCATTTACCTTTAGTGGCAAATTAGTGAAAAGCACCATGATATGTGAAGTGTTCTTATTGCAGTTATTGGTCCGTTCTTTGTGCATTCTTTGTCTGTTCTTGCATACAGTCCAAATAAAAATAGAAACGATACCTATGAATATGTTGAAAGAGGTTTTTTTTTCATCTTCTAGTCTTCTATGCATTCTATCTACGAATTCAGCATGAAGGTTTGCCAAGATCCTCATTTTCTGTGTCTGACTGAACAGTAATTGATGTTAGTGATCAGAACATGAGATTACCAATATGGCTGTATTGGCTTTTAAAAGCAGTGCAGCAGGGTGAATGATTCAATACTAATATCAGTTACCTTTTCTATGCTAAAAGGGCAGCTACAAAGGAAATAAACCTGCCTTGTGTATATACCGTAATTTGCAATCTGTTGAGGAAAGATGTATTCTCAAGGTCTGAAAATCTATTTTAAAATAAGGGTGAAAAATTAATACAAATAAGTTAACATCATTTATGATTCTAGACCAGAAATATTCTTGTATGAGAAGCCTTAAGGGACATGGAAATACATTCTGAAAAAAATTAATGCAGTACCTGTCAAAGTTCATGGTAGCTGATGGCAAGAATGGGACTTAGAAGATCTGTTTTACACTATCAATGCCATTATGTTCCCTGGTGATCTTAAGGATGTCAGGTTCACAGTTTTTCCCTTGATTTTTCAGAGGAACTGAAGAAAGTATAACTTAAGCTAGAGTCATTCAGCAACTTCGAGAATCAAACCTGCCTTCATGTAGAGTTACAAATCAAATTTGAAAATTATACTTCATGTATCTAATTTTAGGCAGCCACATTTAACCTTATTTCCTATATGACTGGAGTTTCTCCAATAGTGATGAGCAATGATGGTCAATAATGGGTCACTTTCAAGTGTAACCTACAAATATTCCTATAGTGCTCTGATGTGTTTGTATACAAAGAGTTACAGAAGTACAAAATAGGTTTCGATTTCTTAACTGCTTCAAACTGCTTTGTCATAACATTAAAGGAATACAGGGAGTTTAAGCAATTCTCTTAGGATTTTATTTGATTATTCACTTAAGAAAGAGCCTAATTTATAGCACATATGCTGTATCATTAAAATTAATGGTTTTAATAATAGCTTTAAGTATTAGTGACCATCTGCAGCACTTGCAGAAGTGGGGAGAATACTTGAATGCAGGAAAGAAGTTGCCATCTTAAAGACATATTTTAGTATCTGATATAAAATGACCATTACTAGAGCCTAGATTAAAAGTTGCTGAAACTGTCTTCAGTAGAAATGGAAATTTTTTCATTACATTTAGCAGATTAAAAGAAATAGATCTTCAAATGCTGATTCACAAATAGCTACTTGTGTGTCATGTTCTTGTCTTAAATCTTTTTTAAAAAAAGAATGTTATTTCACTGAAAGACAAACTACAGTTACCAGTATTCACATGTGATCACTGAAATGTTAGGAATGTCCTTAGAATGATTACAGTGTCTTAGTCTTTAGTGCTAAAAGGAAATCAATAATCTCATTTGTGTGATACTGAGACATTACACATTGTCATTCAATGTCTCATTCATCATTTTAATACCTGCTACTTCCAGACCTATATGCTATCTGAATCTGTACAGAATTTAAAAATAATGCCTCAGGGCAGGACCTAATCTACTTTTCTATGATCCAGGGATGCCATATCAACAATCATGTACTTAGAACAGTAACATTTTAGTCAATAACTCAGCTCTGCAGTTGTGAAACCTTAAATATACAGCATTATTTCTATAAAGGATAAAATTCTGCTTGAAAGAAACTTTGAATTTGTAAGGTTTCTGTTTCTGGTTGTGTTTGCTGGTTTTAAGAGTGCATAAATGATAAACTAAATTGGGGAAGAAATGATTATATGTCAAGTTACATGACAAGTACACTACAAAATGTCACAACTTCTGAAGATCGGATGGATCAAGAGCTAAGGAGAGGAATAAAGGCATCTCTGGTTTGCAGTTTCAGATAGATACACAGATACATCTATGAAAGTAATTGCTTTTGAGTCCAGTAACTAATGTCCATTCCTTCTAGCTCCTGGCTGGAGCTGAGCTGGTGATCCAAATGAGGAACTTGTAAGGTGCTCTGAGGTCAGATGGGATTTATGAGATACACCTGTCTCCTGTGGTACCTAACAGGTTTATGTGGCTGTTTACTGATGCAATTCTTATTATTGGCACCACTTTGAATTTCTCAGAGAATAAGGAGACAATGAACATAAACCTTAGAACATTACAGTGCTCAGCACTATGGTGACCAGTTTAGTTTATTTTTCCTGGGAACATGCAGCACACTTAATGAAACCTCTCAATCCTCGTTAAAAAAAAAAAAAAAAATCCCATTTCATGAGATGTTTTAATTACTTCTTCAAGTTTTCAAGTACAAGTATGGAGCTTTAGTCCTGAAGCAAAAGATAACACTTACCTCTTTGAAGGGGACCAGAAGTAGACTAATGAGTGAAGAGGACATCATTTTACTAAGAGAGAACTGTTGACTGAGCTGCTCTGAGAGAAGAATCATTCTCTCAGGACAACTTCTGCCAAGCTTTTAAGTACTGATCAACACTGAAGATTTGAGTTCAATAAGACGTTGCATATGCTTAAACCAAGATTTTTTTAATTATGTAGTTGAGTGGAGTCAAGAATACTTTTTAATTAATAGCATAGTGAAGAGCTTAAGTGAAGCATGAGAAATATTTTCTACTAGTCTAGGAGGATCTTGAACAACAGATACAGAAGCCAATGTAATGTCCTGAAATCCAAACAGAAAATGGTACAAATTATAGACTTGTAGAGGGTTTACGTGTACTTGACAAAGAAATTTATTTTTTTAGTTGGGAGAAATTGATGATGATTTCAGAGAAAATAAATGTCAATTTGTAAAATAACATTTTACTCATCTCAGTCACAATAGACTTAATCAGACTATTCAAAGAGCTCATGCAGTTCATAAAGCTCTGTTCTTTCTCTTGCGGAAAGGATGATTCTGGTGTTTTTAGCAAATAGAAGGTATTGGAAAAATGTTAGAAATTAATCACAATATACAATGACACACAATTTGGCAATTTTTATTGTGATTTTTTTTTTTAATTACAAAAACAATTTATTTGAATTTTTGAAAAATTCAATCTGAACCAAAAAAAGATAGGAAAAAAAACTCCCATTTTGTTAGTCTTTGTTTGGTGGAAAATGAAATTCTAAAGTGCATCTGAAGTTCATCAAAAATTGCATTTTTTCTGGCAATATTTTCCTGTTAAACATGCTTTTTCTGTAGCAGGAGAATATCAAATATTTAATATCAAACCAATTTGATCATCTTCCTCTCTCTCCCCCAGAATAGTTAGAGAAAGATCCAGCTGTGTAAAACCATTAATGACACATATATCTCTATATAGTTTCCCTATGTCAGTTCTGCAGAATGATTTCTCTCATATCACAGTGATTTCCCCTCATTCTGAGAGGCCACGACCATTCATGGTCCCTTTAGTGTTTCATAGGCAACATTGTCAAGCTAAGAGCTGTCCTGGACACAAAACAAGACTGGATAGAAATTTTAATTTAGTCATTGTGAGCCGTTTAATTTCCTAATGTATGCATATTGATTTAAAAGCTCATTATGTAGGTTTACAGGTGTCTCAAATTTGTGTCTCCAGGTTCACTTTTTATCAGTTCTGGTTGTCTTACATAAGCAAAATTTAACTGAATGACTTTTGGTTTACATCACAGTAACCCTCTCATTCAAAATAAATAAATAAATAATACATATTGTTGTTTTTCATGACTAACATAACTAAAGTGCTTGCATCTTATTTTCGAGCTTTTGCTGGAGCAGCTGGGAGTGTTCTGTCTTCTCTGCTCTGTCCCAAAGCCAGAACATTGCTTATGGCCATGGTTCTGTTGGTAATGGAGCTGATTTAAGAAGAGCCCAGCTATGTTCATTCTTTTCTCATAGCAATTTTCATGATAGCAGCATCACTTTTGCGGAGCTTGTGGTGGGCAAGATCAGGTATTAATAACCAGATGAGGAAAAAACAATTGGTTTTCATTGGCTGGTCGTATTGGCTTTACTTGGCAAGGTTTTGGTAGCAAGGGGGCTGCAGGGCTCTGTGAGCAGAGCCCAGCAGCTGCCCCATGTCAGGTCAGAGCCAGCTCCAGATGGCTACAAAAGGGACCTGCCGCTGGCCAGAGCCAAGCCAATAAGCAATGCTGTTTACACCTCTGGGAGAGCGGATTTTAGAGGGGAAAAAAAAAAAACAAAAACAAAAACAAAAAACCTGCAGAACAACAGCAGCTAGGGGAGCAAGGAGTGAGAACCAGCCCTGCAGCCACCAAGTGCAGCAGGAAGGCAGGAGGTGCTCCAGGCACGCAGCAGCAGTTCCCCTGCGGCCCGTGGAGAGGCCCCTGGTGCAGCAGGCTGTCCCCCTGCAGCCCATGGGTCCCACACGGAGCAGATCTCCACGCTGCAGCCCGTGGAGGAGCCCCCGGTGGAGCAGGTGGATGTGGCCTGGAGGAGGCTGCGGCCCATGGAGAGCCCCCGCAGGAGCAGGCCCCGGGCCGGAGCTGCAGCCTGTGGAGAGGAGCCCACGCAGGAGCAGGGGGTCTGGGGGGAGCTGCCGCCCGTGGGGGACCCGTGCTGGAGCAGTTTGCTCCTGGGGGATGGTACGGAGCCGTGTGGGAGCAGTTCTTGGAGAGCTGCTGCCTGTGGGCAGCCCCTGCAGAATCAGTTCGGGAAGGATGGCATCCTGTGGGAGGGACCCCACGTGGAGCAGGGGCAGGGAGTGACTGTGAAGGAGAAGCAGATGACAAAGTGTTAGGGACTGACCACAGCCTGCATTCCCCATTCCCCTGCACTGCTCAGGGGGAGGAGGTAGAAGAGGGTGGATGGGGGGAAGGTGTCTTTAGTTTACTTTCAGTTTCTCACTGCTCTAGTCTGCTCGTGATAGGTAATAAATTATATTAATCTCCCTATGTTGAGTCTGTTTTGCCTGTGATGATAATTGTTGGGTGATCTCCCTGCCCTTATCTCAACCCCTTAGCTCTTTCCATTGTATTTTCTCCCCCTTTCCTGTGGAGGAAGGGGAGTGAGAGAGCCATTGTGGTGGAGTTCAGCTACCCAGTGGGGTAAAACCACCACATTGGTTGATGTTCTTTTTTGTTTCCCTGTTGTTTGTTTGTGGTTGTTGTTGTTGTTTTGTTTGTTTGTTTGTTTCCTCAGAGTTATTTTGGCTGTGGCTCCACTCCATCAGCAGGGTCATTGTCCTTTTCACAAATTGGTGAACAAGCAAAACAGAGGAGGAGGCACTGTTACATTCAAAATCTTGTTTATGAGAAAAGAGGAATCACATTACATATATGTAAAGCCAAGAATATATTGTTAGTGTAATAGAAATCTTAACAGAATCATTTAAGAATCATTATTGGTCTAGATCTATTTGTTAGACTAAAAAAAAAAAAAAAGAGAGAATAATGATGCAATTAGCATTACTATTGAAGCACTTCTATACAGAAAAAGTCTTAATAATATCAATAGTACAACTAAAATATTAACATATAGGTCTTAGTTTTCTGTGCCTTTGTTGGGGAATGCTTACCCTTCCATTTCATCTGTGGTCTTAAAGTCAATAGCTTTGGGCAGCCATGGAGGACAAGACTATAAGTCATCAGCCTCCGCAGTCTTTTGTTGGCAAGAATCTGATGTTGATATTGCTGGTTTCTTCTTCCTTACTCTACTCATTTTTATATATATGCTATCACACATTTGCACATTTTCATCTGTTCATTGCTCTGCAGCTCCATGTTACATCCAAATTTACTCTACAGGGTGTCCTTCATGTTAGATAACATTGTTTACTTCTCTTTGTTACTGCTAAAACCAGCTTTGTTCAGTTCCAGGTCAGCATTTCTTTAGCTGCCTGCTGGTGAGTTTATAGCCATTGGCGCTCCAGTGCCAGCATGTGTCCCATCTCTTATCACCCCAGCCCTGTAGTTTTCTGTGCCACACACTGCCTCTCCAGTTCTCAGGGTCGCTGCTTTTGTAGCAGGCTTGTATTTCTCTACATGGCACCATTGTGTTAGAGTTGTAAATATCTCCTCCTACTATATAGAATAACTGATTCTTACAGCCATGTATAAAACCACGGTAGTACCACATGAAGGTAAGCAAAAATAGAAGATATTAGCCATAGACACCTTAGAAAGTCAAGCAGAGAAATTGCTGTCACAGCAAAACCAAATAAAACAAAGGTGCACACAAGTCAGGAAAAGTTCAGGCAGCGCAGACTTGACAAGTCTCAGTTCAGAGTCCCTGAAAATTCAGTACAAATCTTGTGCCCTCTTACTTAGTAATGGCAATACCATTATTGCAGAGCTACGGGTTAACAGTGGTGGAGGGAGTGAATGGAGAACCTGCTTGGTTAGGGGCTGCTGAATTTTATCTCTGTGTGAGATAAAATTTTCATTGCAGCTTGGTTTTGTATACATTACATTCTAAATTTTCGTATAAAGTTTTGTATACTATACATTATTAAACTTAGTAGATGCTGTGTGTAAAAGGTGCTAGTGATTCTGTATGTGCTCATGCACAAGGAATATGTCCTAATTTCCTAGAAAAAAATAATATATGTATATTATATTTATATATATATGTAATTATTATATATATATTTAAATTGAAATGGTGTGAATGAATAGGCCAGAGAGTTTGAAGAGCTTCTTCAAGAGCCTCTCTCTGAGAGGCATATTCCCCCTCTCCCTTGTGCCAATGCCAGCCAAAAAAAAGCGGGCACCTGATGCAACTGATCCCACCAAGGTGAGGGACTAGACGGAGTTGAGTTCCTGACCTTGCTTCCAGACTGGGTGACTTCCAGACAAGGTTCATGGAGCAACTGACCAGGGACAGGGGCAATGCAGGCTCATAAACTGCTGTGACTCTCCATCAAAAGATTAACAAGAAGCTATTGAAGATGGCTTTTTAGCTACCATACCTTTCTACACGGAAGTTTATGGACATTTTTTGCTGAGTTTCTTTGTTCTGTATATGTTGTGCAGATATAGAGATTACTCAATTTTGTTTCCTTTCCACTGTTTCTCTCCCCTTTTTTTCAGGACATGACATATGAAAGTCAGCCTGGGGCCTGTCAGCAGCAGATCAAAATATAGTAGCTAGTTGAGGGAATAACTGACCTGGTCTGAAAATAACATGTCCATTCAAAAATGCCCCCAAAAATGTTGTATAAACTTTACATTACTGCTTCTCCATAGTACAAACCAAAGACACATGCAATGTGAAATATGGGCATTAAAAAATGTTAAAGAGTATCCTTAACTCAATCTTTAGTTAGATTACCCCTGAACTGTATGCTAAAAATAAATTGTCTTTTAAAGATACAACTGTATATGGATGCTACTTTGAACCAGGGTGGAAGTACTAAGGGAATATTGCTCAAAACTCTTCCTGCCATACAGAGAATCAAGTGCTATTTAAATGGCTCCTGTGGTCCAAGCAAAAGACTAATGTGTGAGGAAGGCACACCTCCAAGCAAGGCAATCCTGAGCCAGCAGCTCACTGAGCATTAAACACAAAGGAAAACACAGTCCCGCTCTCCCTCTGTGGTAATGCACAGCATATCAGAGAGGCTGAGCTTCAAACAACTATTCCATTAAGACCGTCTATTATTCCTTTTGAGGCTGGAAATGTGAAGTGTAGCCTTTAGAAAATGTAATGTGGGGTTGTGGTTTGAATCAAAACTCTTCTGTGGTAAAAGCACTTCAGTTCTCATTCTTTCATTAACAAACATGAGGGGCACATTTTAAATTTACTTCTGAGAAAGAAATCTACTGTCTTAAAAAGCCAGGCAATGAAGGGTCAGCGTACCATTACTGTCCACTTCTGTCCAGTATCCTGCCTGAGGAGATAAGTTACATGAGGTGTAGCCTTTGGTGGTGAAGATGGCTTTGAAAGTTCCTGTTGTAGCAGAGCAAGATTTGACTTTAATCACGCTGTTCTGGCATGATCTGCTGTGTCTTCAGTTGTCCCAGCTTAACTGCTTGTGGTGGTGTACTGTAGACAAGCACACAGATATTGGGCTTGAAAAAAAATGATTCTTGGAGTGTTGCCTGTAACTGGGATCACTTCCATGAGCTCAGGCCATGAGCAGTGTCCATGACTCAGCTGTACCACACTGAATTAGGAGTAACTGATGGCAGACTTCAAGCATATTGAACACCTTTTAATTATTTCAGAAATAACATACTTCACTTTAGCTAGAGTTTGTGTATGCTTATTTTACCAGTAAATCTGGTGGGATGAAAGAATTTTGAACATAAATCAAAAGACATAATGAAACCAAGTCAGTGGCAAAATGTTCCTTGAATTAAATAAGCTCAGACTTCCACATGCTCAGGATTGACATTAGCTCTGCATTATTATTATCATCATCATCACCTATTCTAAACTCTTGAATAATACATATGATAAGACTTTTCTGAATTAATTGTCTTGAATTATATATTCTTTTTATTAAAAAAAAAAAAGTAATATATCTAACAATAACCTTGTAAGATTATCTCAGTGGTTAACTATCACTATTCTTAAAATTCTTACCTTTTTTTTCTTTTTATTATTTATTTATTTATTGGAATTTGCCTTGCTTCAATTTGCAGTCACAGGATCTTCTTTTATCTTTATCTACAAGGATGACATGCCAGCTACAATCCGATTGTTACCCAAATTAGTACTTACAGCCCATAATCATCATTTTTTTTTTTTCTTTTAAACTATGCAGGTTCAGACCTTTGAAGATTTCATTGTGGGCAATGTTTTCCAATCCTTCAATCATCTTGAAACCTCTCAATTTGTGAGCTGTTTTTAAATGATATATAGAATGAGTAGACATAATATTCCAGAAACAGCGGTACTACTGTTAAACCACTGGTATAATCTCTATCCACAAATCCAGTATTTTCTCCTTATCCATCATAGAATCGAATCTGAGAATGGCTTGTTTTGGAAGGGACCTTAAAGACCATCTAGTTCCAACCCCCCTGCCATGGACAGGGATACCACCCACCAGATCAGGTTGCCCAGGTCCTCATCCAACCTGGTCTTGAACACCTCCAGGGATGGGGCATCTGCAATCACCTTAGTTGTTTTGCTCAGTGCACCCTTGATCAGACAGTTGTTTAGCAGTGATTGCTCCTGCCTAACTATCTGTTACTTGTTGGGGCAGGAAAATGCAACATTTTCTGCCCCTTGTACTTGCTCTCTGCCTTCTCCAGGAGCACAACAATGTCCCGTGAATCAGCTCCACAATAGAGAATTCCTGTAGAACCATCCTGAACTACACATGTGCTGTTATCTCAAAAACCTTGTTTCAAAATATGATATCTTGAAGAAGAGAAAGAAAGGGTGTGTGGAGAGAGAAGAGAGATAGAAAAAATAAATCAGCACAATTGAACAAGTTATATGCATGACACTTCATAAACCCACATACATAGTTTATATACCTTCCCTTTGATTCCTTTATACACTGCAGACTGCAGGTAGCCTAATATATTCCAGGCAACAGTAAGTATGACTATCTCTAGACTTTATTTCTACACTTATTTTGCCTATTTGAGAAACCAGAGATGAGCATAAAATTTTGTCTTCTGAATTCTTATCAAATGTCTCAGGTACTGTAGCAAAGGGAGTTATAACTTGCTTATAGCTTCTACTCTTCCATCCCAGTGTGGAATAAATAGATTTTAACACTGGAATGCAGAGTAAGAGTAGCATGCTTTGTAATTATATGAAATCCATACGCATTTCTCTTTTCTAGGCCTAAAAAACACTGGGTTGAAATTTGGCAGATTGTTTTGGTATGTCATTGTGCTTTGGCGACAAGTCAGTTATTAATGTAACGTCACATAACTTTTCCAGCTCATGGGAAGGTATAGCCTGTTTCAACCATTGGGGTCAACTTATAGTTGTGTCCTTCTAGTGTCTTCCTCTGCTAATGAGCTTGGCCTTGGGTTTGAAATAAAAGCAACAGACAGATATTCTTGAAGACGTTACAGAAGGCTCGTATTTTCCATTTTGAAGACAGCTATTCTACCTCAGTTGGCTAGTAGTGTTTTATTACATATTCAGTGCACTCATTCTGGTTTTCCCAATACAAGCTACTCCAGACCTGATCTAAGCTTTACTCCTTGTACTGTTCATGTACTTGACATCATAAATTCATATGTCTATTAGTTTAAAAATTAGATAATGTCTGTGGAGTGGATATATAGGTTTCCACCTTTCCAGGTGAATGTCCAACATATCAAGCTGCCTTTTCCAGATTAATTCCTGACTGCACAACATCCTATTTTTGACTCTATTTTTTAGAGTATATCCTGACTTGGTGTAAACAGCCTGATAAAGCAAACAGAGCCTTAAAATTTGGTAAAATATGATTTCCCATAATAAAATATATTTTTCATGCTTATGTTAGCCCAGATGACTTGGTCAGATTTCAATGGTTTGTACAAAATGTAACAAAATGCCTTTTTCAGCTTTTTTTTTTTTTAATTTGAAGTTTAATTATTTCTCTTTGCAAAGGTAGAGTCCAACATAGGACTTTGCTATACAAAGTCTTAACAAGCTCTGAGTCAGGAAATGTCTATCTAATATTTAGAGATTCCAAGAGTGTACACTCCTTTCAGTTGCAGTGTGTTGTGATAGCCTGGCCTTTTTACCTGTATGCTCTTAGAGAAAGTCATCTTCTCCATTTTAGTATGGAGGTTACTAGCAGAGAGCAGTATTACCAATCTTGTGCTTCATTGGGTGTGTAGGTATATATTAGGCAGCAAGTAGGTCAAATCAGTCAGGAAATATGTGATACTAGAAACGAACAGTGGCAGAGCTTAATGTGCTTGGGAACTTAAAAATTAAAGCCTGAGGCATCATGGAGCTTTGGCAACTGCACAGTTTGGCAGTGTGGAATTTAAGTGTGGAATTCTCAAAACCATGGATTTGAAGCTGTGCTCTTAAATCGTGTCTAAATCCATGTTCAGCACATACATCCATTGTGGGGCCAAAACTTTGGATGTTAAAGCCTCACAGCAAGCTCTGGGTATTTGGTATACATCAAATTAAATTAAAATTTGGTCGCCAGCCCCTAAAAAAAGGATCATATCTGAAAACAGGATCTATTCTCTTCCATGACTGATGCTTTCAAAACAAACAAAAAAGTAATTATTACACTCATATGTCTGAAGCATTATTATTATATTTTTTTCCATAAATTCCAGTAGAAAAAATATGCAAGGGCATTAAAAATCCATCTAGCTCTGACAACAGTTAAAATATATACTATCAGATGCTGTAGAATTAAAAGTAAAAAATTGTGGTGCTATGCTGTATTATGATTATGCATTAGAATTAGTACAATCCATGATCTAGTATGCATGGAGAGGGAATTTAATAGTAAAACAGGAACATTGGTAACTCAGAAAATTTCAGCTTCCTTTATTCAGAAGAACAAAATTTGTTCTGGACACATTAAGCTAGAAATTATAGAAAAAGCTAATTCTAGGATTACAGAGTTGAAACAGCAGAGGACAGTAAGTACTCCATAATAAGCACGATTTTATTTCAACATGATGAAATCTTCTTCCAGATAGTTAGCAGAGGTTTTAGAAGCAAGAATACTCTTAATATTATGCGTGAACTGTATTTTGGCAGGAGATCTTATATAAGTTAAAATTTAAGCAAGTGAAGTCAAAATATTTTGGAAGTTTTAACAGACATGAGTGCAGTAATGTATATTACAAATTAGGATGTTGCAAAGAGAAGAAAGAACAAAGACAAGTGAATGAATAAAAATCAGAGGTTGTGTTATCCAGGAGTGCTGATCAGATGAGCAGGGCCTGGGATTGGTACTTATTGGGTACATATTGTGGTGAAGACTAAGTCAAGAAGAAGGGTGAATATAACTGAAACCCAGAAGCATGAAGCTGAGGAAGAAAGAAAAAAAGAAGAAAAAAGAAAAAAGAAAAAAGAAAGAAAAAAGAAAAAAGGAAAAAGAAAAAAAAAAGAAAAAAAAACAACTGAAGAATATTCACAAATTAGGGAGAGATTAGGTTGAAACAGAATTTAGGAAGGAAAGATAAGGAAGAAAATAAAGGAAGTAATCTTACAAGTCCTACAAGAAATCTAAATACCACGTCGGAATACAAAAAGACAAGTATTGTTCTTGAGTGCTGAAGGGAATAAGAACAGTGAAAGAGTACTTAATCTAGCTAACAGACTTGACATATACAGAGAAAAGGCACTGACACACACTAAAGCAAGGCAACAAAACAGTACTGGTGAGTGAAATGAAACACGATATTGTAGGGATGTCAGAAATATGGCAGAAAAGAAGTCTGAATAACACTAGGGTAAAAGCTATTCAGGAAAGGTAGGAATAAATGTACACTTGATAAATAGTGTTGCATATTGACCATGCAACAAACTGGAGGGATAAGTGATAGCACAGGTAAAGCAGAATTTCTCTGGTTCAGATTGCTTTGGGATGGCAATATTAAGACTCTGCAGAAAGCCTCCAAGATAGAATGTATTAAGATAAAATTTTCGAAGAGAGAAATTCCAGGTGTAGGTGTGGTTCTATCTAACTGTAAGTGGTTGCCAGTGTAGTAATTTATAGCACTCCATAAGATGGAGAAGAGAGTTTTCTGATAAAAAGACCAGGTATGTGAGATTGGACTGAAAAGGATAGTGTTGAGAGGGCTGATTAATCAACCCAAGGTTTAACAATCTGAGCATACTCATGGATGCTCAGTTATAAGTGGAGCTGAGGGTCACAGACTCTGAACTTCCCCTTTCTGGTGAGCTGCAAATTAGCGGTGGTTGTTCATCCTGCAGGAAGCCCTTGCCACAACTCTTGACACACTCCTTGAGCAAATGGAAGCCGTGTTAATGCTCACTGTGTGGGCTGAGTTCATGTCTGCAGAAGTTACAGAACAGGCTAGCCAGAGAAGCATTGTCTCAAAGGGAAGGTCAGCACCAGCATCTGTGATCTCCCCTGGAGTTTTTAAAACACAAGCGAGGAATGGGCCTATCCATTTTAGATGGAAGCAAAGCTCCTATGCTTAGACTGGAGGGAAAGAATAATGTGTGTTGTATAATACTGGAAAAACCTAGTAGATAAAATTTCAAAGTTGGCAGCAAGAAACCTTATTGAATCTGTATAACTGAGGATGGTGCATCAGCAAGAACAGCGTCATAGTAATGATGTCCAAAAGAAGGCAAAACTTAATATTAAAAACTATAGATCTGCGAGTTTGACCTAAGTATAATGAAAAGGTTTGGAGCAAATTTGGAAGAGAAGAATAATTCAGTCATGGAGATAAATGGAAAATGGAGTAAATACAATATTGTTTTATGACATCAGTTCAGTCCAAACTAATTCACTATATTTAATCTATGAGTTGCCTAATTTTCTAGAAAGAGAAAATACAGTGAGGGTCATCTGCTTGGATTTTAATGGAATGTTTGAAACTTCTCAGCCTACTTAGAAGCACACTAAATGACCACCCTCCTAATTAAACATTTATTATTTATTGGAATTCATTAATGAAAATCCTGATTAGAATGAAACACGCATAATATTTTAAGAGTTTACTATAGGTAAGCCAATTTGAAGTCCAATTTTTAACAAATTATTCACTCATGTCAGTGTCATTGCTTCTTACTCTTATTTCATTACATTGTTTAAGGCATGCTGTGCCAGATAATGCCATAAAAATTATTAAAATCAAGTTATATCACATATTTTTATTTCCTTCTTATTTTAGGAGTTATTTAATGAAACTAGACTAGTTTCATATTAATTTTCTTGACAAACACATGTTTCTCATTATTTATAATCTTATTATCTCGCTCACAAATTGAACCTTTAATATGTTTTCCAGAATATTTGTGTGAAACTCAGCTGATTAAATCTGTATTTCACTAAGTCCTCTTTTCTCCCCATTAGTTTGGAGACAGAGAATTAGGTAGGCTTTTTCCAGTCCTCTGGACATTATCTGTCTGTCAAGACTTCTAAAAGATAGTAATCAAAACTTAATTTGTCTATTTCCTCACTCATTCAAGGATGAATTATATCTGGACGTACCTACTTGAGTACATCTATGTCAGCTAAATATTCTGTAAACTTTCTTAGTCTGACTTATACTCTATTTTACTTAAAAACAAACAAACAAACAAAAAAAATGTTAATTAATTTATTTATTTGTTGGTAAGGACCAGAGCAAAGAAAGCATGGAAATGTTACCCTTCTTTTGAATCATTTGCATTCTTCCAATTTAATCTGTAATTCAAATGTAATGTGCAATTTCATATGTAATTTGCCATATATATCCTTCATCATCTAGCTTTACAAAGCAACTGCTGTGCTCTCCTGTGGCTCTCAGGTTTCAATACAGATATAACAAATCATATTCTCTGAAAATCTACCCTTATAATGTGACTATTTTTCTTTTATTTCCCCAAATTAGTCTATTTGTTCTACAGTTATGCTACCTGCCAAGTATTATATGGGCATTTGCATTTGAATTTAAGAAGTATTTCAGAAAAAAAATATTTTTTTTCTTTGACAAATATGAACAGGCAGGGGAAATTATTTGGCTTGTGTTTGTTGCTGTGTCAGTGGCATATCTTCTTTGGATTTGGCTGGCAGGTAGTGCAGCTTTTTTGATTGCTACATCAGTCTCCCTCACTCTAGCATCCTCTGATGCACTGTGAACTGGCTGCTTACTCCATACAAATTTGTAGCCAGCTCCACCAGTACAGATTACTGAGCTTAAGGAAAATTAGATCAAAAGAAGTTAAATACAATTCTTTTAATAAATCAATGCCAACTCCTTTTTTTTTTTTTTTTTTTCTGGGGTTTTATTTTGCGAACTTTCCTGCTTTATTTTGTGAATTTTCAAGCACGCTATTTCTGTGCATAATGGCATTTAGAAATTAACCTTGGCTTTCTCCTCTGTGTTAAAATTCAGTAACACAGTAACATAGATCTTGATTTTTCATAGGTGAAAATCATGGAGAATTTGAAGGTACTACACAATCATGTTAGATGTTAATTTTCTGCAGCTGAGTGTTGTAGTTCAGTAGTTTATCATTTTCTACCATTTTACTCTCTTTAGCTGTACTATGAAACATTTATTTTCACATTATTTGCATATCAAACTGCCACTTGCAAATGTTCAGAAATGCAGATGTACACACTCCTGTGTGACTCCCCAGTCTAGTTTCCTTAGACACATCTATGACAACTATGTGGAAATGGTGTTTGTACTCAGATTTCTTAACAAAGATCTTTCACCAGCCAATTAAGCAGGCAGCACTTGCTTACATTAATTACATTAGTTTAAATTTAAATTAATTTAGAATATATAGCTCCAAAACTTAGATGACAGAATAGTATCAAATGCAAATGCAAATGTAAATCTTCAGCAGCTAACAATGGAACAGGAGTAGATTTCAAGCTTTTCCAAAGGAGATGTCATTTCCTGAATATAAAAACAATAGGTGTATACAATGCACCAAGGTGGATGGTTTAAATCAGTGATTTTAAGTATCATTTAAATCAACTAGCATTAATTTAAACAATATTTATCTTTTTTTTTTCCTAAGATATTCACCAAAATAAAATCTGTTCTAATTAGCTAATATAATTTGTTAACTTTAATGAGGATTTTTGCTCAGTGAAGGATGCATGTCTGCAATAAATTGCATAAACTGTTATAAAACTAAATGCATTAATTGTGATTCCAAGTATTACTAGCTTTGTATGCTATAAATAAAAAAATAGTGATTTTTTTTTTTATTTTATGGAATGTTGTGCTTTAGCTCCAGCAAGCAGCTCGGCACCCCACAGCCACTCACTCACTCTCCCCAGGTGGGATGTGGAAGAAAGATAAAAATGCAAGAGCTCATGGGTTGAGATACAGACTGTTCACTAGGTAAAGCAGTTCACTGGTGCTACCCTCCCAGCTCCCTATGCATCCCCAGCCTCTCCACTGGCATGGCAGCACGAGAAGCAGAAAACTCCTTGTCTCTATGTAAGTAAGCCCTGCTCTGCAACAACTGAAAACATTGGTGTGTTATAACCACTATTTTAATCAAATATCCAAAATACAGCATCATACAAGCCTCTACAAAGAAAATAAATTCTGTCCCAGCCAAAACAATGACAAAAACAAATAATTATTTATTTTTTGTATAAACTTCATTTGAATATGAATTTCATTTAATTTGCACTCACTTAAAAATGAAGCAAAACAGTGTTTTGATATTGCTTACTGGAGAAATAAAACCATAGAAATGAAGAGGAAAGAAATTGAGAAATTGAGAAATTGAGAAATTAAGGAAGGAAGGAAGGCGGGAAGGCGGGAAGGCGGGAAGGCAGGAAGGCAGGAAGGCAGGAAGGAAGGCAGGAAGGCAGGAAGGCAGGAAGGCAGGAAGGCAGGAAGGAAGGAAGGAAGGAAGGAAGGAAGGAAGGAAGAGATTTGCCAAAACAAGGTTTAAGGCAAAATTAATTAGTTTATTACATGAAGAAAGTATTAACAATCACTAGTTCAATAGATTATTTTTGCTTCCCTGCCTTTCAAGATTTCATTTCACACCTCATCATTACTTACAAACTGAAACTGGAAAATGAACTTTCCTCCCTCTTCAACATGCTCTGAATCTCACAGCTTTGCTTCAGTTCAGCATTAAACTAAATTAGTCAAATATACTGAAGAGAAAAATATCCTTGTGCATCTTCACGAAACAAAGCTATTGTTAAAATTATCTTAACTTCAATAGACTATGGTTTTAGTTTTATAGCCAATAATTCCTAGCTCTTCATGCTCTTTTTTTTTTTTTTTTTTTAATTATAGTGGTAAACCTGCACCTCTTAATTGAATGTAAATTATGTTAAGGGTCTGTAAAGGAGACTGACTGTGAGTCTATGTACCTGTGTAAATAATCAATGACTATTCATGATTTTATGGTACAACTTAAAATGTATTATTTTCAATAGCTTCTACATTCCTTGAAAAGCAGTGTGTGTAGGGTGGGGGTGGGGTGGGGTGGGGAGGCAGGACAAAACACAACACTTGTAGCGGTTCAGAATTTGAATCGAAAAACTATTTGGCCACAGTGTCTAATACCTTGTATCTTTGTTTAAACCTCTGTTGCACATGTGCAGTACTATTTTATTGAAGGATACCTACAAGGCGTGCTGAATTCTCAGGTGTTTAATTGTGGGTACAGAAGTTTGAAATCATTGTGTCTCTGTTTTCCACCTTGGTACAACACAAGCTGAAGTGTGTTGCTTTCTGATTCTAGAACCCAACTTATCTTGACTTCTTTGTTTTAGTTGAAATAATCATTCATTTAATCACTAATAAATACTTTCAATGAGACTAAACAGCTTTATTCTACCATGAGTAATGTTTTGGATCTCATTGAAGACAGCCATAAACAGACCTCTAGGGAAGAATGAGCAAAGAACCAGCTTGTATGAGGACAAGGTTCTCCCTAATGATTTCCTAGCTTCCAACATTTTCCAGTTCAGTGGACTTTCCATGCCTGTTACTGTAGGTCTTTTTACCAAACGTGTATTGGATATCTCTTCCAGAACTTCATACAGTCTCCCCTTGGTCATCTAAATATTCTATATGCAAAACAGCCTTTGGCAAGAAATAATACAGCTCCTCTGCCCAATGTTTAAAATATTTCCTTTTTTTTTTTTTTTTTTTTTTTTTTTCCCACTAGCTTCATTTTACGGTCTTTAGTTTTGTCATTGATGTTGAGTATTCATGAAGACTGAGTATTTTTTATTGATTGAATTATTGTTGAGCAGTCCATCCCTCTCCTTCTTCTACACGGCCATGTTGATTTTGTAGATCTCTATCACACCTCTCAGATCATATGTTTTCCAAGCTGAAAAGCCAATCACGGATGAGTTTTGAATTTATGTAGCAAAGAGGTGTTTTCTCCCTTGTTCTCTGTTCATTCAACACATTCCTGACTTGTTCTTTATTTATTCTTCTTAATTTTTATTTTATTATTATTATTATTTTAAATCCTTCTGAGCTCAGATCTGGTATTTTCATAGAACTAGCTATAACACCCCCAAGCGATAACACCATAAGATGTACAGGTTTAAGTAACCCAAGGGTGTTCAGAGAGCTGGCTGATGTCATTGTGAGACCTCTCTCAAATATTTCAATAGTCTTGGTAATCTGGAGAGATCCCAGTCAACTGTAAGCTGGTAAATGTTGTCCCAGTTTTCAAGAAGGGCAAGAAGACACAGGCTTGACAGTCCCACTTCATTGGATGGAAAAATTACGGAGAATATTATATTCAAAGTTATAAAAAAAATATTTCAAATATGTGGTAGTCATTGATCATAGCCAACAAGGGGAAAGTCCCGTTTAACAAACTTCATTTCCTCCTACGACAAGGTGACCCACCTAGTAGACTGAGGAAAGCCTGCTGATGTAAACTTTCTGGATTTCAGCAAAGCTTGTGATACTGTTTCTCACAGTTTCCTTCTGGACAAAATGTCAAGCATACAGTTAGATAAAAACATAATATGATGGGTGAACATGTTGTAGTAAACGGGATTACAGCCGAGTGGCATCCAGTCAGTAGGGTTCCCCAGAGCTCCATTTTAGCGTCAGTTCTCTTTAATGGTAGAATAGTAAAAGATAGTGAAGAGTCTAGATGGGAAGACATATGAGGAGCAGCTGAGGTCCCTTGGTTTGTTCAGCCCAGAGCAGAGCAGGCTGAGGGGAGGCCTCATGGCGGCCTGCAGCTCCCTCACGAGGGGAGCGGAGGGGCAGGCGCTGAGCTCTGCTCTCTGGGGACAGCGACAGGACCCGAGGGAACGGCATGGAGCTGGGACAGGGGAGGGTCAGGCTGGGGGTTAGGGAAAGGTTCTGCACCCAGAGGGTGGTTGGGCACTGAGACAGGCTCCCCAGGGCAGTGGTCACAGCATGGAGCCTTGGACAACACTCTCAGACATACGGTCTGGATTTGAAGTGCTCCTGTGTGGAGTCATTTGTTGGACTCTATGACCCTTGTGGGTCCCTTATAACTTGGGAACTATTCTATGATTCTAAATTTTCAGTCCTGAGAAGTAACAGACAGCTCAGAATCCACTTTTTCTGAAGCTTGAACTGGTTTTACTCATTGGTATCACTTTACGTTTGTTTACACTGAATTTCATATGATATTTTATTGCCCAGTCTTGTCAGTTATTCTGCAACACTTCACAGTTGGAACTCATCTTACTAAATTTAATAATTTTGTACCATCAGCAAACCTTATAATCGATTATTCTCTTTTCTAGGTCATTTATGAATATTTTAAGCAGCATCGGTCAGCAGCACAAATCCTTGAAGAATCTACTGCTGGCCTCCTGATCTGTAAGAACTATTTATTTACTCCTTTTCTCAGTTTCCTACAGTTTATCAGTTTTTTTAGACATGCCAGGGCCTCCTCTCTTTACCCACTATCTTTTTCACTAGTTTCTTTTAAAAACATATTGGAAATCAAAATAGAATAAATTAATCAAGTTTTTTATTATTAACAGACTTTTTGATCCTTTCAATACCCTCTAAGACACTTTTAAAGCTGGACTTCCCCTTAAAGAAGCCATTTTTAGTATTTTTGTTTGTTTGTTTTTAACTCAGATTGTATTTATCTAGAGATCCACTAATGCATCCTTTATATTCTTTTACTGATCCTTCTGATACAGACATCATATTTACAGTTTGGTAATTCCCTGAATCTCCCATGGAAACTTTTTGAAAATTGACATCCCATTTTCTACCTTACAGCCTCTAGGAACCAAATAAATTTTAAATGATAGATTGTATACTATGATTCAACTATTTCATCCTGGGCTTCACTTGGAGCTCTTGCCTGATGATTTCTTGATGATTTCTTAGCATTGTCTCTGTGTACTTATACCACAGTCTTTTCCACAGCTATCTCCATTTCAAACAGATCTCTGAGGACATCCTGCCCCTTCCCTACCTGCTACCCAAGAAAAGGCTTTCATGTGGGATCTATTTTTTTTTTCATTTTTTTTTTTTTTTTTACCTTTTGCAGCTTCTGTGGTATTTATGAACTTCTACTTAATCAATAATTCTCAGTTTGCTTTTTAGGCAGGACTGATGCCTATTTGAAGATTAGGTGTCTCCAAAATGTCCCTGAAAGTGCTGCTGATTAATTTTCCCATCTTTCTAAGTTCCTCTAATTCAAACATCCTGGTCTCATGGGCTGAAATTCTCTCTGTGAAGCTTTTATGTTGCTGATATTATTCCTGTGTGCCATTTTCCCATAGAGAAGACACTCATCATTTGACATTTAATATAGTAAACTGGGAAAATGTTTCCCTTTTGGCTGAGTTTGTCCTTCATTCTCCTCATGAACAAGTAGGTGACTTCCAAAGCTGTCCTGTATGTCCATGTGATCTAACTGACATCTCTTCCTTCTGTACTTAATGCAAAAGCTACAAAGCATGAACAAATACTTGCAACAATAACTGCTCTAGTAAATATATGAGGTTTATTTTTACAAAGTAACAATTAGGAAAATAATTTATTTAGCTCTATATGTTTTTCTTTAATGATTATAATGACATTTAGGCTGGGGGGGGAGAAAAAAAAAAACCACCTCACACCATCTGATTTTTAAAAGATGCAAATTTATGGAAGAACAAAAGGTTCTATAAGAGCTTTTAAAAGAAGAACATCTCACCTCATATAAATTCTTAAAATTCTATAAAAATTCAGTATCACATAAGAATTTTCCATATAGACTTCTCTCCTCCCAAAGACTTTGAAGAAAGATTTCAAAAATATTCTAGACAATCTGTATACAGAAAATAGAATTGAGTAGTTTTGTACATCATTCTCTGGGAAAAATATTAAACACAAATTCCTTCAGTGTTTCTCTGAACTTTTAACAACTAACAAAATGCCAAAGGAAGATAAGGCTATCTTGAAAACTCTGCATCTACAGACTGTCTATCCTTCCTAAGACAACACATGGGAATATTCAAAAAAATACTACCAAGAGTACAAGACGGTTAAATCCTGAAACTACAACAGCTCTAGAAGATACAGAACATAATCAATGTAAACTTGTATAAATGTACCAGCTGTGGGGTTCTAAGACTGTGGGCTAAATCTATAAGATAAGGACTGAAAGCCAGAACTGCTGATTTCTCTTTGGAGGCTCGACATTTCATTTTAGTGTATCATGAGTGAGTCTCAATGCTTCTATTTGCAAAATAATCGATGTTTTAAAAACATAAAGGTTCATCTAGATTCCCTGCTTGGTATCCAGATTTTGGTTTTCATTTGGCAGATCTTGATTCTGAAGTCCAAATCAATCTGAAATATGGATCCAAAGCATGGTGAAGCACGCATTTTTTAAATGTTTCATATGAAGAGAGTCAATTTAGGTTATATGTGGAATATTTGTGAAGAAAAAAGTCATCTGTTTTTGTTCAGTTTCAATACCTTGAAAATACTTCCCTGCTGTGCACTGGCATCTTAACAATTTTATTATTGCACATGATTTTTCTCTAGATTGGTTAATTCACAAACAACTTTGTGATTTTTTACGACTCTTTATGAACAGATGGAAGTAAGAGTAACTCCAACATCTGCTAGGTAAGAATCATCTTAAAATCAATAAAGATGAAAGCTGGCATTAAGTGCTAACATGGATAGATCTGTTATGTTTGAAATTGCACAACAGAAATTGGAGCTTTGTTGTGAAGTAATTACTAAGGGGGGCATGCAGAGCAAGAGACATACAACATTCCAATTATTTTGTATGGCAGAGATTAAGTCTACAACTCTGTTTTAACTGGATAGCTGAATGAACAAGAATCTCTAAAAGCAGTAAGAGTGCTGACTGTTCAAAGGTGATTTCACAAGTTGGTTTCGGAGCACAGGTACACACGCATCAACTCTGTTTCCTGTAGACCAACATTCCTAACAGCTGCTTATGTGAGTTTTCACAGAATAATAGAACAGTTGATGTTGGAAAGAACCTCTGCAGAACATCTGGTCCAAGACCCCTGCTCAAGCAGAATCATCTAGAGATTGTTTCTCAGAACCATATCCTTTAGAGTTTTGAATATCTCCAAGGAGGGAGACTCCACAACTCTCCCCCTCTAATCTGGTTTCTACCTGGAGCACTGCATTCAGCTCTGGGGCACCCGGCATAAGAAGGGCATGTACTTATTAGAAGAGCCCAGAGGAGGGCCAAAAGATGATCAAACAGATGGAGTACCTCTCCTACGAAGAGAGGCTGAGGGAGTTGGGGTTGTTCAGCCTGGAGAAGAGAAGGCTCCGGGGAGACCTTACAGCAGCCTTCCAGTGCCTAAAGGGGGCCTGCAGGAAACTGGGAAGGGACTCTTTGTTGGGGGGTATAATGATAGGACAAGGGAGAATGGCTTTAAACTAAAAGAGGGTAGGTTTATATTAGATTTTATCAGACGAAATTCTTTACTCTGAGGGTAGTGAAGCACTGGACCAGGCTGCCCAGAGAAGCTGTGGATGCCCCTTCTCTGGAAGTGTTCAAGGCCAGGCTGGATGAGGCTTTGGGCAACCTGCTATGATGGGAGGTATCCCTCCCAATGGCAGGGGGGTTGGAATTACATGATCTTTAAGGCCCTTTCCAACCCAAACCATTCTATGATTCTATGATTCCATGATTCCACAACCTCTCTGGGCAACTTGTTCCACCTGTGTGTTTCTACCTGGAATTTTCTACTTAGAGTTGTTTCTTGATCATCTGGGACATAAATTTATTTTATTTCTGTTTGTAAGCAAATCACGCCCCTTGAGATGTATTTTGTATTTCTGTTCTTGTGATGATTTTTAACAGCCTCCATCCTCTTTTTAAATTACCTAATTTTGTCTGTGTGTTACTTTTATAATGGAAATGAAAATGAAAGACACAAGGTGGCCTAGCCGGTGCCCTTCATGCCCTACTCTGATCATATTCTTGCAGACCAGAGCTACTTTCTAATGGATTGGCTTGGAGCAGTTATGCAGCTCTATGCATCTGCACTGCTGTACCTCTAGCCCATCACGTATCGTTTGGTACCCGCACTGGCAATGGGAAGGAAAGAGCACAAGGTGAATGAGGACACCACTTAACTGCATGAGTATTAGGCAACATATGACAACACACCCCACAGCGTAGGTGGACTTCCTGGAATAACCTGACACTTATAGCAAGAAATATCTGATTTCTTTATAGTATTCATGAAAACTTTTTACTTTCCATCTCTTTATTAAATAGGCCAGTCCAGAGGACTAAGGTAATTTGGAGGCAGCTATACAATTATGGACTGCTGTCCTTTGGTAAGTAGCATAGTGCTTGTCTAAGTGAGAGAGAGACAGTGGCACAGACTTCCCTGTACGTGTGTTGGCAGGGAAGGTCTGTACAGAAAGACCTATTTTCTAGAGCCCATATTAGTTGCCAAAAGCTCTGTTAAAAAAATGCTTTACTGAACAAATTGGGTTTAAAACGTGTGTGTGATTTGTCAAAATTATAATCTGCGGGGGTGATGTTCAGCTGACTCTGTGTAGCTGTCTATTGTAGAAGGCTATATTTGATCTAGTCGCTCTTGGCTCCCTTTGCAGCCAATAAAGGCACTTTTAGATCATGACTCACCTACCCCTAAAGTAGATACCGTTTATGTCCTAATACAGAAATGCCTGTACTTGGCTATGAGAAGAGTTGAGTTTGACTGCTTTAGAAAAAGATACGTAAAGTGGGGTGAGATAATTCCCAGCCTGAGGCACTGTTGTTCCAGCATGGCTGTTCCCACAATACAGTGACAAATAGGAGGTGTGTAATTCAACAGAGAAAATGTGTGATTGATACTTCCTCTATTAGTGCTGCAAAGCTATAGATGCTAGGAAGCTTGTGTCATTTTTTAAGGGAGGTCAGTTAATGTCTAACCAGCAAGAAAGAAATAACCAGGGAAAGATCTTTAAGAGTGTAGTGAATATATAATTTGACAGAAGCCATGCTGGGTAATGTACACTATTTTCATAGGACAGTCCACAGCAACACAGCAGTACTAATACAGAAATGAATTTCCTTTACTTTGAGCTTTATTCTGCTCTTTTAACACTCTTACACACATGTAACTTCACTGATGAAATTGATGAAATTACTCCTGATGTAAGCAGCGTACATGACAGTGGCATCAGTCTTCTATTGCAATTCGCTTCTGTTCAATCTATTTGTTCTTAGTAAAAAAGATTTCCTGTCATTTCCTGTAATATAGTTTTGTGCTATGTTTTGCAAAGTGGTTTCTGCACTAGTATTTCCAATGAAACACTGTCACTAATATTTATTTATTTATTTATTTATTACTGAAAAATTGTTTTCCCCTTTTAATCTCCTAAATATCTGCTTTTGCAACTTTAAAATCCTACGCTTCTGTTCCTGAATCTATATTCTCATCTACTTCCTTCGCTGCTGTTCTCTAGGCTGTGCTCTGCAGATTGACATGACTGACTCAGATGCCTTGATACTATAGAGACTCAGATATTATGGTAATGAACATGATAGGTACATTAGACTCCAAGAAGGACTTCAGGGTCATCATAGATAATTACCTTAACATCAGCTGTCTGCAGTGCTGTGACTAAAAGGGATAATGTGAACTTCAGAATTACATTAAGAGGAAGATACATCAAGCAGAGGTAGGAAAATAATCTGGAATTTGTGCGTGTGTGTGCATCTTTGCCTGAAGCACTGCTTATGGGGCACAGCTGGAGGCAGATCATCAGCATGGCTCTGTCAGCGCGCCAGGGAGTTGCAGGGGGACCCTGTCTTTAAACGTGTGGCGCGTGTAAAGCAATCACACATTCATGATCAAGGTGATTAGTGGAGTTTGGAAGAACATTTTCCTTTGGATTTGACAGATTAGTGTGGTTTATGGTTTTACTTTATTTATTTATTTATTTATTTGTTTATGCATTTGTAGTGTCAAGTAAGGAATATTCGGTTTTATTTTACCTGCTCAGTGTCATGACTCTGAACAGCTCTCAGACTCTGATGGCAAAGTACTCTTTCTCTCTCCTTGTCCTCACTTGCAGGACCGAGAGGTTGGAATTTTAGTGGCCATAGCTGGATAACATTGATTTTCAATTGATAACAAGCAGTCAGGCTAGATGGCCTAACTTTTTCTTCTTTTCTCAGTAGAAAAGATCAGCTGGAGGCAGGTATGCTCTATGTTATATTCTGTAGCCTGGGTCCCCATGTAGTGATTGCCTGTATGCATTTTTTCCTTGGTTTTATTTGGAAAGAAACCTGTTGGGTAGGCGGGGAGGTACTCCATGCCTTTTGGTATGAGCAATCTGGGAAGACCTGTTGTGCAGCAGGGACTCAGCTAATTTCTAGGGAAGATTTACATTTAACCTATTACTTGTAGTCTGAAGACTTCTTGGACCTAGGTAAAGGTCCTTTAAAGCCCAACTTTCTGTTCTCTGCGTAAGAGTATGAAAGAAAGACAAGAAAAATGATGTCCCTGACTAGTCCAACAGGATATATATATATATTTTTATGTTTTGCTACTGAATAATTTATGTGTTCACCAAAAGGTCTAATATGATGCCTATAATTCTGGGTACAGGCAGCAACAGGAAAAGCCTAGAAGTTCAGGAAAGTGTGTCTAAATTTATGCCTCAAAGTTGGATGATTCATGTTCACCCAACTATACTCAACACTACAAATGTCAAGCCAAATCCTTGGCTGGAAAACAGTTTTGCACTCATTGACTTTAGTAAAATGCTTGATATTTGTCCCTTTAGTACAGAGAGGATTGTTATGATATTTGTTTTGCGGAACAGAGCACTGATTTATTGAAACACATGACATCAATCAAAAACATTTTTCCAGTTTTCCCAGGATTGCTAAACAGGGACAAAAAATGAAAGATTATTCGTTGTCCCCCTTCCCTCCCACCCTGTGTAAAAGCTTGTGGAAATTTTCTAATATTTCTTTGAACTTATATCTGAATTTCCTTATGAGTAGTTGAATGACAGAGGAAACTATTCAAATTAAGCTTACATATATGGTCTAGAGAAGGAATCTGCCTATTATGTGACCTCAAAGATTAACACTATGGCATTACCATGAGATCACAGGGTAGAAAAACATCAGATAAATGTTTTAAATGGCAAGTCATATCAGACTAACACCAAAGACTCCAACAAATGAAACTTACTTGTTAACAAACTGACATTATTTTATTTAAAGGTCAGCTGACAAAAGGGTATGACTCCCAGGAAATCTCTCACATGCTGTGAGCAGCACCTCCCAGGGGAGACGCTGACCTTTTCCAGGGGAGGAGCTACTAAGACTGGTAAAAGTCAGTGATTTCCAGAAGAAATATAAAAATCATTATACAGTGAACTAGGAGTGGACTTCTAATGGCTGCATGGTTATTCTAGGACAGGTGAGACACCATGGAGTCCATCGATTTCCTTCATTTGAACTTTTTCCTTGGTGGCTGGATGCTGGTGGGTGCACCAATGTTATGGAATCAGCTTGCTGGGACTCAGATGAGAAATGCTCTTGTCACAGAAGCTGGGGAACAAATCTCTGGCAGGTAGCATCACCACTTCAGGAGTTTTAGAAAGATGACTTTATCCCCATCTACCATAGGTTTTCTTACAGCTTCTTTGACTTCAGTAAGTGAAAGCCATTCTGCATGAGCTGAGAACTGACTCATTGCCTTGAAATAACATTAAGATGAAATTCTCTTTTTCATCCTCCAGATGGGCAGATGTGTTCATAAGGGTGTTAGCTGAATGACTGCAAGCTCCTTGTACCAAATAACTAGTTTCTTAATGCCACACTAACCCTGACACAGCTAAAGGCAGATATATTGAACACCCACAGAAAACTGCCTGAAATCCATCTTGCATGTTAAAATATTTCTGTCCCTAGATGCACAGTGATCACAAGTACAGACTGTGTCTGAAAAAAAATGATAATACAAAGCAGAAGCCAAAGAGACCAGGCCACGTACACTATTCATTACAAATATACCCTCACTTCAAAAATACATCTGTGGTGTGTGTGCTCTGTGTTAGGTCTTCTATATGTCAGACTGGATATTTGAACAAAATTGTTAATGAATGTCTCTAGTAGCAGAGCTGTGAGTATTGTAACAATGGTTTTGCTTTTGAAAGCCAAGTTCAATCTAATAATATGACTATAATGACTTACAAACAGGAAGTATATATATATATATACACACACATATATAATAAAATATGAAAGAATGCTGAAAAATATTTAAAAAAAAATAAAGTGTGAGATTTTCTGTATTTTCTCTATGTTTTTTCAGGGCATACTGGGCTACACTGCATCCTCATTATGGAAAACTCCAATCATTCTCAGGGCATGTACTTTAGTTCAGCTGTAAATTATTGGATATGACACTGGAATCACTTGTGGGAAATTCTGTAACCTGAACTATCCAGGAAGGCATAAATGATCATAATAATCATATTTTGGCCTTCAAATTTATGAATCTATGTTCATTGCAGACTGCTTTCTCTCTGCCAGGGATATATCTCTTACCCTGAGTCTGTAATTCTGCAGTAGAAATCAGCACTGCAGTGAGATTTTATCCTATTTTCTATCCACATTGTTTTTTACTGTAGTACAATTCTTCCTGCCGTTAAATGAAAACAGAGTTGAAATCCACTGAGCTACCTCTGAGACAAAACAATCCCAGTAGTAATAAAATGAGGTCCTCTGTGTTTAAAAGAGATTGCAACTTGACCATTTAAATTTTTGGACTGGGAGGTACACTGAGACACACAAGCTCAAGAGGAGTTCTCCATGTACAGCTACCAGAAACTTATCACTTACATTTGTTATGCTGCAGAGACTAAAGAGAGAGCCTCAATTTCCTGCATGAGCAACTGGTGAGGTTCTGCTCTGTCTGATAAATGATGCTGCCTATGTTAAGGGGCTCTGGTTGAGACTGTTTTGGCATTGAGACTCGTGGAACAACTTTGGTGACAAATGCATGGCTGGAGGCCCTTGTATTAGTCTGGAGTCACTGAGCAACTGAGCAGCATTAACAGTCACTGAGAAGGCAGCTGCACTCTGACGTCCTTAACTGAGCCAGACGTATCTCTCTGATGGGGGAGGATTGCTAGGAATTTTATTTCAGTGTTGTCATCTATATGTTGTAGCCTATTGCCTCCCCGAGTCTGCAGATCTTCCTGCTAGGAACACCATGGCATTATCTATGATTGCTGTTTCCTCATTCCTCCTCTGCTGAAATCTTCATCTTAACTCATCCATCACAGTGCTCATCTAGTCGAGAACCACCTTGCTGACCCAGGCATATTTAAAGCACTTCTTGCTGCTCTCATGCTGTACTAGGAATACAGTATCATTACCTCATTAGTCATTGCCAGGACTTCACACAGAATTCAGAAATCAAGTGCAAACTACTCAAAGATCTTCTAGCTATATCTTCTAGCTATCAGTAAGCAAACCATCTTCAACTCCTACAAAATTTAACGAGAATGAAAGAGTCCAGCAGCCACTAAAAATCCAAGTTGTTGAATTTAAAGACAGACATACTTCCTAGTCTTATTTCTCCTCTGTTTTCACCCTTTGTCTTAACATTAGTCATCTTTTCCAGCCAATCCCGTTTCCCTAATTCTTCCTCTGTGGCATGTCTGCTAAATGAGTGAGACCTACTTTTTCTTTTTCTCTTTCTTTCTTTCTTTCTTTCTTTCTTTCTTTCTTTCTTTCTTTCTTTCTTTCTTTCTTTCTTTCTTTCTTTCTTTCTTTCTTTCTTTCTTTCTTTCCTTCTCTCTTTCTCTTTCTCTCTCTTTCTTTCCCTTTCTCTCTCTTTCTCTTTCTTTCTTTTTCTCTTTCTCTCTTTCTCTCTTTTTCTTTCTCTCTATATCTCTTTTTCTCTTTCTCTCCCTCTTTCTCTGTTTCTCTCTCTTTTTTTTTTTTCTGTTGCAAATATTCTACTTTAGTGTGACTTTTTTATCTGAGTTTGTAACTGCATTATGCACACTCTAGAACATTTTGGAGATGCTATTTATGTCAACAAAAATATTCATCTGAAAATTATGTTGAGTAGGGAGCCTACTCTGCAAGAAAAAAAAAAAAAAGATCTACATATATAAACTGTCACAAGCCATTTGCATGTTGTACGGGTTACAGGCATATATCAGTACACATGGTCTGTCATCCCCTCTGCTGCTAAAGAATGTAGTGCTCTCTGTAAGTGAAGATGCATTTATTTTCCTCATTTTTAAAAAGACGGTTTTATATAACCATGCAACGTGGTTATTCAGTTATTCCATGGTTATTCCTTGCTGCATAACATTGGCAGTGCAACTATTCTCATAACCTGACTGGAGTTCTCAAATTCACAGTTACCACCTTTCAGAGGAGCAATGGCAGATCAGTTTATTGCCATTCTTCTTCCTCTTGTACTTGTCTGTTTAGAATCAAATCCACCTCCAGGTGTTACTGCGGAAGGTGTAACACTTTTTTGTTTTCACAAAATATCAGTAAATCACAATTCTCTTCCAAACCCATAACTCTTCAGGTTAGGCATATTAAGGAGAGAACTGTCTACAGGCAAAAATATGTGTGGAGGCCTGTGCCACTAAAGTGAATAAAAGTTTGACCATTGATTTCAGTAGAAACAGAAATTCACTCCTAGATTCTTTTTGCGTACTTTAGCAGAACTGACTCATCTGTCTCCTTTTATGCATTGCAGCTGTATCAGTGGAGCTCCAAATGATACAATTAGTTTTTGTTTGTTTGTGTGTGTGTGTGTTTGTTTTTAAATAGTATATGTTGCTCCAAAAAGCTGTATGTTTCATAGATGGTAGCTGAGAGTTACTACTGATGTTGATGCCATCACAACCCATGGGAAACCCCTGATGTGTATAGCTCTGCTTTTAGATATGAAAGAAAAAAATAAGTCCATCATCCATATGTTCTTTCCAACAATCTAGTAAGCCTGTATGAAACAGCATGATTAAAAATTCATAGCTTTTCAAGTTGTAGCTATACTTTTTTATATAACTTTCAATAAAAGCTACAGAGAAGCCCAGGCTTAAACTTTAGGTTTAAGTTTGTTTTCTTGCTGCTGAGACCATTCTACTAAATTACATCTGCAAGCTGTCTCTATGTATTCAAACTGTTTATAGTAAGCTGAACGCATTTTGCTTAAGGGTCTGAAAATCCT
Source organism: Anser brachyrhynchus (assembly GCF_964034855.1). NCBI lineage: Eukaryota > Metazoa > Chordata > Aves > Anseriformes > Anatidae > Anser > Anser brachyrhynchus. The sequence continues at coordinate 11,979,886 of NC_137694.1, read as the reverse complement.
TCTCTTCTGGTGGAGAGCAAATTAGGGCACAATTTCAGAAAATTAGATTTTTTTCAACATATAATTGTGAGCACTTAAAAATATGGATGATTCTCAAAACAAGAGCCCTTTCAAGCTTATATACAATTGCTGGTATTCCTTTATTTAGAAATGCATATTCATTTTCTTTAGTTGTTGAGAACATAAAGCTATATGTGAAGAAAGAATCCCCCCTGTGTGAAAAAGATCTTTTCAGCTGAGTTCCTAATTGGCTTTGCTTGTGCAACCTGAACATTTTGACAAGGGCATATGTTCTGTTCTATGCTATGCTATGCTATGCTATGCTATGCTATGCTATGCTACGCTATACTCTCTTGCTCTACTCTACTCTACTTTATTCTACTCTACTAATTCCACTCCACTACACCCTATACCCACCATCATCATTCATGAATACCTTAATCTGGAAATGTTTAAATTCTAAAATAAGGAACAACAGAATCTTTTTTCTTTCTTTTCTTTTCTTTTTTTTTTTTTCCCCAAGTGTTAACTCTGCTAGACTGTTGAGCTTGGTTTTGTCTTCAGCAGGTGGCTCAAGAATAACTGAAGATTGTTCAGTAGCCACAGTTTAGGCATTTAAAATGTAAATGTTATTACAGATTATTTGGGAATTTCTGGTTCTCCTATGCTGGAAAACATGCAGTAATACATTTTATTGAATAGCAAAATCCAATTTCACTTGCTATTCTAGTGTCATTTTGGACTGTTAGAATTGAATCAATCAGTTTGATTCCTCAGGTGAGGAATGGATCCATTTGGATGAGAATCCTGCCATGATATGAGTTCTCACTTTGAAACAGCAAGGAGCTGTATTAATAACACTCTTTCCTCTTTCTGATTCACCACTGTAAATCACCATTATTGCAGAGAAAGCTCTTGTCATGCTCAACAAAAACATATTAGCTTTTCCTAAGTCTGAGAGACAAGTTGTCCATAACGTACAAAAGTGTGGGGCTAGTCCAGATCATACACTTCTCCCCATTTTGATTAAATTGTCACAAAGCTCTTTTTATGAGTACATAACTCTTTAATTCCTTCAGTTACTAGGCTGCAAATGCATAATCTTTCTTATTATAGCATGCAGTGGTTCCTTGCAAAGTTGCATTGGTTTCACAATTTAAGCAAGGGCAGGTGCAGCACTACTGTAGATTACTTGAGGGGACAAATGTATTGATTTGCATAGCTGCAGGGCTTTTTGAATCCTCTGGGAAGCAAAAGCAATTTGCTTTTATTTACTCTCAGTTCTACAGTTCCTTCTGCCACTTATTCTCACTGGGTCAGCCTTTCCCTTTTCTAACGTTCATGTCCTGATGTTGCACCAGAACTACATAAATAGATTTTACCTGGACTCTCGAAGTATTGCAGATTCAACATTTTTGCCTCTTCTGTTGGAAAGCAGTCTACAAATCTCTGTTGTTCAGAAATTTTCTTTTAATTTTCTGTCAGCATTTTCTATCTATTCTTGTCCTAATAATGTCCTTTAATCTAAATAGGTATTATTATTTATTTATTTATTTATTTATTTTTCTGGAGTTTCCTCTTTTGATAAATATATAATGACAGAAGACATCCAGCTTCAGCCTTTTTTTTTTTTTTTCTTTTCAGGTGGGCTGAACTAGTGAAGGCCCTAGTCTTTTTGTGCACTGATTTCTCAGTGTATAGCTACACTGGGAATCAATGTGACCAGTAGAAGCAGTAGATGTACAGAGGGAAGCAGTAGGTATTAAAGACCTGATGTGCACATTACATGCATTTTAAGGTGATGGTAGTGGTTACAGGAGACAGGAAAGGGATGGTCCTGGTAGACAGTACTCTACAGATGTAGATCCCTCATCAGTGTTAGGAAAAGAGCTCTCCTGGTCCCCTCACTGACACTGGGTGGAACAACCCAGGTCTCTCCTGCCTGCAGAAAAAAATCCAGGCACAAGGATGAGGGACACTGTGGGTTTACTGTCCTGCTCCAAACTGCAGTGATCAGTAGTAGGACTGCTCAACAGGGACTCCTGAACAGCCCCAGTCCCACAATTCACTACCCTTCATATTCCCTTTTTTGCCTCACAGTTCATCCCATTTACCATCTTCATTACATTCAGCATAAGAAAAAAACTTGCCCCTAATTACTTTTTCTCCAATGTTGTCAGTTTTGCTGCATCCGTAGTATTATGTAGTATAAGTCTGTAGTATATTTAGTATTTGTGGTAGTTATGCAGGGAACTTATACAGTATTACAAATAAGTTTTCAAGATACTGGTGGTCTTGTAAGTCTCTGCTTCCTAAATGTTCCCCTTTTTCCCCCACCAATTATCTGTGAAATCTGGCTTTCTTACATATCTCCTCCTTATCTTTTCTAAAATCTAGCCACTTCTCACAGTGCTATCTGTTACTTTTGCCAGCTTCTCACATTGTTATTTGTTAGAACCAATATTTTTTCATGTCTAGCCCAGCAGTTTCTCACATCCTGTTCACTCAGTTTAACCTCATGTTAGCACCTAGTCAGCAGCCTAACCATCAGACTGCAACCCTAACACTCCTCTGCTTACAGGTCATGTCCCAAGGAGAGGCCACGCCATCTCTGTGCCATCAAACCTGAGCAGGCCTCCAGTGGCATCCCTAACACAGGCTGCACAAATGGGAGCAGGCACCTGAACCCCAGGGGTTTAACTTGCGCGGGTTTTACCAGGTTATAGTCCCATCTCTTACCATTGCCAGCACCACTATGACCCTTCAGAGGTAAAACAGCATGTACACAATGGTAGATTTCTACTTAGCTCCTGTACTAGTGCACACAAGACCTGTGTGATCCTCTGGCTTCATTTCATGCAATTGCTGCTCTGGTCCCATGTACTAAACCCCCACGAATTGAGTCTTTCTCACTTTTGTTTGAAAATATTTTTGTCTGTGTACTCTGGGAGCCCCTGGGAAGTGAACACAAGCACAGTAAATGGGGACAAGCGTATTCATTACAAAAGTGCTCTCCTGATCCAAACTAGCTGGTGTGCCCACTGATAGACACATTGGCATTGAAATGACAGCTAAGCTTAATAACCAATCTCTGCACCTGGTCTTTCTTGAATGTGGGCAATGAGACTACATACTGATTTCCACATGATGTCTTTTCTCACCTTACAACAGCATCAGGGTTCTATTATTTCTGGTAGAGACAATGTGTGTATTTCCCAGGATTTGGCTCGTGTAGTCACAAATCACAGTGTTCCCAAGATTGGTTGTACTGGCCAGATCCTTCTCACGGTAGAAATGGCCCTAATTGCATACAGTCGAGTATCCATGTCAGAAGTTAAGGCTTAAAGTTGAAGAGGTGAGGCTACACTAAAGATTATGGTGATCTACCAAAGTAAGATGTATTGACAGTGATAAAACTGACATGACTAAGTGCAAAGAGGAACTAGGAGTAACAGGTTTAACAGGAATTCAATGAGGGTGCTTAGGCTTGTGTTTTCTGCAAGGGCATGAACTATGTAAGCAATTTGCTAGTGTGTAATACTGTGTTATATCAGGTATCTTGCATTCAACACGGGCCAGTATGCTGTGCCCTACGGCTTTCTGCCTTTGAGGTGGGTTCCTCCAGCTGCTTGGCCAGTGATGTGACAGCTCAAGGCATTTTGTTACTTTTCCTAGAAAAAGGAAACCCAAGTGGAATACTCAGCAAAATTTATGTCCTTGGGGGCAGAACCCTTGCCTGAAGGGGAAAAAAGAGGGAAGAGGAACGTGAGAAGCAGTTTTTATCATCTACGTGGCTGATGCTTATCTCATTTTCTACTAATTCACATCACGAATTTATGTCCATTGTCCCTAAATGTGTTACTGTTTTTTTTTTGGTTTTTTTTTGTGCTCTTGAATTTCATCCCATTTCTATTACTCATGCATTACAGCTGCCTTGCTCTTTCCCAGTCCTTATATGCTGACCATGCCCCATTTCAGCCATAGACTTCAGCACATCTCTTGTCCTTAAGTTGCTGAAAAACATTTAAAGACATCAATGGTTGAAAGCAGTAACCTCTGTCCAGACTGATATTTCCCCTTCAAGCATGACTAGGTGCCATTTTCCAGAAGTCATTTTCTTTTCCCATCAGAATTCTTTTATGATTTCCTGCGCAGTCAGGCTTAACCAACTATTTTCAATAAAGCACCATATTTGAAGATGAGATAGAAAAAAAAATGCTATTTTAAAATTTTTCTGTAAAAATAGTTACTGGGATATCAGGCAAGCCTCGGACAATCTGTTGTTTGGTTAATGTAGATTATGTTTTACCCCATTTTTAATTTATCTGTATGTTTTCAATTATTTTTTTTCTTCCAAAATATTGTTCTGATTTTTTTGCATAATATTAAGGTCAGAAAAAGTGGATTTGTAGCTATTGATAGCTCTATTTCCTCAGGCATATAGTTTCTATTTTTGTTATTGATAATATAAACTTCTGGCATTTACATTTTCTCAAAAGTATTTTATATTTTATAATTTTTTTTTTTTTTGAGTGAAGGTTGCCCAGTCCTCCTAAAATGTTAAACCTTTTCACTTCCACCTCAGAAGACAAAATTTCCCATTGTCATTTTGCTCTTATTTAGTTATTCAATTACTTTTTCAGCATTAGAAGTAATTAGAACTTCTAATTAGAAGTAATTAGTAGTAATTAGAAGCATTAGAACTGTTTTAGTTCAATATTATTTTTAAAATCTATTTTTTTAATCTTATTTTATTATAGACTATTTATTTTTCCTTAGTGTCTTTATATGTATAAAACCCTTTCTGTGTTTTTTTTTTTTTAATTAGGTCTTATTTCCCATAATCTTTTTCAAGATTTCACTGAGCATTCCTTTTGACAAGTCTCACTTTATCCCAGTATCACTTTATTTCTAACACTTTAAATATACAGTGCTGAAAGAGATCATTTAGTTCATTGTCCTGTCCCAAACCAAGACCATTGTGACAGGGTTGTCTAATATGTTCTTAAAGATCTTCTATAACAGAAGTTGTCCTCTGTGATTCCTCAAGTACAGTATTTCACAATAATTTCTATCAAAACACTTTCTGCTCTTTAATTTGAATGTTTCTTGTTTGAATTTAAGCTGATTACTGCTTGTATTTTTCACCAATAAAATGAATAATGGTTAGTTCCCTCTTCTTTGCAGCAACCTTTTGCAACTTTTCATAATTTTTGAGGTGTTCCTCAGTTGACTCTTCCTCTGGCCAGCCAGTCCCATTTTTTTTCCCAGGGTGAGCTTGTTTGCATGACTACAGATTTTTCTCACTACTATTCACACCAGACTCTGTCCGCTTGATTCTCACTACTCCTGATCCCATGAATGCCCATAACCTGAGGCTTTTGGAGAATTGCTTCAAGTACTTTGCAAACTGTATTCCTACTTAGAGGTCCTAGATGGTATTTGTTGATTTGTTTAGTTGTTTTGTTGTGTGTTTTCTTTTTTTTCTTTTTTTTTTTCCCAGCAAGAATGCTTGATTTATTCAAGTTCAGTTTATAATCCTCTCTAAGCCTTGTATCCCTGCAGAACTACTCCCCAATCAGTTGTCCCCTTCCTTTATCTTTGTAGCTGATTACTCCTGCCCTATATTCTGTATATTGAACTCCTTCTTGTTTTGTAGGACAGCCTTACAGTTTTCTTATGCTGGCTTCCAGTAATCTGAATTTGTCAAGATTGCTTGTGTAGGTAAATGTACTTGTAGGATGGTGCCATTAGGAAATGTAAGAAATATGCTTAATTCCGTCATTGAGGTAATTCTTGAAAATGTTACAGAATCACAGAATCACAAAATTGTAGGGGTTGGAAGGCACCTCAAGAGGCACATCAGGTCCAACCCACCCTGCCAAAGCAGGTTCCCTAGAGCAGGTTGCCCAGGTAGGCGTCCAGACAGGTCTTGAATATCTCCAGAGAAGGAGATCTCCACAATGTCCCTGGGCAGCCTGTTGCAGTGCTCCGTCATCCTCATCGTGAAGAAGATGTTAGTTAGTTTCAATCCACAGCACACTATTTCAGAAGCCCCTGCAATAAATCCTTTCATTTTCACAATAAACCTTTGATAACTACTCTATTAATCAATTGGTTCAATACACTTTTTTTTTTTTTTTTTAGGTTATATTACATCTGGAATCCTTTCCTACAGAATTCTTCTCCAGGACAGTCTTAAGAGTTCCGCTTGACCTATTCCATGCTGAATGATCTGTATTCCTTAGTTCAGTCAATTTCTATAAGTAGTTTTTGTTGTTAGTGATGTTGTTTTTTATTTCATTTATTTAATTTCACATAAAAAAAAAAATCATATAGCTACGATTGCTCGTACTTTTCCTCTGTGTTCCACTACAAAATTAGCAGTCTTTTCTAACAATATCACAGGATCCATTAACTCAAATGGAACAAAAAGAAGATTCATACCAGGGAGAACCCCAGAAAAAAAAAAAGCTAAACACTGGTTTAGATATGAGAATACATAGCAATAGAAACAAAGCATTTAGGTCATCCTTTGCCTCACACATATTAAAATAAATTGCTTATTCTTACATGTGCAAATCTCTGTTTGCAAAAAAAATGACTTGCTGTATTCTGATCCTTCAAAGATTTCTTGCATTTTGTTTGATGTTAACTAACAACATTGATAATTTCTAGAAAATACAGTGATGAATGGAAAAAATATATATATATATATATTTTTTTTTAAAGACTGTGCACTAATTTCTATTCTCCTTCCTTTTACTCTGCCTGGTGTTTCTGAAGTGATTGCCTTTCACCTATAGGCTCATTTTCTTAGTAATTGTCTTACATGGAAATTCAGTGAGGCTTTCAAGTACAACACATGGTAGTAGGACTCTCTGTCAAGGACTCAAGTGAACTACTGTTTCTGAAGTCAAGTCTAAACATTACACTTATATGCCTGGATCTTTGTACCACTTCTGAGGGTTTGCATTCTGGGTTTTACCCAGACTTTTTAGGGTCGTCTGTTTCTAAAGCACCATCCTGAATAAAACCTCATCATATATTACAAGAAATTTCTGTTTGCAGCCATTCAACCAAATGCAATAAAATTTTATACCTATGCTTCAGTAAACATCTGCACTCCATGGAAGGTTATTTTGGGTCTTAAGTCTTAATGCTTGTTTTCCCTCTGATTGTCCCTTTATTTTTACAGTGCTATGTATTTTCACTGTTAATTCAGATGATATAAAGATTTCCTATTAAGTGGCTCTTCCACATCACTCTATCAAGTATGGCATAGTACAATCAAGTTTAGTCATATGACTACCTCTGAATTCATTGTAATAACTCACAACTGTATTTTCGCATTATAGGAAATATTTTTGCACTCAAATTTAGCATAGATTGTACAATTACATTGCAAAATTGACATTTAGATTTAAGGGTTCCTCTCTTCTACATAATTCAGACTCTTCCAGCTCAGATACATTCTCAGGCTGGTACTTGAACACTTCACAGCTTCAAACCTACCAGACTTGTCTAGTGAATTTTACTTTTTAATACTTTTTCCTGATTATTTTGTTCAAATTACTTTTAAGTCAAATTTTTAATGTATTTGATTTTTATTATTTTTTTAAGCCAAAGTGAAAATCCACAATGGTGTTTCTTGTCCATCTTATCCTTCATGACATTACAATTTCTTTATAAATTACTATTATTATTGATAGTCTTCACACTACCAATTAATTTCAAGACACCTTTTGACTCTTGCTTCCTCATATATATTTTTTTCCACTTTCTTTCCAGACAATGCTGAAACTTTTGATGTTTTATCAACAAAATATAGGACGTATCTTTATTTTAAACAAGCCTGCCAATAATTGTTTCTGGAATAAGAAGGAAGTTGTTTCTGTTTGTTTGCTTGTTTTTCTTTTGAAGAAAACAGAACAAAACAAATCTAAACAAAAAAGACCTAAAACATTCACTTTATGAATTATTGCCTTGCTTTAGTTTTCATATTTATTTTAGTTTCTACAAAACTTTCTTTTGGGATGAATCCACATATTCATAAATTTTATGTACAGATTAGGCTATAATGATAATGTAGTTTAAACTCTTCTCTAACACACAAAGTATAAAATTTCTCCCAGGAATTCCTGCCAGAAGCACAGTCACTTGTGGTTTAAGAGCACTACGTAAGTTCAAGCAATTGATCTGATCAGTACAATAGATTTTCTTTGGGACCATGAAGAAAGCGTTTAAAGGCAATTTGACTCTAATAAACATCTACGCCTTCGTAAAGATCACCCCTCCACACTCCCAGAGTATATGACAAAAGGCAAAATTTCTTCAGGCTAAGTCATAGTAAAGAAGCTGGCAAATAAAAGCATATATTAAAGGAAAATAAAGTAAGTATATTTTCCCTAGAGGTTGTATACTGTTTTGTCCTTAAAGTTTTCTGACATTTTGAGTGTCATTATATAGATTGAAAAGGCTGAATTACATTGTCTGATTAAAGTCACAGAAAACACTAGCTTAAAATAGTGAATGTACAACAAATGGTGGTGTAAACCCCGAAGGAAAATATCTTTTTTTCTTTACAGCATAATGTAAGCCATTTCTGTGATACCTATTGAACACAGAAATCCATCAGATGTTCACAAATCTAATTTAAAATGGCAAAATGAAAACATTTATAAAAATCTTTTTCACAGGATCATAAGGTTTCTTATACTGCTGACTGACACGTATGGATTAATATAAAATACTTTTTTCTCCCATTTTAAATTTAGAATACGATTAGAAATTAATCAAAACATTATCAAATAGAACAATGTTATTTTTAAGCATATGAGTTTTTTTCCTATTATTTTGTACGGGCAGAATGAAACTAAATTCTATCTGGACACTGGCATTGGCTTTATGTATCCATTATCTGTAGTGGGTTTCCCATCTTTCATTATGGAACACAAGACCCACCATTTCTTAAGATATTAGCCACAAAAACTTTTATCTTCCCCCACCTCTGTCTACCTTGTAAATGTTTGTTTGTTTGTTTGTGGAAGAAAGTGTATCTGCCTGGAGAGAGCTTCATGTTCAATTTTAGTCCATTTATGAGAATCTCTTTAGCGTTGGACTGACTATAACAATTATTGGCCACAGGAAGGTATTTCTTCTCCATTTTGAATTTGATTTTCTCATACTTGTTTTAAGAAGACGAGAAGCCCATGAACAGGAGCATTAAATAATTGCCCAGGATCTCTCCCAGGTCCTCTCTAACAATTGGAAAGGCACATCCTCTAACACAAGGGATGACAATATGATAAAATCAGTAAGCTGTCCCTTCTCTTTCCAGGAGAGCATTTCTCACCAGAGGTTATCCTGGACAGAACTCATTCAGACTAAGAATGCAAATATTCTCATCTACTTACTCTTAATTTTCCAACCAGTGTATCACATTCCTTCCAGGATCAGGCACTGTATGTTCAAATCCAAAAAGCCACCATCCTCAAAGAGACTTAAGAACTTTTCACTCCCTGTGAAAAATTGAAGGCAATCATGCTCTACAAAATCACCGATTACCAAAATCTAAATTTACGAGTGACATTGTCTACAGAAACTTTTTAACTTGATCTGCTTCTTTCTGCCATCAAATTTCTCTCTTTATTTTCGAAGCTCAGTAGAAGAGCAATTTAAAATTTAAAATGCTTGTATTCCTATTAAGACTGTAATAAGACTAGGAACAATAGCAATAGACAGTTGTGCACTAGTACAAATTCATGCTGGCAGGACGTAGGTTGCCATATTTCTATGAAACAGATAACAAGGTGATCTCTGTGGTCAGATCTGGCCCCTGTAACAGAATGTGGGTTTACTTTCTTGTTAAGACAAAATGAAGAGTTATAAGCAAAGATTTCGTGATTACTCTAAAGGATGTAGTGTGCAAGAGCTTTTTGTTTGTTCGTTTGTTTTTGAGTGATACCATGTATTAATGAAGGATGAGGTAGTTCAAGCTGTGTTCCCCCTGGAAGGGCTTGGCCTTGGCATTAGAATGAACAATTTCTTGATGATGGATATGTTTAACTTTATGGACCTTTAATAAATAATTAGTTTGCATCAGAGCTACGAAAGCTATGAGAAATCTACATTATTTGTGAGGAAGATGTTATATTCATGGACAGATTCTTTGCTTTCCACACCATAAGAGAAGCAGATTTTTTTTTCTAAGCATGGCACCTCAGCATGTCACTTGCAGTGCAGGTCATCTGTAAACCAAAACATTTTCAGATGGTAAGATCAGCTATGGAGATACCAAGGAACTTATTACAAATCCATAACAATTACCATCAATCTCACTAAAATTGTAATAGAAGATCTGTTTGGTAGCTGAGCAATTTTATTCTGGTCATCTGAAAACACTCTTCTTCTTTCAATATTTAGACACCTGTTGTGGTTTAACCCGGCTGGCAGCTAAACACCACACAGCCGTTCGCTCACCCTCCCCCCTCCCTCTCTGGGATGGGGGAGAGAAACGGGAAAGTGAAGCCTGTGAGTTGAGATAAAGACAGTTTATTAAGACAGGAAAATAATAATAACAATAATAATAATAATAGTGATAATGGTAATAGTATTAACAATAATAATGTGTAAGAAAACAAGTGATGCACAATGCAATTGCTCACCACCCGCTGACCGATGCCCAGCCTATCCCCGAGCAGCCGGCCCCCCACCCCGGCCAGCCACCCCTATATATTGTTTAGCATGACGTCAGATGGTATGGAATATCCATTTGGCCAGTTTGGGTCAGCTGTCCTGGGTCTGTCCCCTCCCAGCTCCTGCTGCACCCCCAGCCTGCTCACTGGCAGGACAGAGCAAGAAGCCGAAAAGTCCTTGGCCTGGTGTAAACACTGCTCTGCAACAATTAAAACATCAGCATGTTATCAGCGCTCTTCTCATCCTGATCCAAAACATAGCACCCTACCAGCTACTATGAGCTACTTAACTCTGTCCTAACTGGAACCAGGACAACACCAAATAAACTTTTATCTTCCAAGCATTATAAACAGGAATGTGAGTGAGACAAAAATAATAGTCTCCCCATTTTACTAATGATAGCATTTGATAAGGAGACTCATTATTATCTACAGTAGTAATTAAAGTAATATTAGAACTATCAAAACCAAACTCATAAAGGGATTAGTATTGTTTGGTCTAAGAAGAGAGATATTAAGGGGATATCATAATAATGGCACTGTGATTTGTCAAAGGTTATAATAAAGAGGAGAATAAGCTGCTTTTTTTTTTTTTTTTTTTTTCCCTCTACATGTCTTTAGTAACTGGGAAAGTATATTAACTTTTGGCATGGAAGAATTTAAATTAAATATTAGGAAACACTTTCTAATCATTGTGAAAGTGGCCTGTTTAAGGTCATAAAAGAAAGACACAAAATCTCATTATAGGCTCTTAAAAACATGTCAAACAAAGACTCATTCATGAACACTACAAAATAAAGACTCATTCATGAGCACTAGATTAGGACAACTCTGGTGGCTCCTTCTGTAGTTTCTGTCTAAACCTTCAAATCAAGATTATTCCTCAGAAGAATCTTTCCTTCATCATAGTTATAGCAGCTGTGATCAGTGAATACCCTGTACACAGATGAACACTTTAAGAAATTTACCATTTCTCCATGTTGACTGTTAAAAGTATACATACTGCGTCATCGAAACTATCACATGAGGGGGTCAGCTATATCATGTCTGCTACACTTCCCATTTCAACAAGCTGGAAAGCAAAAGCCTTTAGGCTGTTGCTGACAGGAGATTTCTAATGAGGACAGTGTCTTTTGAAGAGCAATATGGAGAGAGAATGGAGAGGAATGAGCTCCCTGTTCACAAGTGGTCAGTAAAATATCGTATTTCCTAGTCTTCCTTTCTCCTTGCATATTTGTACTTTTTGATGCACATAAGAATGACTGACAGTATTTACATAAATTATGTTTCTGCTCCTCTTCCTCTCCTACCTCTTCTTTTAAAAAACATTTTTAAAGTTCCTCACCTTTGTTTTCTTTCTGCAGTTTTGAGCATAGAAACCCAGGAGGATTTTGATTTTCTATCTTCATGAAAACACACAGATGTAATTCAAAGTCTGTGAGCAACCTTCTCAGCAAAAGGCAAAATAAAACTGTCTTCAGTCTCAGTCTTTCTAGAACAGTCAGGATTTAATTAATATTGATAGAAAAAATGTCCAAAAATAGATGTATTTTTTGAATTACAGTATGGTAATAAGCCATATTGAGAGCATGAGAATCTCAAGTATTCTTCAAAAATCAATATGATAGGAAGCCTTTGGCAGGAGAGGTTTTACAAATAGATCCAAATGATCTGTACTGTAACCTCATAAAAGTGGTTCATATTTTAATGTAGCAATGTACTGCAACATTACTCCCAGAAAATATCCCCTTCTAAATACCATAACATTAGACCATTGAATCAAGAATGATTTTATGACTCCTATACTCATTTACTTCATGTGCAGGCTACAATGAGAATAGCAGGATGTTTTGTTACAATTTCTATTCTAAGGAATTGATTGATACAGAATTATATGATAAGGAAAACAGCAACACGCAGATCTGTTGTTGTTTTTTCCTTCTGTCTGTAATCTACATTCTCTTTTTAAGATCTTCTGTTCAGTTCTAGAAATGCAACCAGTACAAATATAGGTAATCTGAATGTATAAGAGAAATGTATGCCTGCCTATCACCCTCAAGGAAGTTTGGATTCTTGGGCTATATTAATTATTAGTGTGTGTGTGTGTGTGTGTGTGTGTGTGTACGTTGCGACTTGTAGCAGAGGATTAGTGAGCCAGATGTTTTCCAAAAAGCACATTTTGCAGTAACACTACACATGTACCCTGGCCATCTGTGGATTTCCAAATGCATGCAACCCTTGATGAAATATCAGGCCTCTGAGCACACACACAGTCCCTTGTGACATTTGTTCAGTAATGTCAGGCCTTTCACCAAGAAGGGGGGAGGCCCTGTGGCTGGAAACATGAGATCCCCTAAATCCACTTGGACCTAGGGAAAGCTTGCTAGGTAACTATGTCTGTTGCCTAATACCTATTATCCCATGGGACTGTACTAATTGCTGTGCTACAGAGTTATGTTCCCTGTGCCTCCACTGTAGCTGAACATTTTGAATTATTTGGTGAACAGTGTCATCAGAAAGAGTGGGGAATGCTCCCAGCCCTGGCTGCAGATCAAGGCACCCCACTTCCACAGCAGGGCTCTGGAGGAAAGTGCCTCCCCCACCTCTTTTTTAAAGCAAAGCAGCTGCGCCTTGAGAAAAAAAAAAAATATATATATATATATATAATTTTCAGAGTTCCTTTGGGAAACTTGGGTAAAGACTCTGTCTAATCTCCAGTCCTCTTCCCAGCTGGGTGCGAGGTAAGCAACCAGATTCTGGCACTGGTGTGACCTTGGACATGCATAACAACAGGTATTCAGGAGTCTGGGAACCTTCAGAGTAGAAAAGACATGTACATGGTGAAATAGGTGGTCCTGTACTGGGTAGTTACCATGAAAGATTTTCTTCAGTCAGAGTTTTTGCCTTAGACATCTCCCTCCTGCCCAGTTTTAAGCAATCTGTCAATTCCAAGAAGGTCTTGCATGTGTTTTACATACACAGTGGGCCCTGAGTGAAAATGAGTATACTGTATTTTCAGAATGGCATGAACGAGCATGTGAAAGTAGAAACTCCTTTGTTGTTTTTGGTATAGGAATGTCCCTCACCAAGGGAGTGAGTTTTAAAGCATTAATTTATACTGCTTACTTTGTAAGTTTAGTAACTACTGACCCCCAAGACAACCTCATGGCAGTTACAAAGTTGAAGATTATCTCAAATACTGTAGAGTAGATATAAAATAAATAAATAAATAGATAGATAGATAAATAAATTCTTACAGCTACCTCAAAAAAAGCTTTGTATCTCTCCCATTTAACTTTATGTGCATGCTTAGCTTTTCATTCATATTCTGAATGATTCAGTGAATATTGTCCTTGTCTTCTCTTCCTCTGTTTTCATTGATGATAAGGATTTTCAGCTGTTGCTTATTTAACTTATTAGAAATGTCCTTTTAGAGATTCAGATCTATCATCTGCCAGATCAATAGTTTTGCTGCGTGCTGTGATACCAGTTATTTTCCCCTCTTTAGCTATCTTGCCTTCTCATAAGCTAGTCTATACATCTTAGATCTGTCAATGGAAAAAGGGTGTTTGAAAGCTGTGTTGCTGAATACTGAACTAATTAGCAGAACTTTTGCTGTTAAAAATAGATATTAGCCAAGCTGGTTTGCAAATATGTTCAACAAATTTCAGCTGAACGTACAACTCTAGAACTTAGCTTTAGATATATATTCTCAGATGATTATCTCTGCACTTGGTGGTATTTATATCAAAGTCATCTTATCCCACTTTTACAGTTGCTCCAGACAGAGGTCTGCCTGGAACTATTGAATTTTAGAGCAAAAGATTAATCTATGCCATTTGTACAAGTCCAGTCACTTGTTAGGGAATGCACTACTGTAACCCCATTGGGTGCAAGGGATCAAGCATGTAGCAGATGGTATCTAAATGCTTTGGGTCTTTTTTTCCCATTTGGAAAGTAAAAATCTTGCACATTATTCATTAGTTGGCAAAAATATTCCATGCTACCTTTCGAAAGTCTAGTTATATTATCTCTAGTGTTCTGTCAAATTTGTGGTTTGATTCATTTGGTCAATTTAAAATTCCCATTGCATTTCCACCCGGTATGCTTCATTTCCTGTAATAATATATTGTTTAGAATTGATTCTTTCTGTGAAGAAAAAAAAAAAAAAAAAAAGGCCGTGTTTCACTCCCCAGTCATTTCATTAAGGGGGAAAGTGAATCTTTTAGTGTTTTTGGCTGCTGAAGTGCCTTGAAGTCATTATGAATCTTGAACATTAGAAGCTCAGGAACCGATCCAAAAGAAGAGCTGGGTTATGAGATGCGCTCTTGAGCTAGTTGGTGTTAAAGCTGGTAGGAAGTCACCAGGTCTCAGACATAGTAACAGTGCCTACTCCCAGTTCAAAGCCGTATAAGCCTCCACTGATGGCTTGCTGAACCTGAGCAATAGTTGGACTTTATTACTTATTTACATGGATATATTTTCCTACAGAAACAAACCATTCCAGTAGAACTGATGAAATCTGTTTTACTATGGCTTTATAAACTATGTAACTACAAGTGGTCTCTAGATCCTTCATACCCCAAGTCCTGTACTTCCTACAGGCATTTCCAACAGCCCCAGTTTCCTCTCCAGCTCATTACCTATAACCTTCCTGAGAAGCAGTTGAAATAAGGCATCATCATTTGCATCTGTAGTACTAGAATAGGAAAATAGCTTTTTGTGTGTTTTAAAATTTAAGAGGTAGAACTAGCTTCCAGAGTAGTAGTAAGAGATGTAAAATGCAAACAATTAAATTTAAAATTAAAATTAGCATGACTAAAGGACTTCATTTGCAGAACAGGATTTCAGCTGTAATTTGGCATTTGACTCGCAGTGAAGATGACAGGTTACAGACTCGAGAATAATAAAAACTGCCTCTGGAATTAATTTTCTTTTACATCTTGTTACAACACATTAGACACATACATTATTTATCATTGCATAGATCTCATCTTAACAAACATCAAAGCCTCGACCAAGTCATATTCTCTACTCTGATTAGACTGCAGCAGGAGATAATTATTCTAAGAACACCTCTGGTGGGGTTTCACAACTGTTGCAACCTGCTAAAACAACTACATTAATGTAAACATTGACAATAAATAAAACCAAGGTATCTCCAAGTTTTACCATTTCTTGCAAGCAAAAAAATCCAGGCAAGTGACAAAAGGAAAGAACACAGATAGAACATAGCTTATGACTTTCTCCAAGATGCTTTGGTTTCTGCATGCAAATACAACCAAACTGACTCTACCATGGAAGAAGAGGTAAGGAGATTTCTCAGATTCCCTTGAGAAGAAAAATGTCTTGCTTCCAGAGCTTGCCTGTGCCAGGAATAAAACTGGGTTCTGCTTAAACTCAGTTTACACCACATGACCATTGCCTAGTGGGAGCAGCATTATTGCAGATGCTGGCATAAAGTGGTCTGAATGGCCACAGACACAGTTTACAAATGGCTCTGGACTATCTCTGCTAATGCTGAGAGAGGGTCATGGTTCTGGAGCCCTTCCCAGACAAGCATCAAATATGAAGAGTAGAGCTGACTTCTACGACTGAAACATAGCACTGCAATATCCAATTTCAACTTAACTTGGGTTAAGAAGAATAAAAGAAAAAAAGGAAAAAAAAAGGAATAAAAAGAAAAAGAAGGAAAATAAAAGAAAACAAAAATAATTAAAAAAACATCAGAAAAAAAGAATAATAATATGGTCATACTATGAACTCCAAGTCTCATTCCCAGAAAATATAAATTTGCTACAGGAATACAGAAGAAATGTATACTTTTTTATTAAAAGGAACAAGATGTATAAGGTGAGAAAGGCTTGTCTGTTCACTCTGCTACATCAGTTTTACTCTGGAGTAGCTCCACAGATTCAGTGTCATCAAGATGACAGAACTGAGGATCAGGCTTTGTGATAATGAGCTCTGGTGGGCTTGCCTGGTGGGAAAATAATTTTTGGAACAGGAACATGAGGTACCTGGATACATACAATACTTTCTCCATTCTGCTGCTCAACTTGAACTTGCATCTATGGTACACAAGCTAGCAAAACTGTGTAACGAGGTTTCAGAATATGACTACCATATACCATTCAGGTCTGAATTATGAGATGTGCATTGCTTCTCTGGCAACTTCTTCCTGGTATGGACCAGACTGTCTATGTGGTTCTTTTCCCGGTTTCCATCGCTGTTCATAGACATGGAATAGGAACTTCCTGCCATTTCGCTCTCGCTTTATGATGACCCAGACCTGTCCCTTTAAAAATCATTGACAAAAAATCCACATCACATTTGGCTCTGAAAGACAACTCATCCTGTTCTGTACATAAAAAGGACCTGAGTGCCCCTGACATTTTGGTACAAACATCTTTTGCAATCACCACCTCTGTGTTTTATCTCAATAAGGTTTCTAAGAGTTCCTCATAAATCAGTGTATGGGTGGACAATATTTTCACACATATCTTAATCAAAGATAACTAATTTACAGTAGGGAAAAAAAAATAAAATAATTGTCAATAAATTCCACGTAACAAGAGTTTCACTGAGCTTTAACTCAAATTGTAAATGGAGAAGCTTCCTTTGACAGCCTTAGCATAAAAAAGCTTCTTTAATGGAGTGTCATGAAACTGTCCTAAGTGGGAGATTACAAGACTCTGGCTTGGAAAAAAAAAAAAAAAAAGAAAAAAAAAAGTAATTGCCTTTTAAAATTTCTCTTTTAATACCTTAAATCTGGTTATTATAGACTTTTTTTTTTTTTAAGCTTAGCTCTAATATCCGAAAGAATCTTCTTTATTAAAATTAATTTAAATAACAAAACAAAACAAAACAAACAAACAAAAAACTTAATGTTGGAAAATGTTAGTCACCATAAAATTTGTTATCAATTTTGAAGATTTGGTCTGCTGGATTTGATCCAAAATTTTAAAGTCAACAAACATTTTTCCCACTGATTTCACAAAGTTTTGTATCTGAACATGTATAGAGTCCAGCTATGTTTTTTGTTGTTGCTAAATGTGAAAATATTTTTGTAAGTTTTTTTTTTTCTTCTTTTTAAATTCAGTGTTGAATTCTTAGAGTGAAATGAGAGATGAAGTAAATGCAACCACAGTAAACATTGTCTCAGAAAAATGATTTTCTGTGGAATGGCATCATATGTAGTCCAAGATCCAAAACTGCATTAGTTTAAGCTAAGCCATAGAGTTAAATGGAGAACATTGAAAACTGTATTATAAGCGAGTATTCCAGTCCAACACCGATTTTCTTTCTTTTTGATATAAATTGGTTTGGAATATTTAAATTACATTCAATTAATCCAAAACAAGAATGTCCACATAAAAAGATCACATTTAATCAGATTGGTTTAACATACAATAACTAAACAAAAGTAATAGGAAGGAGGAAGAAAACCAAAGTCCTGTTGTTGAAGCAATGGAAACATTCTTCTGGATGTGAAACAGCTTGAGATCAAGCCCCAGAGGGAATCAGTGTCTCCACTACAGGAAATCTTGAAATGATCGAAACAATTTTTGCATTCCAGAATACGTAAAGATATTTCAAAAGTAATGTGTATTCCTCCTTCTAGTCCAAATAGGGTTTTTAAATCAGCATAACTTGCCACTGGCAAGTGGTGTTCTGTTATATAGGGCTGGGAACCTTTGCTGCCACAAACATCCTCATGTATTCCCCGCCATACTCTTGTGAATGTTGACACAAAAGCATAAAATGCATCCAAATGAAACATTGCCAAGTACAAAGATAGTATTAATTCTCAGACTCTGAATCCTTACTTTTTCTATCTCCTGCTAGACTTACCAGGGACACGTATCAAAGATCCATTCTTGTAATATCACTGACATTTCCTATTACCAGGAAGACAAAGTAACGAAGATGACTTTGCCCTCCAGCACTGCCCATCAGCTGACTGTCCTTTACTTGCTTGTGCTTTTACTTTAGTTGCTATTGCTGGTACAGGTGGTGACCTATCTACCTTGGTTCTTTTAATTATAAAAACAGCACCTTTACTCCAAGATATCTCTGAGTTGCTGGAAGGGGAAAATTATTCTGGGAAAATCATTATGTACTTACCCGTCTCCCATACACTTCCCATGGCATTTGTTTTGGCTACTGTCAGACACAGGATAGCATGCTAGGTGGATTTCTGTTCTTACGTTTATACCATATGTATATCCTTATATAGGATATATATATATGAAAAAGTTAGTATGAGAATGAAGTTTTTATTTGTATCCATTTTAAAATGTGAACCTGATGAATTCCTGACTGAAACCAAGATCACACTTTTTACCTTCCATCCCAAATTTTAAGCATCGGGATTTATTTTTATTATTTTTCTTTTCTAAGAATATCATCATAAACCTCAATGTGTTTTTATTGAGGTGCTTATGCTGGTGGACATTTTCCTTACACATAGCATACAGCAAAATTAACATTTTGAATTTGTTTTGTCCTGTAAAAAATAATTAATGCAAGTCTTTAATGGGTTGGAGCATCTGGTTTTCTGTCTGCATCTGTATACACACACATGCACATATAGATGTCTGCATTCTCAGACTTGACTGTGGTCTTCAACATGAAGTCAAAGTTAAACTTCCAGTCATTCAGGTCAAATGCATTTATAAATATTTTAGTTTCAGTTTCCTACTGAATTTCCAATATGTAAGGATTGCCTTCATCATAAACCACACACATACAAATTAGATAAAGTAAAATTTTTAGCATTATTAACAGTTTTGTTTGTTTGTTTCTGAACTGGTAGACCAAATAATGATTGAATGACAAGGGGAATGTGATTTTATGAACTTTTTCCCATGCAGCTTTCAAGCAAGTACCATGACCAAGATTTTTCAGTGATCTTCATGGAAATAGATTAAAGTAACATGTGAGAGTAAATTATCATTATTTTCTCTTCTCTCCTCAGATATCCAACCTTTAGAGGACTTAAAGTTTTATTTTGTATAACAGTTTTCTAATAGATTCTTTGGTCTATATACATTCCCTCTCTTCATATTCTGAAATTCTTAAATTTTGAGTTAAATCTGAACTTGATCAAATGAGCAGCCTTGCTGTTTCAAACAGGATAACTCAAAGTAGAATCTGGACCAGCAAGTGTCAGCACCGGATCCTTGTTAATCAGGTAACATTAGAACATTTTCATGCAGTATTTCTTTATTTATTGGAGAATAATAAGGAATTGGCACAAAGTATGAGTCAAAAGGAGAAGTATACATTTGTTTGTTTGTTTTTGTTGGTGGTGGTTTTTTGTTTGTTTTTGGTTGTGTTTTTTTTTCAAAAAAAAATAGTAATATCAAGCACCAACAGTAGCTTAGCAGAATTGAATGTAACAACTAAAACTAGAACAAGAACCCCAACTATGTTAATAATAGATGTGTGCAAGCTGAGAACAAATGAAACTTGTCTATTCTGTATTAATGAACACAATGTCCTTCTTCTTTATACAGTTATATACACTAATCAAAATTTTCAAACAAAAATCAATTTATTTGTTTGTGTCAATACGCTGCTGCTGTAGTAAACTAATTTGCTAATTTGATTTCCAACCAGAGACTTCCACATAGTGCCTGGAGAAGTACATGGTTTGCTGAAATGGCTGAGATATATACTAGTGACAACAACAGACTCCCAGAGCTTTATAATTCCCCCATCTCACAAAATTAAGGAATTAAGCTCACTATCATCATCACTTTACAATAGAGAATAAAAAAGTAGGTGATTGCCTGAACCCCCAGCCACCTTGAAAATTAAGTATTTTGTTGATTGTTGCAAGAGCTGTCAAGGTGGGAATTTCACACAACCCTAGAGGTATCACTAGGCAGCTCCTGTTCTGTCAAGTCTAATTTATTTGCTTAAATCTGTTGATTAATAACGTAGGTGGAGTCTCACAGATTCCTGTTGCAGATTTGATCAAATTTTACATTGATAACACATGCACATAATTAATAGAAAATGTTCTTACAGGTGCAGAAATGGTCGTGTAACATAGCTCTTTGGTAAGATTTGGGAGCTGTTTTGTATATAGTTAAGACAATAAATAACAATGTATTACACATGTGCTGAAGTGATTGTTCACAATCACAGGCCAGCTGGATAAGAACTGAGCAGAACAGCACATCAGTGAGTTTCATTCAATCCAGCTGAAGATGCCTTTGTGAGGACCGTTGCAATAAGACTCCCCTTGCCACCAGACAGCCACAATCCCCTATGCCCTGTGTTTGACTTTATACCACAATCCCAACAAATTAGTTATCCTTCTACTGAAGGAATTATTTCTGTAAGTGTTTGTGCACCAGCACCCAGGTGATGGAATTTGATGACAATTAAGACAGCGTTTTCATGGCAAGTGAGAATTAAGAAGCACTCTATACTTTTCAGGATGTTGAGACTGCAATTTGCAAGAACAGTCCAGCACTAGAGCAGGCTGCACAGAGAGGTTGCATGGTCTCCATCTGTGAAGGTTTTCAAGATGCAACTGGAAAAAGCTCTGAGAAGCCTGGTCTGACTTCAGAGCTCACATTGTTTTAAGCAGAAGGTTGGGCTAGAGACCTCCTTATGTTTTCCCACCTGATTTTTCTTATGATCCTTGGATGAGAATATGGCAGAAACACAAGATGAGGTTTACATTTTTATCCGAGGTGAAAACTCCAAACAGATAAAATGGAGGCACGTCAGAATAAAGGTGCTCTGAATGATGTTGTTCAGTGACAGTATGCAGAAGATAAAGCGGCAAGTAATGATTGAACCCTCTAGGACACCCATAGACACCTGGATGAGAGAGACATCCCCAATGACAAACAGAAGGCCAAGTCCTATGAGAGCAACTGTTCAAAAGTATGAAGTGACAAGATAGTCCTCAGTGGTGACGGAATACTTGGGTTTCGGGAGGCAGCTATCAGATAATTTCATATGATCTTGTCTTACTAGGTTCCAGGGCACATGTCCTTTGAAAATGGTTTCTGGTTCTAGAAGGAAACACAGTAGACACGTTTGAAGCATTCAGAAACAAAAAGGAGAACACTGAGGAAGTTTTTTGAAGAGGCAAGTACATGGGAGATGTTTAGGTCACTTGGAAAGGAAGATTCTGTGTAGATGGAAAGGAGTAAGACATGGATAAATGAATGAAATGACAGTGGAGGAACAGGAAAAATTTACTATGCTCCTCACCAGAGTGTTTAGGCACCTAGTCAAGGTTATTTCAAAGGAATAAGATTCTAATGTCTAAAATATCATAAAAATCCTTTGTCTTCATACAGACTTTTCGTTTACATTAAGGGACCTGATTATATTTAGGAATTGACTTAAAATACAAAAGAGTTCCCAACAGTGCCTGGGATAAATTTCAAGTCTGTTTTATAGTCTTAGCTGTATGAAAGCCAAAGGAGGATATTAGAAAAAAGCTAATTATGATTATTACTCTGAGAGACAATGATAATATCAAAGGCATTTCAACGTTCATCCATTTTAGAGGACCTCATAAAGTTCAGGAAAGTCTGACTCAGTTCATAATAAGAAACTTTTTCAAAAGAACCAAAGTACTACTTTGGAGATGGAGTAACTTATTTCCTCTGTATACTCAGAGAAAGAACTGGCTGTTAATATCTGAAAGGAGAAATAAGCCATCCTTAAATAGCATGACTGGGTGCATTAGAAACTTGGGAATCATATTTATTATAATTTCACAGATGATTAATATTTGTTCTATGCATTACTTATTTTTGTGAGTAGTAGTGTAGATAAACACAGAAATTATTTATGTTGGACTGCATTAATTTGTTCTTGTAAGGAATATCATGTAACCCTCAACATAACTGAGGTTGTGACACAATTCAGCGGTCTGTCAGTGGAAGACACATCAGGCCTATGATTCAAAAGGTCTGGGGTGCCAGGTTTAGTGCATGGCCTAAGATACACTTAATTTCAGGTTTTTTTTTTCCTGTGTTCCTCTTTCTCCTCCCATGTTTATCCACAGGCATCTTCAAAGTCTACACTTCTTTCGGTGGCGGAAGGAGAAGGAGGGATGACAGCGTCAAATTTTCATGAGAGTATGAAAATAAAAAAGGCGTTCTGCTTCTGCCAGATCCTCTGCTCTGTTCCCAGACATGCCTTTCCCCTGTTATATATTTCACCTTCACATGAACACAGGTGGGAAGCAAGCAGGGGGACCCTGAACTTCTGAGAACCTGATGAAATGGAGACTTAACTCAGCATACATCTGTGAGTCACCAAGACACATGCATTCTACTTCAGTATTTCTAGACTGACATGGGAAGTAGAATGTTTTCTGCCTAGGACCACTTGTGCAATGAATTTCTAGAGATCAACGTGTGCGCCAGACAGGTGTAAAAGATTTCAGTAAAGTGTTTTTTCATAACAGCAGCATTGCCCAGAATCACACTAGTCTATGCTTGGTGGGTGGAAAAAGATGTACGGGGACCAAGAAGCAGCACAACACTTTGTCCCATGCATTCATTAGTGTGAAATGCTTGGATGCTATGGAGATAGGAACAACATTAAATCATCAGAATTAGAAAGCAGAAAGACAGGTTACACACATACACACAGAGGGGCCTGAGTCAAATCTTATATGTATCATTCATCAACAGTGAATTATTTTCACGTTCAGTGAACTTTATTCTGATCTGCACAATGAAAATTTGAAAAAAAAAAAAAAAAGAAAAAAATAATAATAAAAAAGTTGGCATTAGCCATTTCTTCTCCCTTCTTAATTCTGAATCCATTTCAGCATTTCAGTCAAATATATATGTGACTTTCGCGGAGTAGAACTCACACGGTATCTAAATATTTGTTTGTCTGGATGAAGCATTTTAAACTGTTTCTCCACAAGCTATTTTCCACCTTCAAGGTGCACTGATCTAAGCAATGGAGTTGACACCAAAACAGGCATTACTGTGACTAGTTCCGTTAAGCAGTTTACATGTATTACCTGTGTATATATTAAAAAAACAAAACAAACAAACAAAAAAAAAACCTGAAGGCTGAAAAATATCTCTCTGTAAGTAGAATTTACTGTGCACAAAAATTATTCTCTGGTACTTCCTAGCACAAAAGTAAAACCTTTTTCTGTAGTCACCACATATCAGCTAACAAGATAAGATACAGGATATAGGATAGTTTCAGAACATATTAGAGCAAGTCAGACACAAGCCAGACTTTGGCTCATGGTTCTGTCAGTCTAATTTTGGACATCTTTTAATTAAGATGAAAGTTATGACTAGCTTTCCAGAGACATTACCAGACAAGTCAAGATACTGAAATTTTATGTGAAGTTCTCATGAGAGATCTGGAACAGTTTTACTGGCAGTATGTGTTTCAGTAATCCAGGTCTGTTACAGTACCAACTCAAACATTCATACTTCTGTTTTTCATTTGAATTTTCCAAGTGGGTTACATCCAAAGTAGACGTGGGATTTTAGAAAATTCACACACAAAATGTTACTCAAAAGCACTGTAATGAATGGTCTGTTATGCATTGGTGCATGTGTAGGCAGACATGTTTGTACATGTGTTTGTGCATACCACTGCCACCTGCTGGGTGGCATTAAAACTGCCCACATTTATATTAAAGATGAAGCAAATAATCACTTTCCTCTAGCAAAAAAAGTCAAGAGCTTGAAATTTTGAATTCTCCTGGTGTGAAGCATCTGTCCAACATACATAGATGGCTTCAATGCCAGAAGGTTTTTAGATGCTGGAAAATATTTAAGGCAGAAAAGTTCTGCTATTTTTTTTTGAGAGAATTTGGTCAGTCATGTTGAGCAAGATCCTATTTATGAATTTTAAGTATATGAACTAAATCCAGTTTCTGTGTGCAAATTTTGTTGCAAACTGAAATCTGGAGGGCTATCACTGTTATTAGACTGCAGTATATCAATTCTTGCATAAAATATTTTCCTATTGGACAAGGCATGCTTCGAATCTGCCCATCTCTGTGGAGTTTAACAAGATGCATCCACATATAAAAGCTGTGAACTGCAGTCTGGCAGCAATCTGTATTTGTATCTTCTTATCATCTTAGTACAGACTGAATGAATGAAAAAATAAGAAATAAAGAAAAGAAAAGGAAAAACAACTCATTAAATATGTCTTATTCTTCATGGTGACAAGATTGGTTGGGAATATCATTTGAGTTTTACTTGTTTTTATAGTTTTGTAGATCATTTAAAACCCATCAGTTCAGCTGTATGGAGTTGTCACTCAGCCCCCAGCATAAAGAACAAGTTAGTTTCCAGACTCTCTATCTTCCTTTCAATTACTTTTATTTTTAATTAAATCAGAAAATCCCTAAGCAGGGACATCGGACTTAGCCTTTAGTATCTTAAGTGATGCCATTATCTCTGCAATGTCAAGCGTGAATCAAAAGAGTTTCTCTGTTTCTCTCTGTTAGGCTGTTCTCGGTTAAAAGCATGCTTTTGATTTACCATTTGAGGTTTAGAACATTGTTCTTCTTATGTATATCTGTTCAGTTCTGTGATAAATGACACTTAAGAGTTTATTGTTTATCAGTTAGTGACCTGATGTGTTTTTATTTTTAAGTTTTTTAAGCTTTGTGACCATTACTTTTTATTTAGACATATTTTCCCTTGTCCCTTTGTTTTACTTGCCTTTAATAGACTGCTATCATTATCTTTAAATTGATGTCAGATGTGCTTCTCTCTACAGGAAAAGTGCTTTTAATCTTCATTGCACATTGCAACCTCTAGTTCTTTCTTGTCCATTCTTCAAAGACAACAATGCTAACTCACTACAAGACTCATGTCTCTTGGTCTCTGTACCTTCCATTAGGATGTTTCTTTGTGTCTTTTTTTTTTCCCATCCCTTCCAACTGAAAAATTGACAAATTGACAAGAATTTATAAGAACTCTGGTGCTTTAGCAGGCCCTTTATCTCTAATATTCTATAATCTCTGCGGAGTCTCAGAAATTGTTGGGCTGTGATGAAGCATGGCTGGTCAGATTAATAACCAAATGTTCTGAGATCTGTTCTAAATATCCAGTAAGTAAAGCTGGGCATCTTTTCGTCCATATAAAATGAAAAAAAAAAAAAAATTGACTTGAAGATGGCTGAGATTCCCTTGATCTAGAGAGCTCTACAAAAGTCTCAGTATTTGAAGGGTTTTGAACTTTAAGTCCACTTTAAAAACACTTAATAAGCCAGGAGGTGCAAATTGTGGCATCATAGAATCATAGTTACAGAACTTTCTGAGTTGAAAGGGGCCCTCAAGGATCCTTGGTCCAGCTCATGGCTCCACACAGGACCACCCAAAAATGAAACAATATATCTGAGAGTGTTGTCCAACCAAAAATCAGACCACATGTCTGAGAGCATTGTCCAAATGCTTCTTGAACTCCAGGAGGCTCGGTGATGTGAGCATGGTTCTGGGGAACCTGTCCCTGTGCCCGACCACCATCTGGTTGCAGAACCTTTCCCTAACACCCAGCCTGACCCTCCCCTGTCCCAGCTCCATGCCGTCCCCTCGGGTCCTGTCGCTGTCCCCAGAGAGCAGAGCTCAGCGCCTGCCCCTCCGCTCCCCTCGTGAGGGAGCTGCAGGCCGCCATGAGGCCTCCCCTCAGCCTGCTCTGCTCGGGGCTGAACAAACCAAGGGACCTCAGCTGCTCGTCATACATCTTGCCCTCTAGACCCTTCACCATATTTTGAGCCATCCTTTGGACACTCTCTAAAAGTTTTATGTCCTTCCTATACTGTGGCACCCAAACCTGCACACAGTACTGGAGGTGAGGCTGCACCAGCGCAGAGCAGAACAGGACAATCCCTTCCCTTGACCGGCTAGCAATGCTGTGCTTGGTGCACCCCAGGGTACGGTTGGCCCTTTTGGCTTCCAGAGCACACTGTTGACTTATATTTAGCTTGCTGTCAACCAGAGGCTCTCAAGACTTTCGTCCCTTAGTCTGTACATATAGCCAGGGTTCCTCTGTCCCAAGTGTAGAATCCAGCACTTGCTTTCGCTAAACTTCATGCTGTTGGTGATTGCCTAGCCCTCTAACATGTCAAGATCTCTCTGCAAGGACTCTCTACCCTCACGGGAGTCAACATCTCCTCCAGTTTAGTGTCTTCCACAAACTTACTTAGCATATATTTTAGCCCTGCATCCAAGTCAAATACATCCAGAAATCCAGTAAGTGTTAAAGAATGTGACCCAGGGGAAACGTCATACTCCCTTTCAGTGTTACAATACATGATGCATTCAGGCCAAGCAATGGGAATAGATATAGGATTATTATAGTTTTAATCCCTGAATCACTCAGGGATTCTCTGTTACAGAGTGCATTCAGAACAGAAAGTACCTTCAAATGCACCGATAAAGTGCTTGGTAGGTCTGCGTCAGCAGTCTAACAGTGTTAAATAGGTTGTACAGACATTCGTGTGTGGGAATGGTAGGAAGTGGTTGTCATATGGCTGGAGAACAAGAAACAAGTGATGCATAGGTGCTGCTATATGCCAGGCCACCTCTGTAGCTCTGCCCTCATAACTGAGAAGCTGAGGTGTACCTGTCTTTGAAGAACCTGTATCTGTAGTCCTTAACCTTATGTTCTTCCTGTTAGTCACTTTTATATCACACTGTGCAAAATAGTAAATGAGAAAGTTAAATGCTCTGTTGTTTTTATGGAGATTTTTAGGAGACAGTGTTGAACTATCACACGTCCTTGGTGCTTTGGTATCAATTACCTTCTCATGTGGGAAAGTTGGACAAGAAAACATAGAAAAATGTAATCATTACTCTTTAAAACACAGACTTCCTGTAATGTAGTCAAAGATAATACCTCACATATGACTGCTGAGTTGGAGGGGCAGAATATGGCAAATGACAAATCAAATAGTGTGCTTTCTCTGTTGGATGTGATACTGG
Source organism: Anser brachyrhynchus (assembly GCF_964034855.1). NCBI lineage: Eukaryota > Metazoa > Chordata > Aves > Anseriformes > Anatidae > Anser > Anser brachyrhynchus. The sequence continues at coordinate 11,952,226 of NC_137694.1, read as the reverse complement.
AACCACTGCAGATTTGCAGGAACATTTTTCAGGTGCAGCACCTTTAGCCAGGGAAGACAGGACTGGAGGACTTCCTCTCTTTGTACACTCACCTTGCTCTCATTTTTGTAGAAGTGTCTGTTTTATAACACCATGTTACCTCTCTTATTTCTTCACTTGATATGAGATATATTTCCTATTGGAAATAAGTCTTTTGTTTGTTTGTTTGTTTTTATTCTCTTTGCTATGCTCTGAAATTGGTTCTACCCAACTCCCCAGGAAGCATTTCTTTAGGGACCAGAGGCCGACCACTTCTCATTTGTGTTTATATCCTGGTCATCTCTTGTATCATACTCTGCTTATGTTCTCAAAGGATCTCTGTGCTCATCTTGCATTTCCATTCTCATGGGTCCTTGCTGAGGTCTGATGGGGCACAAAAGCACAGATAATGGCTTGAGAACATGTGGCTGTGGGATGCATAATGGTGGACATCAAGTCTTTACATAGGCATAGGACCGCATGTTAGGTCATCCAGAATATCTAATGTAGCAACCTACAGGAGGGTACCCCTAAGATTTCCTCTGTGGCATAGGTGTTATGACAAGTTCTGGTGCCTCCCAAGGTTTTGAAACCATTACACAATTAGACTACTAAGAAATTTGTCTTCAAACCTGCAGCACAAGATGGTCTTTAGCACAGTGTCAAGAAGCCAGGCAGACTGTAACTGCACTATCATAGGAAATACCTACAGCAGAGCAGCAAATAGATTGCAATGGAAGCATGATCCAAACTCATGTTGGAGATAGGAGATGGACCTTGACCAATGTCCACCATCAAGAACATGTTGAAGAAAAACTACAGCAAGAAGCATTTCTCCTGCATTCTTTCATCTGATTTCAATTTTCTAGCCACATTGCTCATTCCCCATGACTCCTGCATTTCCCCAGCACTTCAAAACTCTGACCTTTCCTTTGCAGAAATACTGTTTTTAAAAATTCAGTACCTGATCTTACAATCATAGTAAATGAACTTTTCAGCTTGTTTTTACTTTGAAAGTACAATTGGCATTGGCAAGAAACGAGTCAGTAGCTCAACCCAAACTCTCAGAGGAATAAATTAATGTGGAGAAATGCAAATTCTTTACTTCTTTCAGGATGGAGATCTGCTCAGCCTGCTTCTTTCTAACCAGTTGTGCCTACCTGTTAAATAGATAAGATGAAAATGTTATGGTTTTATAAATAATGTGTGTTGAGAAAGGGATGTAATTTAGGTTGAAAGTGGAAGCTCAGGGTTCACTGAGAGGCAGGAACTTCTTGGAAAACAGTTGCATTGTAAACCTGGGAGGAGAAACCTGTCTTCTGAAAGAGCTATGGCTGTTCAAAAAGGAGTAAATTTGATGTGGCATTCCTGGAGATTTGAAAGAGAATAAGACTGCTGAGATCTGCAATTCCATTTTCATCTCACTCTGTTTCTGTGGCTTAGTTTCCAGGAATGTATCATGCTCACAAACATTCTATCTTCACAAATATCCTTTTCAGGTATTATTTGTTTCCATTTCCCTAATAAAAAAATGTGAGGTTTCTTTTGAATCTGAGTTAGCTTCAGTATGAGGTGTTTTCTGTGCTGCTTAGTAAGCAGTGAGGTGATACACAAGAGTCTTAATGCACTTCTGAGTGTCCTCCAAAATGTCCCTATGATTACTTTTTTTTTTTTTTTCCTGATAATTGCTGGAGAACATATTATTACCTTCATATAGTGGTGTCTGCCTGCATCTGTTCTTGTGGTTCCCATTGTTCCTATAACAAGCTATATTTTAACAGTGAAGAAAAGGAAGAATGAAAGCATACCATCAGGGAAGAAGGTAAAACAAGTTCAGCAGATTATACCATTATCATATATTCATTATGAAGAGCATTCTGAGCCCATTTTACCCTGAAGTTAGCCTGTAAGCGCAATACAACTCAAAAAGTCATGATTTCACTTCAGAAATGAAACTCTTGTCTCTAAAAAAGTAGAGAAGAACTTTCCCATGGGACCAGTCATCATCTAAGTTCTTAGAAAAGGCAGTAAACTACATCCAACCTCTGAATGGCAGTCTAAATTTTGTGATGTAGAAGTACCTCAGCACTACTGCAATCTAAGGGATGTGCTACAAAGGTACCACCTCCATGCATTGCAGCTGACTTTAGATCCTACCTGGAGAAGCTGAAGTATCTGCTTAACTGTCCTGTGGCTTGAAGGCTTCTTTATAACCCATCTGGATGGTCTTTGTTGCCAATCAAGATGGTTTGCTCTTGGCATCTTTCAAGTAGCCAAAGAGAACAGATGATGGATCACTTTCCAATTCCTAAAACTCTGTTCTGTACTGTAAAAATGGTACCATATCTCCTTTCATCCTTTTCTTTTCCAGATGATTTTCAGCCTTTTTCACTTTGCAGCTCCTAACAAATTTACAGTGAATATACTAACCCTTTCGTGGTACCTTGAATACTGCTTTTGGAAGGTCTTATTTTTCTTAGTTACCTTTTGACCCCTGAGAATGTGTCCACAAACACTTGCACAGCTGAGGACCACAACCTGTGAAACAAACTTCCTTGGAGTCAAAGTGATGGAACCTTTTATTTGGAACAACAGTCCTACCATTTTACTTGCATAGCATATTTTTAATATTCTATAAAAATCTATCATTTGCTGCCTTTTTCTAAGTTTTCTTCAACTTAGAAATATTTTTCCTGAAGTGTGGGTGACATGCGAGATGCAGAATCCAAGCTGTAATTATCAGTGCAAAATACAACTGGATAATTATTCCTGATAAATAATTACCAAGTGTAGCATGTGCTTCTGCAAGCAGATCTAACTGCTGACTTGTATTTTATTGCATTTTCACTAAAACCCTTGGGTCCTTTTTTGGCATATTGTTATTTAGACAGGGACTTATAATTTCATATTCCCACATTTTCTATTTGATGGAATGCTTTCTGGGGGAGGGGATAAAATCTATGTCTTGCTCTGTTTTTTCATTACTCTGAGGAAAATGAGCTTTCCTGGAGTTTCATGTACTGCCACTGGCAATACCAGCATGCAGCCCCTTGAAAGATGCTCATTCAAAATGAGGATATTAAATGAGAGTAAAAATTCAGGCATATGATAATGCAAAACATTTCTTTCTTGGATTTCAAGCCAGTAACAACATTTTTCAAGGCTTAATTTTATGGTTTAAAAAGCCACAAAATTTCTCATGTGAGTATAGATGGGTATTACACAGTTGTTAATTTTATTTAAATTTACTTAACCAAACAAAGGATGACCTTGGTTGATTTACAAGAAAAACAGATTTTAGCACATGAAAACACTAGGAATACATAGTTGTAAGATTTAAAACATACAACATGGTTTTTTGCTTTCTTAAAATTTGTGGCTTTGGGAAGCTTTTCAATCTATTTGAGCCCCAAGAACTAAAGAAGAAATCAGTAGTTTTAGTGAGAAATATTTTTTAACAGGTTCTTTCTCACATCTGACTTACCTTTCTTATCAGAGCTAAAAACCTGAAGGGAAGGAATGTAACTTTGGGGTTTACTTTATTATAAAATAAAATGTTGTGGCTTAACACTAATAATATAGGATCAATAAAAATTAAACTCATTTTTCTCTGTAAAGCCAGAGTGGATAAATGACTGAAATATATATCAAAACTGAGTTGGATAAGCTGTTTGTAAGAATATAAATTTTGTACTAAACTAGCAGAATGAAATTAGATACTATACATTCAACAGTTCTGTAAAGATATACACTATAATATTTACAGTGGAATATAAATGTTGATATAGATTATTCATCTAATTTTAAAACCCAGAAATAAGAATTACAATGAAATTAACCTAAAATGAACATTGGTTACAGTATTGTTTCTACCCCAATTCACCTTATTCTATTAAATAAAGGGTTCTTTAGACAGGACTGTTATTTCAGGGGTGAAAATTATCTCTTCGAAAGCCATGGTTCTGGAGAACAAAGTGGTGGTTCTTCAGTTCCAACATTTGTTAAGGGTAAATAGGCCCCCAAAAACCTTTTTGCACAGTTAAAGTACTGGATGCACTGGTGTAGGGGGCGTATAATGAATTGGGCCCCACCATAATTTCTTCTCATACTGGCTTCATGTTCTACTTTATGTTGCCACTGGTACATTTGCTCTGCAGTTCAAATACGATACAGCTGGTCATGTAGGTCTACAGGAATTATCTTTAAACTAATCAACTTCGGTGTTAATGGTAATATAACTGTAGCAGCATGTAGCTTAGTCTGGGCTTAGCTGGTCAGTAATGACCCAGAATCCAGGATATGGTAGGTACATGAACCTTTTTCCACAGCTATGTTATTCACCCAAGCTTGCTACTCTCAATGCAGTTTGGGCAGGTGCAACAAGAAAAGATGCAAATTTAATGATGTACAGAAAAAGAAAGGATTCATTCCAGGTCTGATATATGTTAGATTAGCCTGAAACTGATGGTTTCTTTCAAAGAAAGAAAGAAGGAAGGAAGGAAGGAAGGAAGGAAGGAAGGAAGGAAGGAAGGAAGGAAGGAAGGAAGGAAGAGAAAGAAGAAAGAGAGAAGAGAGAAAAGAAAGAGAAAGAGAAAGAGAGAGAGAGAGAGAGAGAGAGAAAAGAGAAAGAGAGAAGAGAAAGAGAAAGAGAAAGAGAAAGAGAAAGAGAAAGAGAAAGAGAAGAAAGAGAAAGAGAAAGAGAAAGAGAAAGAGAAAGAGAAAGAGAAAGAGGAAAGAGAAAGAGAAAGAGAAAGAGAAAGAGAAAGAGAAAGAGAAAGAGAGAAGAGAAAGAGAAAGAGAACGAGAAAGAGAGAGAGAGAGAGAGAGAAAGAAAGAAAGAAAGACAGAAAGAAAGAAAGAAAGAAAAAGAAAGAAAGAAAGAAAAAGAAAGAAAGAAAGAAGAAAGAAAGAAAGAAAGAAAGAAAGAAAGAAAGAAAGAAAGAAAAGAAAGAAAGAAAGAAAGAAAGAAAACTTTCCCTCCCACACACATTGTCCAGTACCTGTGTGCAGGTAACTGAACTGCTCCCAAATGAGATATTTCCCAAAGACAATGAAATGCCAATGCAGCTGCCTGACAAGGTCATATATAGAGTAATAATTTGCATGAAGCTGGAAGAAGTGCATGCCTTTCTAGGGCATAAACAAGCTTGGAGAATGCCAAAAATTATACAGGCAAAATAATTATAACTTGAATCAAAACAGCTTGCCTCTTTTAACCTTCCCACGGAGTCAGCTAATTTATTAAATGCTGGGGCATTGCAGTCAGAGCTCTAAAGATCTTTTTTGTTCCGTTTTGCTGCACTCTACTGCATGAACGAGCAGTGGATGTAGCAGTGCCCTTGATTCAGATGTTTACAAATCACAGACCAGTAGTATTTGACTGTTTTATCAGCACACATGATGCTGTACACAGCCATAGCAGCAGAGAGAGATAATGCCAGAACTATATTACTTGAAGAACTACTGGGCCATATTTCAAAAGCTATGAGGTGTTCTTTTTTTAAAAACAAAACAAAAAATCCACTTTGTCAAGACTGTTAACATGAAATTAGGGATACTTCTGATCACAAATGTGTGTTATTATTCTTAACATGAGAAAGTATACACAGACTAAATTTGTAGCCGTTAAAGACACTGAAAATACTTATGTGACCCTAGCTTGGTTGAGCAACAAATATTGTCTGTGGGTGGCAAAAAAACATTGTTCTATTTTCTGGTTGAATGCAATAGTGAATAAGATGTCAGGATGGTATTATGTTGACCACGAACGTATGGCTAACTCTGTTTTATGACTTATTCAGTGAGTTTTTATATTAATTTGATTAACTTATGCACCTGTGAATTCAAATAATCTAGCTGTATGATACATTTGTAAAGTCCCTCTCATGGACTGTAACATCTAGTAATGCTACAGCTCTATTGTTCATAGATAGTCCTGCCCCATGTAACTTACGCATCGACCTGGCAAAATATTGTCTAGATCTGTTATGAAGGTTTTGTGTCTAGCATGGTGGATGAGACTTCCTGAAAACATGCTTCTGTGTTAATGAAATCTTGTTCATCTTGGATAATTTGCCTCTCACACTGTCTGTTTGGACTGGAGCGGCAGTGAAGTAATGTATGGCCCAACTCTACTCTGACATCTGGGAGGCCATGATGTCTGGGAGAAGGAGTAGTGTCAGGTTCCTATGAAGTTCTGAATTCCGGACTAGATATATACACAACTCTTGAAAATGTTGACAGTTTAGATCAGGTAGCTGTCAGAATACTGTTTCTAAGCCTGTGTCACATACATAAATCTTGGGGCATAGCTAACAAAGTCTTGTACCAGGAAAACATACCTTAGGTTAGGTCTGGCAGATGGGGATATTATGTTTGAAATGTCAATGGTGCTGGATGAAATGAAGAATTCCAGTCCTGAGTGTTGACTTTAAGGATCTTTCTGTTTATTATTAATAAATATGTTTCCTTTAAAAAGTAAAGTTGTTCCATTAAACTTACAGAGAAAATGTTCCGTGTACACAAGGAGGCAGGGGAGAGAAATTATGGAAGAGAAAGCATGATTACCTCTACTACCCAGCACAAAGGCCAAAGCATTCACCCATTAAAATAATTTGGTGGTATAAGGGAGATTAGCTTGAAATCTCTTGTCAATAGACATATACATGCAGGAAAGCAATTTAATGTGTCCTCATTTGCTAGCCTATTGAATTAGACAGGGAATTTTGGCAATCACTGAGAGCAAGTAAATACTTTTCATGGCCTGGTGAGGCGAGATTATTGATCAGTTAGAAACATTTGTCTATATAATAATGGTCCCAATCCTTTTGCTTGGAGATGTATTTAACACAAATGTGAAGAATCAAGTCAGAAATGTGACAATCCGTCAATTTGATGGTGAGTTCTTTTCTGTTCACATTTTGATTATCAAAGAAATAAATTAGGGTGGCCAGAGAAGAAAAAAAGAAAGATCCCTTGCATATGAAAGGTCATTAAGGGCATGTTTGTAGTACATTCTGCATGGGAGTGAAGAATGCTGTAGAACACAATGGCAGTGCTTTGCTCCAGAGCTGGCTGGGTAGCAGTGATCAAAATCCCTGTTATGAATAAAAAAATCCTGGTGTTTGATCATTTAAGACTTAGAAGCGTTTCATTTACTGCCTGAAAACAAATATACATGTAAGTGGTTTTTTTGTTGTTTTTTTTTTTTTTTTCATTTTTTGTTTGTTATCCTGGAAATGTTTATGGACCTGAAAACATACCAAATTTTACCTCAAAAAAAATACTTTTGAAAATTCACATCAGAAAAATGTTATTGGTAATTTAATACTACTTTTAAGCTCATTATTTTGAGTATTCTTTTTCAGAAACAGAGAGATTGGCATTAAGCAAAAACGACTTTCCACATTTGACTTCTTTGCCTAAAGATTGACTGATGTCCTTTCCAACTCATTGCTTTAAATCTTCACAAAGAAATATTGCCTTCTGGACATCACAAATATACTGAACATGCACAGATCTGAATTTTCTGGACATCTGTGTGTTTACTAAAACTCCAACCACATTTCAGGCAGCATGGATGTAAGCAATTAACTTTGAACTGTGTGCTTAAAAGACAATCTGACTTCGTATGCAAATATTTCAAGGAGATTTTTGTCATCTCTCTCTATATATATCATTATATACTTTCAGGACTGCATTTGTATCTCTATTCCTGAAAGTCAGCTTGAGTATTTAGGATTGCATACATTCTTCACTTTGATAAGCCGAACATATTGTATAGAGAACATAACTCTCTTGATACAAACATGGTAATAACATGGTAATTGTAATAGAGGGTATAGTAGGTCGGCGTAAGATTTAACATTTTGCATGAGTCAGCTTCATCTGCTATTCTCACTCTGAATAAAGGAGAGCTGGTAACTGCTCCCTCCTATTAGCAATCTGGGAGAATCCCTGTTACCTTTTTGCTTTGTAAAGTATTGAATCTCTTGAAAGAGTGTGATTTACTGTCATTGCTAGTTCATTATTCAGGGCTGCCTGTCCCCCTTCTCCCCCCCCCCCCCCCCCCATCTCTGCACACCATTGTGTGGGGGCTGAGGAGCAGAATTCCCCAGCCAGGAGCCATGGGGCACCAGGGGCAGGCCCAGGGGATGGGCTGAGGCCTGCAGAAGCTGGGGCAGGGCTGTGGTAGGGCTGGAGATGGTGTCCCACATCCTTCATGAGGCAGGGGCCAACAACAGCCCCAGGGGTGAAATAGGGTGTGGGAAGCCATGGGGTGGATAGGGACTCTAGGGGCTGTGACTCAAGGTCCTGGCACAAAAAACAGCTTCCATTTTGGGGAGGGTGGGCAGTCTCTGCTCTAGTTTTTATGTGGAAACCCTAGAGTCTTTTCTTACATGACAGTAAGAAGCTTGCTCTGAGCAAGACCGCCACTGGAGCAGGAACAAAAACAGTGGGAAATAAATACATAATTATTTCTCCTAGGTAGATGACTGAAAAAATCCTGATCAGACTCTCCCAGAGGTTTCCCCATGGTTCACTTGAAAGTGACTCTCCTAACATGTGTTAACATTTATTGACCTGATCTTACAAGTCTTCAGCAGACAATTCTCCTGCTGAATTCAACTACTGTTACTTTATTATTATCTACTAAAATGAACCTCATCTGTTACTCTGGCTGCATGTTCAATATATGCATATGACAAATATTCAAGATGTTTTTAATATCACCTTTTGAAAACACTTGTGTCTACTTACCACCACTTCCCACTTTAGGAAAACCTGATTTTTCAGTGAGCCAAAAAGACTCGTGATTTCTTTGCCTGAGAACTATCAGAGCCATTAATCCGAATTAAATAAAATACAAATGTAAAGAAGATGAATATTATTAAATCCTTGATTAGGCATTTTTATTCAGAATTCAAGTGGATTTAATCTCCTTTCACTTATTTCAGTTTGAAAGTGAATTAAACTACAAACAAAAATTTAATGCCATTCAAATAGCAAGCATGCAACCCAAGTTCACAATAACTTTAGAATACCTTTGTGTCAAGTAACTGTTGCTTAGGGATAATGTGTATGTTTTGTTGTTGTTGGTGGTGGTGTTGTTTTTGGTGTAGGTATAAGATGATTTTTTTGTAGACAATGGAAAAAAATATGTTTTTTTAATTTTTGATGCTTCTGTCATAAAAGAAATGTACAGTTAGCTCTTCTTGGAAACTGAATATATTTCAAGTAAGATTGATTTACTAATTGTTTGTGTGAAAGGACATCTATGGGATTTTCCAAATAAAAGAAAGGAAATTCCAAGTTTTATACATATATATGTTTAGAAACTCCTGTTCCAACACCTGTCCTTCCATTTCTTCACTTTTAGCTTGATTTTGAATACCTTAAGCTATTTTTTTTCTGTTTGTTTGTTTCACTCCCTGTGGCACCACACAAGCAGACAGGATGAAAGGGTACATACTGAAACCCTGCTATTGAAAGTGAGCTAGTTTCTCAGAAACTCTGTGCTGTTCTTTACTCTTTTCAGGAACTGTTCCTATTTAAAGGACACAAAAACTCAGGCATTACACATTTATATATATATATATTTCACTCTTTTTCCTCAGCATGATGCATTTCTCTGTGTGCTAAACCATAAAATGTTGCCCTTAGATACTCTGTGAAATTCAGCATTGGTAAATTTCATATAATTTTAGTGGACCCAAAGTGTACCTGGTGGGCTCTTTTCTGCTGAAACAGACAAGAACGCTGAAATGAACTTGAAAGTGATATGGGCTCCTGGCTTCATGAAAGAAAATGAAACAAGATGTTTAGATTGTTCCCTCCTGAATAGCTGGGTGTCATGCTTGGGTCAGTAAAGCTCACAGCCTGAGGTTTTACAGCAGTCATGAATTTATGATTAGGTCAGCAATGAGCCAGAGAGAAGATTTTGTGGGTCTGAACAAAAGGTTGTGTCATTTCACAGGTTCTTCCAGCTGTCCACCTTTCTAGGCCCTGGAAGGAGACAGACCACCACTTGAATTGCACTCTGTGGCCTGGTGGTTTAATAAAAGGGGCATTTCCCCTGGTTTTATTTTGGTCATGTACGTGACTGGAATTTTTATTTTTTGGTTTGATATGAGTAGCACATATTTCAGTTTCACTTAGGAGACCTGCAAGAGCAATGTTTTGCAAACACCTCTAGCAAAGCACTTTCCTTTCCTGTATTTTAACTGGCTTTCTCAAAGGAAATATTTTATGATTGCTATAGTTTATGAATGAAGGATATACAATATGTTTAGCAAGAACCACTTTCAGGTGTCTTCTCAGGGATGGGTCTGTCTGTGCCTTATCTGTTCATAGATCATCAGTAGGAGCCTAGCACTCAGGGTCCTTTGGCTCTTTCAACCTTGGAGTTCACAGTCATGATTTTCAAAGGTCTTTCCAAGAAATAGGTGTTAAATTGTATTGGAATGTCAAAGGAATCCATGTGCTTAACCTGTTCGGCCACATTGGCCAAGCATCTTAAAAAAAAAAAAAAAAAAAAAAAAAAAAAGAGGCAGCATGAGGCTAAGTTCATTTCAAATTCTTAAAAAAATAGTTTAATGAAATATACAGTCCAGGTGCCTCTACTGTACTTGAATGATAACACATATGTAAGACAGGAATTATTACAGCATGGGACTTGATAACCTTAAGAAAAAATGAGACTAAGTGGTGAAGTGACTGTCTTACTGTAGTGGACTAAGTGACGGGCAGGAATTAACCAGGTGACCTAACTCCATCAGAGGTCTGCTACTCTGTAACTGTAAAGATGGTATCTCACATCTTACTAGTTTATCAGTGCAGCTTCCATCTTATTCATTTGTGCAAAAGTTGAGGACCAAAAACACTGCTATGCACAGCCAGAAAATAGCTACTTCTTCTAAAGACCTGTGCCACGGGCTTGCTTCTGCCACACAAATGAATGGAGATAAAGTACTTCAATATTTCGCTTTTCTTCTTTGCAGTGGGGTGGTATAACCATCTTGGAGGAAGACATAGAGGTAGAACCCCAGTCTCCTCTACTGTTTTCCCGATCACTGTACTGCTTCTCTCTGATAATCCATGTAGGGATCTCCCATTGCATTTTTAATTTCTAAAATGGGGAGATTTTATCCGCTGCCTATTGTGGTTACTGTTGCTTAGAATAGGGAAGGAAAAGATCAAACACACTGAAGAATGTATTGCTCTGATCAAGATTCAAAGCAGAAATAATTATGTATCATAAGCCTAATTACTAGGTTTTAATTATAGCACATAAGAAATGTTTGCCCCAAATAAACTGTTTCCTTGAGGTTTACCTTGCTTGAAGGCTGAACTTTATGACAGTGTCAAAGAAACAATTTGCCAAAGATCAATGTGATTTTAAAATTGTACGGTCTATCCTGCTGTAATTACAACATCTGTATAGACATATTGTGATGCTCAAAAAACGCATCACACGTTTTCAGAAGCAGAACAGGAAAAGCTTTGAAATGCTGATGTATATCTACCTCTTCAAACTTAGAAAGACCATGCTGGTCTATACCAAACTAGCAATAAAGGAAGGCACAGGAAAATCTCCCCTTTAGGAAATCCTCTTTTATAACACAGAAGTATAAGAGAAGTGGTGGAGGATTAGGTTATGGTTTTCCTTGCCTCGTTCCTCTCTACAACCAATAGGAGTGCAGTGCTTTAATATGTCTTTGAAAATGTCAGAATTAGAGAAAAGCTATCACTGTAAGTTAGTTCTGTCATTTCTGTCCGATGGAAGTTCATTAATCCAAAGGAGAACAATTGTGATTGCAGTTGACTTTCACAAAGTCCATTTATTTTGCCCATCAGGAACCTTCCATGGGAAATCAGTGTGAAAGGGAATAGTCTGTCATGTTTGTGTGCCATAATGTTATGACCACAGTATAGAAGGTATGATTTTTTAAACATCAGTATTCCAGTGAAAGAGTTAGTGCAGACATTTTTACACCACCATGAGGTGGGTTTCTTTTTGCAGTGGCATTTCATCAAAAGAGAAAAGGCTCTACTTCCATTTTTGATTAGCTCTGTATGTCCTAGAAGCCAGTTTTACCCTTTTAATTGTATTACAGTGGTTGAAAACCCCAAAATATTATGATTAGTCAGATTTATAATGGAAATGAATGTAGGAATACCCTTGAACATGTCTTAGGTGTGCGACTTTCTGTCTGACGGATAGGTTTAGACAGTTATGAACTCCCTTGTCTGAGTTCTGAGTTGTCTGAATAAGAGCTGTCTCCATTCTCAAAGCCAAAGAGTTACATCAGTGTGGCACTATCCCGAGGTAGCTCCCCCTGTTCCCATGGTTAGTTGTCTGCTGGATCAGAGCTGATTGGTGTCTATCCATGTGCAAAGATTTCCCTAAGTCCCATGTACTCATCCCACTGTCATTCGGTAAGGTGTATGCACAGCCCACTACTGAAGTATAATCACCTGCTTGACAGACAGCAAGGCCTGATTTTGATCATCCTCACCGAGTATACAGCAGAAGTAAAAATACAGTTTTGTCCTTTCCATGCCAAGTGCTCTGTTGCTGCCCCAGGCCCATCCTTCCTCCTGGAGACTTTCACACCATGGTAAAACTCAGCTGTGCTGCTTTGGAAGGCTGTATGGGAAAAAATACCTGAGTATCAGCAGACTAGCACATAGTGCCAGGCTGCCATCCTGCATGGGTTCAAGGAATATTACAGAAATTTCACTTTAAAAAATTACAAGAAATGCATGTAGTTTGCATGACTGCTAATGGCATTCATTCCAGTTTTGGTGACAGAACTCTCTGTATGTGACAAAGAAACATTGGCTAAAGATGTGTGACAGATGCTTGTGAACTCATTCAAACTAATGAAGCTCTTGAAGTAACCGTCTGCATACACAGTGGTGAAGAGCTTCATGGCAAATGCATTCACTTTTATTTGTAAGCATTTCAGTGACTTTTGATTTTGTTTTGCACTGAGTCAGGCCCAAGGGCACACTGCAGTTCAGGCGTTTCAGGTCAAGCCCGGTTCTTCAGCCTAAATATTTTGTTTGGCAAAATTATTTCTCCAATTGCAACATTATTTTAAAATGTATGCTTTAATGTATGTACAAATTGTAAGTGATTTTATCTTTCTGACATATCTTTTATATTGTCTACCTGCCTAAGTTTTGATATTGGATTTTTTACATGTGTTGCCCATCTCAGTGAATTTTAATGGAAGTGTGATGCCTAAGAGTGTCTCTGCACTGCTTTCACTTTATACAATAAATTTTTCATTTTCTGTCTCCAAGACTGAGAGGAACATTGTTGTCTCATTATGTCCTTCAGTAATGTCTGCCTGCTTACCCAAGGCACCAGGTGGACTTTGCCATTTGAACTCCATATTCCCATCATATGTGACCTACAAGGGCTTGCTAGAGTTCATCTACAGGATCAGTATTCATGACTTTGACTGAAGTAATGATAATGATAAAGTCCTTAAGACTTACTTCAAAAATTTTGATTTGGGTTTAATTATTGCTAATAGACTACTAAATTTCCTTGGTGAAGTTCAGGAGCTTTGAACTTGGGATCTCTGGAACTAAAATGTGAAATAATATTGCTTTCGGCTCTTGTCATTCTGATAGTGCAGAGCTGAATTATCTATAAATCAAGTACTGAGAGATTTGTAACAGATACCCTACATTTTATTTTTGTGACTCACAAAAAAAAAAAAAAGTGCTACTGATTTTAAGAAAAACACTGTTGTGTGCAAACTAATGGATGGAGAAAGTCTGAGGAACAGCAGAGACTGGCATGTGCCAGTCAATACATAAACTGTCATAAGAAGCAATAAACAGGAAGAAGTCAAATGCAATGTTGAGATGTAACAGATGGATCATAGAGGTAATAATGCTTGCTCAAGATGCTGGAGAAAATTTGTCTAAAACATTGCACATTTTTCTGTTATATTTTAAAAATTTGAATCAAGAACCAGATCAGAAACATAACAGCCACTGGAATGATCAATGCAATGGAGAGCCTTTTTATGAAATGTTACTAGAAAAGCTTTGCTTGTTTAGTCTGCCAGATGAAGTCTCAGAAAGAATATGAATGCTCTGTAAAGATCCTTGATGGGTGAGCATCAAGAAGGGAAAAACTATTTATGGTAAAGGACAGTGCTGACACGAGAATAAATGCATATAAACTAGCTATGAATGCAATTAGGCTGGATATGAGGAGATTTTTAACTGTGAGAGAAACGAAATTATGACACAGACTTCCAGTTAGAGAAGTAAGGGTATAAAACCTAATTGACTCTAAGATAGAGCAATATTGGTTTATGAAAGGAATAGTACAATATGTGATATTAACGACTCTTCTTCAGGAGCCAGTCTTGTGTTCCCTTATTGTTATGCATAGGCATGTGTGTGGTTTACAAACTGTGCAGAGCGCTAATGTTTCTTTCTGCATTCGAAACATTTTAAAGTCATTATCCACATGTAATTTTAATCCATTACTACTAAGTCTGTACAGTACCTTTCAAACTGAGTAGGATTCATTTTGACACAGTAAAAGTGATTAGTCATCAAAACAGTTTTATGAAATAACTAACCAAATGGGATGATGTGACTAGCACATTAGCACCTTCCATTTGAAAGTCAAAGCTCACCTGTCATAACAAAGGAAACTGTGAAACATTTGAAAGGAAAGGAAAATTTGAGCTATTGAACACTATCACCTGATCAATGTTATGGTGAAAGACCAGACACTCATATTCAATTAACATATAACATCCCTTCCTTTGCACTAAAAATATTTTGTTTGATAAAAAATCAGAGCACAGCAATCCCTTGTAGAATTAATGATAAATTTCTGAGTGTGCATCAGGATAAGTAAATCAATCCACAATATTTTTTCCTGAAATCTGTGATACATAGGTGGAGAGTTGAGGAAGCAGGGAGGAAACTACATTTAATAAACAACCGGATGTGCTTTTCTATCAACAAAGACATCAACTATGGTGTGCATCTTTGACCCTGCAAGGATAATCTTTCATGTTCCTGTTTGCTATGGATTGAAGTCTAAGATGAATCAAGAATCTCATCTTTAAATATTTTAATTCACCTCTTTTTTTACTCAGATGTGTAACTTGTCAAAGAAAGATTAAAAAAAATAAAAACCTTCAGTGTTTTTGTCTGCATCATTCTTCTTTGGATTCTCACTTCAGGAATCCTGCTTCATTATAGAAAAAAGAAAAAAAAAAAGTCATTATGGGAACTTAGCTGGATTTCACACCTAACTGTATAGTTGAGAAAATTACATGGACCAGCAGTTATTTTGATTTAAATTACAATAAAAATATCAATATAAAAACTCCATGGACTTTAATTTAATAGATCTGCAATTACAGTTGTGTACACAGAATCAAACAAAACAAACAAAAAAAAGTCAAAACAACAAAACAACAAAAGGCATAAATAAATGCTTGTCATCCAAACAATGAGGAAAAGCAACAGAAGAAACTCTGCTTTGCTTCTCCCTGTGTCCATAACTGCAAGGTTTCCCCCAGAGCTGTCAGATCAATAATTTCTGCAGAGTGTGAGAAGATCTTGCAGCAGCTCTGTGATATCAGTTCCACACTTAATGGAAAATGCCCTTCTAACAATGCCTTTCCCTTAGAATGAAAGGAGATCAGCTAGACTTTCTCAGCTAATCTCAAACCTGTAAGCACATCCAAAGAAAATAAAGTGTTTTTTCAAACAGGTGTGCTCTGGCCTTTCAAGAAGTGCACAGCTCACAGCTCCACATCCTGAAAAGTCAGAAGATCATGAGGCACCTAGCATGGGCTTTGTAAGCAAAGGCATGCTGGGCTCTCACTGAAAGCCCCTGTGCTGTTTTTCCAGCATCGTGGTATTGTGGTGAAGCCTCATGTAATGCAACCTTTAGCCCCATTTCAGCTATCTATTCTGAAGGTGTGTGTGGCTGAGATAAAGAAAGCAAGGTCACATATAAAGGAAATGAGCACTTACCTGTTATCTGTGTTGAAGAAATTGAGAACTGGACCCTGTACCCAGATCAACAAACAGCATGTGCTGAAGGACGGTGTCTAAAACCATCTTTGGTGTGCATCCTCTTGTGTTAAAGAACGGCCACAAGCCTTAAGTTAGAGGCTGAGACTTCATCACTGTGTGTTCTGCTCCTCTCTGTATACTGAGGTGAATTTCAGCCAGCTCTTCATTGACACACATCAGTTCAATGGGATGTAATACATGATTTTGTTAAACATAGTCTTTATAGCAGATGCTGCACCCTAGGCCTGCTGTATGGCCCCCCATAGCCACAATGAGTAAAGGAAGAGCTGATTTACCCTACCTTCACTTCTCCATGCATAGTGAGACTATTGTTTGAAACCTCTGTGTATTTGCAAGTCTGTTGAGATCAAAAGTGATGTTGTGATTATGCGTTTTTACAGAACTCGTGGTTTCAAATAGCTTAAGTATTTTGGATTTGCTATCTCAGTTTCCATATTATTAACTGTTTCTAAATTTCCCTTTTTTCTTCCGCTGTAAATTATCTGATAAAATTGAAGGACTGCTGATAACAACCTCTATTGTGTGAAAGCCTAAAAGAACACACATTATACTCATTATACTTTAATTGTTGTCTTAGCCAAAGATTCAGCTACACTGGCTTCCATTAATGGAATTTCTACATGGTAATGTCTCACATAGTCTTGGTGTCTGAATGTGTTTTTGTTTTCAATCAAAATAGACTTTTGATCAATGCTAATTTACTGATGAAGTTAAGACTCAAAAAATTGTATAGATACTAACACAGTAGAGATAGATAAAATAAATTAAAGCTGATTTGAAAGATGATTTAATCAAGATGGTTCCAATTTTAAGACTATGTTAGCTTTATGCAGTTGAAAGCTTTACTGGTTGCCTTAAAGTCACTTTAGATGTGGTGTCAGATCAGATAGTCACAAATAAACCACGTTTTCTCTGTAAGAAAACATATTTCATGAAATTTTCAAGACATCATTCATTATACATTTCCTTTCAGTGCTTCCTTGAAATGTCCCACTTTAGACACTGAAAACATCTCGCACAATCAAGATAACAAAATCTGAGAAATATTTTTCTCCTAAATGTACAGTGTCTGATTGTGCCCAAAATAATGAGTATATTAATTATACTTATTGATGTGATCCTATGCTGTGTAAAAAAAGTTATAAATGACACTTAAAAACATCGATGTAAGAGAAAGCAGCAATCTATTGCTATTCTACAAACCCTAAATTCTAAATATTTAAGTTTTCTTGCTGTACCTCAGATTGAATACTGCTGTATAATGTCAATCTTGAGGAATTTAGTGGGCTGAAGCAAAGTAGTAGCTTTCATAAAATACTGGTGTCAGTGGTTATATGAACAGAAGAGCCTTTTTCCTGTTGCGTATGAGTGCCATGTGTTTCTACTTCCCTGAAGAAGAGGTTGCTCTTGCATCAGCGTTGGCCAACATTTTATATCATGGACTTTCTTCCAACACTTTGGGCAGGAAAATTAAAAGCAGATGAAATTATAAGCAATCCTTGCTGCCTTTGATTAAACATAATTTGATATTTCTCAGCACTTTGTAGGATCAAGAACATAGAGCCACAAAGCTGACTCTGGCATGAAGAGTCAGAAATGGTCATACTGTAAGAAACCATGGAAGCTGGCTTTTCAGCTTTGAGACCCTTCTGGAATCTGTAGTCATTTGAATCTTCTATAGCAGTGTGAGATTGAATCATGACTTTGTTTTGCTGCATGTCAAGGGCTCCTGGTCTGGTTGCTATTAAAGTGTGTAGCTAGCTGATCTCCAGTATGTAATAGATAAACTACATCCTTCTCCTCTTGAAAAATAACATCAGTTACAGTATTGATTTTCATCCAGCACTGTTGTATTGATAAAACACAATGTTTCCAAACAAGCTTTGCTATGCTCTAATTGGTGTATGGAACCAAAAATCTTTCAACTAAAGTTCATTAAAGCCAGTCAGTTAATTCTGAATTGAAATCATGAGTTTATTTTTGAAAAGACTATTTACACTCGTGTGTCAAACTCAGTAGAGCAATAAACCCATACATGTTGCAGCCTCCACATACTGAGCACAGTAATAGTAATGACACTATTCTAGCACCAAATTATTGTTACTAACGCTCAGAATTATAGTTCATGTTGTGCCATAAGAGAGGCTTTTTGGTCTGAATAAAGATCACTCTCTTCATAGATTTCAGCATGACAGATTGAAGATTTCAGCTGATTCCCATACCTTATTTGATATGGTATGATTTTGGTTATGTACATATAAATGGATTTAAAATCTAGACTCTCCTTTCCTGGAATTTGTGAGTAGCAGGCTGGTTTTTGTTTGTTTGTTTGTTTTTGTGTTTTTTCTTTGTTTTTAATATCTAAAGCCTTCAAAGTCTACGTTACTTTGTCATCAAAGTTGTCACCAGGTAATATGACATCCTTGGGGAACACTATTATATGAAAATGGTCACAGTGCCATTCGTGTCAGTCAAAGCCTTATGAATGAAATTCAGCTCTAAACTAAGACTTTTAAATCTAAGCATATATATATAGGTGTCTATATGACAGTTGTGGCATCTAAGCTCCCTGTATAACCATTAGAGACTTACTTAATTCTCTGAACAGAGCCTATAGAGCAACTCACCTCTCGTGGTTGGTGGTCCTTAGGGCTTGAGTCTATTGTCCAGATATGGACAGAACAATACTGGGTTTGTCTGTCATGTTTGCCACCTCTGGGTGGACATCTCAGATACTCCTGGCTATCTCATCATTAGACATTTATGTTTAGGCAGCTGAATAGAGGCAGGATCGCTTTCATAACCTTCTCAGTCACTAGTGCTATCATGAGCATAGGAATTCTCCAGGTGAAACAGTTCAGAGCTGGAGCCTCAAGAAATCTCAAAGATAATATCTATGAAAAGCCATTATTCAACTGTATCAGAAATGTCATATTATTCAGTAGAAGTGTGCTTCAGAAAACAAAAGATAGCTTTGTATCTTCTTAAGGGCAGAATGATATTTGTATACTTACATAAGGATTAAGACTAGAGAAATGAGGGTGCAGGGAGAGTGGAACGCGAGAGAGAAAAAAGAGGATGTAGAGGATGTGGAATGAGAAGGAAGAAAAAAATAGAACAGAAACAATAGGGAATAAAAATGACTCAGATGACTCTCCAGGAAAATGAAGCCGTTTTTGCATTTTAGATAGGTTGTGATTGTTGCCGACTATATATTTTAGGTAGCTGGATTCTGCTGGAATTTGTTCCTGTTCTTCCAACTAAAATTTAGAGTTACAAAAGCAATACTAGGAGCCATAAGAAAGTTTGCTAGTGGTCACATATATAGTGCTTATTGTACACAATTAAGTCCCTTTTTTCCAAGGACAACCAATTTCTGCTGAGCTCTTCCACAAACCTGACCACTTATTTTGTTGCACACACCAGAGCTAAGAACTGAGGAGAGAACCTATCCTTAAATAAAGTATCCTTAACCCACTGCAGTCAATTGTGAATATCTCCTGCATTTCATTTGGAACAGGATTTGACCTTGAGAAATTGTTTTGTGTGAAAAGAAGTCTATCACTTAATAATATTTTCTAGGGTATTTTATTTGAAAAATATGTTCTATATTCATATTCCAAAAGAAAAGTGGTTTTGCTTTTTTTTTTTTTGGCTTGCCATAGTGTTTTAAATGCATATACGCATGGGAAAAAAACACTTAGGACCTGTGAATCACATTTTGAATCAAACCCTTTAAAAGGCAGGGAGAGGCTGAGCCTTTCTAGACCTGCTGCTAGCACTTCTCATATTTCTGTAAAGTGTAATCAGTTGTGGCACCAGCAGCACGAGAGCCGGATGTCAGTGCTGGCAGAGGAGTTCCTGTTGTGCCTTACGACCAGCTAAGCATCTGAAGGGCAAATGGAATCCGTTTGCTTTAAATATCAAACAGTTATTTTAAACTTTAAACATGGAAACTGTTCTTCTGAGAAAGGTATTAAAAGCGGTAGAAACATGGTTTATGGTCTATCACTGGGGAACCATGTTACTTTCCTGTAGTACAGTACATTCAGGATAAATAAGAATGCTTTGCTGTTTCGGTCCTTTGGGAAGCAAGTTTTTAGGGCCATCAATTACCTTGGTGATATTTTGTTTGTGCTGTCTGTAGGAAAAAAGGGTAGCTTTGCATGAAACACTGAATGGCCAAAGGCAAACCACAAAAAGAAGTCAAGGGGGCTGGGGGTATTTGATTTTTGAAGGAGGATTTAGGAAAGGAAATCTGTGTATTTAAGTTAAGAGGTGATGAAACATTAATCCAATTTATAAATCTTTCATGAGAGTAGACTTCTGGGGTAGGGAAAGAGCGTTCAGGACAGCACTCAGCAGAACAGCTGAGAACAGACAGAGTTGTGCAAAGGAAAGAGGTGTGATAAAACATGAAAAAGGAAAACTTCCTTTCAGTGAGAAGCATTGGTCTATAGAATCACACCAATAATAGTGATAGAGATACTGTTTTGAACTCTGTATTAGCATTACTTTATATTACAGTAGTGAACAGACTATGAGATCAAAGTCTTTTCTACTGAGCCATAGAAGAGAGCAAAAGATGTAGTGAGATAATCCCTGCCTTGGAAATCTAATGAGATTGATACGGCAGATGATGAAGAAAAGTAAAGGCTACAGAAACTTTCCTAAGGTTACAACCCATGTCAGTGATGTATTTATATATTTATTACTGATTTATCTAATGAGATGAAAACATGACACATGAACTTTAGTATTATAGCCATTCACTAAAAGGAGATGAGCTGAACAACCCTTTCACCTGAAAAGCTCTCCCATTTGCTATAATTATCTCACATGAACATGCAGAGTAGAATAGTGGCATTTTGAGTGTACTGTAAATTATTAGCATTTACATCATAATCAGAATTATGCTACACATTAACTCTGAATATTATAAGCTCTTCTTAAAACTTACAACTCATAAATGCATTTCCCTCATTGTTTTCTGTTGCTGAAAAATGAATGAAATTGGAATTTAAAGTCCCTCTAGTGAGGATTGCATCACTCCAGAAAAGACACTGCAATCACCTCCAGCTTTATGCAGATTATCATTCCTTTAATATACATACACTTACTTGGGAAGGTTTTTTTATGATGCTTAAACATTTTTGGGAGCCTGGGAAGCCTTAATAGTCCTGCAGATTTCAGTGTGGTTGGAGAGAGAAAAGCTTTGTCTGGCAGGGATGCCATGTTTGGCAGTCAGAATTACCAGAAAACAGCAGATTTACAAGCTGACTCCAGGCTCTTATAGACAGAGTGTTTAAGTCAACAAATTTGTTTTACAACATAGCAGCAAATACTACAGATATTCCTAGTTTTGTTTTAATGACAAAATATCAGATCACAGGCTTTGCAGTTCTAAAGAAATAGTATAAACACAATCTTCACATGCTGAAAGAAGATGCATTAAGTAATGTACCTCACAATTTGCTGATAGTTTTCACTGAGGCTGAGATAAAATAACATTTAAGAATGGATTTGCACAGAAGATAGATATTGTTAGCAGGCTTATATAGCCCTCTGGTAGAACAGTGCAATATCAGGAAATATTTTATGTGTAAAATTGTTGTGGAATTTATTAAAAAAATAAAGGTTTTGTCAGACAAATATGATTACATATATGCTTAATTTTATATAGATGTGTAGTTCACACTGGGCTTGAACTTCCTTTTCTTTACGTTTTACTCCCTCTTTCTCTCTTTTTCCTGTATAATTTTCCATTTCTCCCTTTTCTATTCTTTCTAAGTGCATTTGTTCCCTATACCTTGCTTATGCCTTTCATGGCTTGCCTTTGTCAGTTTTTTCTCTCTCACCAGGAAAGGAAATCTGCACAACAGAGAAAAAAATAACTTTTGAATGAAACCAGATGCAGGTGTGGCATTCACACATCACACATTTACATGCCTAAAATACACTTAAAAAATAAAAAAATTAAAAAAAAAATCTGTGTTTCATGAAATCACCTTTCAGATTTTAGTACAGTTGAAGAACATATTGGAAGAATGAAACCTTTAAATCTAGATAAATTA
Organism: Anser brachyrhynchus; assembly: GCF_964034855.1. Lineage (NCBI taxonomy): Eukaryota > Metazoa > Chordata > Aves > Anseriformes > Anatidae > Anser > Anser brachyrhynchus. The sequence goes on along the minus strand of NC_137694.1, from coordinate 11,930,039 downwards.
TCATTCGGTAGGATACTCTTCATTTTCTTAGACATACAGAAAAGATACTTTCTTCTTTCATTTTCTCATTATATTTCCGTTTTTCTTGTATTTCACTGCAGCTGCTAAAACATGCTAGGAATTGTATGGATGCAGAAGCACAGATTCTGCTGCAACATATGCGCAGTGTAAATAGATCAGAGAAGTAACACTCCAGGTAAATCCTTGTCCATATTTCCTTCCATCCCCCCAAGTGTTATTGCTGTCCCTTCTCTCCTAGTGCAAAATGCCCCTGAATGGATATTTAGGGGGACTTTCCTTTCCTTCGCCTCGGATCACCATATGGCGGATAACCATATGGCAGATCCCCATTCAGCATGACTGTGTGGGAGAGGACAAAAGTCAGCTGGGAACCTGCACAGTAAGGGTCCTGCCCAAAAGCAGGGCCTTGTCTGTCCTCCTCCACACTCCTCTCTCCCGGCTTCATACCCTTGTGACCATGTTCATTCATTGCTTACATTCTCCCATTTCACAGAACACCTGACGTTTCGCCACTTTCCCCTTCCCTACATTTTTCAGCTTTCACACCTGACATGAAGCCATTTTGTTTCCTCTTCTGTTAACTGTTTGTTTCCCCCTTTCTCTAGCTGCAGGTTCCTGGGATGTTGGTGAATCCTGCAGCACCTTTTCTCAGAGGAGACCAGGATTCAGTGTGAGAAGACAGAGCCATCGCTGCACTTTGGTTGCTGACAGCAAACACAGCTGTGCTGTCTGCCTAAGTTGTCTCCAGTTCAGATCTGGGGCTACATTAAGCAGTGCTCAATTTTTGATAATTGTAATTCAGGCCTTAAAAATCACGTGGCATTAGTAATCATAAAAGACAGTCTTTTCATTCCCTTCCAATGCTTGTGGCTTAGTTTTAACATTTTCTAGTTCTTCTTGTGACAAAGAAATAGTAACATTATGAAAAATTTAAAGTCAGAGGAGAACTAGGACTTTCAGAAAAAATACCCAAGTCTGCAAAGCTTCATGATAAGATGCAAGGAGCTGGCAACGCAAAGCAGGGTGCAGAAGAACAGGCAGCCAATACTGTAGCTCCAGCTGCATGGATTTGAGAGCTGGAGTTCAGGGAGATAAATCCCTTGTGAGAAACACATGCCCTTTACACCTCCCCTGAGTGGTTGGGCCTATTGACATTTCTGAAAAGACAGTGAATGTACAGAAAGCAAGTTAAAGAGCACTCGCATGCCTGTACATAAGGGTTGGAGCTGATATACCTGCAGTAGCTTAAGCCCAGCTGGCTTAGATATCACCAACAGAGCACTCACAGCAACACCATTTTTGGCTAACAGTTATATAGCTCCACTGAAGCCTCAGGCATCATTGTTCTTGGTACCTAAGACAGCTAACTTAGAGCTAATTATCTCTTACTGTGCTATAGTCGCACTCTGGCTGAAAGAAATAATCCATCAGAAGATGCTGGGTATGTCACATAAATCTTCATTGGACTATTTAAAATACCACCTGCTGCTGTGCCAGACACCTGTTCCTCCTCACTCATCTGAACTACGATGTTTGGGCACCGTGGAGGCCGCGGTGAGCCCGACCCTTTCCCCCTATCTTTCTTTAGGATTGAAATTCCTCTTTGCAGTTGTATGCTTCATGGTGCAGTGGTGAGAGAGAAAGGAGAGGGAAGAAAAGCAGCAAACCCAATGCTGCATCCTTTGACTTTAGCTGTGCAGAAACTGTGCTTTTTATATGGTTCACCAAAAGGCAAAAATCTTGTAAAATGTGCTGCTGTCTCAAGATTATTTACATGCAAACTCAGAAGGAATGTGACGAGCTCCACTGGGAAAGAGCAAAACTAGGTAAACAGGCAACACCACTGGAGATGAAATTGAACTTTGACAAGCACAATATAATGCACATTGAAAGGAATGATTTAAGTTATAAGTACACACAGATGGTCCCTGAATTAGCTGCAGACTCATGTAATAAAGAATTAGATATTGCTACACAAAGCCCCAAGTCTGCTCAGAGAATGGGAAAGGAAAAACACTTAGGCACATTAGGGAAGAAAGAAAATGATGTGTTCAAAGTCAGTGCTTGTATATACATGTAGACCGATGATAATGAATTCCAGACCTGTTTAAATAACCTCGATCCATAATCAGACTATTGTTTCATATCACCTAAAGTGAGATGAGAAAGCCTTTATGGAATTCAGTTCATGGGAATGAGAGGAACTGTCACTGGTGACATCTGTAAGCACTGGTGTGCCTGCTCCCCAGCTCTCATCAGCTGAAGATGCATTGAAGACCACACATCTCTTATGGGTAAGCATTACTACCTCTGTCTCCTCCATTTGGAAAAAAATGAGCTAAGATAATGTTCTGTTGTTATGAGTCTGATCTTTGAGTTGCCCTGTGTAGGGCTGTGACTGGGCACAGTTCAGGCCAAGCCGTTCTTGGTCTCCCTTTTGGGCTGGTTAAAGGCCGCTCCTTGCTGGGTATGTTGGAAGATGAATTGCCCTGTTAGGAAATATATACTCTGTATGAACTAGAGAGACAGGTGCCATCCTAAAGCTGTTGGAATTTCCTTCCAAGAAGCATCTCCATTGGTTGGGATAGGGATCTCAGGTATTTAAAGCAGATGCAATGGATCGGCTTCTTGGAACATCTTGTTTATACATCTTTAGAAGATAATCTGAACACCACATGAGCCCGTGTGCTATTGAGTTTGCAAAGGGTTTGTGGCTCAGTATCCCTGAACTGGTAAAAAGCCTGCGACGTGAGTTTTAACACAGGTAATTTTAAGACTGAAATTCTCTTAATGGAAATATGTTTCAAATTATGAGACCTACTGTGAAAGCAGAAAAGCTGTGGCCAGTGAATGGTTTCAGATATGGAAGTCCTAGATGTAGGTGGAATATGAACAGGAGACCATCATGGTTTAAGAGCAAATGACAAATATGACTCATTAAAATGGAGAGATCAGCTTTAACAAAAATCCATTCAAATTGATAAATAGAAACAAAACTGCAGCTGAGAATGCATGAAAATAACTTCTACCATTTGGCACATGCATAACTAAAGGTTTGTGCCCCTCTCCTGAAATCACAGGTTTATATTTAAAAACATTTAAAATCTGCAAGGGTAATCTGTACCAAAGTATGACTAATAGCTTTCAAGCAGGAATAATTATACAAAATAACTGTAAGTTGCACCATAGGTCATTATTTGAAAAATAAATTATAAAAACAACACATCTAAATTCCCTCTCTAGTGCATTTACTACCCAGTAATTCTCAAGTAAGCTGAGTTAATGTTCCAATAAAACATTCAGGCACAGTGAAGCTGAAAAGCACACACACAGCACAAAGCATTTTTAAAATAGTCAGAAAATGGTCTTGCATGCAATTAAAATGGGAGATGTATTTTAACTGTACATATAGATATGCTACCTGACAGCAGAAACCTGTATCTGTACAGTTACAGTCCAGGAAAGCCAAAAAAAAACATCAATAACACTATTTGGCATAGTGGTTCCATGCTATTGTGTGTGGAAATGAGTTTTGTTGGCAAAGTGATGTGGTGGTTTTTTCAGTAATCTCACATTTTGATAGCATCACAATATAATTTCTTAGGAGCCTCAATGGTCTTGCTTTGATATTTTAATGAGATTATATATTAGGATAGCTATCTGCTTACCTAGAAATAACTATGTATGCTGCTTTCTGCCTATTACAATAGTGCCTTCATTCCTTCACATTTGTGGTAAAACTTCTTCCCAATGCAATCTCAAGGAATAGTGATTTTATATTAATTTAAATGATGCCTGCTAAGTATATACGAATACAGTTCTGCCTCCCCAGGACTGCATGTTAGTGGCAGCATGACTGAAAATATATCTCAAGAAATAATAATATAAAGTTGTATGTTATAAAATGGATGATGAGAAAAATGTTTTTATCCTTTACTTATGTGCTTCATGCTATATATCAGCTGGCAAAGCTTGTATAAAGCAAATAGTTGAAAATATGAGCCTGAATATTTCATTTCATTCATTAATTCACATAAACATTCAGAAAAACAACAACAATGAAACAATATCCCAAACAAGCTCTCTAGAACACCATGATATTGCCAAAAACAGAAAAATGAATACCAAAACATAACAAGATTTCATCTCCACGTATTCTTATGGAACAACAGATCTTATCTTAAGTGCAATCACACAACATGTGCAAGACAACTAGGGGATCAGGCCCAGCCAGCATGGCTTCATGAAAGGCAAGTCCTGCCTGACCAGCCTCATCTCCTTCTATGACCAGGTAACACGCCTAGTGGATGAAGGAAAGGCTGTTGACATAGTCTATGCAGACTTCAACAAAGCCTTTGTCACAGTCTCCCACAGTAATCTCCTGGAGAATCTGGCAGCCCATGGCTTGGACAGGTACACTCTTTGCTGGATTAAAAACTGGCTGGATGGCTAGGCCACCACTCTCTTGGTGGTGAATGGAGTGAAATCCAGATGGTGAACGGTCATGAGTGGTGTTCCCCTGGCGTCAGTGTTGGGGCCCATTCTCTTTAATACCTTTATTGATGACTTGGATGAGGGAATTGAGTGCACCCTCAGTAAGTTTACAGATGACACCAAGTTGGGGGGAAGTGTCGATCTGATGGAGGGTAGGAAGGCCCTGCAGAGGGACCTGGACAGGATGGGTTGATGGGCAGAGGCCAGTGGGGTGAGGTTCAACATGGCTAAGTGCTGGGTCCTGCACTTTGGTCACAACAGCCCCATGTAACACTACAGGCTTGGGGGAGAGTGGCTCGAAAGCTGTGCAGAAGAAAAGGATCTGAGGATATTTGTTAATGCTCACCTGAACGCAAGCTGGCAGTGTGTCCAGGTGGCCAAGAAGGCCAACAGCTTGTATCACAAATAGCGTGGCCAGGAGGACCAGGGAGGTGATTGTCCCCCTGTACTCTGCTCTGGTGAGGCTGAGCCTGGAGTACTGTGTTCAGTTTTGGACCTCGCATTACAAGAAGGACATTGAGGCCCTGGAGTGTGCCCAGAGAAGGGCTACGAAACTGGTGAGGGGCTGGGAGCACAAGTCCTATGAAGAACCGCTGAGGGAACTGGTATTGTTTAGTCTGCAGCAGAGGAGGCTCAGGGGAGACCTCATTGCTCTCTACAACTTCCTGAAAGGAAGGTGTGGGGAGCTGGGGGTTGGCCTCTTCTCACAGGTAACCAGTGACAGGACTAGTGGGAATGGCCTCAAGTTGCACCAAGGGAGGTTCAGTTTGGAAATGAGGGGACATTTCCTCTCAGAAAGAGCAGTCAGGCATTGGGACGGGTTGCCCAGGGAAGTGGTGGAGTCACAATCCTTGGGGTGTTCAAGGAAAGGTTGGATGTGGTACTTAGGGACATGTTTTAGTGGGTGACATTGGTGGTTGGGGAACAGTTGGACCAGATGATCTTGGAGGTCTTTTCCAACCTTAATGATTCTATGATTCTATGATTACTTTACCTGCAAAGTCAGCAATTCAGGAGCACAAATACAGTTCTGGTTCCAACATTTCCCACCCTTCTAATTTCCTATGCTTCCCTTCTCTATTAAAACAAAAATACATTGGGAAATAAATTTGGGAAACAAAATTAGGTTTGCAGCTCTGCAGTTCACCAGGTTTGGGCTGAGCCAAAGAGGAGAGGGAATTGCTAGTTTGAGGGCTCTAGCAGGGAGTGTTCCAGCAGCCACTTCTCACCCATGCTAGGCAAATGATATATACAGGCTAGAATTTTGTTGCTAACACAGAAATGCACAGCCTTACAGAAGTGGTCCTTAACTTGAACAGTTACAGCTTGACTTTAGAAACAGAATTTTCAAGTGAATGAAGTCTGACGGACTTTGAAAGAAGACCAAGTTAGCTGAAACTGCTTTTGCAAGCCCTGTGAGGATTTGTGATCCTCGGAGGATTTTGCCTCTAGAGCAGGTGAGGATAGTCAACAGGTCAGAGGTTATACATAGTACAAATGTCCTAATACCAGGATACACAGATGCATGGTATATGTGAGAATTACTAAGTGATAGGGATTACAAACCACCTAATTCCCTCTACCTGGTCTCCCATAAGTTCATTGCAGCTGAATTTTGTATGGCTGAACTTCAGTTATCTGATTCATCCTTGGAGGAGTGCAGCTATATATCCCAGTGTTAATATGAAAATATAACTAATAAAGCAGCAGAGAAACACAGCTCATGCTTTTTGGTTGCCCTCACATTCCTGGCATGTCACGACCAAGCATCTGTTTGCTGCGTCCCTGCGTTCCGGGCCAGGTGACCACAGGGACGCTCTGATCTGCTGGCCATGGGCCATGCAGGTGTCCAGCTGTGTGAGGCTGCTGTGGAAGCAGCAGTAAAAAGCCCATAAATACTTTTTGCTCTGATGTTAGGTTTCCTTGCTTCACAGACTTGCCTTACTGCTTTTTGGTTACCTCAGTCCGTCCTAGGAAGAATGAGGGCAGTGATGGCCCCACTTGCTACCTTTGAAACTGCAGTGTCTACGGAGAAAAGACATCTGCAAGCCCTCCTGCATTCCCGTGCACATTCCATGCACAGTCTGGTCCCAGAGATTAATTCTGTTTGTTAAATGAAGTGTTACAAAAGAGCAAAATATATTATCTGACATGGCAAATAATAAAAGGGGCCTTTCAAAAGTTAGGTTATATAAACTGGGGAGTATGTGCGTTAAATGCACAGACGAGTCTGTGAGGAGCTGCAGAGCAGTGATTGTTGACTGTGTATAAACACTTCTGTCTAGAAATGAGACTCTGTAACTGAATGTAGTTGGCTGATCCTAAAACCACAGCAGCCATAGCACTTGCAGTGCTACTTAAAGGCAAAACAATGCATCTAAATGAGAAAACTAAGTCTGAAATAGACTTCCCTATATAAGGTAACAGGCTACTCTAGGGAAAAAAAAAATCAACACAATGCCAATATAAATAAAGTTCAGTCCATGTTGTAGATGAATAAACGCAGCAATCTATAAATTGGTCGTTTGATATTAAGCAACATTTAGAAAAAAAGTAATAATTCAATATACTCCTAGAGTTAATATATATATTTAAAATGACAAAGTAATGATTAAACACACAATAATGTATGGAATAAGCTAAATTTATCCTTTAGCAAGTTTAAGTAAGATACATAAGGGTTTACATGATGCTTTGTTTGTTTGTGTTTGTTTGTGTTTGTTTGTTTGGTTGGTTTTATTTGTTTATCTTTCTGGATCATTTTTGAGATTTGACTGAATACCATGTTATGAAAATGCTGCGTGCAGTTGAGAACTGTCCATTGCTATGTACCTAAGATACATTTACTAGTTTCTTTAAACACACTGTTACAAATATGCACTGCCAAGATTGTTCCACTTACTGCCTTTCAACATGGCTGTGCAACTGCTCACAAAACTTTTATAATAGTAAGGAGGCCATGTCCAGGTACATGGTGTGCAAAAAAATTTTTAGCCACTTCTGCTTCTCTTGTTAACCTTGTATTTTGTTATCTGGGTTCTCCTAGATTATTGCATTTGCTACTGATTTCATTTAATATACTCAGGCTACCAGTGAATCTTTTTATTTTTTTTTACATATTAAGTCAAATAAATTCAGCTGCTATGCCCAAAACAGTGAACTACGGGTACATTTGTCATCCGATGACACTTCTGGTACCCATGAATATGGAATGTGATTCTCTTCTCCATTAACGTTGAAAAGCTGATTCAAAATTTAACTTACACAATGGCAGAGACTGGACTTTTCCTTTTGAAAACAAACAAACAAAAAATTTGTTATTAAGACCTTTGCATTAGAAGCTAAAAGTATTTATAATATGTTTTAAGCTCACCCTCCTATAAAGTTATCCTGAAATGCTGACACAGAACATCTTACCAAGGAATGCAATTTAGATAAACAATAAATAAAATAACATTCCCTCTTTTTTTAAAGATGAGCTTTAATTACTGATCATTTCTGAATTTCCCTTTTCACCTGATATTATTATTATTAATAATAATAATAATAATTTAATTACAGTCATATAAACTATTATTTTCTCCTGGTTTAATTCCTCCAGATGTGACTTGGAATGTGAACTACTTAAAGACAAGAAAATTTACCTTGTTTTTGAAGTTTCTCAGGGAGAAAATGTGTTCTATAGATTTTAGGGAAGAGGGGATTATTGAAAAAAATGTAAGAGAATATAACATTACATCAAATATGAGTATTGAGTTAAAGAGATAACTGTTGAAAAATTTCAGAATTTATTTCTGATGCTAAAAAATGGGGGAAAAAAACACTACCTTCAGGATTTATTTTAACATTTATGTTAGTTTTGAAATGTAATCAAAAAGTTTCTGTATAGAAAAAGCTGAGAAGAAAACCTCAGAGTTTTACAGGCAATTCATCAAAATGCTGAGACAAAAAGTCCCAATGCTATTGTAGGTGACATACAATAAAGATAGTGAAGCAGAACAATTCATATATGCTCATAAAAATGAGAGGACTTTTATCAAAGGCTATAGAAATCTCACAAAGAATAGAGAGAGAGAACTTGAATAATGACAATGATGATACATTCCCAACAAAACCAGGACAGTAATCAAATAGAGCAGTGTCTTTTAAAGGTAATACCATTTAGCTGAATGACCTGGAGCTGAATATATGGCATTGCTGATATTAGTTGAACTCAGTTTCTTGTAGGATTATCCCAGATCTGACTGACAGATATTGGAAAAATGATATTTATCAAGTAAAATAAAATTAACCAGGAGATTGTCTTGAACAGCTAAATTCTGCTATGAAGATCAAGAAAATGTTCCACTTAGAAATATAAAGACCCTGGGACCCTGGTTGACTAGACCCTGAGATGGTGCAGTCCTTCCTAAGGTACTGATTTAGAAGGGGCTAATGTACTATGTATGCTGTAACTTCTGTAGCCTTTCAGTAGCTTTGAGAAGTTCTGATATCTTAGTGAAACCAGTGAGAAGACCCTTCTCCAGTACCTTCCACACAAGAGAAATTTTGTCATCAGGGTAAGTCTGGGAGTTAGAGTCCCTATGTGTAATTTGGAAATGTCATATAGTTTCTTCATTTTCCTTATTCTTTCTCAAATTTCTTTTATTTTTACAATACCCTGTTTCAGGGGAAGAAGTATATGCCATGTATATTAAAGATTTATATGTAAACTTTGAGTTCTTGAGCACTTACATAGATGGACTGATAGGAACTCTTTAAACATTAGTAATGGCTGTTGCCATAGCAAGGCTCCTCTATAGACAACTCTACTGTGAAGACAAGGTAGATGCAGTTTTCTGTGAATTGGCAGCCAACTCAGACAGCACAAGTTGTGGGGGCATTGGAGTCCTTTAACAAAACAGAAGCCTGTTTAGGAAGGAGTTCCCTGGGACTGGCTGTCTGTCCCATCCCTGTGTTGTGATAACTTCTTTCATGCAGGCAGTGGAGAGAGAAGGAGTCTTCTGAGGAGAAGCTGATTGAGAATGTGAAAGCAGAAGGTAAACCTTATGAGAGTGACCATGGAAAAGCAGACTTCATGGCTGTAAGGGTGACAAAACAGCAAACTAGAGATAGCAGACTCCAAAAATGACAGCTTCATTAAACACAGAGCATTCCCATCCAAAGCAAATCTATATGAAAAGGAGTATGAGCTAATAGGTAGCTCTCTTAAGGAAATGAGAGTGCAGTCACAACTACAAACTGTGCCAGTGCAGAGGATGAAAAGCAGTAAGAGATTGCTGTAGCTGGATGAGGAGTTGGCAATGCAGGAAAGAAGTCTAGAGATGAGGAAATTAAGCCAAATTGTTAGGGACAGATAAGTAGACATAAGCATCCATGGACAATAGTAGAAATCTCAATAAAGTATAAAATGAAGAATGGCTTGAAAGGGGCATTAAATTGGAGAAGAAAACATTCTGTAAGTTCCTTAAGAGAGAAAGGAAGAACCCAGGGAAGAGTCTGTTGGCTACTGAGTGTGGAAGATAAACACATCAATATATCAAGGTGGCAGAAATGTTTTGGTTATTTTAACAGAAGTCTTCACCCAAAAAAGTCAAGTGTGGCCAGACAGCTGACACAAATAGGACAGACAAAAAGTAAATTCAAGATGGATTAAATATATGTATATACATATTAAAAATAACTTATATTTATTAGACATTCAAAATTATTGATTTTTGCTGTGAGACATTAAATAGGAGACATCACAAACAATCAGTAAGGTTTCACACACTAAATTTTTTTTTCTCTTTAAAACACAGTACAAGAAAAAAAAAACAAAGTATTATCTAACAATTAGTTTAACTTCAGCACTTGGAAAAATACAGGGCCACATAAAAAAAAAAAAAAAAACTTTATATTTTCTGTAGAATATGGTGAAGCAAGTAGCAACCAAGCATGATTATATAAAGAAAAATCACGTCTGTTCATGAATGCTTACTGGACTTCTAGCCACTCCATCTCAGAAAGGATTTAGTAGAAGGAAACTGATCAGAAGTTGAAACAACTTCTGTAAAAGAAGGCGATTAATAGACCAAAACAATTAGATTGGAAAAAAGATGATTTAGTCAGTTTGGCTTAAAGTCTATAAATTCCTAAAGAAAGTGAATAAGAATTGATTATTCACTGTTTCTCACAATTCAACAACAGCAGGGCAGCCAAGAAAATAATGTGTAATACATTTAAAACAATAAAAGGAAAGCCTTTTTCAGAGAGTACATCACTGAACTCTGGAACATATTGACATAATGCACCATGGAGACTAAACAGGATCAGCTAAATTCATGGGGGGTTTACCTACTGGTGACTACCAAACATAATGAATAATAAGAAAAGTTGTAGAGAGTCTAAAGGGGAACAACAAACATGATCTTGAAAAACTGAACTAAGAAGAATAATTGAAAAAATTAGAATTGTTCATGCTGCTGTTCTTGTATTCCAAAGAAGAAAGGCCTAGTGGGAGATATGATTATCTCAGATAACCCTGTTTAGCATGGTATTTTTCAAATAGTTTCTGTGTCCTTCTCCAAGTTCACCAATAAGTACAGTAAACAATACTGGGCTCTGTACAGAGTCACAATGGACTTTGCTATGAATTTGTTGAGTTTTTAGTTTATTTTCTGTTTACTGCCCACTCCTTCACCCATGAAAATTTTTTGTCATGTATCCTAAAGACATTTCTCTGATGATTTTTTGTTGGCTTTATCTTGTTGACTCCTCTTTGTCCAATACTTTAGTTATATTACTAATTTGCTTCTCATTGAAAAAATACTAGTATTTTATTTTTGCAGCATAGTTTATCAGATTCTCTTAACATTATTGTCTTGGATACATTGCACACAGGTCTTCCTTGGCTCTTTATTTGTGCTACATAAAGTAGTGAAAGTATGAGAGGAATAGATAGAAATGTGAGCAAACATAGATCCAGGAAACATGACCTGCAAGGATAAGCCAAACAAAATAGAATTGTTTAGCCTAATGGAGATGTAGTAAAGGATGGAGGGATTCTGGTAACACCTTAAAAAAAATAGGTTGGATGTTAGGGGTAGAGTTTTCATGGTAATACAGCAAAAGATTAGAATAGATTGTTTGCAGAGGTTCAGACTTTTCTGCCATTGGAGAAGTGTTTGAGAGCAGATTGGACTCACTACTTCTGGAAGGGGCACAGAGTTGCTCCTGAGGATCTCTCTGGGTTTCTGTATGCAAAGGCATTAAAGCTTCCCGGTAGCCTTCCCTCATCAAGCCCTGGCAGGAGTACTGTGAATTCTTTTACTCTTCCTTTAGGGGATTTTTTTTTTTTTCTAGCGCCTTCTAGCTATTCTTTTTTTTTTTTTTTTTTAAGAGGAAAGAGAAAACACTGCTAAGTGATCACGTAGGTCATGACCCTCTTTCTATAAAAGTTAATAGGATTTTTGTTTCTTTAGAGGGAGCTGAACCAGAAGCTGAGGTAGCAAATTTTGAACTTACAGCTAAATTGAGCATTGAATAGTATCTAAAAGAAAAGTTGGAATGAATGTGAAGGTCAAGTGGACAGACAAAAATCAAATGCATGCCCCTTGTTCTTTTTGTTTCTGGTTCTACATGTTCTCTTGTTCTTATTTTGTGCTGCCTTGGCTTTCTCAAAAAATAGGGAAAATCAGAGTTGAGTGGCACCTTTGGCAGCCGGACAGGTACGTTCCAGGCAGACCAACCTGGGAGACTGGGTAGCAGTCCTTGGGTTAAGAGAACAGAAGATGCTGTTGGCCAGCAAGTTGTGTCTCAGACATAGAAAGTTTAAAGCCTTATCTATTGATTTTGGAAACAGTTCAAAAGGAGAACTCATTAATCATAAACATTCTTTTTTTTTTTTCCTGTGTAATTCATAAAATGCTTTTAATAATGTGTGTCATGAATTAATCAGTGTCCAACCCTATTTATTATTAATAACCAAGAGGACTATTTTTGTAACAGCAGGCTCATTATCGTGGTATGAATTTCCAGTGTAGACTTGTCAGAAGGAGGAAGCAGAACTGAAGATCTTTTCCTAAGTCTTAGTTGTGAAGACACATTTCAGTTAAAGTTGTATTGTTTCAACATGTGCCATTCTTATAATAATTAAAGTAGGCAAAGTGGTGTGTTTTTTTTTTTTTTTTCCCTGAGTGAGTGAGCAAATCACCTGGAAGAATATACTCTCATTTCTAGATTAAAATTCAAACTTTTCAAGAAGTCCAGAAAAGTCCAGAAAAACTAAAGTATTTTATTATTATTATTATTATTATTATTATTTTTAACATGCAGAAGTTAGAGGTTTGAAGTATCTCAAGATTTTGCAAGGAACACTTGTTGCAATTTTTTCAACTGTGAGAGCTTTTCAACTGAGAGACCTGTTTGTCTTGTTGCTGGAACAAATATTCAGGTAGTTCAGAACTGAGAATTCTGAAGTTGTTATTCTAAAAAGTAAATCACAGATTATATTTCAAAGCAACCTAAAGTATTTTCTAAGGGAGGAACACAATTTTTTTATTTTTTTTATTTTTATTTCTGCGACAAATTTCTGCAGGCTACTGTGTAAATTTCATGCAGATACACATTTTATGCTGCAGTCAGCTTTTCATTCCAGCCTTGTCATTTGTTTGAATTTGGCAGCTGACTGAATGCCTCCAATGTTTTGGAGATGAACATTGCTATAATATACGCGTAGATACACGCCATACAGATTATGCATTTCTACATAAACAGAAGCCATTAAATTAATCGATCTTTGAGGGATTCATCTCCTTTCCTATATGCACTTGCAAGGTCAATGTTCAGACACCCAGTCACATAGACTTAGGTAGAAAAAAACAGGCCAACTAGTCAGTTGGGTCTTTGGACCCAAGCAAGATCAGCAAGATCAGCTATGTCATGTCAATCCAACCTGTCCTGAGGAATAGCCATCAATGGAGTTTCTGCAACTTCCTTAATTCTTTAACTGGTATTAATTCTTTACCAGTCTTAGCATTAAATATTGTCATTACATATAACCTAAATATCTCATACTTCAGTTTAAGCCTATTATTTCTTGTCAGTTTATCTTGTCTTCTCTGGGGCCTAAAGACTAACAGCCCAAAATACAAACCTACAGGCATGGGTAGAAGTGGGAACCTCATTGCAGAGCAACTTCAGTGTATGGCAGCTGTACCCAAAGGTCCATGCTGCAATCTAAACATTTCCAGCCTGCTTCTTGTACATGTGTATATACACAAAATTGCTGTGACATTATTTCTGCAAGGCTTTGCATAAAATACCAGAAAAGAAAAATAAATAAATAAATAAATAAATAAATAAATAAATAATCCAAGATTTTTCTTCAGGACTAATTCAGAAGATTTCACAAGTTTGGATAAATGCTTAATATAATTCTCGGAAACATGAAATCTGTGCCTACTCCTTGCGTGTGCTGCCCAGCTTGAGGAAAGGGGCTGGGCAGAGATGACCAAAGAAGTTTATAAAAATGTGGACTTGTGATACAGACCTCCATATGGTGATGAGGCACTTAGCTAAGTGTCACTGTCCCACTCATTCTGCTCAGTAATGCTATTGGGTTCTAACTATTGTAGGATCAATGCCTCTCTCCCATGTTTCTTGTGCTTTTCAACTTTTATCTTCTATTTGCATATAGTGCTTTGGTTTTTGCACCCTTCGGATAAAAAAACAAATGTTTTTTATGGGTATAATGAGTCATAAGCACATGAGTAGCCTTATGGGAACAGATTAATGTTAAAAAAAAACAAACCAAAACAAAAAAGTTCTTATTTAAACATGAGGATGTTAATGATATGAAATAATAATTATCTATAATATAATGTGAACTATCTATAATATATTTGCTAAGTGTTGATCTGAAATGTTGGCAAATAAATCACTCAAGCCAGAAGACTCGATGTTTTTCATCAGCAGCCATAGTTTCCATTATATTTTTATCTCAAACAATGGCATTTATTAATAAACATAGTATACAAAATCATTGTCAGATAAGGCATGCCTAACAGCTCTCTTACTGATTCAGTGAGCTCAGACCCAAGGTCTTTCACATTAGTTGCAGTTTTCCCCTTAATTTCACTAGATACCTGAAAAGATGGCCAAAAATTAAAAATAAAAAATGCTTCTGCATCATTTGAGTCAGCTTCAGACTAGGGGCGCTGGTGTCGGAGAGCTGCCTACAAAAATCATGGCTGCAAGAATGCAAGAACAGCAAAGATAGTTAATCAACTCTGAAATCCTATCTTGAAAGATAAACTGCTTTTTTTTTTTTTTTTTTGCCTGAAATGCAACTACTATCAACAGCTTCTGAGATCTTCTCCTTGTGTTTTTGCTTGTTTCTTTTCAGTATAATATGTTACATCAGCTGGTTAAATCTAGAAAACGATGAAAAAAGTGATAATTCTCAGAAGTGAGCAGAGCTCTGTGACTGATCCAAGATAGCCATAGAGAAATAACAAAGAGATGAAATAAAAAGTTGACGTAGGTATTGGTCTCCCTCTTCCGAGCTCTGCAGGTTTCCTAATCTATTAAATAAATGTGAGGTAGAGACAACACATTGCTGCCAGGACTTCTGCTGTCTCTGTCCTTGATGGGGTTGAGAAGGAGCAAAGCCTTCCAAAAGGCTGCATGGTGTCCACTGTGTGCTTCCAGCTCTGGTGCACCGATTTGATACCCCTTCCCTGTTCTTTCCTGAATAGCCTGGTGAAAGATTAAGAGTGGAAGCAGAAGTTTCAAATTCTAGGCAGTATGCCTATTGTCATGCCTTCAGCGGTGATAAATATGGATTGTTGCTTCTCATGCGTATGCCTGCATGAGTTTACATCTGAATTGGCATACATAGCACAGAACACCTTCTAGCTGCTGAGGGAATAATTGTATGGTAGAAGCATGTCTGCAGCGGAGCCAGCAAGAAATCTGTTGCGTTCTTGTAGTGATGTTAATTGGAGTCCAGAGGACAAAGTGGAGCTGTAAAGCCACTTGTGGTTGTGTGAGTGTAATGGAGGGCACAGTTGAAACAGGAGGCCATGCAGTGTGTGTAGTGACAAGGGGCCAGTTCTGCAGCTGATATCCACTAAGGTGACGCCAGGTGCCTCCAGAAGAAATAGGCCGGTTTATCTCACCTAAGGATTTAGCTGAGAAGTGTTTTGCTGCATCAGTCTTTATTTCAGCAGCGGTGTTTGCCATTTTTCTCTGTCTGAATTCTCTCATTACACACATGGCATCAATATGATCGCCTGCTCACCTTAGCTTAGTCTGATAACCTTAGCCTCATGACTGGTGGAACCTTTTAGCATTGCTGCAGCTCTGGAAGCTAGGAACAGAGGCTGACCATAACCCACTGTGAAACATCATAACTCATCAGCTCTGAAGGACAGCTTAGATTGGCACAGTGCCTTTGCCTAAATTTGGGAATATGGTCAAGACTTAAAATAGGAATTTATATTCTCTTTGGGGATTACATATTCTTATCCTTTACCTTTTCCAGCTATTCAGTGGGAATGAGAAAAGATGTCAAGTTAGTAATAAAAGAAAAATAAAGTATTACTGAACACATGCTTATTCCTGGTAATATTGTGCCATTTATTTTAAAAACCAGGGGACTCATTTATGGTAGATTTAAATTACTAGAAACACACGACTGAGTCAGCCCTCATTAAAATGAATGGGAGTCTTTCTATTAACTTCACTGGAGGCTGGAGCAGGCTATTAGGTGGTATATATGGTCCTTTTGAAAGACTTGGAAAGAAAAAAGGTGAGAATTCCTTTCACTGTAAGTTCTTAATTTTCCTATTACTTTAATGAAATGGGTCAATGCATCAAATGAAAGCATTTTTGTGAAAGCATGAACAATATGAATTTAAGGATTGCAAGGTATTAGATAAATTCAGTGAAAAATTACTGTAGTAAACCTAGTGGTCTGAAATCAAACATGGTAAGGTGTTATTTCTCAGTTCTAATACTTACTCATTATTCAGTGCTGGTAAAGCTGTTTCTCATCTCCATTATATTAGCTGGGAAACACTGACAGTGGTAGCTAATAATTTACTTCAAAGATATAAAGTTTAAAGTTAGGTTATGGAGAAGGTTATGAAGATTTGTGAGGGAATATTTCATCCTATGACAAAGACACTGTACTTAGCTGTGATTTATTCTATCAGGCCTGAACACAGTTTTTGGACCAGGGTTAGGAAAGTCAAGTCCACAAGGCTGTCTTTCCACATTCATGCCACATACATCTCTCACTCATTTCCAAGCTTCTGCTACTTGGAATCATCCTAAACTATTGTGGTTTATCTCTGCTTTATACTTGTTCACAGGTTATTCCTTCTGGGGACTGAAATTAGGAGTGTCACAAAATGTAATATAAAAGACCCTTCTCTTCAAAGATTTACAGTTGAGACACCTCAAGAAAAATAAATATTTCTAGTGCATGACTAATCCCTGCCTAAAATATTTGTCCAAAATAGATGTTCAAAGTGTGTTTCTCTCCATTGACTATTTAGGGAGGTGGGGCTGACTAGTTCAGATGTAAGTATTTGCAGAGGTCTAAAGCTAAGCAAAATGAGTCTACATGTTTCTACACTTCTCTCTTTTCAAGGCATGCTC
Organism: Anser brachyrhynchus; assembly: GCF_964034855.1. Classification (NCBI taxonomy): domain Eukaryota; kingdom Metazoa; phylum Chordata; class Aves; order Anseriformes; family Anatidae; genus Anser; species Anser brachyrhynchus. The sequence continues at coordinate 11,912,876 of NC_137694.1, read as the reverse complement.
ACTGAATCTATACGATAAATGAATGTTATCTCTTTAAATTAAAAGGTAATTTTTCAAGCAAATGAAAGCTTCATTATCATTAAGTGGGAAAAAATTATTTTTGCTCTCAAAACTTTGTGGTTATGCCTCAACAATTGCCACTTGTGCTTCATACATAACAGCCAGTATCCCATCTGGTGTTGCTTAGGACTACGTTGTGCTCATTGTGTACCTTCCATATGTGTTTTTTAACAGCTCTCTGAGACCCTTCTGATGATCCTCAGAGAATGGTGTGACTGCTAATACCTTAAATACTGCAGTTTTCTTCTCCTGATTGTATTTTTATTTTTAAATATAGGTTAACTGATTTGTCTTACTGTCCAAAGAATATAAAAAATAATTTTTAAAAAAATCCTATGAGTCAATAAAACCAAAGGACTTGAAAGGAGATAATATTTGCTTGTGTACTTGGAACCATATTATGTACAGTCACACCTATGTTCAGAAGAATAAATCATTCTCCTTTCTTCATTGCACTAGTACTTGTAGTAAAAAGGTTTAAGTAAAAATATTGTTTAGCCATGTCTTCCTGCAATGAATTTTGGCAGCTTTTCTGACATATTCTCATACATGCACATATACACCTGCTCACACTCATACCACATGTGCAAGAAACTGTCAGCACCGGCATCACCTGCCTCTTGTGCTGCAGTGGCTGAGACAGCAGCTAAGAGATGTGGTTCTCCTTTCCTTGCTGCCTTATTGCTACTCTCAATCACAATACTTTTTAATGGTTCAAATCATTTTGTGACACAGACTCACTCTGCAGGAAGCTGTGATTTTTTGATGGTCAGGGATCATTTAAAACATTTTTTTCCTGAATGCCCTGAGGTCTATGTTGTCTTTGTCAAAAAAAAAAAAAAAAAAAATCACACACAAAGCCCTAACAAATGTTTTTTTAAAGAAATAATCAATAAGAAATAAAAAGGTTTGGAAAGTGGAATTCTGAGAATTGAGTAGTAGTAGTGTAGATGGGTGATATAATGTGATCTAATCTGGCCTTTGGGACAGTAACAGTTAAGAAAAAAATGAGCAGAGAAAGCAAGTACATGTCCAGACACATCATTAAAGAAAAGTTGTATCAAAGTATTATATTACTTTCTATTAATCTTTGTCCCTCACTTTCTGCTCTATTAAGCCAGTCATTTTATGTTGTCATATTGGAGTGAGGTGCAATAAATTCAAACTAATTAATGTATGTATATTTAGTTTTCTGACTTTTTTTCATTATTATTTTTCCTTGTTTTACATCAGTAAAATATGCTGGAACAGCAGATGAGAGTTTCCAGCTGTTTATCAAAATTTCTTTTGATTTCTGCCTCTTTCTTAATTTCCCTTGGAAGAGGCAGAAAAGAAATAAGCTTTCCATGAAAAAGCTGTATTTGATTGCAGCCAGACTACAACATGAGATATTTTTCATGAACAAATATCTCCTTTATGATAATTTTTAAAACTTCATTGAAGTCACATGTAACATAGCCACATCCTTCAGTAGATTTGAAATCCCTTGGCTGGGATTTAGGAGACTCACTTCTAATTCCAGCTCTGTCACTAACCCTGACAAAGCCATTTGACTACTTTGTACCTTTATTTATCTGCCCATTCACTTTCTTGTCTGTGTAGATTGTAAGCTCTTCAAGATAAAGACATTTTTTACTATCTATTTTAATACGTTGCCAGTCAGGGCCTGCATATGTTCATTTCTGATAAACAATATGCCCTCTGTGATGACTTGATCCCTATTTCTTCTTGCCTTAGTTTGACATAAGTTCTAGCCAGATAAATTAAAAGAGTATTCAACAGTTTCTGCTGGTATCGATTATTCTTTGTCAGGGCTCATACCACACTCTTTCCTTGGCAAAGACTATCCTCCTTCCAAGAGGGTAGAAGCTGTGCTGGTACAGTGCCACCTCACCAGGCCATTCTACAATCTCAAGATAAACTGATATTATGTTCCTGCCACAGTTACAGGCACAGCGAGTTGGGATGTTTAGGCACTCCCTAAGTGCACCTGGAACTCTGCTACCCAGATACCAGAGCTGCACAATCTGGAAGGTACTATAGTCGTATGGTTGGTGGGCAACACAAGAATTACCCAACATGAATTGTGACCAAGGTGGAAAAATACTCACTAAGGCCAATCATCTTGCAGTCCTATAAATATTGGTCCTAAGCACAGAGTCCCTTTGGCTTCCTGGGACTGCAGCTGGCTGTGACCTAAGATCTCCCCCTAAGGCAAAATGCCTCTTAGGGCAGACTCCTCAAGGTTCAATGATCGTCCGATGAATATGCCGACATAGAGAATCATAATCATAGAATCATTAAGGTTGGAAAAGACCTCCAAGGTCATCTGGTCCAACCATCCCCCTACCACCAATGTCACCCACTACACCATGTCCCTAAGCACCTAGCACCTCTCCTAGAGAAGAGTGAGTAATTCACTAGAAGCCTGACTTCTCGAGATTCAGTGATCGTCTGCTGAATACACCAAAGCAGAGAAGGTGACTAATTCACCAAAAGAGGAGAAGTTCCTGAGTGTGCAACTGACTTTAGAAATCCCCAATACCTTGCCGTACAGGGATACCTTGCTGTAAGTCTTGTATGAACATTGTCATTTACAAATCTTTAACTCGTTTTGATTGTAGCAAACACTATTGAATTATTGTGCTAAGTGGGCTAATGATTAACTGATGATTAAGTGCTGCTAAGGAAAAAAATCGTACAATCTAATTTGTGATTTACCATAAAGGAATTAACAAATTTTAAATTGCTGCTAAATCAGACCTATGTAAAAATTTCATCTGTGACAGAAGCACAGTGGTTTCTCTGGAATTTTTGTGTATTATAAATCTGGGTGAGGTGATACTTGAATATGCATTTGGATAAGCAAAGGGCCAATTCAGATCTTATAAGAGTTATCAAAAGTCTTTTTATTGAGTTTAGGCACTTTTAGGAGAGGAACATTGAGTGAAAAATCAGAATGTGGTAAGTTTCTTACATGAATTAATCATCTAAGTTCTGTGGAAATGGTGGGAGGGTGTTTAATAATGAAGCTTGATTTTACTTCTTTGCCACAGCTTTTCATTTGCACTATTATTTTCAAGAAAATTGTTAGTTTCACATTGCAATCATCCACATTGATTTGAAACTTAATGGCCTATTTCTCCTTAGCAAAAACTCCATGGCGATTGTTTTAAGCTTTCATTTACTGAGCACATCACAGAGAAACAGAATAAGATATAAAAATTCACAGGAATAAATAGTGAGATGATCAATTACCATTTGTTGTTGGGGAATAGGAGAGAATTGGAACATGTTGTAGAAGTCTTCTTTTCAGTGCATCAGTGAGACAGATGTTTTCTTTATTTTCATGTGCTTTTTCCATGAGTACTAATTATATTTTCCAAAGGTGACAAAATTAAAAAGGAAAAGGAGATGGGCTGTGAGAAGGGGAGAATTTTAAACCACAAATACGAAGATTATTTATGGTTGTCTAAGAACACCTAGTTCTTTATTTTATCTTTTAGTTTTATGCCTTCTGGATCAAAACACTAAAACTGCTTGACTCTCCTAATTTTCTCCTTAATGGGCTTTTTATTTCTAACTCACATTTATGTTTTTTAGAAATTCTACCCTACATTCTCCCCTATTTTAATTTTTGTAATTATTATACTGCAAAAAAATGAAAATCAATTGATTTGTATGTTTTGTTTAATTACATTTCTATTATTACTTTTTGCATAGCTAACAGAGGGACGGAAAAGAAAAAGGGAAAATTTCTATTCACAGCTTACTGTGAGGAGATAGAATATGAAAGACTTGTGCATTTCATCTTTCTATCCTCATGAACACCGATTTCTTTCATAGGCCATGAATACTGCTGGTTTGCTCGAGCAGCTCTCTTTCCTTTTTCCGGTGTCTCTGACCCCAGAGCTTTTATGGAGATCTTGGAAATTTAAATGATTTATATGTGGTTACATTTGAAATTAATTTAAGAGTTGACAAGACAAAAACTAGGGAAAATAGGCCAGGATGAAATAATAAGTGAGGGAGAATAAGAACTGGGATCATAAAAAAAGAATTCAAAGAATTCAAAGAATCTAGAATCCACTGAGCCTCGGAGGTTGCCTAATATTATGTGCTTTGTCTGCTCTTTCTAGCAGTACATGATATGTTTGTGGTCTGAATTTTTAGAGAACACCCCTCAGTTTGAAAGCAAAGTTATTGTAACTGAAATGACGAAATGGACAATAAGGTCCCAATTCCTCAGAGAACTGATCTTCCCCATTCTAAAATACAGGAGTATAGCTGCCTCACTAACTTGTTCAGTCTTGGTATACCAAATTTAAACATTTCCTCACCATTTAAGAAATCTCTTGTGTATTATTGCACAAGTCGGGGACTACACAAATAGTTGCTGAGTTTCATTTGCAAGGATTGTTATTGTTCATATCATTTTGCTGATGACACCAAGCTGAGTGGTGTGGTTGACACATTGAAGAAAAAGGATGCCATTCAGACAGACCTGGACAGCCTTATAGCTTATAGTGGCCTTCCAATACTTAAAGGGTGTCTACAGGAAAGACAGGGAAGAACTCTTTGTCAGGCAGTGTAGTGATAGAAAAAGGGGTAATGGTTTTAAGCTAAAACCAGGTAGATTTAGATTATACAACAGGAAGAAACTTTTTACTCTCCGGGTGGTGAGGCACTGGCACAGGTTGCCTAGAGAAGCTGTGGATGTCCCATCCATGGAGGTGTTAAAGACCAGGCTGGATGGGGCTTTGAGCAACCTGCATGAAACCAATGTCTTTGAAGATGCTTCACAGGCCAAATAAAAAGAAACAATAAAAGCCCAGAAAGAGTGTCTGACATGCACCTACATTGGAGTAGCAGGAAAGAGGATTCCCACTCAGAGCCTGTCAATTTGGATGTCGCACATTTCAGGTTCCTTTAATCCCCTTCTCCATTGTGGAGATGAGGGTTTGAACCACAAAAGTGTCTGGTAACACTCTTTCCTGTGGCTGATAGAGGGCTCCCAGGTGAAATCAAACAAATCTTCCCTGTGGACCTGTGTTAACCTCACAGAGTTCAACAAGACCAAGTGCAAGGTCCTGCATCTGGGATGGGGCAACCCCGAGCACAAATAAAGGCCAGGTGGAAAATGGATTGAGAGCAATCCTGAGGACCTGGGGGTGCTGGCTGATGAGTTCAACATTAGCTGGCAATGTGCACTTGCAGCCTCGAAAATCAACCATGTCCTGGGCTGCATCAAAACAAACATATCCAGCAGGTCAAGGGAGATGATTCTCCCCCTCTACTCTTCTCTTGTGAGACTCCAGCTGGAGCCCTGCATTCAGCTCTGGGGCCCCCAGCATATGAAGAACATGGAAGTACTAGAATGAGTCCAGAAGAGGAGACCCTCTCTTATGAAGACAGGCTGAGGGAGTTGGGGTTTTTCAGCCTGGAGAAGAGAAGGCTCTGGAGAGATCTTATAGGCCTTCCAGTACCTAAACGGGGCCTACAGGAAAGCTGAGGAGGGACTCTTTGTCAGGGAATGTAGTGATAGGACAAGGGGTAATGGTTTTAAGACTAAAAGAGGGTAAGGTTAGATTAGATATTAGGAAGAAATTCTTTACTCTGAGGGTGGTGAGGCACTGGAATAGGTTGCCCAGAGAAGCTGTGGATGCCCCATCCCTAGAAGTGTTCAAGGTCATGTTGGATGGGACTTTGACCAACCTGGTCTAGTGGGAGGTCTCCCTGCCCATGGCAGGAGGTTTGGAATTAAATGATCTTTAAAGTTCCTTCGCATCCAACCCATTATATGATTTTATGATTCTCCAAGAAAGCTGTGTGGAAACTATAATGTGGCTTTACAAAGCTTTTTGGAAAATCAAGATCAGCTCAATACTACAGGCATGTTCCATGATTGACAATCATGCCCTGGCAACATCATTAAAAGGAGTGTTAAATCCGAAGAGTATGTTTTCTCCATTCTACCATATTCTGGTCACATAATAGAGAGCATGATTTAGACCAAGTCTTAGCAATTTTCATATTAATAGATTAGTTAACAGTGACGGACCTTCCTAAGAATTACTTTAAAGCTATAGCAAACCAAATAATAGATGTAACATCTAATCAGACACACACACAGTACATGGGAAGCTTGTTTAAATCAGAAACTAAACTTGAGAAGTGAAGCAATCTTTCATTAAAAACTGTAGCAGAACATAAATACTCTTCCAGATGAAAGAGAAAAATGAACATGTCTTAAATTATTGATATCTTAATAACCTTCAGGGAGCAACAAATAGTTCTTTATCATATACATATATTACACATCACATTGTAACAAATATAGAATTCTCTTTAGGGCTGACCTCTGAGCTAAGAGGGTATGTAACTGCTGACTGCATTGGCTGCTCTTAATATGTCCAATTTATTGAAATAATTGCAGTTTTTGAAGTCTTCAATGGAATGGATCAGCCTTCAAATGCTTTATAAGCATAATGAGGCACATTTTTTCTTCTAAAACTTTACTGAATTTGTTGTACTTGGATATGTAATTATTACTGTTGATAAATTGCAATATTACCAATCATGGACTCATAGAGCGGCTTGGGATGTAAGGGACCTTAAAGACCATCTAGGTCCAAACCCCCTGCCATGGGCACGGATGCCACCCACTAAATCAGATTGCCCAGGGCCACATCCAAACTGGTTTTGAACACCTCAAGGGATGGGGTACTGTATTGAGTTTATGTGGCAAGGTTTTTGTAGTGAGGAAGGGCTGGAGGGGTGGCTTCTGCGAGTAGAATCTGGAAGGTGCCCCATGTCAGATCAGAGCCAGCTCCAGTCATCTCCAAAACAGACCCACCACTGGCCAGAGCTGAGCCAAAAGGTGATGTTGTTTGTGCCTCTGTGAGAGCAGATTTAAGAGGGGGGGGAAAAAAAAAAAAAAATCACTGCTGTGCAACTGGAGCTGGGAGACAGGAGTGAGAACCAGCCCTGCAGCCCCCAGGGTCAGTGCACAAGGAGGGCAGGAGGTGCTCCAGGCACGCAGCACAAGTTCCCCTGCGGCCTGTGGAGAGGCCCCTGTTGGAGCAGGCTGTCCCCCTGCAGCCCATGGGTCGGTCCCCCATGGAGCAGATCTCCACGCTGCAGCCCGTGGAGGAGCCCCCAGTGGAGCAGGTGGATGTGGCCTGGAGGAGGCTGCGGCCCATGGAGAGCCCCCGCAGGAGCAGGCCCCGGGCCGGAGCTGCAGGAGAGGAGCCCATGCAGGAGCAGGTGACCTGAGGAGAGCTGCTGTTTGTTTTCTTTAAGTACTGAAAAGCTGCAAGAAAGCTGCTTTGTTGAACCTCATTAGGTTCATGTGAGTCCAGTTCTCAAGCTTGTCCTAGTCCCTTTGGATGGCATCCCTTACTTCTGTTGTACTGACCACACCACTCAGCTTGGTGTCATCTGCAAACTTGCTGAGGGTACACTCAATCATGTCATTGATAAAGATATTAAATGCTGAATGTAAAATGGAGTTAATTATTCTATTGCCTGTAATAGTTGCAGAGATTAGTTTATAAACACTTTTTGTGTGTGTGTGTGTGTGAAATGCTTAGATGAAATGTAGAGTTGATATGTACAAAACTTAGGGACAAACTGCAAATATAAACTATAAATGAAGTTTGAAATGTGCTTTTAGTTGAGTTATTCTGAAAACAATTATATGGAATATAAAATACAGAAAAGAAAAATCTTAGTTTTATAAATAAAATACTATATGCCTTACTATAGAAAGGTTCATTATTATTTCCTTCAATCTCATACATTACAATGCATTATGGTTTAAAGGAGACAGAGCTGGTCAGTGGTTTTTTTTTGTTGTTGTTGTTGTTGTTTTTTTTTTTTTAAATAAAAGATTTCAGAGCATTTTTTCCTTCTACTCTCCTGCTTGCTAGAAGTTACAACAAAGCTAAATATTGATAAAGGAACATTTCTGTGGATAAAAATTCTCTTTTGAGATCAGCTGTAGTTTTGAACTGTCTTTAACTTTTTATATTATTTCAGGGTGGGCTGTGAAAATTGGGGTGAGCATATCCTCCATCATTAAATGACAACTTTATTTCTCAGCACTTGTATTTTACTATTACAGAATGCCTACAGTTCAGAACAATCAAAAAGAAAGGTGCAGATTTTCCCAAGACTATTTCCACAATATTTTTGGAATTTCCTACTATATCAAGCATGTTACTCTGTGAAATTGTTACTTATACCTTATTTCCAGCACATTGAAATTTTGTTATATGAATTTATGTAAGTGCAAGTTCTTATTGCATTTCCTTCCATTGTTGGTGTGCTAAAGTATAGCTTCTGGTACATTTCAGATGTGTTTGAGCTCATATTGTATTTCATATGCTTTCTCTAATTTGCATGCAGCTTGTCTTTTCTATTTTCATAAGGGTTTTATGAACTTAATGTGTTTGAGTTTTTTTGTTTGGTTGGTTTTTATTACTAGCAAAGTTGCAAATACCAAAAAGTCTTTAGGTGGCCCAGAGAGCAGGTGGATAATTGCATATTCAGAGCATTTAGGCTCTTTTCTGTAGTAAACCTGGCTAACTAACAACCTCTTTCCCTGCAGAATGGGGATTCTGTAGCCCTCTCTTTTTCTTCTGTAGTTTTTACTACTAAACTCCATAAACCCTAAGCCAAGGGTAGCACCTGGGACAGACTGCCCTGGGAATAGGGAAGTGGGACCTATGTCAACACATCACAGCCTTGTATCCTGTCCTCTTCCTTTTGCTAGCCCTGTGATCATAATGGGTTAATTTTGTGTGATTTCAAGTCAGCTGTCCTGTCTGGTGTACTGAGAGACAGTTTGCTGTTCGTGTCGAGGGGGGGGAACGTAGTGCCACTTCAGCCATTGTTGTCTTCAGAGAATCACAGTTGACTGCTTCAGAACAAGACCTAGTGTTGGTTTTGTATCTGTCTCCTGTTGATGACAGGACTGTCAAGCTTTCCATAGCAGCTAGTGACATTCAAAGTGCATCATGGAATGCTATAGTTTGAGAACATCTCTCTCTCTCTCTCTCTCTCTCTCTTTTTTCTTTAACTATCTCCTTTATTAATTACAGTATGAATAGAGAGAAAAATCACTTTAATCACTTATTCCAAAATGTTCATTACATGAACCCTTTTTGCTAAGGACTCTGTTTTCACTGCTCATCCAAATGTGTGACATTTCAACCTTTAAAATATTCTGTCACTTTACTATCAGAATAGAAATAATCAATTATTCTTTTGAATCTAGAATGCACGCGCTTCTTTCATCCATAATACTGTGAATGTGGAAAGGCAGCAATCATCTGGATGTCCCTATAGATATATATCTCAGTGAAAAGCTCTTAGTGGCAACCTCTGATGGATAAGGTACTGACTACTGTTTAGCCTGGAAGGAGCAAGGAGCACTTTGTTGCAAATATTAACCTTTTTTCCCCTCCTTTCATACTTGACAACTCTTTTTCATATATTTTCTTATTAGGGAGTACATCAATGCTGCATATAAATAATTAATATGTCATTTTAATAATTCAATATAGAAAATTCAATATAAACATTTAGAATTAATGCAGCTATTTTTCAATGCGACACTCACTTGTGTATTGCAGAATATTAGAAAAACTTAATATGCTGGTGTTTACTCAGGAAAAGACTTTTGATATTTTATTATCTGTTAAAGCAGGAAAAAAAAAGAGAAAAATTGAAGATGGTATAATTGTTATAGCAAACTAATCCTAATGTTATCATGTTCCATCACAAGAATTTCAGAAGCACTTCATTAATTATAATTAGCAAATGGAAGAAGCACTTAAATCAGAAGAGCATAGAAAAAAAAATGATGTTAGTGAGCTGTAGTTATGGAGGGTATGTTGACACTGGATTTTCATCTGGAAGTTTGGTTAGATCAGCTGAAGAAATGAGAATGGAAATATCCCCCAGGTGAGTCACTAGAACACTTTGTACCTTTAGGGCAGGATTTTATATTGCAACTACTGTGCTATGGATGCCAAGAAGGGTCTATATTTAGTTTATATTAGCCTAGGATCTTGGCCATTGGTAAGCAGCCAGGAAAGCTGACACAGTTCCCTTTGACTTAGTTCACCATAAATAATGGAGTGCATGAGCCACTGGTATGTGCTCATCAGCAGCCACAGGGTTGGGAAGGAATTCTGACATGCAGAGGGTAAGGAGCTGCAGACAAGGGACAGGCTTTCAGCAGATGCCTACAGGACACAGGCTGCTGGAAGAAGATCTTAGAGAAGTGCAAGAGACTGATTCTACTCTTTGATCTCGATAGACCAGTTTTCCACCTATTTTTACACCAGGAGTCCCAAATTAGACAAAATTTAGCATCACCTTGCTTTGATACATACACACAGTGTTAACACCATGCATTGGAAAGAGGAGTTACACCTCAGAGTAAGTAGGAGTCAGGAGTGTGATGATGAGTAAAGTATCCTGAAGCTCAGTTGAACTTCAGGGTCGATGTCAGACTTTACCAGTGTGTCCAAAATAAAAAATTTCAATCTGTCTAAAGCGTTTTATCTGCAGTCAGAAAGCATAAGGAAATAGTCATTTTCAATAATAATAATAAAGCCTGGCTTCATCCATTGCAAAAATTTAGATTAATGAAACCTGAATGTTAATAAGTTGAGTGATACTCCAAAAGCATAATGACTGTGGCAATTGAATGACACTTAATTGTCCACTTTAATCCTATTACATCTCAGGCAATAATCCTGCAGATACAGAAATAGCAAATGGAAACCATAAACATATCACTGATTTTTTTTTCTCCACTACTGGCTTATTTCAAAATTCAAGGTCTAGCACTTCATGTGCCTATAAAACACATCTTAATTTGTTACCTTTTAAGACTGCAGCACAATTCATTTAGCTGTGATCTTTCAACACTTCCTAGTTATTATGTGCTTGTGCCATCCCCATACAGGGCATAATGCTGCAGTATACCATTCTGGTAATTCAGAGAATAGCATTTTTCTCTTTCAGTTGGCACTGATAATAAACCATTAGGTAATGTAACATGGTAATAGAAGTATCACCTTTAAGATTTGCCACAAAATGTATTTCTTGACTCTATTATTACTAAGGAGACAAAACTCTTTCATGGCTTGCAAAACTCTACTAGAGCTCTGCTTCTGGATATGTGATTCTACCTAGGTCCATCTGCTAGGCTTCTCTTTTTGCATTCAGTTATTTCAACAAGTCAATTAGGCTCTTTTCGTATTTCTTCAACATTTTCTTCTTTCTCAGTAAATTTACAAGTAACTTCACAGAAGTTATTTCCTACCTGCCATTTGATTTCTACTTGTCATTCAATATTGACAATGATCAGAATTTTGCATTCTAACAAAGATGATAAGCAAAATCTTGGGAGATTTTAGAGGAGACCTAAGGTAAAAAACAGATTCTTCAGAAGTTTAAGATGTGAAGAAAGTATGTTTTTGGCTTTTATTGCCTGAAGAATCTGGTTAATAGGCTGCATATAACAAAAAAAAAATGCATATCAGTTCATCAGTTAATCTCTCTCTGATAAGAACAATAGCCAAAAGAAATGGCAGGAAAAAAAAAGATGTAGGAATGGGAAAAGTCTGAATATGAGACAAAATAATTTCACTTATGTAAGATCAGATGTAATGAATTGAGATATTTCATGTGAGTAGGTTGTTTGAAGTAGTTTAGTCACACTACATATACCAAAAGTATCCAAAAAAAAAACAAAGAAGGATCCACTTATAATCAAAACTCTGAAGGAAATTGTGTAAATATAAAACACATTTTTCTGTGAGAACTTCATTCTTAAGAAGACCAGATTAAAAATTACAAAATACTCAACTTCTTACTGAAAATTACTGGAATTATATGTATAGAAAAAATCTAATTACTAGAGAAATTGGATGTGACATTGTTGAAGCAATTAAAAGAAGGATGTCATCATGTTTTGTATGTGCAGTCAGATGAGAAAGAAACCGAAGAAGTCAATTATTTAAGCATATGTGAAAAAAAGAACACTTCTTAGTAGATCATGGGGAAAAGGCACAGAAGAGTGAATGGAACTGGAGATTTAGGGTTAAGTTCAGACGGTTGATAATGAGCAGCTGTGGAGATGAATCCACTTGAGTCAAAAATGGACAATATGAATATTAATTGCTACACACGAATTTACAAGCACTGAATTTTCCTATCATTTCTTATTTACTCTGTTTTAGTTTTTTTTTTGTTTGAAAAATGCCAATAAATAGAAAAAAATACATAAAAAGCAGACTTCATAATATATACCCTTGCTTTATGTCTTTTGTAATGACAAAGCTCTCTAGTATTGTGCTTTCAGCTTTTACAAACATTTTCTATTACACCAGAGCTTACATGAAAACTCAACTATATGTTATGGGAACTTCATCTTCGGTTTCATCCCAACATATCAAATATCTTTGCAAAGTCAATGAAGGAGAAAATGATTTCTCTATAGAAATATTTTGAAAATCCTCCTGGATAGAAGATGGTATGCACTTCTGTGATATATTAAAACTCTTCTTTAAATGACCAGTTTTTAATCTTTTGTCTTTCAAATTTCTTTTCAGGAACAAAGATATGTGAATCTGGAGTAGAGTTATTTGATAGTCATGACCTCACCATGTGTTCAGAGTAAATCATGGGAAAGCTGCTTGGAATGTAAATGTTGTCCAGCTGGACTAGCATCTCACCCAGCCTTCTTTTATGGTTTAATTCTTTGCTAAGCTTTGCTTTCATGTTCATTTTTTTTTCACTACTTTTTGTGCAAACTGACATCCTCCTAATGTTATTTCTTTCCTGGACAGGAAACAAAAATTCTCACATATTAATGCTGTTACTGCTGTTGTTATTAGCAACATTGTAATTGTTATTTGAAAATCCTAGTAATTAATTCACACATAATCAAGGTGTGCAGGACACTGTGCAAATATTTGTGCATAATATTTTACACAACTTGAAAGCCTGCAAAATTGCCAGCTGCCTATGACCTCAGAGTTCTGGGGGAATTCCTTAGACAAAGGAAAAACCCAAACCATTGCCATAACAATATTTTTCCTATCCTTCTAGACCTACAAAGACTGATTGTTTGGCCACTTGCACCGTATAGAAGGGCTCAGTAAAAGCTCATTGTTTTCTCATACACTGCATGTGGAGGTTTATTTATCCTTTTCACAAGCTATGAACAATTCTGCAGCAGGACTGTGTGCTCTATTCCTCCCTCATGTCACTGTTGCGATGCCAATTGACATTACCTACTAGAAAACAAAACTATTTTCCCTCTACTGCGCAACTACGGAGTTTTCTCATGTTTCGTCTCAGCAACCCCAGGATTCCACTGAGTAATTGGTTGTGTAGTGCATTGACTGTATTACTTTCACCATACTGATTCTCAGTCAGTAAGGCTAATCAGCCTCATTCTCACCTTTGTCAAAGTTTTGTAGAGTGAGTAGAGACAGCCCTGCATTTCTGTCATCATATTCAGAGGGTTCCCACAGAAGATATTTGCCAAGAGTTATGACAGTCTCTTTCTTTGTTTCATAATTCCTTCCCCTTGCTGGGGCAGGAAATATTTAATATATATAGTACATATAATAATAGTTAGCTATATTATGAGCTTAATTCTCAGTCTAGGTAAACTGAATATCACCATTCATTTCAGCTGATCTACATTGTCTTACATTCATGCCAGAGTTGAACCTGGGCTAGAATTTGCTAACATGGTGCAAAAAATCTTCCTTTCATATGAGAATGTTACCTTTCTTTCATTGTTTTTGGAGTTCTCTTTCTTGGTATTGAACGTTGCTGATCCATTATAGCTTTTTCTTGTCCAAGCACGTCTGTTATGGCAAATATGATGCTTGATTACACTGCTTTGTTTTTTCCAGGCACTGATCTCATTATGAAAAAGACAAGCTACTGCTTCATGGTGACATTATTAAATGAGAACATAATGGCAAGAGTAGTTAGTCATGTCACACTGTAGAGAGAACTCGAGGAAAAGTTGTGCTTAGCAGTGACAATGAATGATTAAATATTTACCATATCGTGAGTAAGAAAACAATATTTCTGGTGCCGAGATTTACTGGTTAAAGTAAAAAAAAATATTTTTGATACAGCAGAAATATTGTCCTGCCAATGCACTTGTATTGCTCTACTTGTTAAATAAATGTAAGATTAAATTGGCTCGTAATGGAGGATAAAAATAAAATAATCTTGCTTCAATCACAAGAATAATTACAATACCAGGAAAAAAATCCCCCCCTTCCCCCCCTTTTTTTTTCCAAGCACTATATTTATTCTATGATATATTAAAGTGTCATTGGAGCCAGCACTTACTCTGGTCTAATCTGGTCAGAAATGTGTTGATTTGAAAAGGATCACCGTTATCGTTGAAAAGAAAAATGTCAAGAATTCAAATAATAGTGAATTGATGTAACTTGAGCCAAAAAGTCAGAACAATGCTGGTTTCAGTGTACATTAAAAATCATGAAAATAAGCATACTTTTCAATGGAAATATATTAAACAAATCTCTAAAGTATGAAAGCCATGAAAAATGAAATATACATACCTTGTGCAATGTTTATTTTATTTTTTAATTTTCCAGAAACAGATTGATTTTTAAAAGAGATTAAAGTATATTTAAACTGGTCATCCACTGATGCAAACTAAGGCACAGTTCTTAACTGTACCCTTTGAGCCTGCATTGCTACAGAGAACCTCCAAAGCACACCTGAACTGTTCTTGTTGAACAATGTTTAGTCCTCCTGAACAGAGACAACTTCTCTTGATATATTCAGTCCAAATGACCTTGATTTGTAGGTCAAGATTTATAGCTGTGAACCAGGATCTACAGCTCAGAAAGAAAATGTGCTAATCAGAGTGGCTTTGCTGTGCCCCAGGCAGAGGTTAACATATGCGGCAGACATGCAGGGTCTTTGCCAATAAATACCCGGGTAGTTCCAGCACCTACAACATCCTTTTGTTAGGCTTCCATATTAATGGCCACCTCCATAAGACTCAACGCCAGCAGGAGCTGGAGAAAAAATGTATTTTTCAGCTCTATAGGCTGCAATGAGGTGCCTCACAGCATAGACAGCAAAGGTATGTGATAGCTACAGAGCAGCTCTGTTGCAACACAGTAAACAGACAGCATTTCTTGGTAGTAATGACCCTTGTTCCTGCAATCAGAGCCCTGCAGACATTCTGCAGCCTTTGCTGGATGACATGGTGGAAGATATCTGACATGGAGGCAGAATCATCTACAAAGTGATGCTGGAAGGCTCAGAATCCAGCTCACTGTGTATGAGGCAGGGCCAGTTAACCTGCCCTTCCTCTCCATCCCTTAGATGTCTGGCTGGAATATATTTCAAAAACTTCGAACTTCAAATAATGGTGATCCAACAATACTCCTAAGAAACCTGCTGTGCTAAGGTATCACCATTCAATATTTCTTTTTTCTAGATTGTTAACTTAAATCTTCCTTGTCCTCATTTAAACCTGTTACTTCTTGCCCAGCTAGCAGGAACTATTTAGGATGGTTTATTCCCTTCCACTCTGAGGTCATTTTTGTATATTTGAAAACTGTTATACAGATATACAATACAATATAAATTTCCCCCTCTAGAATACATAACTCTTGTTCAGCCACAATTTGTCTGCAGGTTATATATCCAAGAGCTGTGATCATTCTCATTGTTCTCTAATCTTTATCCAAGCAGTCTACACTTGAAGTATATGCCCAAAATTAAGCACAGGACTCCAGCTATTGCCTTATCACAGCTAAACAAAGCAAGAAAATCACTTCATGTGACAGTGCTGTTTCAGATTCAAGTATAAATGTTAGACTTGCAATAGCAAATCTATTACATTCCTCTTCAGTTTGGGAAACACTATTACACCCTGGCCTGATATTGCTGAGCTTCTACATTGATTAATAATTTTACCACCTGTATTTTTGCTGTTGCTTATTCTTCTCAAAGTATAGAAATTTATTATTGAATTGTATCTCAAATATTCCAAATTATTTCTCTAATTTGTCAAAGTCATTTGAACTAAAGTCCAGACTTACAATATCCTTGCAACCTCATTAACCTGGATAAAATTAAAAAAAAAAATAATAAAAGCACTCTATGTTCCATCACCCAAGTCATTTGATGAACATGTAGAATAGTATTGGAAACACAGCAGAACTGCGAGGAATGTCTTTTGATATGTTTTCCATTTTGACAGAACACTGATTATTATTCTCCCACTACCATTATCTAACCCATTGACACTTATCGTGTTTAGTTTCCTTTAGTCAACATCTTCCTGTCTTGCCTAAGCGATGATGTGTGGCAAGATCTCTGACATCTTCTCCCTCTTCTTTAAGCAGACTGAAAAAAGTTATTTATGACTGTAAGAGGCAGTCTTCTTCAGAGAGGTGTGTTCTTGCTTTACTGTGGAAAACACAGAAGCTTCATGAGCTATTGCTTGATATGAAAATTAACCTACAAGACTTCTGTATATTTTGGCCTGTGACACAGAATTGATACACTGATGTTACTGAAGGGTTAAAGAGACTAAAGGCATGCCACATGGGTTTGCAACATCACCATTGAAGTCATCTCTCTCAACATGTAGAAGGAGATTTCAAGCACACCACAAGTCTTGTGTACCCTGAACTGTTAATCATACATGAACAACATGCATTTTTTTCAAATTTTACACACTGGAGGAACTTATTCCTCCAGAAACGGCTACTGCCATTACAACAGACAGGTTTCTTTCACTAACTCAGTTAAGATGCAGTCATTTGTCTCATCCTGAATTTATCTGTTATTGTCAGTAAACTATTTTTCTTCTTTTTATTTATTCTTTGTATTTGTTGCAAAAATTCAAAGTGCAGCATGGATAATCAAGTCAGTTCAATAAAAAAAAAGATTATTCATATGCAAATGAATTCAAATTTTGTTGCTCCGGACAACATTGTTTTCTTGATTTTAATGTTTGCAATGATTTGTTTGCAATAATGAGGTAGTGTTAAGATTTTTTTTCTTCTCTAATGCTACATACTTTTAAAAAGACAAATAAGCTTTAAGAATAAAGAAAATAAGCAGTAAAGAAAAAAATACAGAAATTGAAATAATGTACACTTTAACAATAGCCTTCCTTTTTGTGGTGCTATTCATGCCATATTTAGACCAGATGGACTGTTTTAGTAATGGGTTCGGTTAGAGCTCCAAGTTACAAAACCAACGGCAGAACTTCAGGTTATCCATTATGCAGTGCACATGTATGACCACCCAAATAAAAGTGTAAGTGACAGTTGTTGTAGGATGTCAAAACAATGATCTGAACATTTCCTTCAGTAAAGATACCACTAGACAGACATGCATACTTCTGATTCTGAAGTTGAAAGACAGTAGTAGTGGATACAAAAATTTCATTATTTTAGTTTTGCTCAATGAACCTTTAGAAATGTGAGTGCCCAAGAGTGAATAAATTCCCTTGTCATAAATAAAGTGACAGCAAATATGAACTTAAAGAGTGCAATATATATGTATATACATTCGTATATCCTCAAGGCTCTGAAGTCCTCCCAGTTGGGGTGGGAATGGAGCTGGACACAGGTTTAGCACATTACCTGCTGGAATTCTTCAACAAGTGAACAAGATTGGGAAAGAGGAAAAATCTCAAGAGATTAATGAAAGAGATATTAACATAGGATTTGCTCTTAGGTATAATTTTGCACTCATTACTCTAATGATCAGTGCTGAATCAGTGATTGTGACTTTTAATAGAAATCATGTTCAATAAATACTTTGAAACAGTAGGGCACATTCAGAGTACACAAAAACCTGTTCAACGGGAGCTCAGGATGATGTTAAGCATCAGCTACTGAATCTTGTTTTTCAGTTACTGTCTTTGGTTAACTTTTATCCAAATATTTTAGGAGAGATGGACAAGGGGGGGTCCTCTGGCTCCTTCAAGCTAATTTTCATTGAGTTTTGAAACAGCAAGAGTCTGGCAGCTAATGCTGCAGTCCTGTACTGTGTAGACAGGGGTTTGGTGGCATGATCTCAACTGTCAGTCCTAAGCACAATAATGTCATAACTGTTAACATATTATTAATAAACTAGCTGTTTAAAGTTAACTTTAAAAGGGTATATCTAAATTTCTTGAATGAACTTGTTACTACTTTTTAAGTTTGGTTTAATGAAAGGGTCAGTTTTGAACACTTAGGCTTCCAAAAAGTATTTAAACTGATAGCAATAACCATTTTTGCTAAGAATCCAGAATCCACCTAGAATGGTTTAGAACCAAAGTAACGACTATGTCTCAAGATGCTACTGTAAGTGAGTGAGTATCTCTGAATGCCTTTATCAGGATCTTTTAGAGATTGGTCTTTGGCTTCATGTATTTTACCTTGTATTGCAAACTTGCTAAAAAGGTTCACAGAAGGCACAAGTAATGATAATGGTAAGTAATGTTGAGTATAGGTTTCCCAAAATAAACAAACCATAATCATTACTTGATAAATTGGTCTGTGAAAAATTAATTTGAGCTTCAATAAAATCAGCTGCAAAGTTACCCATTTAGGAAGGAAGAATACAGAACCTGCTTACAGCTTGGGTAGCTCTATCTACATTAAAAATGGCTTTGAAAAAGGTTTTCTGAGACTATAGCAGATAATCTGCTGAACGTTGTCTCCAGCACAATTATTTGGCCAAAGAACTAATGAAATCTTGGTCATAAATTTAGGAGTTTATCAAAAAGAAAGTTATAAGCAGTGATCCAATCACCTTATAAATATCTGCATGTGAAACAAATCTGATAAAAAAGGAGGCATATCTGTCCCACAGAGACATGTGTAAGAAGATACAGTTGCTTGAAATAAAACCTAAAGAAGCTTAGTCAATAAGAAGAGCAAACATTATTAACAGAAAAAGACATTAATCATTGGTACAGTTTAACAAGAACTCTGGTAGATAGCTTCTCCATCACTGGAAATTTAAAAATTGCTGGCTAGTCCCCTAGTTTGTGCTGCAAGCAGAAGTTAATCAGGAAAATTCAATTCCTTATTTTATGGGAGCATTCAGGTTATAGTGATCTTGTCTGTCTTTGCCTTATACAAATATATAATGCAACTTTATAAATGCAAAACAGTCTATCGTTATGCTCCAGATTTTCATTTTTATACCAGACATTGAGAACTCAGTACTCTGCTGTGCAAAAACAAACAAACAAACAAACAAAAAATGTTGCATTCAGCTCACACAGCTGAACAATACAAAAAGGCATTATTTTGTTTTTGTCTGGTTTTCATGTTGTCTTGATGTAATGCAAACATGACTGTAACTAAAATATCTCCATTCTTAATTGATGGGAAAATGCATCTTCCTATTAAAATACTAGAGTTCAATAATGGTCTTTGCTGTTGAACTTACACATTAACATACAGCCATGGCACAAGCTGTTCATAACAAATGTTTCGAAACATACATTCTGATATTTCACTTGGGGCTGTGAACAAGAGTATAGTTCTCTTAAGTTTTATTACATACAGGAGCAGCAACTGGTAAAAAATTTAGTGTATTGACTTTCCTTTGCAAATATCACTGAACTGGGATCTTTCTTGTTAATAATATTAATGCTGTGTTAAACTTGTGTATCTACTCAGAACACGATCACATTGTGAGCTAACTACTATGGCAGTAGTCTATAGTAAATGACACTAGAGACATATTTCATCTGAGACAATAATAAGGGTTGGGATAAATGAATTAAAAGAATTGCACTGTCAGCAGTTCATAAGCATATTTTTGGAAACTTTTTAAAAATTTATCTCCTTTTCTTCCAGAAAGTTTTCTTATAGGGTAGGCTAACTTGTACTGCTGATCAATGATGTTATGGCTGTGAGATATTTCCACTCTGTCTATGGAATTTATATGTCTATTCTTAGAAATATGATTTGCTAACGTGATGCCATGACAAGAGGTGACCCTGTGTGATTAGCCTTTCAGAAAAGCAGTGAGTGAAGGAGTCTGGGAGCTTGCTTTCATGGTCTATCATGCCGGAAAGCTCAGTGGAAAACTCCTTTCAAGGGACAAGCAACTTGCATCATTTAGAAATTGCCTTCTGCTAGTTCTAGCTGAAGACTCAGAGCAAACAAAAGAGGTAGTAAAACTCAATTGCCTTCTCCCTGAATGCATTACGAATACAGACAGCTATGATCCAGAATGTGAATCACATAAATATCACCCCAAGTGTACCACCTGGTGTCGACAAGTTATAGTACCTTTGTCATCATTTAAAACATTCAATTTATCCTAAACTGTAGAGGATATTTCTGAATGTATCACTGCAAATTAATACTAGGAGTTATTCTTCAGCAGTCTGAAAATTTATAAGACTTTTCTATTGAGAATGAAAAAGACAGCTACCATGCTAACAGATAAATACATGTGCAGTCTGCCAGAAGCTGCCTGAATATATGTAAATATATGATGATTAGCCAGTGTTCGTGGTACAACATTTTCAAGAGGTAGTAAGGCATTTTTTCATCTGATTAAGCAGTGAATATGCAATAGTAAAAGGTCAACTCAATGTGAGTCTGTCACATGATGTTCTAACAGCATCATGCCGATTTAAGAGGGTAGGTATCATTTAAAGTAGAAACTCATTTTCTCAGCAATCATTTTCCCTAATGTCTCACAACACAAGAGACCCATTCAGGGAGTAGACAGAAATGTAAGTCATGACTTCAAGGCAGTTTTCATTTCAGACAGGGTGAAATACTGAGAAAAGTCTGATCAGGCACTTTCAATCTCTGTGCTGACAGCCTGAGTGACCTTGAAAGAGCACAGGGTGAGGTGCATGTAACAAAGGGCTATTTGACAAAGCATACCTGCCTTTGAGTTTGAATTTTGTATTTAAACATTATTACTTTCATTTTGTAGGTGAGGAAGCTTAGGCAAGCAAGTGACATGGCTACAATCACCCAATGACTTACACAGGTTAAAAGCCTGCAAAAACATCTTCACTGTCAAATATCTGCCAAGACTGCATAATTATGAGTTCTCAGTATCACTTTTTCATCTGCAACTTGCCTAGAAAGTGCCTACCTGCCTGAAAATGGAGTTTTCTATAGTGTAGCCATTTTATTGTAGATAGCTGCAGTTTAAAACAAAGGGTATGATGGACAAGACTGAAGTCCTTTCAGTCCCCTCTACCAGTGGACACGTTTCTCAGAGCTGCCCTCCAGGAACTGCCTGGCCTATCTGTCCTAATGCACCCTGCCTCAGGTCCTTCAGAGTCCACTCATGTCATTAAAATTCTAGCCAGACAGTCCCTATAGTGAGATACAGCTGCCTGATATTGGAAAGGCATTGTTCATATCAGCAGTTCTCGCAGGGATGAGCTTAAACATGAAACTTCTGTCTTCTGGAATCAGGGTGTTAATAAAAAGAAAGCACATTTTGCACATCCTGCTCAAAGTCAGTAAAGAGAATTACAGTGGAGTGCTATGCAGTTGGCTCCACCGTTAAGCTGAGCTCTGTGTATATGTGCAATGCAGTAGTGCAGTTTTAATGAGAACCCCCCTGAAAGTTATTACTGAGAAGCGAAGTATTGCTATGCAGTTTTATTGCCAGATCATAGAATTCATCTTCTCTCCCTTGGCCTGAGCTAAGCACACAGTAGAACAAGCCAAAAAAAACCTTTTCATTCCAGCGGTGCCTTTGGAATGGCTTTCTTGCCTTGAAGGTTTGCAGCTTTAACTCTCGATCAATTTCTATGTCTTTCTGATTTAGGTGGTCCACATCCATGTGTCTGTTCTACTGGTACAGGAGTTTTTCCTTCCATACCTCCCCCACCACAGCAACACCCTGGCTGGTTGCCAGCTCCTTTAGCTGATTTGGTCACTGCAGCATGTGATTTGCATTGTCAATTCTGCAGTATGAAGAAAATTTAAGTGCTCAGATCACTGCTGGGGCAGTCATGGCTGTTGCTCCAACAATTTAGACTTAACCACTCAGGTTTTGTTTCTTAAGATGCTGTCACACAGCAGAAATCAGCATCATTGTCTGCAGTGGCAACTGATGGAGGACGAGGGGGAGGCTGGCAGGAGATGCAGCTGATGAAGAGCCCAGAATGAAGAAAGGAAAATTTGACAAAATTGATTGGGAAGAAAGGATGCAGATGCTGCTCTTTTGATTAATGAAGTAAAAGCTGTTAAGAGATGCTCTAGTTAAAGACTGCTGAACTTCCCCAGCAAATCACGTACTCAGCAACTCAGTATGTCTAGTATGAGCATAACATGGACAGCTTTTCTAATGCTAGGCAGGAGGAAAAGGCCAATAAAAGGGCATTGCTCCGCTCAGGTTACTGGCTGCTGACCTCACTTTCAACCTCAGTTCTTCACCTTGGGACAGGGCTTCGGGGTCTCTCAATGTCTATGTCTTCAGTAGTTCTGGTGGAGTGTCTTCCCAGGGAATATGCATAAATCCACTGAATTCTTGTCCTCCCTCTGGAATTGACTCACTGCATGCTCTGGAGCAAATAATACAATCTCTGTTTCAGTCTCCCCCATGTCATTATCGTTACCACGGTTTATTGGCATATACACTTCATTCACAGAGGTATTGTGGCGAATCGTTAATTAATATTTGAACAGAATTCCAGTAATAGCCAATGCAATCTAAATATGAAATATTTAACATTCCAATAGAAATAACAGGGACATGCAGTATAAGGAATTTGCTGTGGCAAGAATCTATTTCATGAGCTATGTCTCCCTTTTCTGAAGCACTGCAGTTGTGGCCAGATAATCAACTACTGTAATTAAGTATGATGATTAAGTACCAGAGAGAAATCTGGCCCAGATCCCTTGTTTTTGAAGATAATTTGCTAAGAAAAGAATTGATCCCTTGTGCAACATTTAGTTTTTTTCTGTGTTCCCTAAAACCTTCCAATATCTCTGTGTTCCTAACATATCCCATAAAGAATGCTCAGCTTCTGCACATGATCTCTGTTTTCCAGCTGTCAGATCTGAAGCTGTAAATGTGTTGAATGATGAGCTGACATAGATGTCTATACTGCTACCTAATAGTCCATATTTTCCACTGTAGTGGTGCTGATTTGAAATTTCCCCCTCTGTAAAGCTACCACTTCCAATGAAATTTATGAGAAATTATTTTTAGGCCATAGGCTCCAATGTCAAATTTGGTTGAAATTGGCCAATTGTTTCAAAAATCCTCAGGAGCTCACAGATGGGTTGGCTAGAAACATTGAAGCAAGCATCTCTGGGATCATCAGTCCCTTGCTATATGTCCTGCTATATCAAGGAAAAGGAATGAGAGCACTCTTCTTTTTTTTTTTTTTTTTTTCCTCTCAGAAAGTTAATTTTTATGAACCATACTGTTATTTTCTCATAAGTAATTTTTAATGAAAGAGTGTGACTAAGCCCCCTTTCCCTTTTAAGACAGTACAATCTGAATTAGAGTTTTCTTGTACATCCAGTAGCTCTCTAATCACAGGACGTTGCTGCAAAACAGGAAAGTGTACTTGACACAGACATGCACAACAGTGAAAATCATTTTCAACAGAAAACTAGACTATCTTTTTATTCATCACATAAGAGCAAAGAAGGATGTAACGTATTTTTGTTCTTTATAGGCATTTTTGTTCTTCATACGCCACCTCTACATTTGCATCCATAAGTGAGAAAAATGATGTGATATAGCTAATAATCCTTAAGGAATTCATATATTTCTGAAGAAAATTTCTCCCAAAATTCAGTCCTTTGAATAATAAATACTTTTGTTAATGAAATATAAGGATTTTTTTTTCCTATATCTGTAAACTAGGAACAGCTTAAACTTCTTCAGGAACAGGATGCTCAGCTCAGTGTAATGATAGGTAAACTAAGTTGTTGATCCTCTGAGGTGCTGAATCTTTGATAGCTGAGGACTCTGGAGGAAATACAGTTGACTTCTATGGTTGGCTGCAAGAAATGACACTACCGTGCATTCTCTGCTTGCAAATAAATTACTCTATCACCCTAATCAGGCTAGTCAGAAATCCCCTTTCTTCTAGTACAGACATACAGGCTTCTGCAGCTGCTCTCTGCTGGAGGAAAGGACACTCACAACTTCTATTGAGCAAATAAATATTCTTTCTGCAACTGAACGAAAGAGGTTTTGAAGCAAGCTAATTTTTTCAGCAACTAATAAGTGATCATTTTTAACTTATATGAAATGGGTCTGTGTTTATGCAGAGGATTCTGCTTTTGCTGCCACAAATTGGATGCACACAACTTTGCAAGTTTGCTAAGATGCATCACTTCAATAGTTTTTGCATTGCCACTACTGTTGTCCTTTTTGTCCATTGATGCCACTGATGTTTAACTCCTGCTTTCTGCACTTATTTCATGTTATTCCAGCAGGACTTGTCCCCAGAACCCCACAGCATGCTTGTCTCTCTAGTGCACAGCACATAGCCCAGGCTTACGCTACAAAACCACCACATAAGCATGTGGCAACTTTGGCAGCACCAACACCACGCTGAGATCTTTAAAATGAAAACCACAGAAGTTTAGGGTCTCAGTGTCACTAAGTGATGGTGGCCAGTGTAGCCTTCGCCAAACAGTGTGACACAGGTAGTGTGTCATAGAGAGGGCAGCCCAGAGCACCACAGGTGTGAGCACCTCTGTGTTACTTGATGAGGGACAACTTTGAGGTGAAAATACGCTCAGTAGCAGACAAAGCACGACTTTCTTTATCTGCAATACAAGTTCACTGCCTTTAGAATGAACCCTGATCATGGGTTTAATACAGGTGGTTGATGAAGTCTGATGATTGGGGTGTGAAGAGATATGAAGCTTGAGGTCAGAGTTATCACAATGGTGTCAATGCAGCTAATCATAGTTTCAGATGTTGGGGTTCTGTTAGCACAGGCAAGAGCTTGTGCAAAGTCAAGAAGAAGTGGTTCCTCACCAAGTTCCTCAACACTCCAGTGTCACCCAGCAGAAAGGACACTCTTGAAGCAGAAGGAAGCCTGGAGATGAATTTCCCTGTGCATAGCTGTAGGCTGGAGCCAGAGAATGGGCAGCAAGTTAGAGAGACAGGAAGGGTGCCCTGATGCTCCCTTCTGCTCCTCTGCCATGCAAAATTAGTTCAGGAAAAGCTTCACCTTGTAGCTATGATATTCTTCTGGCCCTGAAATTTGCTGTCTGTCTGAAACTTGTAGCCAAAGGCAGTCAGAGTACAGGGAAAAGCTGCAGAATATGGGCCCAAGGCTACATATAGATATTTATTATCCATCCAAGATTTATAATTGAAGTGGATATTCCGTCAATGCGATAATGGTCCGATTGCAATTTTTATCACTGTTTCTCAGCATATCCAAAATGCCTAGAAATGTAAAATTTATCTCCTCCATCCATATTTCACTGCACAGTCTGCCAAGGTGTGTAAGCCCCTGTGTGCTCTGAGGGCTTCTTGTGGGAAGCTCTGTGTTATCTCTGCCTTATGCCTGGGCCAAGAGATTTCCTGGCCATTAGCCTAAACCAGAGTCAGCGAATGGCAGATTTCTCTAAGCTTGCCAGATACCTATTTAGCGTCTGGTATAGCCTTGCAACTATCAAGACTTGCCTGAGGCAAGAGATGGTTTTCTTGTCTGAAAAATGAAAGGACAACAATTTAACCGTATGTTGTAGGTCATCAATACTGTTCTAAGTCATGAGGCAAAGAGCAAAAGGAAATTAAATAGGGACAACATGTAAAAATGGTTTGTTTTAATGCAAAAGGACCATGTAGATAACTTTGTTCTGCATTGACTCTGTAAATATTTGATGGTTTGGACTGGTTAAGGTGACATTTCACCTGACAACAAATCTCCATTTTTAATGGAAAATGTAGATAAGATTCCTGAAAAAGTTATTTTATTTATCTTAAAGCTTTACCTATTGAAAATATCTAAAAATGCCTATTTACAGTCTTAATTGAATTAAAAAAAAAAAAAAAAAAAAAGGGAAACAGAGGCAGAAAAGCTCATTTTCAAGTGAGCTGAAAAAAAAAAAACTGAAAAGGTACCTTGGGGCACACTCAGGAATCTCAGGATTTTGGACACCTTACATTTAATCACAAATTCAGCATATGTAAAATTTAAAATTATATTTTTCTTGCTTATCTCATAAAGTAAACTCAAATATATGAAAAAAAAAAGAGTTATTTGAGATAGATTTGAAATTCTATGCTCTTTTTATCAGCACGTTGCCAGAGGGAACACAAAATACCTGATAATCTATTTCCTCTTACAGAGGATTTTTGATGACAAGGGCATTTTCTTCCTTCTGTACGGAGGTGGCCAGGTGTTTCTGTTTTCCATCGCATACTGCAATGAGAGGCTATAATGCTTCATGGAACAGGGATGGGTGGGTGCCAGCACGGGCTTCACCACTAGCCCTGCAGCTGGCTCACTGCAAACAGGATGGGAACAGCAATCCTGGATTCAGAAGTGTTGAGTAGGGTAGAAAGGGTTTAAATCTATACAGCAAGCCTTGCTCACTAGCTCTTGAGCTTTTCTGTAGCTAAACCCTATGAACAGCTCCATGTAAATGAACTGTATTAATTCCAGATCCATGTTAGCATATTTGCAAGGTATTGCACACTCTGCTGGTTACATGCTTGGATCTGTGCTACCTTAGATATATGTTCAATGCTCCACTGCATGAAACAGATTTTTCTGTATTGATTCTGATTGATAAACTTCATTTGATGTGCCTCAGGCCATTTGCCTAAGGAACTGGGACTAGACAGATTTGTTTTGCAGGTGTGAGCAAAGCATAGCTGCCCATAAAACCAGGAGTTTCAAAGGGAGACGGCAGCACAGCTGTGCTTGCTGTATTAATAGACTGCATTCACACACCTGCAGAACTCTATCTTTTTGTGTGCTGAAATCTTCCAGCTCTGGGACCACCCATTGAAAATTGGTATTTTGGAAAGTCGGAAGAAAACAAAATTTACATTCCCCAAATTAATTTCTTTAAATTAAATAGTCTTTTGGAGAATAGTAAAAGCAGTGTGCCTCAGCAGTGTGAAGGCTGGACCATCCAGCACACAGATCTGTGTCTTTTTGATTGTCAGAAATGAGGCTGCAGACTGATACACCACATTTAGTTAGAGCTGGTGTCTATGTGCGTGATAGGCTTAGACAATTATAGACAATATAAACCTAACCAACATAGTCAGTGAGTCCAGAGAGCTTTTCAGCTTTCCAATGTAGTTGTCTATTCTCAGATGAGAAAAATAACTCTAGTGGCAAGCTTCAGCTGCCAAAACATCGGTGTCTGGTGTCAGATGCTGTGGCCTGAGCTGCGACGACTCCAGCTGCTGCTTCAGCAAGACACTGGTGTCCCACTGGGACAGGGCTGTATTGTCCAGTCCTGTGGAGATGTACTGCACCTAGATATCTATAGTTAGGCAGCTGAGCCCTGTTTCATGGACTGTATCAACTAGATCTTCATTAGCTGTAGTGTGGGTTGATAATCCTGACTGGTCTGCAGACACTGCTGTAGACACCTCAAAAATTTAGGTGGAGCTGGTTACCACCCTGGTTTCATATGCACTTCTCGTGGGTATGTCATCTATAGTCAAAACAGCACAGTAATCACAGATCTTACTGGGTCAGACAGCTGCCCAGCCACAGTGAATGGTACGGGCTGGGAGCTTGTGCTGGTGCACCGTGACTCCGTCATTCAGCTTAATCTTCATTAAGATGAACAGAGACTACAGAATGTGTATGGCATTTCATCAGATTTCTCTAACGCTGTGTACAATTTCTCCAGCGCTATGTAGGAGGGTGGTAAGGTGTTTTTTTTTTTTTTTTTTTTTTTTCCAGGACTTGTTTTCCTGTAAGTTTAATGCAGCACATCTGAGGGCTGTGTCACTTAGTGAGACCGATCGGTCTGCTTGCAGCACTGCCCTCAGACATGCTGCTCCCAGCTCTGAATGATAACTCGGGATGCCTTAATGGGTAGACAGCCCTACATGTCTATGCATCCAAAGACTATATTAGACACTACTTCATACTGAGAACATATATCTTATTGATAATCAAAATGTTTTTCTGATTCACTGCTTTCTGAAATTCAATCTTTCCTCTTGCAGTTGTGATTGAAATCTGACTTTGCGGGTGCACATGTGATATGAATGACCTTACTGTGCTCTGCAGAACTGCCCTGACATTTTTATCAGGTTCCCATATAGCGCAATTAAGGGCATTGCTGGACTGAGGTCTAAAATTCTAATATCACATCTAGAAGAACAGGAGTTTTCACTGGAGCTCTGACGTCCATTTCTTTAGCAGGCATGACTCTGCTTAACTTACGATAGCTGACAAGAGCTCTGAGTTGGGAAGATTGATTTTTGCTTCTTTATTTTTTAATTAACCTATCCTCTGCTGCACTGTCTAGTTAATATTAATGTGTTCTCCTTGAGCTCTGCTACTTACCTATTGTGCTACATGATCTTCCGTTGCCAAACAATTAAAATACTCTCCCCTTCCCCCTTTTTTTTACTTTTAATTTTAATTAACTTACTATCTACATTTTATGAGATGGAGGTATTTTATTTTCCAAATCTAAGTACTCAAATTTATGCATATAGTGAAAGCGAGCAAATATTTGGAATACAAAAATTGTCTCTGTGGTTGTTCTCATAGGAAACCCAAATATTTGCTTAGCTCTAAAATGAATTAATAGCAATTGGATAGTTTGCCTTCTGCTACTTATGGTAAGTATTTCTGACAAATGAGTAAATGAATGAAAATTGCAGAGAAACCATATGTTTTATTTTAAAATGATAGTTTGTAGGAAAATAGCCAATTGCTCATCTGAGTCATTTTTTTTCTAAACTTGTTGTTTGTTTGTTTGTTTGTTTTTAAAAAAAAGGAAAAAGAAAAAGGTATCCTTATGATTTTCCACTTATATTGAGTATTTTAACAAAAGTAGATACACATATTTAAAAATGGTACAGAAAATTCAGTAATAATAACAAATCCATTTCATTTTTCATAAAGTGGAAAGAACTTTCAGATTTAACATTTGCCAACATCTAAAGAGGCTGTCTTTTAGATATATAGCAAGATATTTATTAATTGTACCTTGCCTTTATGGTGCTCTATACTTAAAAGAAAGTGTTTAGTCATTGTAAAAGAAGGAAAACTACAAATATTTCATGTGACTGAATACAGTTGACCATCTACTTAGAAAGATTTAAAAATCATTCAAACTTTATGGGAAATGAATTCTGAATGCTCAGATGCATACAAATACAAAGAGAATAAACTAAGCAATATAAAATTTCTGTGTGCAAAATACATTATTAAAGATATTCTTATTTTTAATCACATGCTCCAATCCTACTGAATTTAAGGGATAAAAAAAAAAAAAAAAAGACCATGAAAGTGAAGCTCAGTCTATCAGACTTTCAGTGGAATAGTGTTTTCACTTAATGGACATTGAGTTTATTGCAATTTTATGTTTTGTAAATAAATAAATTGATGCAAGATTTTCAGTTCTGTGGAACTAAATATTAATGCAAAATATTTATTACGTGCAAATAAAAGTATATTGCCAGTTGTAGAAAACACAATATAGGGATAACATAAGACAAGACCTAGTAAGGTCCAATGAGTTTATTTCCTGGCTTAGAGCTGCAGAGCAGATCTGTGGCTGCCACCTAAAAATATAATTGCCAGTCTGCACAGTGCAGCCACTGAAAGCTGGCAGTCTGAAAGGACATGTATATAATAGCACATTCAATATCTGCTATTATTGTAATGTCAGACAATGTGCTGTCTTTAGGCGCTTGCCACTTGCAAAAGCACTCTACCTGAGCACTAAGCCCCAGGGAAATGACTTTAACTGAAAAACTTGTTCTTGCTGTACTGTGTTAGACACAGTGATGACAACCATTTGCAGGAGTTAAATGAAGTTCAGCTAGTGATGGCTCTGATTTTAACCTTGTTTTAATCTCAGATTATATGAAATCCTCTTGCTTTACAGCAGAGACTCAATAGAAAGGCGATTTCAGAACTTTGTACTTCATTTATTGGTAAGCAGAAGCTGAGGAGGAAGGTGAGACCTGTTCACACAGAGTTTACCAAACACCAGGACACCGAATAAATGATTGTTAAAGCTTATACCTTGGTGGTTTGCAAACTGACTGACTTTCAGAGCAGTTCATTTTTAGTTTTGCCACCTCAGCATACTGAGCAATATTATCTTTTGTGTATCTTCAGGAAGCTGGTGCAGTTACTCTAGGGACTCATCAGATCATTTTTGTCCATAAGACTAGGGAGGAGAAAAAATGCCTAAAGTGTTTTTACACTTGTAGATCTTCTGATTCAGGTTCTTTAAACATTTACTTGCTTTCTAAGAGTGATATGTTATAAATTCTCACTGATATGGGGCATGCCTGTGGAAAAAAAAAATAATAAAATATGACTTCTCCTACTGATTTTTCTATGAATATAATCACGCTTCTGCTTTATGATATACTTCAGCAATAATGGGCTGAGTTGATTGTACCTGTGATACTCAGTAATCACTGGTAACCCCGTCATGAAGGATGTTATTATGGTATCTTTGGACTGCAATTTGGTGGGCATTTGCATTCAGCTTGACTACACTTTCTCCCTTGCCGATAATTAATTGTCAGCACACTGCAGTCCATTGAAGATGTGTGAGACTTTGAGACACAGCTTGGATCTCATATTAGCACTGGAGAGGCTTTATCTTACAAGGCAAAGAGAGCAAGTGCTGGGTTTACAGGTAATTGAACCGCTTATCATTATCATGACTGATTCATATAAGTTGCTGCAGAAAGCAATTAAATAGTACAATAAAATGAAGGGTGTGATTTTGGATGAACTTTTAATTATAGTTGGAAATGTTCTAAATCTGAATGAAATTCATAAATTAGCTGTACCTCCTTCCTTTCCTTCTCAAGCCACTTTTCCAGGTGACAGATTCACCCCTGATATCTGTTGGGGTGGAAGTCTGTCTTTTATCTCAAAGCCTCAAATCACAGGACTTTTTCCACTATCTGAGATTTCACTTTTAGCCACCAGTTGGTTTGGCTCCTAAGCAGACTTCCATTCATGTAATGGTGAGGATAAAAGGCAGCTCTTTGGATCAACATGTAAGTCCTGTAAACATCAGAGAAGGAAGAAAAAAAAATGAAGACAGAAGCACAGCTGCACAACTAAATTTTATCCTTCCCTTGGCAATTTTGGAAGCCTCCCCTTTGACCCACTTGTTCATCTAGGACTTTGGGCAGGGCATAGGAGATACATTCTTCAAGCTCTCGATATATTCCTGATGGTGACCATGAACTCACTGGCTGGTATGAGTTGGATTCCATATCTTTTCTCAGGGTAGACAAATTGTACTGAGGCTATTTTAAAGCCGTTGGCTTCTTGAAAGTTAAATCTGGAAAATGTAATAACATTAAATAGCTTGGTACAAGATTAACATTAACTGCGTGACACCGTTTTAAAGGGGGACTTCCTTGTACAAGCTGATGAATAAGTTTTCGTATACAACCAGAGTTCAGCACTTACCAGAGCTATCTAGCTACAACAGCAAAAGGCATCTAAAGTCAGGCAAAAGGCATGTAGAACTGAGATCTGATTTATTCACAGTTTTAAACAGAACAACAGGTATGTATACCAGATGTTACCATCAATCCAATCAAAAAGGCTGATTGGATTGCTCAGTTTTGATAGGTGAAGTACTGTAGTAGATGTATTTGCCCAAAGAATGTATACCTTGAAATATATTATTGTTCTTTACCAGTTTATCATGAAAGTCATTAAATTACTATTGTATATTTAATTTATTGTAATTGGTATCATTGTTTTAAAGGCTGCCGTTGTAAGAGCTGTTTTCTCTTTACAATTTACTGTTAAAGAAGACAGCAAACCGATTGCTAACTCAGAAACATGTAAAATATTTTTATACAAGATTTCTTCTGTTCCTTCCAAATATTTCTGCCCATCTTAATGAGATGAAAGCTATATTCTTGTCCTGCCTGGAGACTTTGGGATAACTCTTGTAAGTCATAATAAATGACACTTCAAACAAATCACCATTATCAAAAGATTTGTTTGTTCGGAAGGAGGCTAGCAAAGAGAAGACAAAGGATAAAAATTCATTTTTCAGTAAGCCCTGTATATCCAAGTATTTCACAACTACCAATAAAGATATTTGTTGTCTCTATGAAGCATGTCCACACACTTTTTTCAGTGTTGCCTTGAACTTAGTAAAAACTGTTCATCTTCTTTCTTGTGATTTTTTTTTTTAACTTCTGAAAATGTTTGCAATGGCTGTGCGATTGCATTGTACCAATCTGTTGAAAAATAGCTTTAAAAGTATCATTTGACTGTGCAAAAACCATTACCAAAGCACAAAAGCTGGATCCTGAAACAGTGCTTGTGGGTTTGGACCGCAGTGTCTGTGGGTTTAGACAGCATTTCCCATTAGACATGAAGTATTATCTCGGGCCATCATAAATTTATTGAGTACAGACTACAACTATTATCGCTGATAGTCATGTGGTGTACCACAAGATAAGGTTATATTGTTTCTGGTAGACTCTCAGCACAGCAGGTGAACGTTCACCTGTATTCATTTGCATCCACAGGCAAGCATTTGCCTGGAACTGGGCGGAGAGCATACAAGTCTATCTGTCAGCTATCTACAAACCTAATGTGCATCATCCTTTGAATATAGCATTACAGGTATTGCTTGCACTAAATGTTGATCTTTGCAGCTCAAGTGTCCATCTAAAAATGGTGTTGATGTTATCAGTATGCAAAGTTTTGCTGTTCATTCTTGAATCCTCCTCCATTGTTGCTTGGAAGAATCTACAAGTATTTGTGTTGTTTTCTTGTGATTCTTGTAACTTCTGTTAAAAAGAAATAAACAAACAACAAAAACAAAACCTGAAATGTTGCACCAGAACCGTAATGATTTGCTTATTTTGGATGTGTTTTGATAGAGTTCAGGAATTTAATCTCTTTTAGTTCTTTTTGAGTGATGGCTGTGCTGAAGTTCTGTCCCTGAAGGCATTGGAAACCAATCTAACAGACAAAATCGCACAACTTGTTTATGAAAAATACCCACAGTACACATCTCTCACATGTTCTTCATAGAGGCATCTCTACAAAAAAAAAGGACAAATAAAAAAGATGAAATGTGCTGCTCTTGCCTTGCGGCCTAGTAAGATCTCAAGCTTGGGTTATGAACACAAGTGGGAATATTGGGATAGAAAACTGCACTGAGCCACACTGTTCCAAAGCATAACACACTAACTAGCAAGATCAGCGGCTCAACCTCCAAGAATTTCAAGAAAATTCTGACTGAGAAGATGCAGAGGTAGAAGTGGGGAGTTATCTGTGATAACATGAAAAGTAAAGTTAATATTGACAATAGTTTTTGAAACTTGGTGGAAATAAATAGCTAGTCTCAACTGGACTCAAATTGGTCTATAACTATGTGTGACAGTGAGATATCTCAGCAAGACACAAATCTTCCCACATCTAATTTTGAAATAACATATATAACTAGAAAATGTCTTCCTAACCAACCCATTTTGGAGCACACTAGTGGTTGACTCTCTCCATAATGTTCCTAAACAATGGAAGAGTCCTGGAACTAGGTCCTCATGTTTCTGCCTGGGTTTTCCTGGGTTGAAATGAAAAAACACCTGTTGCACAGATGCCATCTGTGAGATAGTGAGTCAGTGTGCTGTAGACCTGTTGAGCTCACAGTGCAAAAACAGATCAGTTGTCAACTGTGTGTAAATGGCCCAAATCTTGTTCTCATATTTACAGAACATTTCCAGGGGAGGGAGGCTGTTTTGCCTGCTAGTCCCATCCAGGATCCAGGAATCAGAACTGGAATCAACCATCACATCTCTCCAGATCTGCTCTGTCAAGATTATTGTTCTGCATCACTTCTGAGGCAGATCAGCAGCTAGTTCTCTGTGATCAAGCAGAGAAATGAAGATGATATACAGTAAAGACTTTGCTTGTGGAGTATAGATTTGGATTAAATCCTTACCTCTTCATTTCTCAGACATTCTGGGAATGTGTTAGGTCTTTAGAGATTTTTGTCCTACAAAATAACACATGAGCACCTGCTCACAGTTTAGCAGTTTACACAGTTTGATTCCTCTGTGAAAGCACTTCATCTGGACTTCAATTATTAGACTGCATTTTAATACCAAAATATTCACATTTCTCCCATTTTACGTTCTGAAGCAAATATTACCAGCGATGACTTTCTCATTTTTCATTTCAGTGGCTAAATTTGAGTTGAATCACCTAAAATCCTTTGACAGATTTTGTTAAAGTAGAAGAGCCCACAAACTAATTCAAATAGAAATGAATATGAAACTAAATGGAAGCTATGGCATATAATTATATTCTTTACAAAAGATAATATCAAGCATCCATTTTACCCAAAGCAAACAGGAAATAATTAGCTAAATTTTGAGACCTTTACTGCAACAGTGATACTTAATCTGGTAAGTAGCTACTTCAAAAGAAATGAAAATAAGCTTAGAGATCTCAGTGTAAAAAGGAGTGACAGTATGTTAACTGAATACAATTTGTGTAATTTTTCAGAATATGGACCAGTAAATAATAATGATAATTTTCTTATAAGTTATTGTTTAATCACCGTTTTGCCTCTGAGGAAAAGTAGATCAATCCCAAAATAAATATGTAAAAGGAAAAAAAATCAGAGTTTAAGCAAACAGAGGAATGTAATGATCATTTAAAAAACATACTGATTAAATTAATGATTTATAATGAACTGTAAAATCTCTGGTTGCAATATTAACTAAAGGAATATGGTTTTACTCTGTGTATTAACCCACAACCTACTTTAACAAAAAATATGCCACTGATCTATCACGTCAGAACCATGTATTCATCATTACTAATGAGGTCTTGCAGAGGAGTCAGTATAGACTTTGGACATTTTTGTTTTTTCTTGATTTAGGATATTTTGAGGGGGCTAAAGGTAAGGAATTTTGTCTATATCCAAGACTGAGATGTCTTTTCCCTCCCCCAGTATCTTTCCTGAATCTCTTTGATAGCCGAAAGATTATACAGAGCCATTGACATAACTCAGATTTAAGAATCATATTTGGGTAGACTCAGCTGCCTTTGAGAGGGGCACCTATTTTCTTACTACTGACTTCAAAGAAAATTTGGCTTCCATATTTATCTGCTCTGGATTTCACCTGAGGCAGATGGCTGAACTGACTGATGTGAACACTCCTCTCTACGGGAGAGAACTTTACAGAACTTTGTGGCACATTTTACCCACAGATATGGCTAAGACAACACATTTCCTCTTAGCTATTCTGCCTGAATTTTGCACATCAGATTTTCATTATGTTCTGGTTCTGTTTTCTAGGTTATGACACGTGGTTATAACAAAAATCTTTGTTGGCATCCTATCTTGTCACAACCAGACACTTTCATGTTAATTGCAGAACATAGCACTAAAGATGTCCAAGAGATGTCAAAAGGATTTGAGAGAACTGGAGATTTTGTACATAATTTTCAGATTTCATTGTTCAAATTTAAGTTCTTCAGCTCCTGCATAAGCAATACAAATGCCTTAATTTTCAAGGAAATTGATGCAATTAAATGGATTCCTCTTTGAGGAATCTACCCATGCATTATGTGTGAAATTTAGGTGTCTACCTCTGAGAACTCTTATAAAAGCTTATTTTGGCACTTTATCTTGGCACCCCAATGTTGACCATAGAGATGCCTTCCTTAAGATGGACAAATAATATCAGATCTAATGAGCTTCACGTCAAAACAGCAAAGCCCATCTGTTTGCCTTACTCTTCCCACAATGGCACTAACAATAAATAGCACACCCCCCTCCTCCCACTTATCAATATGCACTGTGAATGTGGGACTCTACTTCCCACCAATGAAAGAGAAGGGATGAAACCTTTGTGAACCATCCACCTGCCTGTTCCCTGGCATTTCTCAACCATATAGCATGCATCTGAAAATGAAAGTGACTGGTGTAGCATAGCCATGGTATACCTAGTGATTATATTTCAGCTAAGATGACTCTATTTCTCCTTAGAACCCAAAGGAATTGCTATGACAGAAATTGCTATGTACAACACTGAAGAAATTCTCCATACCGATCAATCTAAGTGCAATTTATGTGCAAGAACCATGAAATGAAGCTAAGTTATTCTGGCACCTAATAAGTGAACAAGATGACATTTTTCTCTGATTGAAAGCCCACAGTTCTTTAATTATAGAGCATCAGGCCAAACCTATCTTCATTTCATGCATTTTGGGTTGACCATAATGGTTTAAATTTTCAGCTTGCTTCTTCATTCTGAGCCCCTTGCAAAGACTTATAAAACCAATCTGCCAGTGCAAATATCACTCTCAGTTACCTCTGCAAAAGCATGGGGGAAATAGCATAACATCCTTCTGACCCAGGAGGGTGGCTGATGTTGCTTACCAAAAAGGATAGTAAATGATTTCAACTATTTGTGATATTAACTGCATTTGTAAATCATGGACACTAGCTGTAGGTGATTTGCTAATGTGTCTTGATGTCATTTATATTGCTGCTTTTCTTTTTTTTTTTTTTTTTTTTCATAGAATCATAGAAAAGTTCAGGTTGGAAGGGACCCTCATGGTCACCTAGTTCCAACCTCCGTGCCATAGGCAGGGATGCCACCCACTAGATCAGGTTGCTTAGGGCCGCTTCCAACCTGACCTTGAACACCTTCAGGGATGGGGCATCCACAGCTTCTCTGGGAAACCTGTGCCAGTGCCTCACCACCCCCTGAGTGAAGAATTTCCTCCTAACCTCTAATCTAAATCTCCCCTCTTTTAGTTTAAAACCATCCCCCCTTGTTCTGTCATTATCTGACTGAGAAAAAGGCTGCTCTTCATCTTTCTTATAAGACCCCTTTAAGTACCGAAAAGCTGCAATGAGGTCACCCCGGAGCCTTCTCTTCTGTAGGCTGAACAGCCCCAGATCTCTCAGCCTTTCTTCATAGAGTTCCAGCCCTCTGATCAACTTTATGGCCCTCCTCTGGAAGTCCTAAACTTTCCAAGTAGTTTGTTGTTCTGCCGATTACCTTGGTATTTCCAGAGGTCCGTGCATAAATCAGTAAGTAAAAAGACCCACAAAATCAGTTTTTCCACTACCCATGGCAACACTATTCAATGAATTTTCTTACTTGTGTCTGCAGAATGTCTCTGACAAGCTTTCAGTATCACACCAGCCATTTCACAATGCTGACAGACTGCTTCCAATGTACAAGGGACATTGAATGAATCAAAACAATTGGGAAGTGTGACAATGACTTCACTCTGTCAGGAAGATAGTTTGAAGGGCATAACTGAGGTGATATATTTTAATCATCAGGGTAGCAACATGTGTTTTTTGACAAGAACATTTTGTATTAGCCAGAAAAGCATAATCTTTATGGCAGGTCAGATTATACTGATACGTGAAATGGTGTAAATTAAAAATGTACCACTCATTTTAACAATTAATATCATAATTTAAAAGCAGGAGTTTGCTACAGCTCTAACAGCATTTTCATTGTCTCTTTTCATCCTTTTTCCTTTTTGTATTGAAGTATGCTTTCATAGTTCTTATTATTGGAAAGTATCTGGCTTCAAAATATTGACTCATATTTTATTCCCTTAGGAAGGTGCTACCATTTCATCCAGAAACAGTTTAGAAAGGAAGTAAAATTTCCATTGGATTTTTGGATGGGTTTACTCTCACAATTAAAAATAAATGAAAACTTTCAGAGTCCAATTTGAAGTCTGCTCTCTCAATAAAATGCATGGAGATACATGCTGGCAACTTCTATTAATACTAATTCAAGTTATTAGGTATATCTTCCCCAGCCACTGATGGGAGAGTTTCCTGCTTATTTGCAAAGTGGAAGAGAATGATCCTCCTGTGATATAGCTTCTGGAAATGTGAATTAGGCATAGTTATGAAGGAAAATGAAAAAAACTGTTTTCAGATGATACTGTAGAAAGGTAGTAGAAGTTAGAAAGTCAAGGGATATGGCAGAGTACTGGATGAAATAGTGACCTTGGCTGACATATGTGTTGCAGCAGGTGTTTGTCTTGATAAATGGATCTTGTAAATCAGGGGGAATGTTGTACCACCCCATCTCAGATGAAAAAGTTTAAGCACTCCTGGTGAACTTTATAAATGCCAGATAGCAGATGCACTTTGGGGCTGTTAACATTTGCACACTTTATTATACACCTGAAACATAGAAATCACATTGGCAGAATTTCTGAAGCTCAGTGTGGAGTCCCAGCCTCCATTACCTGCTGAAAGAAGACATATGTCTGACATATCATTAATAAGAACAAGCTTAAATAAATTGTACAATAAGTGGCAGAGGAATTTTGCTTGTACTTTTGTGCATTGTATGTAGAGCTCTTTCATTGTATGAATGATTTGTGGGCAGTTATTCAAAAAGTCTTGTTCCCAGTTTCTTCACAGCTCTTCAGGCATTTGATTTGCTTTTTAGTAACTTGTTCATGCACAGGTCTATTCATTTTATCAAAATGGAAGTGCATATGTGCTATTTCATGGTACTGTATTGCTACTATGACCTGATTTCTCAGCTGATTCGGGCTGTATCATACCCCTGTCCTGACTGGCTCAATATTGCTGTGAGAATAGCAGGTCATCTGGGCATTTGCTTTTCATAGATCAGTTTGTGTTTCCACAATCTGATAAACCATAATGACACTTAAAATCTTTCCTCTTTACCTACATTTGGAGTAAGGCTACACCCAAAATATCATTGCTAGAAATATACAAAAATGTATAATAATTTTATGTAAAATGGTGGAACTATACTTTAAATACTCTGTTGTTCACTGGGGAGATTTATGCTTGTCCTCCAGTCACATTATAGTTGATTTTTTTGAGACTTATTACTTAAAATGCACTCTAAAATATAAAAAGTGAAGATCATAGTTATCCGTAAAGTCTTACAAGTTAATTGACAGATTTGGAGCTGCTATTAGCTATTCTCATCCAGAATGAACTAGCTTGCAGAGAAAGTTAATAATTTGGTAAGTTTTTAATGGACGTAACAAGAAACTTCTATCTTAAGGAAGAACTAGAATAATTTGAATGGAAATAATTTCACAATTCAGAATTTCAAAGTATCTGTGGAACAAATATGGCTAATATAATTGGTTAGCCATGCTGACAATGCAAACTGTTCTGCAACTTTAAGGCACAGAGACAACAAAAGACATCAAATTATTTCAAAATCACTTTGTTACTGAGCATCACAGCAGGAGAGAACGTGTGTGGTCTTGATCCGTCTGACAGAGTAACACAGAAGCAATTTTCCTTGATATTTTCCATAATGGTCGCTTCCCATCTTAATGGAAATATTTTATCTTTTAAATATTTCAGAATTTTAACATGAATATTTCTTAATAAATATGGTAACCAGAGTATTTTTTCAGAAGAGTCTACATTTTTTGTTCCTGTCTTACTTTCCTAATTTCATGCAAATCAGAGTGACATTGAAAATGCCCATTAATATTACAACCTTTGTATACAGACTTTCTCTGTGCAAAAACTTTTAAAACAAAATTCTGATTTGGAAAGCTTCAGAATTTTCCATTTCAGAGTCGTAAAGAGCTTTCACTTCCCACCTAGGCAGCAATGAGGCAATAAAAGATTTAGAAGAATAGGGAAATATTTAAGCATACTGAGAGCTTAAAGCTCTGTTAATCAAGGGATGCTTCTGCTTTTCCTATTCTTTATTGAATCTTACATTTATTTGAATCTCATTTCCAGC
Source organism: Anser brachyrhynchus (assembly GCF_964034855.1). Lineage (NCBI taxonomy): Eukaryota > Metazoa > Chordata > Aves > Anseriformes > Anatidae > Anser > Anser brachyrhynchus. Next base: position 11,872,838 of record NC_137694.1, on the reverse strand, counting down.
TCATGCTTTTATTGGAGATGTGTAAGACAATCATGCACATGATGGTACTACTCCTGGTTAACTGGAGAGGTCCCAGTTGACTGGAGATGCCAGACTGTGACTCCCATCTACAAGACGGGCAGGAAGGAGGATCCAGGGAAGTACAGGGCTATCAGTCTGACCTCAGTACCAGGGAAGGTCATGGAGCAGATCATCTTGGAGTGCCACCACACGACACGTACAGGACAACCAGATGATCAGACCCAGTCAGAATGCATATATGAAAGGTGGGTCCTGCCTTACTAACCTCATCTCCTTTTATTGCAAGATGACCTGCTTAGTGGATGGGGAAAAGGCAGTAGGTGTTATTTACTTGAACTTTAGCAAGGCATTCAATACTGTTTCCCATAAGATTCTTCTGGAGAAACTTGCTGCTCATAGCTTGGACAGATGTAGTGTTTTCAGGTTAAAATAACTGGCTGGATGACCTGGCTCAAAGGGTTGTTGTGAATGGAGTTAAATAGAGTTGGCAGCTGGTTACAAGTGGTGTTTCCCAAGGCTCAGTACTGGGGCCAGTTTTCTTTAGTATCTTTATCAATTATCTTGATGAACTGATTGAGTGCATCCTCAGTATGTTTGCAGATGACACCAAATTAAGCAGGAGTGTTGATCTCCTAGAGCGTAGGAAAGCTCTGCAGAGGGGTCTGGATACGGTAAGTTGATGGCCTGCATCCAGTTGTATGTCATTCAACAAGGCTAAATGTCGAGAGCTGCACTTGGGGCACAACAACCCCATGCAGGGATATAGGCCTGGGAAAGAGTGGCTGGAAAGTTGCCTGGCAGAAAAGGACCTGGGGGCACTGGTCGATGGCTGAATATGAGCCAGCAGTGTGCTCAGGTGGCCAAGAAGGCCAACAGCATCCTGGCCTGCAAAAGTAGTAGTGTGACCAGCAGGACTAGGGAAGTGATTGTCCCTCTGTATTTGTCACTGGGGAGACTACACCTTGAGCACAGTATTCAGTTTTGGGCCTCTCACTACAAGATGGATAGTGAGTTGCTCATGCTTGTTCAGAAAAGAACAACTAAGCTTGCGAAGAGACTAGAAAATAAGACACCTGAGGAGCAGCTGAGGGAACTGGGGCTGTTTAGTCTGGAGGAAAGGAGGCTGAAGGGAGACCTTATAACTCTCTACCAGTACCTGAAAGGAGGTTGTCACAAGGAGGGTGTTGGTCTCTTTTCTCAGATGACAAGTGATAGGATGTGAGGCAATGACCTCATGTTGCACCAGAGGAGGTTTAGATTGGATACTAGGGAGAGTTTATTCATAGAAAGGGTGGTCAAGGCACTGGAACAGGCTGCCCAGGGAGGTGGTGGAGTCACCGTTCCTGGAGGTATTTAAGAGACGCATAGAAGTGGTGCTTAGGGAAATAGTTTAGGGGTGGACTTTTAGTGTTAGGTATATGGTTGGACTTGACGGTCTTCAAGGTCTTTACCAACCAAAATAATTCTATGATTCTATAGTATCAAAACATGTAGGTGTCACAGTTAAGTATTTCTGTTAGGAAAGCTTTAGGATGAGCTAGGATCATAGAGCTGCTAGAGAGACGAAGAAATACAAGTTACTTAAGAAAATGAAACTTCTAGTTATACCGTAAAGCTCAGTTTTTGGTCACATATGAAAAACTTTGTTTTTATTAAAGAACATAAGCCATACACTGAGTCTGAAGTATACTGTATAGATAAGTCAAGCAGAAATCAATATAGCAGAGTAAACCTACTCAAAATTGTCTGGGCACTGAAAGGAATGATGGCTGTGCAGTCACACAAGATGAGAATGTATTTGAGACTCTTACATGTAATGCCTTAAGCAAATGCATATCTATTTAGGGATGGACTCAAAAATCAAGTTGAGAAAGCTTATGTTTGGGCAGACAGTAGCTCATGCAATTATTTCTCACATTCTCTGCGTGTATGTTCAACTTGTTAAATTCTACTTTGAATTTCAAGCTCTAACTATCCCCATACCACAACCACTGAATTTCACTTGAATCTAATTAGTTTCACATGGGTTTTATATTTGACATAAATCTGGCCCATATTTGTTGACAGGACTGATAGTACCGGGCTATGTTCCAAGCAGGCAGTGAGACCCCAAAGCTGGGGGAATTTCCCTGGCTGCTGGTTGCCTGGTAGCTGAAACATCCCTTGTGCCATGTCTCCACTTTAACAAGCTTTTCCTCATGGTCATGCAGAAACAAAGTATAGCTCAACACAATAAATCAAACCAAATCAGGAGTTACAACTCATCTTCATCGGATCGCAATGCCAATGAAAATTTAAATGCTGCAGTGACATGGTACTGCTGCATGTGAATGCAGCTCTGAAAAATAAATATGCAAATAAATATGATGCTGTGTTGTTTTTTACTGTGAGGAATACTACCATGATGAATACCTACTTGGAATGAATAGGAATCATAAAATAACTGTTTTTAAAACTAATGCCATATAGATGAAAGCGACAAATCAATATAACCTAAGAATTGCTGTAATTGGCCAGGTCCCTTTCTGGCCTGGGACCCTTTCTCTGATACCAGACAGCAGCAGTGATGAAGAGCATAGGAACAAGGCAAATAACTCCCAGCCACTAGTAATTTACACCACAGAGATTTGCAGGTGTCTTCATGTCTTATAGTCCTCAAAGGGTTTCTTCATTACGTTTGCCTAGTGGTTTTCTAAACACCCGAAAATGTTTAGTGCCCAACAATATCCTAGGTGAAAAACATTTAACACATTTGTTATACAAAGAAAAAGGTAGCAATGTAATCAAGCAGCAGTAAAGCTACTGGACTCATGAATGATGCTGAACGCTAAACCTTGGCTATGTGGACATGGATATCTCCTTTGGGGATTTGCAGCTATGTCCATTTTCCAGCTCTTAAGCAGCAAATTCAAGGTTAATTCTTGCTTTACAACCAAGACGGAAAAGAAATGAAGAGCAGAGACAGAGACCAATTTACACCTTGTTGTCTGTATCCCTGCTGTGGTCATATGCATCCAGAGTTCAAGCAAACAACTTGATATAATTTTCTGTCTGATCTGAATCCCTTTCCCTCGTGTAACTGGAAAACTTCCTTACTTTTAGACTAAAAATAATGTTTCCTCCTGGCAGTGTTGTACTCCATACAAAACGCATCAACATTCAGCAAAAGCAGGCTCTGCAGTTCAGGTGTGTCCAGTGAGAGATGTAAACCACAGACAGGAATATGTTTCTTAATTTTCCTGTCTTGGCCAAGAGCTGGAGAGCAAGCAGTATGCAGCAACCTCCAAGCATTAATAAATGCTTCCCTTGACTTATGTGAGGCATCTGGGGTTAGCCCCCAGACACTGCAGATGAAGAAAGCAACACAACTGACAGAAGCAATTACAGCAATTGGCCTGTTGCAGGATCACTTACTACAGTCAAATAGGTAATATTTGCAAAGTAAAATTAAGCAAATTAAGGCTTTTTAAGTGTCAGGAAATTTTGGAGAGATGGCTGGATAATGAGAGTGTTTATTTCGCATTCCAGAGCTGCCAGGGGCTGATACCAGAGCACAGGTTAGTCTCATGGAAGAGTCTCCAAGCACATCTCAATGTGCTCAGGGTGGAGGTGGCAGGGGTGCTGCCCAATGCACCACCAAGCCCAGCACCTCATATCCCAACTATTCTTACTGGTTGGTGATTGGTTGGTCACCATTTTTTGAAACTGTCTGTTTGTCTGCCCATTTTCCATGCAAGAAAGTGTTCCTATATAAAATATATTTATTTATATATACATCTATATTTATTTTTCAATATATAAATATATAAGTACATATTTGTATATAAATTCACATAGAAGTGGTTGTACAAATATGTATAGATACGTATTATATTTGTGCGTACATTTTATATCTTTAGATATTTAGATATATAACATAATGAAACATTTATAAATTCAATATATATATCCTTAAAAGTGTAGGTATACAATAGATAACAACTAAAATGATCCAGGGCTGTAGAACTGTCCCAGAAGGCCACCAAGGGGTCCTGCACAACTCCTGGCTGGACAAAGAAGAGACGAGGCCTCAGAGGGCCCTGCTGGTCCCCACCCCAAAGGACACTGTGGAGCTCCTGGGGCTCTGCTCGGGGATGCCAGGCACAGGCACCGCAGTCAGCTGAAATGGAAATCCAGCATAAAATGCCAACAGAAATAGAACGTGTGAGGACAATAAGAAAAAGCTCCAGAAGACACTGCATGGACCAGAAGAGCAGGCAGATGGACCTGTGATTCAGAAACTCCACTTCCAGATGAATTTTGCACAGAGGATGAGTGGTGAACATCTCTCTGCCCACGGCTGTGGGGAGCTACCAGCTCCATGTGAGACCAACATGGGGTGCATCCTGGTGCTGCATGTGCTTCCTTCTCCTTGGGCCAACGGCGACCTTATAGGGAGCTCCAAAACTCTGGGCTGACTGAGACAGGATGAAGAAGTCAGTGGTGTGCACTATTCATGTTCCTGTCCAGGAGCACAACCAAGGAAAGGGGAAGGGGCACAGCAGAGGTGGCAGGCAGGAGTTATTAGAGAGGCTGGTGAAGGCCATCAGCACTTAGTAGCAGAGATTGTAGTGCCTCCTGACTCTGATGGGGCTTTGCCAGTTGCTGTCTGCCCCTCAGGACATGCTGCTTCTGCTGAATCCCCTTCCTGTGCCGGGGAGGACCAGGGCCATCCATTTTTGAGCCCCACGCCACACCTATCAGGTTCTTTTTAGGAGCATGTTAGTTTCAGATATGTCTCACTGTGTCCTTCAGGAGCTGATTGACAGCTGGTTAACAGTTCCGCCCCACCACTGTGAGTCATCAAAATTTAGTCACTGTGTCTGCTTCTTATCTGGTTGTCCTGAGAAATGGCAAGTAGATGTGTGCTAGGGTCTTGATGACCTGTTACTGCAGGTTTCCACAACACATGTAATTTTTATAGTCCTTTTCCTGCTGGTATTTTGCACCATGTGTTCACATTCTCCCTCCATTCATATCAATATAAGCAATTTTATTACAATTTTCCACATACTAAGAAGATTCCCAGGCTTCTATTTCTAATACACTGTAGGCACTTTGGTACCAGCTGTCAAAAAACGACAGCTACCTCTAATGATTCATAAGTTTTCTTCTCAAAAGTCCCCAAGCCTCTGGTGTTACCTCTCAGAATTTAGCACTATATTATAAATTTTCCACTTTCCTGGCACAGAATTGCAAATGAATATTACTATTCATTTCCTTCTATGCAATCATTTTGTCTATAAATTCTAATCTGATCTGATCTTCATATTCTATTTTATTGTATTCTCATGAGCTTTATGGTGTGCCTCCCTGCTTTCTGATTGTACATTATTCATTGTACATTATCCCTTTTTATCCATGAAAAACTGAAAAAAAAGTTTGAGAGGATGGGAAAGAGACACTTGCCATTGACAAGACAGACAGAAAGAAATCTACTGAGTAATGGAAAAAATACCTTCTTTCACTTTTAAGTAATATTTTAAATGCTTTTCCTGTGAGTTATAATACTCTTTCACTGACTCTCCTGCTACATATTATCAAGGGTTATCTCACTGGTAAATCAGAAAATTATTGGTTATAATAGAGATGTCAGTTGACATCAGACACAGATCTTGATCCAAGTTCAACATGCCAGATTTATGGTTGGGAGCAGAAGCTGACTCTCTCCCGAGATTAGCAGCATAGTGATCAGTGCCATAAAGATAATATGAAATTCAGTTCCACAGATCCATTGTTATAAGAAATCTGGGGTGTTCAGAGGAAAACTGAGCTGTGCAAAAATCAGGCAGATATTCTTAATGAGTTCACAATAATAAGAATTAAACTATTTTCTGTACATGATTCCGTCCCAGAGGTTGTCTCAGACAATGTAAATCATTGAAAAGTGACTTTAAAAACTACAAGAGGTTTTTACCTTCACTCATATAGTCTGTTAGTAACAGCTGGATAAATATTATTTCATAACATGAAAAATTAAGCCATTCCAATAATTTATCATCAGGCTATTAAAATAATTTGGAATGTTGTTTCAGTCATTAGAATGATTATGAAAATATGTGATAAAAGTGTGTTCAAAGACTGATTAAATAACTAAAGAGGTCTGTGCAGGCCTTTGTGTTAGGATCAGTTGTCTTCTGCGGCAGCCGTGGCATGGCATCCACCTCCAGATATCAGAGTATGCACAAAGGTTAAATAAACAAATAGTTAAAATATGTTTGATATGATTCTGTGTGTCTCTAGTACATCTTTTTAAAAATGGGAGTGATGCTTCCCTTTTTCCAGTCACCAGGGACTTTACCTGACTGCCAGGATTTTTCAAATATGATGGAGAGGCTTGGCAACTCCATCAGCCAGTTCCTTCAGGACCCTGGGATGCATGGCATCGGGTCCCATAGACTTGTACCTGTTCAGTTGTATCAGGTGGTCTCAAACCTGCTCTTCACTTACTGAGTTACTTTGCTTACTTTGCTCCCCAGCCTCCATCTACAGGATCAGGAAAATGTTTCCAGAGACATGGGAGGCCTCAGTGAAGACTGAGGCAAAGAAGTTGTTGAATACCTAAGCCGTCTCTATGTCTGCCATTGCCAGTTCTCCCTCACCATTTATCAGAGCGGCTACACTCTCCTTGGCCTTTCTTTTCTCGCCAGTGTACCTATAGATGTGGAGAAAAACAAATATGTATGTATATTTCAATGGACATATCTTTAGATGTGAGCAACTCCCAATGCAAGGGAAGGGGGTGGCCAGCCAGGCCTGAGCTCCTGTGGGTGTGTTGGTTCCAAAAACTGCCCACCAGAGAATGACAGAGCATCACGGAAACACATGCAGCGTGCATGATGGGGTGCCTACCCTGAGTGCACCTGGGTGAAGCGGGCAGGGTGTCGGGTCCTGCCAGCCAACCACAGGCTTGCCTGAGGGCACAGGTGTGTGGCGGTTTACAAAATGGTGCCTTCTGGGGAGGGAGGAGGTGGGGTAAATGCACCACAGGACTGGCATAGGGGCAGGATGGGGCAGTATCTCCCCAGGGGCTGAGGGGTGCCTTACAGGGGAAGAAGGGACGGCCTTGTCAACCTTGCCATGCTGCCACAGAGCTTCTCAGCAGCCTGATTTCTCCTTGATTCCTGGGCTCCATCTTGGGTGCCTGCAGCGTGGACTCAGCCCTTGTCCCACAGGGGAAAAGTGAGCGGCTGCACTGCCTCCAGAGGTACTCGTGTGCACCTGGCCTTCACCAAGCAGCTGAAAAGAGGAGACCATCCTCCTGAGGTCAAGGCAGTTCCCTTTCATTTCCAAGTGTCCGTTGCTGCCTTCATGTTTTCCTGCTCAGCCTGAGTGGAAAATACCCCTCTCCCACGGCAGCAAGAATAGAGCTTCCTGGTTCCATCTGAGCACTGGGTGTGCTGCTGCCTTGTGTTGGGTCAACCAGGCGCATTCAGTCCTGGAGGCTATGTTGCATCTGTCTGTGTCTGTATGTGGCACCATGCTCTGAGGGTCTCTCCATTCACGGTCACAGAATCACAAACTGGTTGAGGTTGGAAGGGACCTTGTCATCTAGTCCAACCCCCCTGCTCAAGTAGGGGACACATACAGCAGGTTGCCCAGGACAATGTTCAGGTGGCTTTCAAAGATGTCCAAGGAGGGAGACTCCACAGCCCCTCTGGGAAGTCTGTGCCAGCACTTACTCACCTGCACTGTAAAGTGCTTCCTGATGTTCACATGGCACCTCTGGTGTTTCAGTTTGTACCTATTGCCTCTTATCCATCACTGGGCACCACTGAAAAGAGCCTGTTTCAATCCTCTTTGCACTCTCCCTTTAAGTACTTACATGCATTGATAAGATCCCCCCTCAGCCTTCTCTTATCTAAGTGAAATAGCTTAGAGAAGCTTTTTACAGAGTTCTGAAAAGAATTCACAAATCTTCACTCCTCTCTTGCCACTTTTTGTTCCATATCACAGTTCTTTGAATTTTGTTGAGTCTGCTCAGCCTCTCTACTACATAAATGGCTTTATGTGAACTGCCAGGTAATGGTGAGAGATGCTGTGTCATGCATCCCTGTATTCATAAACTGCAAATTTTACCACTAGAAGAGAGCAAACCTCATTTCTCACAATCATCAGCTAGAAATTCTCTAAATCTGGATCACTCAACTTGCCAAATCCCTCAGCAGAAGATTTTTCTTAAAAAGGAAAGATGTTTCTTGATTAAGAAACAGAAGTTTAGAGCTTCTTGCCTATCACAGTCCTCAAGTGTGAGCTTAGAAAGTTACTTATCTGTTCTGTAACTTGGTTCTTTTATAAATTGGAGATACAGTTTTTCCTTGTCCATTAAGCTTTTCAGCTTCAGTGAACAGGGATATGCTACTAGGGGGCTATAAAACACCCTATGGAATGGATATTCGTATTCATCTTCTACGTGTCGTAATAGATATAAAGGATAATATCAGTACATTGTGCTCTGGGATCAAATTGTGTAAAAGAGAAGAATGATAGCACAACTCCTCTGTTGTATCACTTCACAGCTGTCTGTGTTCTGAGAGCAGAGCAAAGTATGAATCATTGAGGTGAGCAACGTCACCTATGCTTTTGTTGTTCAGAAAGAGAAATTAACCCTGCATATATGAGGACACACTGATAATTAGTGTTTGGGGTGTCTGTAAAAATTACCGGGTCCCACTGTTAGCAGAACTCAATTTCTGTGCAAACCAGAAATGTGGTAACATTTCTCTTGCACTGGCACTTGGCAGAAGCATTGCTGCATTGTGTAGTAATGAGTTCCAGACTACCTAATGGTGAAGATGGGCTATAAGAGATCATAATTACAAGTGGGAAAACAGAACAAACTGGGAAACAGGAAGGAAGAATAAGTCCTGTCCTTGCCAAGACAATATGTGTTAGCTAGCTAAGTTCACATCCTAGTATGGACACAATGATTTGTGGTGTTTGCATACACTCACTTGCAAGGTAAATATTAGGACAGAGCATCAAAGTTTAGCCTACCCTCACATTGGATGGCTAATAGCATAACCAACAAGTACTGTTACTAAGCTAGCAGTATGCCACTTCCTCAAGGTAGATATGGCTTAAAAATGCAATATTCAACATCCCTGACTTTCACTGAAATAAACTGGAGAACAGGATATTCTGTGGCATTGGAGACTGGGCTCTGTGCACCTTTTCAACCTTCTGTAATTGGGATTAGTGCTGGATAATGAAGTTACCAGACCAAGGGACTCCTCAGCGTGGCGTTGCTTCTTTTTTTTTTTTTTTTTTTTTTTTTTTAGAGGAGCAAGAATGTGAGCTGCTGGGGATCAGCTGTGAATATGCTATTGATTTCTCTCCTACTGTTACCATGAATGAGAAATGCCTTGTAAAGCATTCTCATTTAGTTGGAAATCAGAGGGTTTTTTTTCCAGCAAAGTGCAACAGCACCACCAGAATGCTTCCAGCACAAGGGAGGGTATTTTCTGCAAGGGATAGCTTTTGGTCAGCTGCACCATTGAGCCAATAGAGAGCTCTGCATTTTTTAGCCTTACCTGGACTAAATTGCTAGATTTGAAGTCAGTAATGTTGATCATGCTATACGAATGCCACCACAGGTGTAGATCCAAGCCAGAGAAGAAGAGCATTTTTCTGCAGTGGCACGTGGCAGAGTTGTCCATGCCAGCCTTCCCACTTGGCAGTGTCAGGCAGCATCAGGTGGATGCATTTGCTTAGGAATTCCCACAGGGCACCTAAGCAGACGAGAATAGTAAAGCTATGCAGCACTTCAGTTTGAGCTGCGCCTGTTGTCAAGCACCACAGCCTATTTCCAGTTTGAAGTGTACTTTGGGGAGGTTTGGAAGTGAATGGGGTTGTGTTTTCCCCAGATAGTCAAGGATTTCATGGGAAATAAACTGTTCATTTTGCAACCTGTGCTACCTTTTCTGTCTTTTAACAAAGTTGCCTAAAGTTTTGGACACTGCTCTGGGTGATTTTACCATTTCTAAGGAATATATTGAAACACAAGATAAAATGCATCCAGTACTATTTCAGTATATTTCAAAATCAGAAATGTAACATGCTTTTATCTTAAAAGATGGAGCTCTTCATCAAATTTGTATGACTGCTGAACTGCATTTGTTGAGTTTAACATAATTTTTTCTCAGTGTTCACCTTATTATAACATATGATGCTTTTGGCAGTGTAATTGTACTAAACTGCTTAAAAATTCATTCATCTTGCTCCTATTACCTGTATCAGATCAAAGAACAGCAATAACTAACCAGATGTTGCTACATATATTCGTGTCTGTTTGTGAAGCTTTTTATTTTAGACCATTTTACAGAAACACTATCTAAAATAGTATGATGGTGAAATAGGTCAATGGGAAAAATACAGCATTTTATTTTTATTGCTAAGATATTTAAATAAATAACCTGTAAGCATGTCTACTCTATAAATATGAAGTCTGTGCCTTAACAGCAAATTGTTTCTTACAATCATCCTCTTCAAAAAAAGCACATGAAAATTTATTCTCTGTAGCTGCTTGTATACTCAGCTATAATATTAGGTTAGTGTTTAACAGCATATGTAGCTATGAAAGTGTTTCCAATTCCCATTTGAATGTGTTAAAGAAATCCAAAGGTTATGATACAGTGCCCTGGGCCTCAATGTGCTTTAAAAAGTAACAGTAGAAGGGTTTTAAATTTTACAGAGGAAATGATTCAGTAATGGCATTTTAGTTGTATTAAGTATACAGATTAAAATAAATTATGGATGTAGCAGTTTCAATAAAATGTAAAGTGTATGAATGTGTAATTAAACATACATGAATAGGAGGATACTTTACCTCCTTTGACTTTGCAATTTTACCAAAATTCAGGGGGATTCAGGGATTATTTCCATGAAGATGAAAAAATGATAATCAGATGTATCTGCTTTTGAATGAAACCCTGCCTATTTACAGAAATTCCAGACAAAACCTTGCTTCTGCCAACACAGCAGGAACAAAGCCAAGAAGCTGCTCCCCTCCATGTGGTTCTTAGGCTCCTTCCGGGCAGTGCCAAGGATGCTTTCCATGCCAGAAATGCCTGTACAGTATCATAGCTTTTCAGATTTGTTGCATTTTGGTTTCGTATTTTTCCTGATGGCTTTGTGCCTCTGCCTCTAATAGAAACACACAGACATAATCTAATCAGTCCCCTGTCTCCATTAGTACGAAACATGAGGACATTTAATTACACCCCTCCTTAAGAATGAACTAGAAATTGTTCCAGGCAGAGCAAAACAATAGATTAGTATTCCATTGTAAATTATGCCACATTTTTTCCTCATATTTTTGGTGGTTTGAAATGAATCATACCCTGACATTTTGCTCTTTCTGGCTACTGCAGCCACATCTTCAGATCTGGAAGAAGAAAAGTCTTTACCATTGTCACCATTTTGCCAGAAAATCTCAACACTGAATCTTATTGTAGGAGGCTGGTTTTGTTATACCCTACTTTAATTGGGACCATGCTTGTTCTGTTGTCATCTGTGCTCTTTGGACTCCACCTGAAAGCTAAGCAACCCTCTGGAAGTGTCCTCCCAAGAAATGGAATATCAAACAACTTCTTTCCTAACCTGGCTCCCTCAGGTCAGTGCTTGAAATAAAGAGGAATGACTCCAGGTCGTTCAAGAAGATATCTGCAGCTGGGGACCATATATTCCTTACCTAAATCATATTTCAGGGATTCTGAAGATTCATCACTTTTTTGCTTGTCATTTTAAATTCCAAGGTAATAAATAGATATTGTTCTCTTTAGGCAAAACCTGGTTTTGCATTTAAATTTTCTTTCTTTCATTTTCAGCTCTTTAGAATTGGGCTGAGGATGGATTTTGGAAATGATGGAGCTTCAGATTAATCTTCAGTATTGTTTTTGCTGTAACAGCATCATCTAGAACCACTTCTTGAGTCTACCCTGTCTGAAACCCATGGGATCTGTAATTAAGAGAAGATGGTGTGAAATGACTGTATAGAAGGTATCTCATGACCCAGAGGTACAATGTAACTCCTATGGCATGAGCTTTGTCATGTTTACTCTAGCAAGCAGGAGCTCTTCTTTTATACCCTCAAAAACCTGAAAGTACACGAGCATTTTTCCTATGAAAACACTTAGGCAACCTGAATAACTGGAACATTATATTTAAGGAATTTCCTAGGAAAATTTATTTTCCCCATTATATCAAAGAATGGCTCAACTTAGAAAGATTCTGCAATGCAGAAGAATGTGGGAGGAATCTGAGTATGAAAAAAAAAATTCTCCACCAAAAAAGAATGGATAAATCAGAAGAGTTATAAAGGTTCTTCTTTTTTGTGTTTGTTTTGTTTTGTTTTTTTCTTTTTCTTTTTCTTTTTTTCTTTTCAGGTGGTAATTACTTGTCAAAACTGAAACTTTTACAAATGTATGGCAAAATGTAAGCCATGATGCATTTTCCTCTCAAAATTTTCTGGAGTTATTTCAGCAATATTTTAAAGAAGACAAAAAATAATCTGTTTTAAGATTTAAAAGGTAGTTTTGTTCTGTGTGATGGAGTAAAAAAATGGTCAAAACTGAAATGTTTAGAAACCAAGGTAATATTTTAACTGCTTTGAGCTCAGTTCTCCTTGGGGGCTTTGGCCTCTATAAATGTATTTAATTTTTGGTTTTCATTCCTTTTTACAGTAATTATTTTCTAGTGTCTTGAAAATTTTCATTGATATTCAGCCTGGAGAAGACTCTGGGGAGACCTTATAGCAGCCTTCCTGTGCCTAAAGGGTACAAGAAAACTGGAAAGGATTTTTTACAAGGGCATGTAGAGATAGGAAAAGGGGTAGTAGCTTTAAAATGAAAGAAGGCAGATTTAGGTTAAATATAAGGACGAAATTCTTCACCTTGGGGGTGGCAAGGCACTGAGCATGGTTTGTCAGAGAAGTTGGTGATGACTGGAAGTATTCAGGGCCAGGTTGAATGAAGCTTTGGGAAGCCTGGTCTAGTGGGAGGTGTCCCTGCCCATGGCAGGGAACATGATGATCTTTAAGGTCCCTTCCAACCCAAACCATTCTATGATTCTATGATTCATCAGTTGTAAACCTATTTCACACTTTCATCTGCTGATCAACTCAATTGTTGTTAATCTTTGGAAATTAGTGATTGTGTTATGTATCTGAACTGTAGTATGCATGCCAGAGATAGTCAACTAATCCTATGAAGCTACAAAAGGGAAAATCATCAGAAAATATTAAAATTAAACCAATGTTATTTTTTAATTAGAAAAAGTTGTGCTTTACTTTGACCTGGTCGGATTCTCTATTTTATTGCATATGTACTAAATGTTGTTGCCAGATAAAAAAATGCTTGTGGTAATGCTGATCTTTTGCTTCTGAGAGGGATGTTGGTCTCTCTTTAACCTAGCTTCTATTTGCTAAACACAAACATACTGGTAAATCTGAAATATTTGTAGGTACAAAGAATATTTAAACCTGTTCTTTTTTTCTTACTCTATTAATTTATATTCCAATGTTAATCTATATCAATCACTATTCAAATCACTTTTGAAATTTATGTGTGCAGTCCTGTTTCAAAAACCAAGCTCTGTTAATGGTTGCAGAAACATTCCCTCTTTTTGCCTTGAAATATATCTCAGAAATTAAAATGCCAAAATTGTGCTAAGTGCACCTTCTACCACTTCCTTCCATTGTGAGTCACTTTTGAGTAGTTCGTTGCAGAAATATAACTTTCAGTAGATGGAAATACCAATGCCATGTTACATAAATTAAAAATATTTCAAAATTTCTTCAAATCTGAATAGACTTGCTGGCTTCCCATGCATTTACTGACAGAATTTATGTTTTCCTGTAAAGCACATTGGAGTAATCAAAGAAGAGCTCTAAAAATATTGGATATTTTTCATCCAAAACTATGTAAAGGAAGTAGTAGTATCACACAATTAATTTTAAAGTCTTAAATCATGAGGCAGCAATATAAAAGTTTCCAGTTATATCATGGAACTAATAATAGACAATATCTCTATATTTACCTTACTGTAGTAAAAATGTTTCATCTGAATTTTATTCTGATTAATTTTATCTATTTTTCTAAAGTATTCCTCATGGGTAGTTTTACTCTGTCAACAAAAAAATTTTTTTTTTGAAGAGAAGATTATTGACTGAAACATACAGTGGAAAATTATTTATAACCATTTATTCTAGAAATGTGGAGAATGTTGTGTTGCAAATAAAAAAAAATAATGGAAGTAAAGTAACCATGTAATTATGAATATTCATTTGATCTAGACAAACTATATTCCTGTAAAATATTTCTTACTAAATTTAGCATGTTTTCATATATTTTCTTTTCTTCTAAACATAATTTTATTTTCCTAATTTTCAAATGTATCTTTTTAATGAATTAAAGAGGAAAAATATTAGGCAATAAAAGCCTAGAAGTCTAGTTGTCCATTGTCCATACACGCTTAAGTGCATATGCCTGAATAGTGTTTTCAACATCAGCAGAATGACTGACATTATTTTATAAAACATGTTAACTGGTAATATTTTAAATTATTCATAGATTTAAGTATTTTCAGGACTGGGCCATGATCTGTTCAGTGCCATAAGTCTCTAGATACTTAGTCTTTTTTGTTCTTTGATTTTGCCATGTAATGTCCGCAAGTAAAGCTCCCACGTTTCTTTAGCATATTCTGACACATAGTTGTAGCGGAATGTCTCTCTGCATTTTTCATCTTGTAATTCATATTAAATTGCACTGAATAATGCAAACATATAGAGTTCTGAGGCAAACTGACTAAAAGTCTATTAAAATCTGAACTGACTGATGTAATCAAAATTTGCTTGCTAAATCTGATTCACTCCCAAAGCTATTTATACATTTGTTAATGTCTCACTTTGTGTTACACTAGATAAGTCACTTTGCATTACAGTTGTGTAGTGGAACATGTCATAAATGGCATAAGCAGGTGTGACATAGTGGAAAGCAGTGACTGGGACATGATATTCTAAAAAGTTACCCTAAACCACTATGCAAGAAAATTCATACTGCTTTTTCTTCCCCCCAGTACCTGTATATATGTAATGCAAAATAATTATGGAATCTATTTAAAATTAATGAACCCCTCCTTTTGATATACTAATATGCAGATCATCAGATACAAGCAGTGTTTTGGGCCTGGATTACGTGTTGAAAGCCATAAAAATGTCAGTGCCTGTATGATGTATTAGTCCTTATACATTTACTGCTGTATATCTGCTAGTAAATGGATTGGCTCGTACATTGATATCACTTATTTTGCATCACAGGCTGGAAGACATGTAGCTGTATAAACCCTCATATACTGGTGTAACAGGATTTCTCCTTACATTTATCATTACTCTTAAAGCAACACAATTCCCTAGTAAAGACAAATTTTATTTGAATATGATCTCTTATATATATGTAACATGACAATGAAGACGTCATAGATTTCTCTGCATGATCAGTTGCATTGTTACAGGGCTGTATATGAATTTACATTTACTTTTATTGTAATGTCATTAATGAAAATTGATTAGTGTAAAAACAATTCTGAAACTCATGGTATGGCCTGAAACAATGCCATTCGCCATGGTAATGGTACTGGGGCCCCTCAAAGCCAGCAGGAAGATGCCTACGTGAAGTACACAACTCTGTAGTCCTTGGCTACTTGGAGTTCTTCCTTAGCTTGCCAAGGGCAGAACACCACAACTATGTGACTGTGTCCTTTATGAACAGGGCAGCTTTCACTTGCAGAACAAAATGAGGTTATTAGGTAAAGAATATCCTGATTTTAGCAAATTACTTTCATACAAACTTTACGTAGATAACATTCAGAACAGAGGCCTCCATTTTTACAAGATATTTTTAAGTGAAAGGGGTTTTGTAGCTGTATAAAGTGCATTTGTATTGCTTTAAGGTATTTTCTTACTGAATGGGACCACAGAAGATTTTTTCATAGGGAGTTGTGCACTGTTTTGTGACACACTGTTGGTGTTCATATCTTAAAACTGAATACCTAAATTTTGTCTATGTTACAATAGAAAAACAACTGTTTAATGTGGAAGGTATTCATTACCAATCACAGACTGAGACCTAGCAGGAATTATTTTTAGCATAGTTGATACTAGATATGTAATTGGATCAATGGTAAATACAATGTGATTGAAAAATGTGAGGAAAAAAAAAAAGAAAGAAAAAAAAGGCTTTACAGCAAATCAGTAAAATAAACACCTAGCTACGGTTATCTCATTACACAGATTATTGCAATCAGTTCAGAATAAGAGTAACACCTTCCTGTGGCTTAACTGTGGAAGAATTTACGTGTTTTTTCAAAAGGTCTAAGTAGGAAGTATTTGAGCACAAATCATTTTGGTACAACAAAATTTTTAATATCCAGTTGCTAAGGTATCTGATAATTTATTTTTGTTTTCTTTAAGAAGTGTTAGAACAACAGGATATGCTAATTAGCCATAGGATTAATAGTTGCTTACGGTGATGTCACATGACAATCCAATACTCGTCTTTGTACCACATTTTCTCTCAATAAACATTTTAGCCCTCTGGAGTGAAAGAAAGGAAGGAAAAGGGAGAGAGAAAAGATATGTTGCTGCCTGGAAGAGTCAGTGAGTATAGATAAAACAACATTAAACAGGCTACATGAAATATGCACTGCTTTTCTGCAGATAAAATAGCTGCTATATTTATCAGTGTACTCTTGTGTTTTAAAATTTCTTAGTTAAGTCAGTGCTCATAAAAGGTGCAAGACTGACAGCAGAAGAATATGAAGTTCTTTGTCTGTCTCCTGGAAAAGTACTGAGTAGGCAGCAAAGTCCTGGCTCTCTTTTCCTTTAAAATTATTTGTCATTTTTGTCACTGTTGAATTTACTGCGTGATTTACCTTTGATTGACAATAATTCAAGGAGTGTATGCCTCTCTGCACTGTATTACCATTATATATCAAATATGTATGGAAGGCAATATTAAAAGAGAAAAAGTGTCTGGTTTCTGTAGCTACTCCATGTCCACCAACACTGGGCTGTAAAAAGAAACTGATGTTCTGGGGTGTGCAAGTGCAAATCTGTTCTCTCTCCCACGTGCAGGAAGAGGATGCTGCCACTCGAGTGTGATACAGGGCCATACACAAGGTCCCTTGGGCTTGTATCAGTGGAGAGGCTGCATGGCAGGCAGGCTGCTGCAGGTCTGGAGATCCAGCAGAACACTTCCCAAGGTGGAGTGGAATGCTGGAGAAAGTACAGTAACTAGAGCTGCCATTCAGTCCTTGGGCTCTATCCAGATACTCCCTCTGGGTGTTACTGCACCCACAGTTTTGCCATGTGGATGTTTTTCTCCAAGAAAATGGGCTGAAACTGCAAATGTATCCCACAAAGCAGGAGAAAGACAACAGTCCCCGTTGCCTATGCCAAAAGCTTAATAGGCATCTTAAGTGTTTCTATGATAGATGCTGATCTCCCACCAGCTGGTGCATAGAGTGCAGTGTGTGCCAGATGGGCTGGGTGCAGCAGTTATCCCAGCATATATCTTTCTTATCCACTTCATGGTATTTTGTTCCAACTGCCAACATTTCTGGAGTACAGGATTCATCTGCCAGTATTCCTGCTCCCCTCTGTCGTGTGAAGAAAAGATTCACATTCTTGTTGATACACAATTTCAGACTCTAGAAGCACACTCTGATGATGCCCAAAAGGTTAAAAGTGACTGTGAGGCGATAGGGAGCCTTTGTTTCACAACTGTAGAGAACAATGCCAATTTCAGGAAAATGGGAGTCAAAAGCATGGGGCTGTGGATTAGCCAATGCCAAAAGTAATGGGCTCCAGATGTCAAGCAAACCCTATAGATACTTAGAGGGAAGCAGATGGCAAATTTCAATACATTCTGAATTATGAGGAATGTGCTTTTTTTTTTTTTTTTTTTTTTTTTTAATGCACTGCTAAAATCTGGAGTGAAAAATTGCAAAAGCAAATAAATCATCTGCCTGGATTGTCTGTCACCAAAGCAGGAGGAATGATTTGGCTGCACACTGAAGCGGTGCGGTAGTTGTTGCAAACCTGTTGGTACTTTTTAAAGAGTTCAAAATGGACCACATGAATTAAAAGTTCAGCTAAGCTTGAATGAAATCCCAAGATGTAAACTAAACTTTGACAGATTTTTTTTTTTTGCCTGAGGGACTCTTCAACTTCAACATCCCAATTGCTCCCGCAGCCTCTGACACTGCTCCATCTGCTCCATCTGTTGTTGTCCAGTTAACACTGAGGGAGGTTAAAGCTGTGCTCTAGCCTGCTAAAAGTGCTTTTCTAACCTGTTTATAAGGCCATTCATAGAGCTACGTAGAGCAGAATGGTCTTTCTGTATTATAAGCAACAGAATTTTATTTTTTTTAAGTAGTTGTCTCCTGAACCTCTCTGCCTGTCAGATAGCTCATGAAGATCACAGACGAGGTCTGAAAGCACAAAGCCCTCTCTTGTTACTGGTAGAAATATTAGCTGAGGTGGTGAGCACATTTTCTTTTTAGTTAGGAGCTAAAGCTCTCTCGTTCTTCAACATAACTAAGCCACCCTCTGGAACTATGGGCTTATTTCTTGGGAGAGAGACATGGGTAGGAAAAGAGTCACACTGGTTTCTTGAGACTTCAATGAAATCATTTATCAATAAAGACATACAGGAAAAAATCTACATGGTTCATTCAGATTTGGACTCAAGACAGTAATTCAGACTCAGGGCTGAATTTACTTGCGGGCAGAATTAAGGCAGTAAATTCCTGCTCCTTACTGAATGGTGTTGGGTATAATCGAATGACAGGGGATGCCTGCAGGGGATGCAGGACTGCTGCCTGTCACTGACTCCCTTCTGCAGGACTTATCTCCCTAGGATACTTTAGCCTGTGAGGAGATTGCTTAGTCAGCAGTATCACTTCCACCTGCTAGCTTTAATTTCAGCTGCCAAAGGAAAATAGCAATAACAAGAAGAAGAAGAATAGTTTTTGACTCCAGTATATGTCCAAAGCTGCTTATTAAGGGTCTGAAGGAAGTGAAGGAATGAGTGAGTAAGAAAAGTTCACTGAAGAGTGATTTTTTAAGCCAAATTTTGATCTTAAACCAAAGCCACTGGCTTACTTCCCTTTTATCCTGCAGAAAGATGTACTTGAATCTCTTTTTAATGCCATTGCATCAGTTTAACTCCATAAAGGAAAACTGCTGTTCTTTACTTCAGATTAACGTGGGTGTGACTCCAAGTGAATTGGAAAATATAAAATATGTGAGAGGGATTTTTTTCTTTTATGCAGAATTTTACCTTGAGGAAATTTAAAAAGTGACTGAAGGTTTGTGCAAAGATGCATTCAAGACTTCTACATGAGTTTGCAGTCTTGGGAGTAGGTAGCTGAGAGGGAGGAATCACAGCTGTGAGTACAAATTAAGATTAACTTCATGAACCCAAAGTTTTAAGTGAGGTTAGAATCAGTCCTTTTAGCTCGGAAGCACAGACGAGGATTTTGCTAAATTTTTGATCAAACCATATAGACTTGACACCTGAATAAGAATTCACATATGCCACCTAACTCTTCAGGAGGAAGCACAGATATGTGATAAAACCAGAGTTACATGCAGTATTACAGGCTGCTAAATGCATTCCCTAACTCTGGAGGAGTTTAGTTCAGTAGGAAAAGGCTTTGCATTCCAAGTAAATGAGATCCTGCAGCTCTGTAAGGAATTAATTTAATTGAAAAGTCACATTCTTTGCCTCTCGTGTAAATAAATCATAGCACTTGAATTTGGTCATGGCCTTTGTCCAGCCTGAGGCCTACATCAGTCCAAGGTAATGCTCTGAAGGTTAGAAATAACATAGTGGAGGCAGCCCTCACATGAATACGTTCTGTAACACTGTAGGTAAAATACATGCAGGGATATATCGAGCTGAATATTAACTTCATGCTTAGCTGACTTGGATTGAAATCCACATGTGTTTGTGGATGCTTGAATCATGAAATAGTTCATCGTTATATATGATCTATATTTGACATGATATCAAATGATCGAATGATACATGAAATGAAGCCATCTGTGAAGTTGATGGAAGTCATAGCAGATTGCTATGCCCAAATATTTAAAAGCAGGTAAAGTGACCCAAAAGAACTGAACCATGTGTATTAAGAGCATATTAATACAGTAAATAAAAATGCAGTGGTAATGCTGTATTCGATTGGGAGCAAATTGTCAGTAGGATATAGCAAGCTAGATCAGGACAAACCAACCTTCTTAGCTAATCTAAAAACATGTTAAGATAATGCTCATTATTTCCTATTGAATTGCATTTTAAAATGCAGTCAGTTACAAAAAATGTTACCTGCTCCCAGTGAAGGTAAGGCTAGTGTTTCTGTTGTCCTCAGTATTTTCTTACTCAGTTAAAAACAACAACAATTGCCTGTAACTCCTCCATGGCTTAGCAAAATAAGGACTGCTGTCTTAAAATTATTGCTCTATGAATAGAACTTATTGCAAAACGAGAGGGAAGGGGAGGGGAGGGGAGGGGAAGGGGAGGGAGGGGAGGGGAGGGGAAGGGAAGGGGAGGGGAAGGGAAGGGAAGGGAAGGGAAGGGAAGGGAAGGGAAGGGAAGGGAAGGGAAGGGAAGGGAAGGGAAGGGAAGGGAAGGGAAGGGAAGGGAAGGGAAGGGAAGGGAAGGGAAGGGAAGGGAAGGGAAGGGAAGGGAAGGGAAGGGAAGGGAAGGGAAGGGAAGGGAAGGGAAGGGAAGGGAAGGGAAGGGAAGGGAAGGGAAGGGAAGGGAAGGGAAGGGAGGGGAGGGGAGGGGAGGGGAGGGAAGGGGAGGGAAGGGGAGGGAAGGGGAGGGAAGGGGAGGGAAGGGGAGGGGGGGAGGGGAGGGGAAGGGGAAGGGGAAGGGGAAGGGGAAGGGATTACCTTACAGTTTAAAATAAGCAGCAAATTAAGGAGTAGAATAGATTCTTTTTATCATTGTTTGAAAACATAGAATAAGATATCTAAAATCCCACATAAATTCTTTATCATTACAGCTGTTTTGCTGTTTGTTATGTAGATGTGCCCTTGGCAATACCATGGGGAAATATATGATTTTGCCATATCTCCAGTCCCCAAATATTCTTAATAAAATAGGGGAAATTGTTAATGAAGTTACACTTTGAAGCTTCTGTAATAAATTTGTAAGAGGGATTTAGTTAATCAATGGTTTCAGACCAATTTATATGTTGGAAAATGTCATGCTTTCCATAGTTATATAAACCTACAGCTACATATTTACTTAAATGTTTTACATAAGAAAGTATTTATGGAAGTTTATGTTACTTCTCCCAAGAGCACAATCCTATCAAATCTTCATTCGTTTCCCTTAACTTTCTAAAATTTAGGTATGCAGTCTAAATCAGTGCTCTAATCTTCCTTTACAGCTTACATCTGCAGTCCTGATTCGAACAAGTTACTCCACCAGCATTTCAGATGACCTGCTCACAATGACACCTAACTTTCACACCATCCCCAGTAACTAGTGGAATGGCAAAATGCTGTTTGGTTGAAGAGTGGGAAGCCTTCTGCTATATGCTGACAGCAGTCAAAGGGAACTAGTTCAAACAGCAAACATTCCTCTTGAACCTAAGAAACACAAATGGGATCAGAAATTACATCCCTATGGTATTCTCAGTAAGCAGTATTTCATCATTCATAAGCACTGACTCTGTGTGTGAAAGAGCAAGATCTTTATTATGGAAATGAAGAAACCTACATGAATGATAACTAAAATACACTCCATGGTAACTTTGTCAGCAATTCCTTTCCATTCTGATGATCATGTAACAGGCAAATACCCTTAACCATGTAATTTATTTCTTTTTAGGGCACGTCTACACTACCAAATAATTTACCTCCTGAGTTCACTGCAGGCTGGATCCTGTGCCCTTACTGCCTGCATTGCATATATGTTAGTTTACTTTTGGGATTTCTTTTATAGTGAACCAGCTGAGCCCCTGAGACAAAATTTGTGTGCAGTCCATGCCAGGACAGTGTCCACCCCACACTTACAGGGCTGCACCTCCACCTACTCAGGTTATTAAAAATCCAGTTAAGTGACCTGCAGCACAACTCAGTGCACATTTGAATTAAATTTCACTGAAAAAGAATCTCACAGGAAAAAAACAAAATCATTACAACAAGGTTACTACCTAGGCAAAGCTACCCCAGAGCCTACTTAAAAGGGGCTGGCCCTGATCAGCAAAAACATTTTCCATTCTGCATCAGGGCAGTGGATAACTCCTTGGATTGGATTAATTTAGCAGCTGGGATGCAACCTGAGCATATAAAGCCCTGAACCTCAGTTGTGAGTGGTGCATACCCTCACATGAGGTGCAGGCAGGCAGACCTGTCTTCAACTCTTCACACTGTGCTGCTCAGTGGTATCACTTGTATTTTTTCACTACATAAAAAAATGCAGAATTCAGCAAGCAATGCTGCTCACTTGCATTAAAATCTCACATTGGTGGCCAGAATCCTCCATAGATGTAAATCAATAGTATACAGTACTTTTAGATAAGGAAGTACTGCTTCTCAAAAGCAAAAACAATTCTTTTTTTTTTTTTTCTTATATAAGTTGCACTGCTTCATCAGTTCTGAATCTCTCTCTCTGTGATAATTCCCAAAGTGTCTTGGAGATGACTGGGATGAAGACTTCTCAAAATAAGCTCTTTCTGGAAGACTTTCAAAGTCTCTCACCCATACTGGTATGTGCTAGAAAGCAACTACTGTCTGGAGTTCAAACTAAGAGGAGCTATGGAGAAGAAAAAACTATGATGAAACAGGTGTGTTTGTTGTTGTTGTTGTTTGTTTGTTTGTTTTAACTGAAAAAATGCTGTTTCATAAACACTAGAAGGTTAAGTTCAAAGACATTTTTAACAGTTTCAAACAGCGTTTTTCTTTATTTTTGTTTTGATTCTATTTTTATTTTGGTTTCTTTTCAAATTGCATTTTTGTTCCATTGAAATTTCACTTTTTTTCTTTTAAAATTAGATTTAAATGGTATCATTGTATGTTATATTTACAGTGACAACATGAACCACCTTGACTCCACCAAAATAAAGCATTTTGATGAATTGTAGAATTTTCTAAAATGAAAAGTCTTCAGATTTTTCTTCCCCATAAATTTAGAAACGGAAGTACTCCACTGGGTTTTAGGAGAAATATGAAAATGTCAGAGTTTTTCATTGGAAGGAAGATTGTTTACAATGATCTTAATAGGCAGACAAAGCAGGTTGATATCTGTCCACCCACTGGTGGGAGTCCATCTCCTTGCAGGCAGCAATCCATCCTGGCCTTAGGCAGATGGGATTTGAGTTACCCTGCTGAAATTGGGGTTGTCCAATACACCAGTGTCCCAGTGCACCTTCTTGTCACTCACAGTACCCAGAAGGAGGTTTAATGCAATGTAATGAAGGGATACAGAAACTTCTTTGGCAACTATTGAGACTGGGAGGGCTGAAGGGAGCTGAGGTTCATATTTAACAAGAAGATTCGGCCATAGGAATAGGAAGCATTTTAGGAACATAGTCAAAAGATTTATATGTCATAGAGCTTTTGGAGGAAGTTCATCTCTGTGGTATAGGTAATGCTCAGATTTGTCCCCTAAGTCTTAGAAACCATATAGTCTGAGCACAAAAAGGGGTAGGCACAGGGAAGTACTTTGGGGATGGGAGTTTGAGGCCCAGATTGATGAAGATCATGTAGGCGGTTTCCTTGCAGTAAAAGGAGCTGTCACAGTTTATCTCCGAAGAAGCTGAGGGGAGCAGACAGCCTTATGGCCTGCAGCACCATGGCATGGAACAACCCTCACTGCCACAGGTAGGTGAGCACCTTCTGAGCACAAGGGCTGTCCCTGGGCTCAAGGACAGTCTAACTGCAGGGCATTAAATCTGATGTATAGACCGATGAAGAATGCTGTCCTACAACTTCTCTTAACCAGTTTTAGCCAGAGAAGGTATTTCTCAGTTTCTGTGCCAATGCATTACATTTTGCTAGTACGGGTAGGAAAATGCCAGCTTGGCTCCACCCTAGAGGAGGCGGCATTTCAGACAAGTGGTCCTTGTGGCATACTAAGCCTGATGTCTTGTAAAGTACTCTGGAATCCCTCCAGGGGAGAAAGTGGATATTTAAAGGTAAATTGGTTATTATTTCTCCCATCTTCACTGCTGTATCTCATGCAAGCCTTTAGAAACAAAAATAATTTCATAAATCTTGATTAAAATAACGTCTAAGCTTCTTCTAAAATGTTTCTCCTGCTAGTTGGTCACTTTAAACAAGGATTAAAAAAAAAATACACCTTCAAAATAAAATGCTCTCTTTTCACAGTTCTTATAGTCCCTGCCTGAAAGGGGCCTACTAATCTTAAAATAAAGCACATTGGGGATCCATAAAACTTCAAGGTATGTAATATATTTCAGAAATACTGTTCATAAGCTCTGGTGTGTTTTTTTTTGAAAAGCAATATTTGTAAGCACAAGATCCTCCTGTCCATGCACATCACTCCTATCTCCCTCTGGCACTTGCAGCAAAATTCAAGGGAAGACTCCAAAAACCTGAGCAAAGGCCAAGCATCAGCCTAGGACTGAACTCTGCCATGAGTTCAGTAGCACAGAAATACTGCAGTTCCTTTTGCTTCTCTTCCTGCAGCTCAGTGGTACAAGCTATGTCATGTATTTTAAGACTACCAGCAGAAGGAAGTTTTGTCTTTTGGGTTTGGTGAAAATTCCTAACAAAACACAGCAACAACTCTGTAGGTACAAGTCATTGCTGTGCTGTAAAAGTACGCAGACTATAAAGAAGACTGTTATTTTTTGTCTGGTGGTTATATTATAGGAAGAGGCTGGTAAACTGAAAACATTTCATTCCAAGGCTGGTCCATAGAAATGCTCGTTCTCTGTGTAGTGAGGGTTTCTCTGTGCTTTGAGGTCTGCAGTAAAGACCCTCTGTAAGTATGAAACCACTGCTACTGTGTTCATTTCTAAATAAACCTCCTGAGAATTTCTTCCCCATTTGATAAACTGCTGGGGAATGCACTAAAGAGGTTCAGGAAGAGGCCAGTCCTCTTGGCTTCCATGCTAAGGTTTTATTCTCTACTGCTTTTGGTCCTTTGAAAGGCATCGCATTGTGGCATGGCCTGAGGAAGGTTCAGCCTTGATTCTTGCTGATCCTCTGTGTGAACCTGCATGGCTGGAAACTGACGCTGAGAAAGTTTTGCTTTCATGGGGAAGTTTCTTAGAGGTGATCAGAGAGTAGTGAGCTCTAGCTGGAGCCGTCAAACCACATTTTTGACTTCTGCAGCAAGGACACTGGTGAGCATGGGACTATTAGCCACCAAAGGATACAGCCTCATAGTAGCAGTACCTCTCTGTACAGACTCCATCGCAGTCAGAGCTGCTGGTTGCTTCCATAATGTGGCAGTGTGTGCGGTCTCTAAATGCAGAACATCAAGCAGCAATTAGCAAAGTATTTTGTGTACTTCAAGATGCAATCCTTTCTCTATTAAATTGCAGGACTCCTACTGAATCCCAGCACTGAGCTTTGAATAGTGATGGAAATAACCATTACAGGAAAAGTAGTCATTTATTCCTGGAAGTTTAATCAGCTCAGGCATAATTACGGTATGTCTGCTGTTACTAGATTATTTGCTAACACACATGTGCGTGCACACAGTCTGATAAAATACGCACATGCTGACATTTCTCTGAGATGTTGACAGGCAGTACGTGCAGGCTGAGGCACGAGGTGTGCTCCTCTCCTAAATTTATTATTCTAACTCTCTGCATTACTACCAAGGGCCGGGAATACAGTAGGTCAAAACCAAAGGTCGCTGAGCCCTGTGGCTGCTCTGATATAAAATGTTTTAAATGCCTCATTGCAGAAACAAAAGGAAATTCCTGCAGCAGTGCTGAACTGACCACTGTGTATCATTCTGTGCATTAAAAATGCTGATTTACTTCAAGCCCTTGGTTGTGCTATTTGATGAATTTTATTCCTGTATAAATCATCCTAAAGCTATTGCTCTGTGGCTAATTTGCAGTTAGTAGGCAGATTACTTTTTATGATTTACTCTAAGATATAGATTTTTATTAGCAGATGCCAAAGGACAGCTGGTGTGGGTTTTTTGTTTTTGTTTTGTTTTGATTTGTTTTCTGTTGTTTTCTTGTTTGTTTGTTGTTTTTTTTTTCACTTTAAACAAATACTGAAACAATTCAACACTGAAATTTAATCAAAACACAATTCCACCACGAAAACATTTCTAATGTTATATCAAGCTTATATTCTTCAGTTACTGTATTATATGCTATAAATAAACAACTACGTACAGATCAGCAATTGTATTTGTAGGAGCCGTTAGATATTCTATATTTGATTCTGAATGTTTGTGAAATAATCCCTTGCAGTATACATTAGGCTTATTTGTAGTAACCATTCCCTGCAACTCATTTCTGAATAGCACCTCCTCTTAGGAGCTCAAGTATGCCAATTTAGGCTCAACAAAATGCTAAGGGAGTGACTAGAAAACTGCAAGCCTCTCATCAATCTGCAGTACTTACTTTCCCACTGAAACCATGTTCCAGTTTCTGCATATGCTCATAACTTAAAGTAGTGCCAGAAAATAGTAAAATACTACAAGTCCAGTGATAAATATATCCCCAGGTGTGTTCAGATCATCTGAACATTTCTGTTTACAAAGCAGTCAGCAGCATTGTTTAATAAAATATAAATCAGTGTTGCCTTTTCCCTTGATAAATGTAAAAAGACAAAGTGTGTTGTGTAGGATCACCATAATCACAAGTTTATTACTTATGGAAAATTAGTGCTTCACTTATGCTTGGCACTGATCCTTTTTCAAGGTGATAAAGGATAAAGCTACTTAAGGGATTGATCTAGTAGACAGAAAATCAGCTCTTGCCTGCATGCCAGAAAAGTTCAGTTAGAAAAAAATAAATAAATAAATAAATAAATCTGCATATCCTTGTTGGAGGCAATGATTCAGAATTAAAGCTGCGTAAATAATAGAGGATTCATTGTGGGATAAATCAGAATGTTTTGCTTGATTTCAGAAGGAAGGATAAAATTGGTTCATTTATGGGTTAGTTAACCTTTTTCCTAAACCTTTTTTTCTGTAGTTGTCGTCAATTTAAAATTAAAAAATATTGTTTAAAAAAAGTTAGCCATTTCATTTCATAAACATAAAAAGGCATTTCCTCCATGAAAATTCATTTTAGCATTTTTCATTTCCCATCATTTAAATAGAATCTTTCTACTGAAGTACTCAAAATAACATCTCTGCTGAATGCATTATTTAGAGGAGAAAAAATAGTCATCTACTCTTTTTGATTCATTGCTGGTAAAAAGCTAACACTAGAAGAGAAGCTAAGGAGATCACAGTGGTTTTTTTGTTTGTTTGCTTGCTTGTTTGTTTTTCTAATACTCAGCTTTTATAGATCTGTGCCTATCCTGACCCACAGGGGCATGACCATATCACTGTCACAAGTCATTTCCATGGAGGACCATCGTTAATTGTCACTGGCAGTGCTGGACTGATTTTCAAATGCCAAATCACAGAATCACAGAATTGAAGGGGTTGGAAGGGACCTTGAAAGATCATCGGTCCAACCCCCCTGCCAAAGCAGGTTCCTTAGAGCAGGCTGCCCAGGTAGGTGTCCAGACGGGCCTTGAATATCTCCAGAGAAGGAGACTCCACAACCTCCCTGGGCAGCCTGTTCCAGTGCTCCGTCACCCTCACCGTGAAGAAGTTCTTTCGCATGTTGGTGTGGAACTTCCTGTGCTCTATCTTGTGGCCATTACCCCTTGTCCCGTCCCCACAAACCACTGAAAAAAGGTTGGCCAAATCCCTCCGTCTCCCACACCTCAGGTATTTATACACATTGATGAGATCCCCTCTCAGTCTTCTTTTCTCCAGGCTGAACAGACTCAGGTCTCTCAGCCTCTCCTCATAGGGAAGATGCTCCAGGCCCCGTGTCATCTTTGTGGCCCTCCGCTGGACTCTTTCCAGGAGATCCCTGTCTTTTTTGTACCGGGGAGCCCAGAACTGGACACAGTACTCCAGGTGAGGCCTGACCAGGGCAGAGTAGAGGGGGAGGATCACCTCCCTTGACCTGCTGGCCACGCTCCTTTTAATGCACGCCAGGATCCCACTGGCCCTCCTGGCCACAAGGGCACACTGCTGTGTGCAAATGCAAGGGCAAATGCAGGCAGCTCATCTGGGCACTAAAGAGTGGCTGATAACTTGGGTCAGAGGCCCAATATTTTAAGCACTTCTGACTAAATTTAACTATGAGAATACAAGAATTGTCCCCAGTCATAATTACCTTAGGTCTTTTCTAGCTGTAGAACAAGGTTGAATCACTCTCATTTATAACCATGCAATCCGACTGCTTTCCAGAGTGATAGTTTATACAGCTGTGGCAGAAAACAAAACAAAATAAAACAACAAAAGTGGTGTCAGAGAAGCCTAATTTTTCCTGAGACTGTTTTTTGTACTTTGCCAAGTACACCTTTATTTGCAAAATGTTAATAATCCATGTTCATCATTAGTGCTTTTCACAAGCTAATGAATTATGCTTTGACACATCCTGATAACTATCCCACACATCATCTTTACTCTTTATATCCCATTACTTCTAATTACTGTTTTGTGCAGCTTGCTAAATAAATACTCAACATCATCGCAATTTTATTAGCCAATTAATTTTACACATTACTACCAACACATTTTTTTTAACTCAAACTATGTATGTTTTGAGCTTATAGCCTTTCTGTTATAATTTAAGCTTTCATCTGCTAGAGCAATGTTACTGCTTTACTCTGAATACTCTAATTTTGACACAGTTTTCTGCTAATGATGAGTGCAAGTGTGGCACTATGGATGTGAAGATACTAGAATCACCAAGGGAAAGCATATCAGCATGTTGCTTTTTGATGTCTTGGTTTAGAATCAATAATTTCTGCGTGTCCTGGTAGCAATGCAAGCTCTCTGCCTGATGTGCTGCTGAATTTGGGCTTTTCCTATCCATGTTACACTGGGGCCATCGAAGGCCCCACACTTTCTCTTTGAATGCTTTTCCCCAGAGTGAGAAGCCCGACAAACACGGCAGGGGAACATCTTTGTTGTTTCTGTGTCTGTGCTCTGAGTGCATTTCTGGTGCTTGCATATCTAGCCACTGCATGGGCATTTGCACTATAAAGAGCAACGAAAAGGTTAAGATAATGGACACATCATTCAACATCACGTATCATGTTCTCTGCTATCCTCCTTTGGACTTTGGGCTCACCTAATAAAATTCAATCAAAGCCAAATTTGATACCTTCATTTATACATGAACTTGGACAATAAAATGAGTGTGAAGCTGGATTTTTAAAGCTCAGCTTATGAAACTGAAAACAGCTGAGTTTTCTAATACAAAAAAGTTAACATTGGTTCATGCCCTGTGCAACAGAGGAAAAAAAAATCAATTTTTTTCCAGACCAATTAAGTTCCTAAGACACTCTTAAAAATTGCTTAATATAGAATAACATTAACATTTCATTTATTGAATATTTATCACGATATACATATTTACACTAATAAAGTTTAATAGTTCTAAATAACTACAGAACAATTATTTGTACAGCTGGTAAGTAGAGATACTCCAATAACCGGGCCTTCTTTTGTGAAGGAGCAAGCTATGGGGCTGAGTGGATTATTTTTTCCACAGCAGAGACACATTGTAAAAAGTGCAGTTTATTGCTGCAAGAAATCTTGTTGACCAAACGTAGAATGCAGGTTTCATTAAAGCCAGAAATGAAAGGCCTAACAGCAGGCCCTGGGTAGCATCCTCTGTGAATTGGTATTGATTCTGGATACCCCATAACCATCTACATCTCCGGATAGCCTGTAATGTACAAGTCGCATTTAGTTACTGGGATCTAAATCTGTTCCGCAAGTAAATTAACTGAGAGCTAGTGGACTGGTTTATCAATTAATTCTCACTTGAAAAGTACAGGCATCAGTGCTGCAGACACTTTTGGATAAGTCCGTGGCACAGGGCCAGTTCCAGGTGTTTTGTTGGTCCCTGTGGACAGGGAGATTGAGGGGAGCCACGAGGAAGGGGAACAGATGCAGCATTTGGAGGAGGAGATCATGGGCCCCAAGGAGAGCAGCTTTCTCTAGCCAACAGAGCTTTGCCATTTTTCCAGTGGAGCTGTGGACCCTGAAGGGCAAAACCCACAACAGTTTGCTTTTCACAGTTACTTATTGTCACCCCCTTAGTAATTGTTCATAGGTGCAGCTGACAGCTCAAAGCAAGCTGGCTTGGAGTGGGGCTCAAGGTGCAGCTGCACAGGAGGTGGGTATCATCGCAGCTGCTGAGATGCTGAAGTTCCTCAGGACAGCCCTCACTGGGCCTCCACCTCTCTGTCCTCCAATTTCACACTCGCAGGGTGTGCCAGGGGTGAGAGGACTCCCACAGGTCTGGTTTCTCAAGGCCAGGCCTAGGGGATACTGCTGTCAGCAGAGGAAAACCAAATTACAGGCTTGATAAGTGGGCAAAGTCAAGTCCTTGGTTTCCAAAGACACTTGGCTGAGGAAGGAGGCTGCAGCTCTTTTCCATGCTGTGCAGAGCATGCATATGCAGAAGATGGAGGAGTTAATTCTTAGCTCCTGAGAACAATTCCATTGTCTGCTACCTCCAAGTCCATCCCAGAGGCTGCAGCAGTACAGTGCTAAGACAAAAATCACAGAGAAGGGAAGACTAGCTCCAATAAGCATAGGTCATTTCAAGTGGTGGGACCATATTCAGTTTATGCCTACATGAAGGTTTTCTGAAAGGTTACTGTGATGAAATGAGAATTACTATGTTTGTTTCTATAATATTTGCAAAAGCATCCCACTGTTTTCTGTTTTATTGACCTGCCATTTCCAGCATTCAATGCAAATCTAGAATAATTGTTGCATTAATAGAAACTGAATTCGTGATAGTATGATATATTCACTGAATTTCTGCTTAGTAATTAATTGATGTCTTTTTGTAACAGACTTTATATATTTTAATATCCTCAGCTGTTATCTATCATAGGCTTATATATTTCTTTAATGTGAGACAATTTGAACGTGCCAGTCAGATGTTCTGTATTTGCATGGGCTATGTCAATTCTTAAAATAATACAGCCAGCATTCCCCATGGTATGATGATAGTTGTCTGTATCTTTGACACAAAATTAGTAATGCAGCTATGCATTTAAACAAGTTCAGAGGTCCAATAATATCTTCATATTCAGAATAAGAACAAAGCTCCCACTAGGATTTTGAGTAACGATGACTAGGTGTCTGATTGATATATTAATTAATTATGTGAGTCTGGCCGTGGTATATCTAATTAACAGCTTGTCATTTAACCTCTTAAAATCTAATTCTTTGTACTTTATTCAGTCAGTGCAAAAATTTAGAGAGAATATTCTGCATAAATGGTCAAGCATAATAGCAAGAACTATCTTCCAGTTAAAAAGTCTGTAACTAACTGAATTTGACAGATAACAATCAAGCAGTGGTAGCTCTTTTCTAGAGTTGGTTTTTTTTTTTTTGCCTTTGTGGTCTTTGGACATGTTCAATTTACATTAAATCCATGCAAGTAATAAACTACCAGGTGGAATACATTATGGGAGGAAAAAAAGAAAAAAAAATATGAAAAGAAAAGAAATAGTTAATCAAATGTTGCATTCTGAGGCTAAACAAAATTACAGATATGCATCTGTGTGCCTCTAAAAGTATGGCTATAAGGAGATATTGCAAACACATTAAAAATTATACATTAGACCACAGTTATTATTCCATTTTATCTTTCCACTCAAGCTCTGAGTTTTAGACAGAAACACAGAAGAGATGAGTGTATCTGAGCCTTGCTTATGTTGCTGGTCACTGCTTCTAGTGCTCCTTTGAAAGAGAGGCAGAGTGGCCACAGTGGTGAAAAGACAGCAGGGACAGCAGCAACTGAAAAGACCACAAAAAGAAGGGTATGTCCTTGGATCATCTGGCTGATGTCCTACACACTGAACCATTGCCATGCACGGATACACTTGGCTGAAGTGGCACTGGCTGAAGTCTAAGATTAATTCCAAAGTTGAGAAAATATTAAAGTTTTAAATTTGTGTTTTTTTTTTTCCTTTTTTTTCAAAACTCTGATTTCTTTTCAAAATGTTTGTTTGCTTTTAAGGATAAATATATACTATTTTATGACCCTAAAATTATATAGAACCTTAAGAAAAAGAATGGTATCAACATAAACTATTCATTTTCTCCCCAGGTTGAGCTGCTGAAGTATAAAATCCATTATTTTCAGAGATCTAGTACTAAAATGGGACACGGGGAAAAGCAAATAGAATATTTCTTGAGTTCCCTTTGTGTCTGAAATGTCTTGAAAGTCAGGTACTGCAAGTAAATGAAGCATGTCTCTTACAACGTCTCTGCATCTTTCTGCCAGAGTGCTTGATAAAGCACCAATAAACATAATTGCCTTTGCATATCACAGATACAAAGAGCAAAAAATATGTGCCCAAGTATGGCTCCCATTTCCCACTGAGTTACTTATGCATCCTTCGTCATTCTGTGTGTGATCTAGTCAGGAGCTGTATCTTGGAATTCACAGCGAGTCTCATCTCAGTACTGAACATTTATGGGATTTATTGCCATTTTTATAGATATGGTAAATAAATATAAAATTGAAAAAGTGCCATAAAATATAAAACTCATCAGCAGATGCTGATTAAGGAGAATTATTACATAAGCTTTATATATTTTCCATTTAAAATTTAGCTTCGCTGTTTTTTTAGGAAATGCTCGATATGGGCAAGGTATGACACAGCATACATATAATGGAAGATTGGAGAGTGGGATGATAGAAGAAATAAATGGCCAAGTAGATTGCTTCTTTGGAGTGATCCTACCTCACCAGCTCTGAAGGCTGCATCTGCAATGTGCTGCAGATCCCCCCAAGGGGCAGTATCAATATCCACTCATATTGCCCCTGTCCAGTGTTAGATCTAAAAGAAAGCAGATGGCAAAAAGAGTACATGAGATATCAGGTTTTGGAAACAAATCCTTTGAAAGACCTTTATATCAGACCATCATTGATGAGACACAAAGAATCAAGTGGAATATTGCACGAGATGATTTGGTTTGACCTACTGTGCTGCAAATAGCACTTTTATTATGGTGAGACTTTGTGGCCAGACTCATTGGCTACTCTCACTTTCATCAGATAAGAAATTAAACTTCGATTAACTTTACTTTGATTCCATATAACTGCTTTGCTGGATCATCCTCCAGCATGTCAGGAGCTAAAAGGTACAGCATGTCCTCAAACAGTGTGAGAGAGCACAGAGACACTCAGAAGGCAGAATGGAAAGATGCTTTTGAACACATCAGGCTTTGTGGCCCATGCCAAAGGGACTTGGGTGAATCTTACTAGCCCATAGATATATTTTGCACTTGTGTTTACACACTGCAAAATCTTATTGCAAATACCATCCCTCAAAGATGAACAGTTCAGGAAAGAGATTTTGCTGCCTGGACTGTTTTATTTTCAGTGCTGATCCCCCGGTTTGTGCCTTCATCTGCTAAAAACAGAGGAACTGAGGCAGGATTATCAGTGAATCAAAATGAGAAGCAGGATCTGGGGACAGAACATTCGTACAACAAATTCTGATTCCGTGAGCTTTGGCTTGCTGAGCTGAGACACTGTAGAACGTGCGCTGCCTTTGCACTCAACTGCAAACCGGTTAATGACTGCATAGCCAGAAAGAGTGTATTTCTGCAGCTGAAACTGTAAGCTACGGCCGTTACATGCAGTGGTTTTGCTGCATTAGGAGTTACACACTCAGCTATAAATATACTCTAATTGCTAATGGGCGGAAGCGTTAAATACACTGCAAGTTCATTTCCTGCAGAACTGATTAATTGCCACATGCATTTTTATACTTACAGGGTTAAATTTTGCTGTGTTAAAATTACACAGCTCCAAAGTGATTGGCTTTCTTGTAAGACAGAGCAATTTGGCTGCAGCAGAGGGTAACATAACCGGCAGCACTCTACTGCAGCACTGCCTCAACTGCAGTATTTCTCGGTTACCGGTCAGTATAAATCTACAGCTGAGGACTTGATCCAAAGCCATGTTTCTGTCACTGATTCCAATAGACACTGACTCAGGACCTAAAAAAGAAATCTGTGGTGAAAAACTAAACAGCAGAGCACATGTCCTACACAATACAGCTGACGATTCCTATGCTCAGCAGCTGATAATGTAGGGCTGCAATATTGATTTGTGTTACTGTATTTTATAGGTAGTATGTTACAAGATTAATTTTGTGCTACTCAGCATCTGCTTTCTCCTTGGGAAGTTTTGTAAAGAATTCTGCTGACTATATAGAATCGACTTTTTTTTTTTTTTTTCCCGCAAACCAGCAAAACAGATCCTTTATACTCTGCCCTTCCAAAGTATAGCATGACAGATACTGTTAAGATGATTATACTACATACTTATATGTACTTCTGTGCTCACAGACTAACACCTACAGTCTTATTCATATAGGTCAGCATCCTGGTTCAGGCTTTCTTCTCTCACTTACTTCCAGCCAACATCATTGTGATAGATTATTATTCTGCTAGGATAGGCTTTGGCTCCTTTTCAAAAAAAAAATGATATAAATCTATACCCTTTTATAAATGAGTATTATTTTTTTCTTGCATTTACCTATGCTTTTAAATGGAAAATAACAGGCTATGGGTAGCATGGGTGGAGATTCATTTACATAAATAAATATATAAATAGTTCAATAAATAAAAAAATGTGTGATATTACACGAATAAAATTTGCCCAGAGGGAATTTTTTGATTTAGTTGTCTATAAGGATCAATGCAGTGATACCTGGTAGTGATACCTAATATCACTGAATCAGTATGGGCAAGATTTTGGGTACCTCTGATTTGGCTGTGCCTCTCTTTGGGGGTCATTTAGAAGCAGGCGGTGTGTGATGGATGGCAGGCAATGCAATGGGTTCTTACACAGCTTAACTCCAGGCACTGCAATGGGCAGGGATCACTTCAAAGAAAGACAGAAGTACATTGCATCGTTCCAAAGCCTGTCATAAATTCTTTTCCTTTTCATCAAAGGGAAGGAGCTATGACCCCATTTGTTTCTGGACAGAGCAGTTTTGTACCAGCTTTGAGTGAAACTGTGCTTCGATGCACTGTGAGGTTCTGCATGCTTTTGTTCCTGTGCTATGCAGCAGGACATAAAACTCATCCTCTTCAGCTTAGTCATTGAACTAAAAGCAACAGAGATGTGAATAGTACACGCTCAGTGAAAATGAGAAGTGAGGAAATGAAAGCATGGATGCTCCTTGAAGTTCAACCTAGGTTTTATCTCAGAGGCTGGGGCAATCTCTGATGCTTTCCAACCAAACTTGAACACGTTTCCCGTGAAGGCACTTATACAAGTATTTCCTGTAACTTCCTTTGAAACTGATGGTTTTTTTTATGACAGCAAAAGCCTTGCTATTTTTCTTTATGGAGAGTCACATAGGTAGGGCTGAGAGAGGGGCAGAATTATGGTGCCAGGGGTTACAAAGGCTAAGCAGACCATCTTTGAATATAAACCTTCACGCCTGAGGTTTCTGCAGAAGGATACTGATTTCAGCCCTGCAAAGGTCTGTTCCTTTTAGTTTGTAAAGTGTCCAAGAGCTAGGACTGGATTACAAATTTTAAGGTGAATTTTCTTTAGGAATCTGGAAACATGCAGTTTTTAATCCAGAGAAAACAGAGTAACTGCTCTTCTCCTTCAAGAACCTGTGTCCTTCTCATAGCATATGCTGCACACCATGGCACAGGGGACAATTCAATAAAGTTAGTAGTGTGTGAACGGAATTGTCAGGGCCCTTATCTCAAATGACCAAAATGTACACATAAGTAATCCTTCAACCCTAGACATTGTAAATAAAAGAGGTCAAGAAGCCTTGGCAAAAGATCTGTGGCAATGTGCTATGATCTGGGTAAAGGCTGCTGTAAATCATTTTGTCCGACAATCGCTCACAAGCAGAAATGGTTTAAGATCACTAAGACAAGAGTAACCTTGGGAAAAAAGCCTGCAAACAACTGTGGTAAGTCTTGGGAGAGGAGTACGATATGTTTATTACCAAACCATAAATGAACATGAACACAGTACTGCAGAGATAAATAGATCATAAATCTGCTTCTACCCTCAGCTAACAAAGACCTTAGTGCCTACCAAAGCTAGATCCACTGCAACTGGTGATTTCTCCCTCAGAGACAGTCTCTATGTTGCTATTCCATGAGCTCAATAACTCAAGGAAAAACATTTCTGTTTTTCTGAGTTTTCTCAGTATTATCTTCCTGTAGCCACCTAAATTTCAAAATCAGGAAGGTAAATAGATTCATGCTATACATCCTTGGATGTCTAAAAGTTCATGTCTGAACTAGCCTCAGACAGGCCCTTCTAGAGGGCAATTCACCTGACAAATGTAGCTGAATTGACCTTGTTCTCAGTGAATAATTTGAATATAAATCGGGCTTTATTCCGGATCAACATTTCTAAATTAAGGTGTCTGTAGTGTGGGTGTCTACATGTGAACTAGCCATGTAACACCCAATTCTGGTGCTTAAAAGTGAACTCAATAGATCTAGTGGAGCCATACGAGAATTTCAGATCACCCCAAAATAGAGTTCTCTTGGTCAGACAGCAGCAGATACTAATGTTTAGGCAACTTTTGTTGTGGTGGTGGTTGTCTCCCTTAATGTAGATAACTGACTTCATACAAGCATAAACTGAATCCAATATCCAACTGCTTGTGCTAGGGCAAATAAACCCTACCTGTTGTATACTTGTTTTCTTCTGTCTGTGGCAACTATAGGCCTTATATTGTGACAAATCTATGTGCTTTTTGTGGTGTTAACCCCTATTTCTGCATATTTTCCATTCTTAAAATTGTTGAAGCCTTTCAGCTGTCATCGAGAGGACCCCATTGAATTTTCCTGTGTGGGAGAGCAGGGTTACTGCATTCTTTACTGTCATTTATCATCAACCGAGTGATATGCATTGCTCTTAATTTCAAATTTTTATAAACTTATCTAGAAGGCTTATAGTTATTGCAGGCTCTGTTAGAGACCATCTAAAAGGAAAATGATCTTCCCTAATCCATGCTGAGTCATGTTTATCATTCATTCCATGTACAAATCTCCCGCAGATATGTAGGGAACAAATATGCAGTATGTAACAGAAGATAACTTTGAATATGTAATTTCAAAAAGTTAAAACAGCAGGATTCTTGAACTAACATGAAAGATGATTTGCTACCAGAAGAAAAGAAAAATGAAACACATGGTGATGGAACACACTTTTTATTATTGGGGGTTTTCTGCAAACATGTTTGTCTGATAGTTTCCAGATCTATTCTGGGTCAGGACTCTTAATGGGCTTATCATTAGAGAAACAGTCTGAAAAGAAAGAGTGTTCTATTAAGTGTAGTGAATTACCTTCTTCCACTCACATTAGCAGCATCAACCTTGTATCAGGATGAACTAGTAAACTTCAATGGAATTGTAGAGGAGATGAAATCCAGGGCAGCAGCCAGACCTACAAAGAGATCAATGGAATGACTACCATGGGTTTCAGCACTTTTGGAGAAGACTTTATTATGCTCCTTGATTTCTACCATAATATGTTCAGAAGACTATATATCAGCATTCAGTATGGCTTGTAATCTCATAATAAAATTGGAGAGCAGGTTGCTGAAGACTGGATCTCCTGGTAAATATTATCTTTGCCTTCTGAAAGATAATTCTCAATTACATCCTCAATTACTTGCAATTATGAAGTCCATAGTCATGAAGTCAGATGCTGAAATGCTTGTTTTGTATTCTGGTAAAGTCATCTTTAACTTCAGGAAGTCCGAGAATACCTTTGATCTTAACTATGGGTTTGTTTCCTTTTATATCAATGCTAGCAGTTAATAATGAGACAGGTATTAATTATATTTTAAATTACTAGGTTTGACGTACAGAGGTGGGACAAACTGGTACTTACGCCAAACATCGCTGGCAATTATATGTAACCTTGTTTTAACCCTAATTCCATCCACTATAAAATGTAGCATGAGTGTGGAGAGAGTAAATCATTTATGGATAGAAGAAAGGTTCATTTATCTTTGTAGAGTTACTGCAAAAGAACCTCCTCTGAACAAAAAGTTATTATTGCAATGAAAAGTGGATTTAGGGGCACTCATGAAAGAAGCTTTGCAAAAAATAGTTGCAGTTTCTTTTCAAGATACTGATTTTTATATACCTTCATTTATAAATGTTCATTATTTTTGATGCAAATGTTTTTTTCTGTTTATTTTTTTAAATAAATATTAATTTATTTCAGCAAGGAAGGTGATACCTCATACAGAAGGTAGCATGCAGTAAGTGGGAGTATGACAGTGTAGACAGGGCATTCCTCCAGGAGTCAGACAGATCATGTGTAAGCATTTTGGGATGAAGGGGTGATTCCCTGACATTTTATAACACATATTTGTTGTGTTTCCTTTTTTTAATTATTATTATTAGTTATGAATTTTCAGGTTTCTTTTTTCTTCTCTTCTTGATAATCCTTTTCTTTATATCCATCAGGGCTGGGTTGCACCAGAGATTTGGCTACCTGTTTCAATATCAGTGCCTACACACTGTGTCCCTGCTTTGAGCTGCAGAAAAGAATAATATTTAAAGAGTGCTTAAGACTGTATTTGGGTCTGTGTAGCTATGGGGAACACTTCTAGCAGTCCACAGACACTGGGATTCATGTGGGTAACAGTCACTGCCCAAACAAATTACTCTGCCTGGCTAACAGGTTAGCATTCAGCAAGATGGTGAGTTAACTAGATGGTTGGTGACATTGGGCAGAGCAGCAAAAATATAACTGGCTAAGCTGGGGTCTGCCAGGGAGCCAACATTGTAGACACGGGATCTTCCCTGCCCTGAGCCTGTGTCTGGAATGTGCTGAGTGAGCAGGTTTTGTTGCTTCTGTGCAGTGGGTTTGTTGTCCCTGCTTGCACTTATTAGCCTGGCTAATTTATGTGTTTTCACCTGTTGGTTCCTTGTTATTCGGATTTGTTTGTTAATTGTAAGGATTTGTGTTTCAGACATATTGCAATAAAAGAAAAGCTGTCTGGTGGAACACAGCAGCTGTTTAGCAGCTCATACCAGCAGTACGCAACCAGTGATGATGCGGAGTGAAGAACAACTCTCTGCTTGAAAACTTGGAAGAACAGAATAAAAATAAGCTGCTTGAGGCTGTAGAAATCCCAGTTCTCTGAAAACTATTGTAGGTCCTCTAAGGGTCCTTCAATGAGCCATGGATTTACAGAGATAAAAGCCAGTACCTCCTAGAAATCTGTTCCAGAACTGAGCCCGTGCCCCAGCATGGTGCAGGGGCTCCAGAGTCACAGATCACAAAAATAAAATTAACAAGGTTTTTCTCCTGAGGGCCCTCATTTGAGCATAGCAGGATCCTGCTTAGCTTGTGGAAATCTGTCAAGATCAGAGTTTGCAATGGTTTACTTTAATTTCCTCTGCACTTGGTATAATCGCTGAAATAACTGAGCTAGCTACAATTATTGGCCATGCAATTTCATGCATCTGTGAAAATTTATTAAAGTACAAATCCTTGCATTTGCTCTAATTCGTGCTAATGAAAGAGCTTGGCACATTTGCTAGTAAGTCTTATGAAGAAGAAGATTCAGAGGGAATTCAGGGGGAATCACTGTAATGATTTCAAATTAGAATAATAAATTTGACTTTATCACATTAAAATTAATAAAACTGTTGTTAGTGATTTGACTTTCAACTACTCTGCCTCTAATGTGGAATATAAAGATGGATTTTTTTTCAAGAAGTTTCTGGCAATCCACAGTTGGGACTTTTGATCAAAGCAAAGCTATAGATTTATGTCTTGACATATTTCTTACTAGGAAATTTGACTCTGAAGGAATTATTAGAAACTGTAGGGAAGTGTGGATAATAGAAATGCAAAGGCTATCTAGATGCTGAATGATAACAAAGTTTAATGAACATTTGGTTTGCAATTTAACTTATGATCTGATCTTATCATACAAAGTTATAGTTTTCCTCCAGTATTTTTCGTTCAGTGTAATCCGAAAATAAATAAATAAATAAATAAATAAATAAAGGTGTCTCCTGTACTAGTGGAATAGATGTATTATTTTTATTTTTCATACCTAAATAACATGCTTGCCTGAAATGCAAGCATGCTGTTCCCAAGTTGGTTGAAACTGGTCTACAAGGAACACGAACTCCATTCTTAGCCATGGACACTCATCTGTTGTGTTGTACTTCATTGTAGTGAAAATTGCTTGAAAGCAAAAGCCTTCAGATGTGCTTTTTCCTTGTGTCTCGACAATCATAATAAATTTCCACATGAATGAGGACAGAAGAATCTGAGAAGTAAAAAACACATCAGCTGTCTGCTGAAGTTCAGATGCATCGTATCCTCCTGCAGCAGATGGCACAAATAGTCCAGCAGAGGCAGAAATTTCAAGCACTGCAGAAACGGCCATTGAGGGCTCTAGACTACAACATGTCTGTCCATGGGGCTGTTAACTCTGGCTTGGAGTTGTAAAACCACCACCACCAACAACAACAAAAATGTTGAAGATAACAGTGCAAAAAAGATTCTGATTGCAATCACAAGCCAAGCGGAACAGTCTTACTTTGGTACAAGATGGGAAGGTACCTACATTCTAGGAAAAACTAGAATGACTAGCTATGGGATTGCTTTTAGGAAACAGGCTGAAGAAGCTAAAAAAAACTGAGAAGGACTACTACTGCTACTGCTCCTGGTTTTACTTCTCTCTCTTCTCCTTCCTATTAACCTCCAAATGTTCTCTTCCCCTGCCCTTTTACCATCTCACTTTAGACGCCTCTTTTTCCTGATTCCGGGGAGAACAACCTGGATTTTGCCGCTGATGTAAGCGAGGGGGGCCCACACCGGGAAGGGGCAGAAACTGCAGAGCTCTGCAAAGCCGTGAGGGTGTTCAGGGGGGAGGGGAAGCAGGAAGGATGAAGAGGGAAGATAGGTAGAAAAGAGTAGAAAAGGTCTGGTAGTGTGTAAAATTGGGCCGGTCAGTACCCTTGTCTGGCCTAGACCTGCACTTGATCACCACAGTCTGTCTTATCTTCTTATTTCTCTCATTAAATCTTGTCTCTTAACTCTCTCTCTCTGTATATTCATATTCTCTTACTCGTGTGTATGTGTGCTGAAGGGCTACGTGCCAGCTCCTGGGGAGACCTGTGTGTCAGTGAGTGAAGTCTGCTGCCAACTCCCTGAGACAGGCTGGGGGAGTGGGCACTCCTGGCCTGTGGTGCCGGCTGCTGGAGCGAGTGGGGTCCTGGCATCAGCTGCAGCAGTGAGTGGGGTCTTCTACTCCCAGTCATGGGGCAGGAGCAGTGTGTGTCCCTGAGGAAGCCTATGGGGGGGCCTGGCACGGCTGAGGAGGGCGCGGGCTCCACACCATGGTCCGGGGTGGAGCCACGGGGTCACAGCCTTTGTGCCTGGTGCCAGTTGCTGAGGGGCTGAACGTCTGTATCTTCCTTAAACTTCTGTGTGTGTTAGGGGGTGTTTTGGTAGCAAACTTCAAGCTGGGCCAGAGAGCGAGTAGGCGACTTGTGAAGCAGGTTGAGGCCCTGGGGTGTGGGCAGGGGTGCTGGGCAGACAGAGGAGCTCTGCAAGTACTTGAGGGATCCACAAATGTGTTCTTGTGAACCTGGAGAGGGCTGGAGTGCTGAGTGCTGAGCTCCTAAGCTACATAAGCAGCTGTCTCATCTCTTGTTATCTCTTCAGCTAATTTTGTTCTCACCAGAGAACTTCTGCTGTTCTGTTCTCACATTATCACCTCAGTTATCACATTAAAAGAGTGAACTCTGGAATGGCTTCACTCATCAGCAAGGGACTGAGCTGAGATAGATATATGATTTTGATCTGCTTGAAATTATTCTTAACCAGTCAGCATATATATATTTCATAAAATGATCATGAGTAGGGAGTGGTTTAGTGCTAGAGCTGTGGAAAGGAAAGCCACTCAGACCGAGATCTGCTTCTCAGATCTTTGCCTCACGTACAGATTAAACTACACACATTTCTTTCATTTACTATATATTAGAGATACATATTTCAGTGAGAGGAACGGAGGAGGGAAAGCACTTTTGCAAGAAAACAGAATCCCTCCTGTTTTTGTTTTTGTTTTTGTTTGGTGAGATATATGAGACAAAGGGCTCCTCTGTAGGTTTTTGCATTTTATTTGTTTATTTATTTTCACAGAAGCCAACATAGACTTGCTATCCAATATCTACCACAGTTTAGAACACTGTTGTTTTTCACTCCAGGTCCCTGACAATCTGGATCCAGCAGCTAAGTAACAATTAACAGAATTTGTGGTTTGCTAATGCAAGACAGAGATGGACTACAAGATGACTCTCTCTGCTTTGCTTTTGCCATTCCATTTTTAGTTACTTCCTCTGTCTTCCTTATCAAGCAGCGAAGTACAGCATGACTCTCTTAGCACATAACACAGTCATGGCAGTAAAAATATTATGGTATCACATGCTATATATGCATCATTCGTAACCAGAAAGTTAGAAAAAGTATTCTAGCTTTAATAGACACTTTATCAAAGGTTTCTGAGACTCAGAATGAGAAACAAAAAAAAAAAAAAAAAAAGGTACTTGTTCTGAAGAGATATAGGTCCTACTTGTAGAGTTGTAGAGCAACAAAAGAATATCTTCATGGCTGTGAATTTTTTATTTTAAATGTCAGATTGGCCTGATCCTCATTCATGCTGTGACTTAGATTGGAGTAAACTGGAGGAGAAAATCTGACGTTTGCAGAAGACAAGGGTTCATTCTCATCTACCCTATGTACTACTTACATATCTGCTTGGCAGATTAAAATTAGAATAATTCCCTGGGGAGAAGGATTAGTGAGCAGAGACGGAAGTGGCTAAGGTACATGATAAATAGATTTGTCACCGAACCGCACTTTATGACTTACATATTATTTCTTAGCTGTAGCTAGAGTGCTGCAAATTACTTTGTTACTAACGAAACAAATATCTATGTCTTTTCAACACCAATCTGTCTCCTGCTTTATATTCTCAACGTGGTGATACTGTTGAAAATAATAGGCACAATCTGATTGGAATATAACGTTGAAGTGTACTTTAATTGTTTAATAGATCTGTTTTGAAAAACTGGGCTGATAATTGCATCTCAACAACCTCTTACAACAAAATGGATAGGGATAGACTGTCCATAGTTCATAGCAAACTTCGAATAAATTTATTATGCCCTGTAAATACAGGTCACTATGGCCATGTCAAAAGTATTGACTTCTTATTGTGGTTCACTCCCAGTGAGAAAGAAAGAGAGAGTGGAAAAGGAAATCTTCCCACCTAGCACTTCTCTTGGGGTACTCCTGGTACATTTTATGTGATAACTTTGACCTCCTGGCAGAAGAATGTGATGAAGGTTGAATATGATGAAAGCGATTGTCCCATTCTTCTGGGCCTGGAGACACACAATAAGCCTCATTGTCCACAGTCCAGCACAAGGCTTTCAAATCAGCCCCGTATTAGTGCCCATTGGACAGAACAGATTGCATGCATTTTTTATGGATGTGTAAGGTGAACTCCAACAGGAAAAGCAAACTTTCTCAGCCCCGGCTTTTCAGGAGCTTCAGCCCTAATGATGTTGTTGCTATAATTGTGTCTCACCCCATTTGATGTTTTCAAGACTGAGCAATGATCACTTACAGTATCGACAAGCAAATGTGTTTATGAAAATCAAATCAATACATGACTTAGTCATCCAATTTCACATATTTCATTTGTAAATTGTTCACTGTAGATTTTGTTTATGTTTTTA
This sequence comes from Anser brachyrhynchus, assembly GCF_964034855.1. Classification (NCBI taxonomy): domain Eukaryota; kingdom Metazoa; phylum Chordata; class Aves; order Anseriformes; family Anatidae; genus Anser; species Anser brachyrhynchus. Next base: position 11,828,712 of record NC_137694.1, on the reverse strand, counting down.
TAAAATCCCTCAGCTTTATAGAAAATCAATTCTCTGTCATCTAAATGTTGTCTTATAGCTCAGCATGGCCTCAATTTATTTTTGTAGCACTCCCTATTAATAGGGATGTATATTAGAAATAGCTGTTATAAATGCTGCACTTTTTTTTTTTTGCTAGAGAGATTCTTTGAGACGTTTGATGAAATTATAGTTAAAGTGGGTGCTCTAAATTGTAAATTTGTGTAATTTATGTGTCCAGGGTGACAGATTAATCATAGGTGCCTGTATAACATAAAATTCCAATTAAAATAAACAAAAATTAACTTGTCAAAGTTGTCATGTATGCAAGAAATTAGTTTGAGTAATCAAAGAAGACTTTAAGCCAACTTTTTCATGTTCTTTTTTGTTGTTGTTGTTGGTGGTGGTGGTGGTATAAATGCTTCTTGACTTGAGTAAATGGAATTAGTGGGCTACAGTTTACCATGAGTAGTTATGCATCTCAGAAGATACTGATGAAATCTGTTCTCTTATTTCAGAGATAAAAATGACTACTAGCCTTGCACGAAAATAATCTGAAAGAATGATCTGTAAAATTAAAAAACAGTTTTGTGGATTTCTAGCTAATGGGTTGTGCTATTAAAAACTCCAACAAAAGAGCAATACTACAAAAGAGTAATACTACAAGGCTGAGGAAGGCCACGTTAAACAGTGGAACAGGTAATTGGGCAATTAGAGACACTGACAGGCTGCGAAGGCCATGTTAAACAGTGGAACATGTAATTGGGCTATTTGGAGTTTGTTGGAAATCAGTATTTATTGCTATTGAAAATCAATTATTAAAATGAACATTTATTTTGGAACATTGGACTTTATTTGACACGTTATAATCTTCACCTGATACTGACTTCCTATCTCTCGTTACTGAAATCAGAGAGATGCCACTCTGTCTCTTTTCCTGGACCTCCAATTATAATTTCCAATCGTTTTTATTATTTCCAACTGTCTAGAAGAGGGAAAGAGAGGTGTTGTTAATACAGAGAGAAAAGAGCGAATGGCTACCTTGGAATCAACTAAAAATATTTCTTTGTATGGGAACAATAGAGGAGAAGAAGCTGAAATATGGCCATTATCTTGGAGGAGAGAGATGGTCTAGGAAATATCATGGCTGCCAACTTGCATCAATTAAAACTGAATCCAACTAAATCAAGTTATAAAAAATACATTCTTAAAAAATAATAATTATTATTATAGTGTTATGTTAAAAAATAAGATAAAGTTGGGAATCTAAATATTTACTTCCAGTAAATTCTGGATTAAAAATAACACTATATACAATGCTACATAGGAGAGGAGGAGGAGAACCTGAATGTTGACCTTACTTGGATTTCTCATTTTTAAAATATAGAAAAAAAAAAAGGTAATTGACTCTCCCCTCATCAAATCATCCATAATTAAATGTATAGAAGTTAGAGAACGACAACAACAACAAAGTCAAAAAATGATACTGCTGTATTAGAAGTGCACGTCCATGCATCTAGTTATGAAAGAAAAGTGTTTTACAAATGGAAGTTTTCACACCGTAAAATGGGAACTTAAATTTGAATGAAGATAGAAATGGAACAAAGCAAGAACAGCTATGCTATCAAAGGTGATAAGGAAAGATGTCTTATGCTTTGGCAGACCCTGAGCATCTTGATAATTGGAGAGCAGTATCTTCGTAAAATCCTAACAAATGTCCAAAAGAGTTTTTAATCCAGACAAAAGATACTTAAAGACTGTACTTAAAACTCCATAGAAAAAGTACAAAATAAGGATATTGCCAATCAGTGTAGAATGGTTGACTAACACAATGATTAAATCTTAAAAGGTGAAGCAACGTTTTGATTAATCATGGCCATGAAGTAGGAAGGGCATCAAATGGGAATACTCTTGACAGCCCATAATAAGTCAACCAAGAGCTATATGCAGAGTAAATATATAAACTCTAATTCAAATGTAGGGCATATGAGTCAGGCATAGAATTAGACCATCAAATAATATATAGAAATATGAAAACCAAAAGGAAAATGTATTCTAAAATACTTATGATGTTATTGAAAAGTTAAAGATAAAAATGATAACACGGGGGTAAGAGATGAGGCACTTTACTAAGAAAGGGACAGCCTACAGTTTTTGCCTCAGTGACACTAACACTGATGGAATAAAGGTAGACCCAAATTGAAAGAAAAGTCTTGCACTGATGTTTGTACATGAAAAGTTCAACCAGCTCTTTCAAGAGCAGGAAGCCATTCAAGTAGAACATGACTGTAAATCACTGGAGGGCATTTCTTAAAAGCCACTGCAAACTGCTCCAAAATGCTTTCAGCCCACTCTCTGAGAGAGCGTCACTATTATTTTAGATGTATGCTGCAAGGAAAGGACTGCAATTACTGACAACTTATCCGGGGAGGAATTGTAGCATTAAAGGAAAGACAAGTGAATAAGAATAGGAAATTGTAACCCTTGCAGAAATATAAAAAACTGAGAACACTGTAACCATTGGGCAATGGGTTTTCATGTCTTTTTTAAGAAAAGGTCTGGAGAGAATCATATGAAACACAAATGTTTACAAATATTCGTAACAGTTTTCCCTCTGGCTATTTGGTCCTACAGAAAGAAACCCCAACTCATTCTGAAGTGTGCCAGAAAGCATGAAATGAGATGAGTATCCAACATCACATTGAACTGTACATTACAGTCAGACTGTAATGTCCAGATAATTGGAAAAAAATAAATAAAAAAATCTCTATTCCAAAATATGTCTGTCCCTGGAAAGCTTAGGCACCCTGTGTATCAGCAAGCAGCCCTGAAGATCTCTAAAATCTGGTGAACAGATGTGATACATGTAGGAGAATGACAGGCAAGCCACAAAAGTGAAAATCAAAGTGTACAGCACTCTTCATAGACCTTGGAGCAAAGGGAAAATAGATCTAGTGATCACAAACCATTCATTATTGTAGACTCATTTCTTGACTGCTTCAGTGATAGATAAAGCAATGAGCTGTTTAATTGCATTTGCTATCGCAAAAAGTATAATTTCAGACAATGGTAACAAATGAAAATAAGAACATAAGAACCATTCAGGGTCAGGCAGAAAGTCCATCTAACTCCTGCTCCTGTTGCCTCAAGAGGACCTGCTTAGGGAAGGCCAAAAGATCAGGGCAAGAAGTAAGGTAGTTCCCCAAAATGTCTCTTCACCTTAATATAGCTTAGGACTTCCTAACCCAGAAGTGCTTCTTTTATTTGTTAGTCTCCAAAGAATTTTTCTTTCCATGCATTTTTCTGTATAGCTAGAAGATTCAATAATTACCTTTAATTATACATCATGCCTGCTTGTATTTGAAGTGTATTATCTTTTCAATTCTCCATCTTATTTTCTTCTAAAAGCTCTTTCAGTCTTTCAGTGTTTTCAGTAGTTATTATTGTTTGTTTCATGTGAAATTTCTGATGTGCACTCAAACCTTTCTTGCAATACAGTGCCACAGGCTGACACCATATTTCATATGAGCCTTTACTAATGAGGCATACAGCAGAAGATTAACCCCATAAGTCTTGCAGGTGAAATGCTCATTTTAAAGAAACACAGAATAGCACAGAGGAAGAACATCTGGAGTTTTGTTGGCTATGACATTGTTTCTGTGAGAATGAAAACATATTTCTTTCTCTTATGCCAAAGTATTGTGGGGATGCTACCTAAAGCAGGGCTGACCGCACTGGATGTTATATCTCTGCTGTCTTTTTCTACTTAACAGTGAAGAAAATAGTTTCTGAGAAGTGCAAAGATCGAACAACATTGTGAAGTCATTCCCTAAGTATCTGCATGCTTGTTATAAGGTGCCTGTTACATGAGGCATGAACACTCAAAAATCAGTGCTTAGATGTCAACATGATATGTAGCTAAGAAATATCTTATATGAAGGAACTCTTTGTACTTCAGTGAAGAACAACAAGATAAGTCAAGGATGACCTGTGTGAAATGCCTTAAGCCTGTTATAAGGCTTGTCCTGTTCGAACACTGAATTGTCTCACTAGGTCTGACTGTGGGTGAGAGATGCACATTCATCTTAAAAGAATTTTCCATCTGTATGATGCATAAGGCCGGGAAATGAGAAGGAAAGAAAAAAAAAATCTCATCTGTAGTTGTAGCACTCAGGGATGTAATTACTTTTCTTAGACAACTGCCCATGTCTTCTGCAGCAGGAAGCATGTACAGCCCTGTATGGTGCTGCGTGCTTCTCATGACAGACCATGACACTCATGACACTTCATTGATCCTCTTGTTAGGAATTCTTCACGGTTTTGAAAGTCCTTTAAATATAACAGGTAAAAATTGTATACCTCTCACTTCTTCTTCATTCTGTTCTGGAGAAAAAAAATTTAAAAAAAAAAGTCCAAGGTGACTCTGGGGAAATTATCCCAGCTGAGCAGCACTGAAATGCAAATTTCTGCTCCTCCTAATAGCCTGGGGACTTGACCTGTTTTCCTCTAGGATCTGGTGCAAAATCTTGAAGATAAAAATATGGGGCAAAAGTTTTATCCTGAGTCTTCAAGGAGACAGAGAACTTGACCAATGTAAATTGGCAATTTTTATCATATCTTGCTATGTCTCTGGTTTCATTTACACTTTCATACAAATCTTGCTCTAGGCACTAAGCCTGCTGTTCTGGGTGGATCAGCTCAGATCACCCCAACACCATCTTGCAAGGCCTTTCGGGCTGGAGCCTTGTTGGTGCTCTCAGAGGTCAGCTGGAAAGCAACAGCTCATCAAAAAATAACAGCAGCAAGTTGTGGAGCTGCTGGGGACCTCTTCCATAATAAAATAGTTAAATAGGTTACTCCCCCAACCCAAATCACAATCCAAACATGGGTACAGCCATTTGGACCCAAAACCTTTCCCCAGGTCCTGCAGATATTGCTGCTGTACAGTGAGCGAGCTATGGGGATGTAAAAAATGATGGGAAGATCTCTACAGTGCAGGGGGGAAATGGTTCAACTTTTGAAGCTCCTCATCAAAGGAACCTGAAGCACTTTGAGCGTTTCATGTCTTAACGACTCCATATTAGCTTCTTATGTACTGCAGAAATGTGAATACTTTTCTCATCAGTTTTGCCATCTTTGCAGTGCTTATGAAGGTATTACTAACTCTTAGCAGTTAAATTAAATTCTACATTTCCATGGCATTTTGACCCTACTTAATTTTTCAGATGGGGATATGTTTAGTTATATCTCTTCTGAAAATGTGGTTTTTGATAATGAATGAGTAAGCATATAAATGTTCAATTACCACAAGAAAAATCCCACATAAATTGGAATTAGGGTCTTCCCAGGCTCCTGAATTCGAGGTGCACTTTCCACCTGTAGCTCTTAAAACATTTGACAAGTATATTTGTGTATACAAATGTGCAAACAAGATCACAGAATAGAATCCTATGTTTATGACAGAGAATACAGAGGGAGAAGAATAGATTAATGAATTAAATATTATCACATTTCTGAAAAATAGTTCTATTTTAAATACAAATGCAATTTTAAATTTCAGAACCATCTAATATTTGTATTTCTTACAGCTAAAACATTAAAGTTAATACAGAGATTATTTATTTATTTTATTATTTTTATTTATTTATTTTTCAATTCCCAAGATGTCTTACATCTATGTTGTTAAATATATTTTTCTTACCTGGCAGAATCTGAGGCACACGGCTTTAAACAAGCAAGAGGTATCTGCAGACAAATTCCACTGACTATGATGATGTGCAATATGTATGACTATAATGATGTGCAATACCTGTGAACAGCTGCATGAAATTAAACAGCAGAAGTACAAGGAAGACTTAATCTTTTATTTATTCAAGAAATTCCATGTGTCTGTTCCATTCATCAGTAGTTTATGAATATGAAATAATTGTCACTTGTTTTCTTCCATGGATTCAAGTGACACAAAAAAAAAAAAAAGTGCAAGCTTAAATGGGGATTGGTCTGTAATGGCTTTCAACTATCATGACAATACGGAACAAGAAGACAGGAAGAAGGGATTCCCCCCTCCCCTCCCCATTCATTTCACCTTCCAGCTTTCTAAGTAGTTCTCAGGGATGAGCTGGTCCCTATTAAAACACCTCCACCTCCTGGGGAAAGGATGGCTTCACTGGTGACTGAGGAAAGCTCTGGTCCCAGAATTAAAGCTATCGTCCTTGCCTGGGGACTTGCTCACTCAAAGCAATGGTTTCCTTTCATCTTACCCACACGGCGTTTCATCTTCCTGCACACATCTCCAATATCTCTGGGGCTTGTTCACCCTGAACTTCATGTCCCTTTTTCCTTTCACATTTTTGTCACCTTCATGGATAAAAGTGTCCATCCCTTCTTCTGAGCACTCAATCTCTGATATCACCCCAAAAGTTCTCCATCCTCCTTATAGCTAAACTGATCTCTAAGTGTCCCTGCTTGAGCAGGGGGGTTGGACGAGGTGACCTCCAGAGGTCCCTTCCAACCTTAAACATCCTGTGCTTCTGTATCTCTGAAATAGTCCTTCCTGGCTTACAGATAGGTGCAGTGTACTTACACTGATGCAATTGTTGTGATACAAAGTCTTGTACACATATTCTAATTCCTATAAATTAGTAATTAGTGGCCCTCTCAGATCAAATTCTATTCCAAGCAACATAAACTGAAAATTGTTCCCATTCTTCTCAGTACAAACTTATCTTGCATTACCATTCTTCTCAGTTCAAAACTTAGCTTGTATTATCAGAGCTTTTCTAAGCTTTTGCAAAAACTTCAATTAACTTCTAAAATGCTTTTGCAATAGCTTGGCTCAAGCAATCTACATTAGCAATTAGTTTATGTAAACGTTCAGGATACTTTTGTGTTGAGCACAACACACCAAAATAGGAGCAGGCTGAAGCTGGAACAGCTCCTGAACTTGCACCTCAAGTGATTCCAGACTAAGCTAAGCACCTGGCTTTCACAGCCACAGCCTGGGAGAGTTAAATGTCATCTGTGGGTTAAACACAAAGGAGAATATAATGTTGACTCACAGTTTACACTCGCATAGTTCCAAGGGCAACAAGAGAAACCAAGTTATAATAACATATTTGCTGTAAATTCTTTGCTTAGCTCTTCACTGACATTTGCCTATGCTATTAGGTTTTTTCATCGCAACTGGAAAAAGAAGATAAGATTCTTCGCACTTTGTATCTAGTATAGGCCACTGGTCAATTTAATTGAAAATTACAGAGTGGGGTAGGGTAGAAAAGCTAGATCAGTGACTGTAGTAAGTACCATGATCCTTTGATGCTTCCAACTCTGTTCCTCTCGATATACCCAACAAACCTTGTTTAAAGCTATAATTGCAGCAGTGTTTGTTTGTGCAGTGTAGGTATAAAGTAACAGATTGTTCTCAGTCATATGCACATGCACATACGCAGTCCAGCATTGCTGTCAGTTGTATTTCACAGAGCTGTATTGCCTTTTCTCTGACTGGGCTGGCAAGTGAGTAAAGCTTACCTGCTAAAGCATGTACAGTGAAGCTTGTAGTTACTGTGGTGAATGAAAACTTGTCACCATCTGTATCATTTAAAACTACAGCCGACCCTCTGTTCTGTCCTCACCTATCAGGTGTAATTGCTCAGTGATTAAAATCGGAAACTAAATCCTACCTTTATGTGCATACATTTATGTAACTCTTCTGCAGTCAACAGTTCTCGAGCTATTGCCATTTACTGCTCCATGAAAACTTCTTGCCTTTGTTAAAAGGTACAGTGAGCCCTTAATAAATAGTCTTTGTTTTTCCTTTTCCTTTTAGTAAGTGAGCTCCAAAGAGCAGGGATGCTGTCGGAACATTCTCGTGCTATTCTAAAGCTACCAGCCAGGCACCTAAAAAGGGAACGCACATTTTTTTAGCCATTCCTGAAAATATTGAAGTTCAAGGGATTGCACATACAAATAAGAATTATTTATACAAGGAAGGGAGAAAATTTTGGATCTCAAATTCAGGCTTAATACAGCTGAAGAAAGCCTGAAGAAGTAAAGAACAGCTCACAGAAATACTGCTACCAGGAATATCTCCTGCCTCCTCTCCAGCTCACCCCCAAATCCCAGTGCTCTCAAGGACACTGGATTTTTTATCTAATTCATTCTGCTTGCTTTCTTCCATCACTGGTACAGCCAGGCAAGCATTTCTGAAGCCAACATTCTGATGAGGCTGTCATGAGCAAGAATAACATTTGAGCTGTGTAAAGCTAAAGAGACAAGAAAGAATCTGCACCCTAAGGAAAGTTTGTTATTGCGGCTTGCACACAGCTGGAGATGCCATCCCTCCAGTAGCTAAAACAATTTAATTAGCCCTCACTTGAGCCATGCCGTTATTACTTTGGTCCTTGATGAAACTGTTTCACAGCATTCTCCCCTCAGTGTTTACTTTAGTGCATTACTGCTAGGAGGAGTATTTTTAAAGCATTTCGGGTCAGCTTCCTGTTCCTCCTCTCCAGATTTTGAGGAATGCTGAATAAGTTGTTCTTATCTGTTAAACTCATGTTATTGCCTCTGGGTTACAGCGGTTACTGTGTAAACTAACAAAGCCCAGTTAGGCAACTCAGGCTCATATTTTACACATGACAGTCAGATCTAATGAAAGAGCAAAATAAATCATAGAATCACAGAATCACATAACACTTTGTGTTGGAAGGGACCTTAAAGATCACCCACTTCCAACACCCCTGCCATGGGCAGGGACACCTCCCACCAGTCCAGGCTGCCCAAAGTCCCGTCCCACCTGGCCTTGAACACTTCCAGGGATGGGGCATCCACAGCTCCTCTGGACAACCTGTTTCAGTGCCTCACCAGCCTCACAGTAAAGAATTTCTTCCTAATATCTAATTTAAACCTACCCTCTTTTAGTTTAAAGTCATTACTCCTTCTTCTACCACTACAATCCCTGACAAAGAGTCAGACCTTCTCTTCTCCAGGCTGAACAACCCCAACTACCTCAGCCTGTCTTCATAGGAGAGGTTCTCCAGCCCTTTGATTAAATCTGCCAAAATGTCATTTTCATTAAAAAATTCCATCTACTATCAGAATCCTGTCTTTGAGGAAATTGATGGGGCTGAAGAAATGACACCAGACTTTTACTCTCCAGTTCATTGCTGCTGATTTTACCATCATCCAGCTGATCACTGGTGACAGTGGTCTAGCACGCCCTCTGACAGGTAGTCAGTCCAAAATCACTGTGAAACTGGTAATGATAGCCTTTCCATGAAAATGCTCAGCCCACCAGGTTACAGTTCAGATTGATTAGGGAGGAGGTGAGAAAAGTTCTGGATAAAGTTGTTCTGGGGATATACAAGGGATTTTAGCTTCCAAACATGTCTGGTTTAATTCATTTCACTTAGCACCTTGCTACTTTTGGATGTACAAACTCAGAAATGTTTGTTGCCTTTTTATACTGCCCATTAGCCAAATAAATAACCAAACCCAAAGACTGCTTTGAGTTTTCCCATCCTCCTTTTTTTTTTTTTTCTGTTAGAGCTGTAATACTGAATGCAAATTAGCTTAATATATTTTAAGCAAACTGTAATTTCTCAGAAGTGACCCCCCCTCTAACACTATCTTTGCTTTGGAGTAAAGGGATTCTAATCAATGAAATACACTCACAAGTGGTTACTTTTGCAAAAGCCCCTTGAGCTTCTGAGGTTCACAAGTACATTTGTAAGTTCAGCCTCACCCAACTCAGCCATATGGAATCAACAGGGCTCTGTAGATCCTTCCTGAAGTGTATTAAAGCTTTTTTTAAAAGACAGAAACCCATGCAGAGACTGAACTACATGAATTTGAAGTGCAGTCATTATCAGGCTGTTTGCACTGGATATTTGAAAGATACACGTGTCCCATTTTAGAAAATTAAAACCAGGGTTTAAGATATTGCACTTTAGGATATTCCTTTTCACTTCACACTCCACTGCCTTTGATCTTTATGCACTGCTCACCTCTGTATCGTGCACGAACATTTCATGTATACCCTTCCCCACTGTTGTATATTTTTAATACAATTGTGGTGCACTTTGTATCCCACGGGAGTTCAAATTTGCTTTGGGTTAGGCATAAGCACAATGCCATGCTTCTGGTAAGGAAGCCACATCACAGGATATCGTCTTCATGCTGGTTTTGTTTTGGATATCAGGGCACAGACAAATAGAGTTGGCAAAGCATAATCAAATTATGACGTATGAAATCTCCTGGGAGTTTTATGAACCAGCAAAATGAGTTTATTCTAGTTTAGTACTTGAGAGACCATGTGCTTCTGAAACAGTCAGAGGGTAAATTTAGCATCTCATATGGAAAAATTGTCAGAGTCAGTCAAAATACATTGCACCTAGTGGTATTCTTAACATAGGCATAACAGGTCATAGACATAGCCATAAGTCAGTGAATAGCCTTCCCTGTTTAGCTTCATTGTCTGTAAAGTACTTTGATATTTTGAGAGGAAATGCAGCCTGGAAATGCACTGCTTCAGCTCTAAAATAGTACATGGGATCTGATTTAACAGAGCACATAAATCACTTTTGACAGTATAGGTTTGTACCATGATAACATTACGGAATATGTGATTTTTGCTTTAAAAAGCAGGGATTAAAGATGAGCTGATCAATTAATAAAGGTTATAGCTCCAAATGAACAAATGAACCTGAATATCAGTGGCAAGCACTCATGAAAATTTATTTATGGGACATCTGGCATTCCCTAAACGTGGGCCGTGGATACCAGCATAACTACATGCCTTAGTCTTTCATTGCATCCAACCACTGACAGTTTCAGTTGGATATTTCCAATACAAGAATGGATAGACTTCTCCCTTCTTTACATTTACCAGAAAGGTGAGTTAAATAGGCACAGTATGAAGTTTTTGATAGATTTTTTTTTTTCAAAGAGAAGGGAACATGGCATATATCATCACTCTTTCTCCCTGTATGCTAGGGAAGAGGTAGTTAAGAGTGGATAATTCAAATCTTACCAAAACCCAGAGAGCCTGGGAACTGGAATTAAGGTGGAAAACAGTCCTGAGCCATCAATCTTTGGATCCATCCAAGATCTAAGGACTCCAATTTCCTAGGTGTTCAATTAGTTATCCATCTAAGCTCTTTTTTTTTTAATTAAAATTCTAGTTAAAATTTCTCATTATTGGTAAATGTTAACAGATATTAGTAGGCACAATACAAGAGCATTGTGTTGATTTGTGACAACCAGTTTTTCAATATCCGGTATCTGAGTTAAAAAAAATGAGATGAATGTTGTCTTTTCTGTAGAGTGGGAGAAGAGGAGTAAGAATTATTAAGACCATTTATTTTAAAAGGTTTGTAATGGAAATTGAAACTGCTCAGTGCCATATTTCAGACACTTTGATGGAGTGTGTTCTACTAAAATTCCTTGTTGAAACATAATTTTTCACAAACATTATTACTTTGCTGCTGTTTTGCTGTATTTCTGCTGTTCTGGACAAAATCTTGTAGTCTTTCATGGGCTGAGACCCTGCAACCTGTTGGTTTGGGAACTGGAATTATTATGATGCTGCTGCTTTGTTGTTAGGGCATATAGTCAATACTGAAGCCCAGAAAAGCACTAGTGATAACCCATGTTTTGACAGCTTGTCAATAATCCTGGCATTATGATCAAAAGGGTTGTAGTAGGACTTATAATCTGTGTCAGGTGAACAGAGAGACTGACCTCACTGAGAATAGGGTGGGGAAAAGAATCAACTGCTATTGCTAAGAGGTAAGCCAAAGGCAACAGATTGGCAAAATCATACCAAAACAATTAAAGCAAACAGATCTTCTAAAATGTACAGCCAACAGGTTACTTAGGGGAGAAATAATTAGTCATTACATATTGTGTTTTCCCACCTGGTCACTTTCCAAGGAAAGTGAAAATAAAATCTTCAGAGTTTTATTTAATATTTCATTTTAACTGTTTTGTCTGCCTTTCACCACCACTATCACATCCCACAAGTCTTTGAGGAATACACACAGCAAAACTTTATTAAAAAATGATCCATGGTTTGTACTTATATATTAATATTTAAGCCGATTTCAGCCAGCACTGAAGAGATAGCAGCCCAAGTGGACAGGACATCAGGAATTAAAAATATCTTGCAGAAGCCCAGGGATTCATGGGAGCGTGGTATAGGAATAATCGAAAATCTTCTCTACTTAAGATCCTTTATATTATATTTGCATCAACACTTGCCTCATAAGCCATTGTGCTTTGGGGTGGAAAATTCTTTGATTTTCATGAAGGAGGAACTTGGAGCCATCTGAAGCCAGTGCTGTTCAGTGGTGGGCACCAGGAAGGGGACTTGAGTTTAGGCTTCCCAAGGCATCAGCATGCCTAACTTAGCTCCTCACAAGTGCTTATTTGTTTCCTTTGCCTTCACAGAGAATGGCCTTTTGAATTACACTCATGTGGTCTTTTGAATCACAGCTTAATTAAGATGTCTAAGTAGCCTTAGCAGACAGTACAAATAATACATTATACCCCACTGTAATTCCTCAGAATATTACATCAATTTAATTACAGTTCACCTCACCCTCCTTAAACCTGGCTAAAAATAATCTTGCTTTCATTAATAAGGGAATTTACATGGAGATTTTTGTGTCTGGATGAGGGTTTTTGTGGTGAACAGTGGGTGACGCTTAAAGTCTTATTCTATTTCAGCAAAGTGCTTGAAAGGCTTAGTAATTAGCCAAACTGAAAACACATAAAAGGAAATTAAATAACAAACAAGCAAATGGAACAAATATCTCCTGGCAACATCATTAAGGAACCGCTTCTCACATGAGAAAAAGGCCATGCAAATGGCAAATGTGAATCCAGGCTGGATCAGGCAATATGTTTGAAGTGGAAACAAGGAAGTGCCAATGACAGCATCCAAGACACTAAGAACACCTTATTTGGAATATTGTAAAAAACTTGGGTCAGATAAATTTGACACACAAAAAAATCATTAAATTGAGGGAAGATGCAGCAACATGCTGCTAGGGAGTTTAGAAGGGTTTTACATCTGTCTTGCAGGACTAGGCTTAAAGACAGTTCTTTGCTAATCTTAAGAAAAAAAAAAATCTGAGCACAGTATGATTTTGCTCTGTGAATATTCTAGGAATAAACAGAAAAGAGGGAGAGGAAAGATTTAAGCTATAAAACAGAGCCAACCCTCTTGGCATATTAGTGCAGGGCTTTGGATGGGGTGTGATATTCCACATTGTATCCTCTAGCAGAAAAGAAAAAATAAAAAAAGTAAAAAAAAAAAAAAAGAGTAAAAAAAAAAAAGTAATCAGCCCAAATACTGCTGGAAGTGTTGCCTAACGATGCTGCAGTCATGTGAAAACCAGGCAGGCAAATTGCCAGGGCCACTCCAGTGTTCCCGGACAGTGAATCAAGCTGCATGCAGGCAGCACACCCAGCAGATCCCTCTTAGCATCCATTTTCTTCTAGATCCAGGAGCTGACACAAGCAAAGTAAAAACCTTTTCATGTAACCAACTTTTGTACTAATCAAGCCCACTTTCTTCAAAATGCTGCAAGTTTTAATTTTTGTAAGCAGGCTTATTATTTTAAAATATAAGTTTAGTGACTTACTGCTTCAGAAGACCATTAAGAAGTTCTGTCAGCAATTTACTGTTGAAGAGGTAGAAAAGAAAATCCACCTGTCATCTTTTTTAGGATGACAGGCTGAAATCAGTAATCTCAATTTACACTAAAAAGTTGTGAGGCTTACACAGACTCAATTAAAGCTTTCTAAAACCGATAGAAACACAGCCCTCTGCAACACACAGATTAGCTCTCATTGGCCTTGGAATACCCCACTGTGTTCAGAAGCCAGCTACTTAATCGGGACTAAAATTGTATGATCTATTGGATCCTCCTGCATAATCATACTTCAGATAATTGTATTGAAAGAGAAATCAGAGAGAGAGGCAACCAGCTAGACAATCAGAATAGTATTATTATATGCAATAATAACTGCATGTTGTCACCTCTACAAAACATATAGTACCAACGTAAAAGGTACTATATTTTTTGGTCTAGCCCCAAAAAATACTTTGTAAAGTTGTACAAGTCAAAGAAAACAAAACCAAAAACAAACAAAACCAAAAACAAGCCAGGCTTCTTGCAGAAGTATGTCTATACATTATTTGTCATGTTAAAGTATCTCCAAGTCTATCAGTAGAAATGTTTGTGAACCCCAAAGCTCCATGAAGCTGAGCATAATTCATTCATATATCTAAGCCGGAAATTTTATATTGACCATTTGTCTTCACTGCTTAAAAAAATAAAAAAAAATTTAAAAAAATGCTATTTGTCCAACAGAAATTCAAAGGAAATGGAAGAAAAAGTCCCTTCTGATTCTGGTGGCCATTCACAGACCAAGACCTCCAAGGTAGCAAATTGCCACAAGAAAAACTGATCGGTTTGCTCCATAAGACACATCAGCCCAAGAGATCCACCTGCCAGGGCTTTACAAACAGGGACAAAGGGCTGTGTTACTCCAAGGCTGTCGCTAACCCATCGCGTGCACAGGACTGGAAGCTGCGGGCTCCCTTCTTCCCCTCTACCTCTGCTCAACAACCATGGTGCAAAAAGACCAGATCTGTATGCATACACAGTAATGCAGCAGAGCAATGCCTAACTGAACATGTGTAGACACTAGAAACAGCTCATTTCATGAAATGTAATTTCCTCGCTTTCTCTGTGTGAGCCGAAGAACACAGACGGACTGGATTAGGCACCCCCCGTTTGCCTGACTGTTATATCTGATATATCACGTTATGTGGCCAAGGGGGCCCTCCCAGCACAGCCCTGAGCACCCCGCCAGCCAGCGGGCAGGTCACACACACTGTGGGGTTCTGGGCTGCCCTGTGACAGCAGGGACATTGGCAGGCTGTGCCACACTTCTCCTGCTGGTGGCATTGCGGACATGCAGATGGATATCAAGTAGCATGGAGTATTCTACCCAGGCTCCTGAAGAAACAACAAATACGGTTTTCTCAAGAAGGAAATGTCTGCCGTCCACTGAAATGTGTTGCTGAGTGGCTTGTAACCCTGACTAGAGCAGCAGAAGGAAATGCAACGGGTTTCCTTGCTGGGCTCCCTGCAGGCAGGCTGACAAGTCCTCACCAGCTCCTGTCTACACAAAGAGGACAGTGAGTTTACTGGTGTGTTTTCTGCCCTTGATGTTTATTTGAGTCTCTTTCATTTGCATCCATAGATTTCATTTGTTGTTGTTGTTTTTAACTATGTTCTTTGAAATAACTTATTTATGACCTTTGCATGTTAAAAACTGACCTTGGAAATGAGAAATATATTCAGAAACAGGATCAGATTTTTTTGTATGTGAATTTTTAAAAGGAAAACAACACCAATAAAAGTAAAATGCTTTGAATCTGGGTCTGTGTTTCCCGGGACAGGAACATGTTAGAAAGAATGTTCTGTATGGAAACCATTTATGCAAAAGTATAGTTTTTGATTCTACCTATGCAGGGGTTTTCAGGAAAATAGAAATGCAGGAAACCCTGCAATTGAATAAATATTTAAGATTGATGACACATTTCAGATGAAGAGGGAATCGATAGTTTAATCATTCTGTCATCCTTGGCTGAATTCCTTCTCTAACTGCAATAACGCTAATGCTGAGCCACAATACGCAAGAGGCAGTAGGACTGACTTTGCCAGTAGGAGGCCTTGCATTCGAGTCCTAGGAGTGACATTCATCTGAATTTTGCTTCTTTAACCTGGAGATACTACACAGGGAAACTATAATAAACTCCTCTGCTATGGATTGTTTAACAATCAGAAAAAAAGAAATGAAAAAAAAATTAAAGACTTTCTCATTTGCCTAATATTTTCACAGCCAGTAAAATTACTCTGATGGAACTCCCCTACACAATGTCCCCGCAGGAAAGAAGCCTCACACCCTACAATTTAAAATGTTATCCCAAAAGTATAAACATTCAATTTTTCTCTGCGAAAGGAACTGTCATATTTTCTAATCCATCTCTTTCATCTGTCTGTAGTGTCCCATAATCACTAGGCTAGTAATCACTGGGACTCGTACTTTACTATTCCTGAAATTTAAATATTTTAATATAAACAGTAAGCACTTAACTAGAAGATCTCAAACAGCCCACTAGAGCTGAATACCTTATTGCCACTGATTAGAGTATTGGCTATGAGACAGAGAATTACTCTTTACCTGAAAACAAGCAGAAAAGGAATTTGAACTTGTTTTTTTGCGTCCTCTGGTAACATGAGGCTGCAGACTGAAAGAGGATAACTTCAACACCCGCTTATCCTGGTTTGGATGAAGCCTTATTTTTCAAGTTTCCAAGCACTTTTGTCAAGTGCTTGAAAATGAAAAAAAAAAAAAAAAAAAAAAAAAAAAAGAGAGAGAGAGATTAAATTAAGTTTTGTTCATATAGAAACAGGTATGTTCATCATCAAATTTTCATTTGCCTGGAATTGATTTGAATTTTTCAGTTTGGCTCAATACAGAAAACCATAACCACATTATTTTACCTCATTTGCAGTGAAAGAAGCTTACAATTGATGATGGGAAAAACACAATGAGAGAAAACTTTGGCACTGAAAGACAAAGTGTCTCACATAGCTGGGTTGGAAAGAGGAAGAATTCAGTTTTCTTCATTTCTATTCTAGAATCTTCCTCAATAGAGAAATCTCTATATCTTCGCACTCTCTACTAGATGAATGGACACCCCTGAAAGCAGCGACTGGATCAGAATCAATATATATATGTATATATATATATATATATTTTTATTATTTTTTTTTCTAGAGAAAAAAAATACTGTTTAGGCCCTCTGCTGTTTTGGTCTAAAATGTAACAATAAAATATATATTTCTTCTTTCTTTTCAGCTATTGTTTCAATCTTTGGGAGAAATACAGACCTCCAACAAGACTTCTACTATAACTTGTCTGTTTGTTCTCCATAACTTATACCTGTAACAGCTACAGTGGCTATCATGCTTTAATATTAAGTGTTTCAAGTGATATCTTACAATATTCCTTCTTTCTGTGGGGGAGCAGGTTAGTCCTCTTGTGAGATGCATGGGTGGAGAAAATGGTTAACTATTACCAATAATTACACTTCAGTAATTAATTTTTAATCTGTAGATGCAGTACTCAAGAATGATCTCTATTCAAATTGTTGTGTTTGTTATTTTTTCTTGTACTAACAATAACATGTTAGAGTCACCAAACAGATTCAAAGGCGATCATCACCCATCTCAAATGTTAATGAATCTACATGAAAATCTGGCTGTTTACATAGATATATTGGGAAAGGAGTGATTAATGCTAGTAAGCTAGGCAGGTAGCTTAATTAGCTGGGAAGAATTCTGTCTTGAAATGTCTCATTAATTTGTTGTGAGCAGCTATCTCCAAAATGTATCTATTAACACTACAAAGGAGTGTATTCAAATGTGACACATACAGAACCCAGGACAGTCTCAGCTAGGAAAGTGTTTTCAGTAACCTGATTGGAGCTGGAAAATGCTTTTATGTAGTCTTTGACAATCCAGCGTGTTTAGTAAATTTTAGGCATCGGCAATTCAGTGAGAACAGGAGATGAGCAGATCCTGAGGGGTCACCTCTGAGCAGGGGTGTAGGAACCAGCCTTGGATGCTCTGGAGAAGGCACACAAAGACCTCCTTCTGCTTCTGAAGTCATTCCTGCAAAGAAATTCATCGCAGTGATGCCCAAAAGATGCTGCTGCAAAGGGCAAGCATGTTGACAGGTAGAGAGAAGAAGACAGGCTTTTCCTCATAGTTTGAGATTCCCAAAAGAGGCCAACAAACAGCCAGCAGCCTCCTTCCTCAGAACTGATCTATTCCCTCCACCAATATGTATTACTCTGTGCCTTAGCTTCATCAGCCAGACAGGTATTGAGGTGATGGGGTCACCCAGCTGACAGCTCACAAAGTCTTATTCTATTTTTTTTCCCTTCCCTCTAAGTTACTGTAACAGCCAGAAAGTATTTCTCTGTTTTGTCCCTTGGAGGAAGAACATGTTGAGCACCACAAAAAAGTGAAAGAAAAGCTCTACGGGCTGCTTTAAGTGAGCTAAGCTTCTCCTGAAAAGAAAATAAACATATTTTGACCTGACAAAAACAGCTTTAATGGATCAAGGGATTTATAGATTTAGGCTACGTCAAACTTGTTAGGCAGCTGGCTGCCGCAGCATGAAGCAGAGCTCCCTCCAGCCTGTACACCAGCTTTCCTTGCTTTTCTGACATGGGACAGGGCAGCAGGATGTCTGCCTTGGATGCATGAAGACATGGCTGCATGCCACAAGGCGTGTGTAGGTGTCACGGCTAAGCTCTCATGTCCGGGAGTGACACAGATGGCCTCAGAGAGGTGTTATGAGACACTGCAGCCCTCTGTGAGCAGCTACCCGCATCCCTGAGGCTGTCCCTTCTCCTTCCCTCAGTGGCACTGGGGACACTGCTCAGGCTGAGGAGTTTCAAAGACATGTTTTTGCCACTCCTACAAATCCATCATTATATATGGCCTATCTCTTCTGTAGCTAGTGAGCGTTATTCTACAAGCTTACCTTTCAGACCCCATATCCAGAATTAACCTCGCCGGGAAATTTTCTTTTTACCACTGAAACCTACCTAAACACCACATCTCCAACAGGCACCATGAGGACATTGGGTTTGGAGACCAAGATAACATCCACTTTATCATGACATATGATGGCAGAGACAGAGACACGTCTAGCACCTTTGACCAGGTAAAGATACTCCAGTAGAGGACTTGCCAGTCACAGACACTCCAGAGAACACACAAATTGTTTTGCTGCCATCGCCATTCACACCACTCCAGGGAGACAGCCAGGACTCCACATCATTAGGATTATTAAAACGTGAAATTAAAATGTTACTCTGTCCCACGTAAACGTTGTTACAGTACAAGCTGTTACAGTAGAAGAAGATGGTGCTCACAACAATAGTTGGGAAACACGCTTCAGACCAGCATGGAAACGCAACACGGATGACTGATCCCATGGCAAGGAGGAGGGAGGAGGTGTCAGCACTGCTACCAGGGCCTGGGAATGGGGCAGGTGCTTCTTTTCAAAAAAAATTAAACAGGGTGCTCTAAATTACATCAAGCACAGATAAACATGCCTCCAGCAATTATGCATTTTATGGCAGAACTCCCCCTTAAAGTGCCTCAAACTGTTATATATGCAGCTAAATAGGATAATTTGGCTCTCATTTTTACAGGAGCACAAATAACAGAGTTTAGTGCAAGGCAGATGTGCCGTACTATATAGTCACCATTCTATCTGACAGGTTAATATAGCCAAAATTGTCCACTCCCCCACCACACACATATGCAGGGAGGGAGGGACGGCGCTGATGTTAGTTGTTGCTAACAGAGCTGCAGTATGTGTAGCTTAAACAAATTCACAGCACTAGAGCTAGATACATCTTAGTTACTTCTCCATCTGCTTATGTTTTGAGCAAAGGTTGATGGTGTTATGAAAAATCCTCAAATTAAAAGTCATGTTGACAATTTGTAACAATTGCTGCGTCCTATCTAAGGAAGCCAAGAGCTGCCTCTGCTCTGCAGTAATTGTGCATTTGGGTAGAGCCATAGAGCAAGGGTCCATGTTATGGCCCTTCACCATATACATAAATATTTTTTCCTGTATCACCCACCCAGAGTTATAGTCTTGTTCAAATCTGAGAGACCAAAAACACTCAGGAAAAAAAAAAAAAAAAAACAGGGAACAGATAATACCTAATGACCGATAATACCTAATGAGCCAAGAAAAACAGTGTCTGTCACCTTCTGGAATAATTTATGAAGTCCAACATACAGGTTAACCTCTGGGGGTCTCTAACTATTGGAAAAGTAATGAGATCCTCAAAGCTGCCTGCTCATTTTGTTCTTTCACTCACAATGGCTTCAGCAGCTTTGGATGTCCAGCACTGCCCAGGCTTAGCTGTACTCTAGGCAGGTAAAGAGATCTGCTTATAAAATGGGATGAACTGTACAAATTACTATTTGAACCCAGTTTTGGCTTTGTTTTTTGTTTGTTTTATGTCAGAATTCAGGTAAATAGGGGTGCACTAAATTTTAGATAAGTCAAATACATTTTCTCCTTTTTTTAAACATATTTTATGGAGGAAAAAGAAATACAAAACTAACTAGGAAGCATGTTACAGTCATGAACAGGTATCTATGACTGATATGAAGCAGTGCAAGACGCAGCACGGTCCATATATCAGGATCTGGATCACGGCTGGTGCTCCAAGGCCGTTCAGATGGGGAGTATCCTCCCCTCCCAAACCATGCAGGCACAGGGCTGCCATGGAGGGCACTGTCCCTCTGATGTCCCCCCTGCTCCTGATCATAGCTGGGAGCAGCAGGGAAAGGACAGAGCAAGGCCAAGCTGCCGCTGGCAGGGTCAGGCTCTGAGCTGAGGCCCAGAGCAAAGCTGTGTCCCTATAGTGGGTTGTAGTGCCGTGCTGGGGGCTCTGCACTCCATCACTGGACTTTTGGATGTCCTTCTGGCTATTTTGCTATCCCTCTTTTCCGTTCCCACAGCACTGCCCTAGACCAGTTTTCTCCAATGACAGAAAAAGTGGAAAAAAAAGAAAAAAAAAACAGGAAGGAATTATGCCTTTTGAGTTTTTCTATGCCTCCTAAATTTACTAATGTTTGATGATTTGTTGCACAAAAAATTAGGTTTAAACACACAGTTTAGGACTAAAATGCTTGTGATACGTGGTATTTACACTGCACCAAAAGCAGTGATATACTTAAACCAGAGAACAATCAAGAAGCACCAGAAAACAATCTCAGCTATAGGGGTGCGTGGGGTGAGGGTACATCCACATTCACACAGCCACGAACATGCACACGGATAAACACACCTATAGCCTGCTCAATTAAGCAAACAAATTGCATCATGAACTTTATTCTGGCAGGAAATCTCTAGAATTATCTGTAAACTGGAGACCTGCAGTTAGCCTGAGCAGCACAGAAGCTGATGGGATGAGAGATGGGGCTCACACCTGGAGTCAGAGGACAAGTTTTAGCACTGACCACAAGGGAAGCTGCAGCCATCACTTTTGAATAGAGGTCCATATTTCTCATGACCAGGCCATCACATGCTTCTTCAGTATTCTGCAGCCAGCACTGTACGTTCCAGGTAACTGCAGTAAGTGTACCACTCATTAAGTTATGCTTCCCAATTCACGACTTTCCTCACTGATTTTCAATAAAGGAGCTCTCCTGTGCTGCATTTTACACCTTGGTAAAATGATGCACCCCGATAAAACAGAGGTGATTATGGTTTGGTGGCACTCTTACAGTTAGTTTTGCAGTAAACAAGGTGCAAGAACAGGCACAGACAACATCATTGAGTGGCAATGGCAGCAATCTCTACTCATATACTACACGACATGAAAGGGTTCCTTGGCAGACACAAAGACCTCAGTGACAGCTACAAACCCTGTCTCTTCATATCATACCTGCAAGTGTATCTGCACATTTTGATGGCTCTCACAAGCTTTCCAGAATCACACAATTATCACCACTCAGAAATAGATGTGCTAATGGTGCATCTCAAGAGAAAGGCGAGGGTAGTCGGTCTTAGCTGTGGTAGTTCAGTAATAGATAAAAGAATTAGAAAGCATTGAAAAATAATTTCCAGCTGGGAGCTTCAAAGGATCCTAAGGGGGTTAGGTGCTTGTATCTCATTTAAATTCAATAGCAGGATGAAGCTACTTTGAAAATCCCAGCCTTAATTATTGAAGTAAGAGGTACTGCTGTGAAAACTCAGGGAGCACAGTGCTGTTGAGTATAGGATGCATTTTACCACAGCCTTTTTTTCAGATTAGAATTATCCTGTAATGACAGTGATTAATAATCATGAGACAGCAATTAAGCTTGTATTTACAGAAAATACAAGTGCAAAAATGGTGACAAGGGAAACAGTACTACTAAATGACCAGTCCCACTTCAAAGAATTTCAGAGGTGAAATCTCTGACTTTGCACTGACTCCAGCTTTAACTTGTAATTGCAGATTTCCTGAAAGCTGAGATGATCTGCATCTCTCGAAGCAGTGGGAAGCCTGAGCAACTATCCTTCTGGAGGTTTTCTATGGGAAAGAGTTAAGTTTGATTCATAGAAAAGTGAGGACATGCTGTCTCTACTTTCCCTGTGAGTAAGTCTTTCAGGGTTCTGTCTTTACTGGAGAACAGAGAAGCATTCAGTAGAAGACCCCAGCAAGACATAGAGGCATTCGTACGAGTCACTGTGGTGTGCTGCTGGATGAAGCAGGTTACAGGAGAGAAAGGACAGCAGACACATACAGCTACTCAGTTCCCTCAACTCTCCCGTCACTTCAGGCACTGCAGAGGATAAGAGGTAAGAATAATGCCAAAGTTTTCCTCGGTGGTACAACAAACACACAGCACCTCAGCCAGGGAGGTATGGGGGGTTATCTATACCTGCTCTTCAAGTGACTTGCTGATCCCCAAATACCTGTGCCTGTGATGAGGGAAAGCATCTCCTCAGGAGAATGCAGCAGGCATCCCCCTTAGTCACGGTGATGGTTGATGCTCTGGGCAGGGGACCTTGAAGAGGACTTGTCGCTCGGCGGCACATGAGGAAAGTATGAGAGCCAACACTGGTAGATTAGTTCACTGACAGGGAAGGAAAGAACTGAAACCCTCCCATCATTTTGGGGGGAAGGACAACACTGACACGTGCACTTCCAGACTCGCACTGCCAATTAGATATGATGGCAAAGGCACGGCCCACCTCACCAGCTGCTGTGTGGCTCCGTGCCAAGCACAGGCAGCTGACCTCATGGTCCTGTCCTACCACAGGACACGGTAGTTGGAATTAGACGCATGTCTCCTGTCTTTCCTTGGAGCTGGGCATGGGACAGGCTGTTTATTTGACCTACCCAGAGCCTTTCAGACTTACCTCTACTTCTCCTCTTCCACCACGTGCCATCCCCACAGGAAGCTCAGCTGTGTGGCTGACCGGAGGGCTGTGCCAGCTCGGAGGGCAGGCAAGGACCCACCACATGCCTTTTCTTTCCAGCATCCCCTGACCTGCGTCGTTGCCAAGCCCTCCTGGTATGCAGCTACAGATTTTCAGCATAATGGTGCTGCTGGCCAGGAACTGCTCTCCATCTCCTCTCCTCCCATTACAGGCATGGTCCCACGTACCAGAGAGGGCACAGTTGCCCACCAACCTTCACAGACTACAAGGAGGGAACAAGTGACTCGTAGGGCATATTAGCCGGCATGTCCTGAAAGTCATCACCAGACAGGCATGTGATAGGTGTCTATGTGCAGCTGAGATTCCCCAGCTGACTTGCTGACAACAATCTCTTGTTTCTCAGACAATGCCAGGCAGACACAGTGGAAGAGATTTTTTATTTTATTTTATTTTTTTTATATTATCGTGCAGGACAAGTAGCATAAGGATCTTTTGCAGTAACAGACCCACGGGAACAGCTTCAGAGAAGGGAAGGGAGCAGAGCTGTGTCTGTGTTCAAAGCAGCAGCAGTTACCCTGTAAGAAGGTCACAGAAATAAATAGAGGGATCTTCTGATGGCCGCACCTGGCCAACCAACTACTGAAGAGCATGAGATATGGGGCAAAGTGAGTGAAGTAGTCCATAGCGTGAGGCATTACTGAGGATCAGAAATCATGAAGAGCTGGAGGGCACTGAGTTTTGTACTTGTAAGTGACCTCTGCTGAAGTCCACCCTCTCAGCAAGGATATCAGCTGTGTGGCCCACCCCTGCTGCTTGGAATGACCCGGAAGGCTGTAAGTGGAGAGGAAGGCTGTGGAGGCCTTCATGGAGGATTCCGCCCCTCTGCTGACCACAGTGAAGTAACAGCTGAAGCCCTCGTGGAACCACCCATGAGCACCCAGGAGAGGCTATGGGAATTTCACAGAGGTCTCTGCAAAGGTGAGGCATTGACAACTGCAGAGGGTCATTGTTTCCTGGTGCTTCCTTGGAGTTGGCCTCACGGGGTGGCTTCTGGATACTGATGGAAATGCTTTCCACCATAGCACCACACTGGGGATGCACATCAGTGCGAAAAAGTTTGCACAGGAAATTTCTGGACCCCACAAGTGAATGAAGTGCTTTTCCTTCTCAGCAGTAGTGACAGTCACCACTCTGTCCCTGTGCTGGGAGGCTACTGGTTGTTCCCATGTGCCTTGACTGCTGGTAATGTGAGGTCCAGCCCATCTTGGAGAAGGCTGCACTTCAATTCATGACTTTTACATTACATTTGCTTTGCCTTGAAGAGCTAGGAAGCTGGATAAGGTCCGAAGTCTCATCTTCCCACGCCCTCATTCATCTTTTAGATGGAGAATGGAGAGAGCACGCGAAGACATAAACACAGTGGCGTGCCTTAAATTCCCCTTGCTGGCCTTACATCTTTGCATGGCTGGAGATCAGAATATACGTGCCTAGTGCTATATAGACTCATTTAGTATGTGTTGAAATAAATTGTTGCCAAATGTTAAGATGTCTGAAACGGTAAGAGGTATCTATTTGAAGTCAAGCGTATCACACTGAGACTCCTGGTAAGAAAACCGTGGATCTGATAAGCTTTGTATTACCTTTGTAAAACTTGAACCAGGCCCTGGGGATGTTTTCTTATGTTAGACTCTCTAAGATTAATAAAACTGGATGCGGTGTACAGTTCAGAGGTCTGGAGGCAAATCCTATGTTTGCAAGGAAGAATAAATAAAATAAATATTGTGTGAAATAAATATTTTATAAAATAAAAATTAATAAAAAGTAAAAGAATTTGTTTCTCATAACACTAACGTGTCTTAACATTTATTCTGGAATGACTCCGAGGTCTCCTACATTTCAATTTCCTGGCCTATAAGCAACATGATTAATTTAAATAGACAAATAAAGAACCAAGTGGCAAATCACAATTCTTTTGAAGTTTACAGCTAAGTCTGCTGAATCAGTATTAAGCTGCTCCTGCATTTCAATTAACTCTTTGAGAAGCCACTGCTTCGTGGAGACCCTCTGTAATTACTGATGTGAATGACTGAAATTCCAGAGGTGATGAAGACCTTTTAGTTAATTGATTTTGAGGCTCCAGCTAGACAGGCCATGCAAAAAAGGAGAACATATCCCTGGAAGTGTTGATAAGTAGCTTAATCTTCAAGGCTTTCTAGTTTTACTTTTAAAAAGAAAGAAATGAATAATAATGTTTGTTCTCAGAATTCTTTTGAGGAGCAGCGTCTGCAGCTGAAACAAATGTCTGAGTAACTAAAAATAAAATCAGTGACCTCAGCAGCCTCCTCTAGATGCAATTCTAAAACAGCACTGACCTGAGTCTTTTTACTTGCAGATTTTTAACTGCATGAAGACTGCCTCTTCCTTATTCTGTCATTGCTCTAATGAAACAAAACCGTTTGCAACCCCTTTTCTATACTGAATTAAGTTCATTTGTTAAAAGTGGTGAGGAAAAAAAAGGGAGAAAACTTGCAGTCATGAATGATCTTGCTGATGGAATAGTAGAACCTATTTTATAGTGTAGCAAGAGCACTTATCGCTATTTATGAATCAAGTATGGATGAGAGCAAGGTTCATGTCCCCTCGAGGACATCCAAGTTTTATTGTTTCTAAGTATGCAGGCAGTGTACTGAAGCATTCAGTATTATATGACAGCAAAGACTGTTAATATTTTAGAGCACCTCCTCTCTTGTTTCCATACCTTCCTAGAGTAAAAGGTGATAGAATTTCAGCAGACCTTGAAGTACAAATCTTCACGGTTTCCTTGGGATGTAAATAAGTGGGATTTTCAAAACTTGGTTACTAAATTCCCAAATCTGGTATACACACCAAATCTTGTAAATTTGGGAGAGGAGGGAACTTTCACAAATCAGTAATTTCAAGTAAAAAGCATCCCAGGGAATACTAGTCAAGCTTAAATAAAGTGAGAAGAGGTCAGTTCTGCACTTTAATGCGTTACTGTTTGCTGAAAGCACCAAACTTATACTGTGTTGGCAGATTTGCTTCCTGGGCCTCTAAACCCAGTGCTACCAGTATTCACATGTAGCACTCTTACAATGTCTTTTTTTCTGAGCTTTACTATACTCCTCTATATGGTTAGCATGATACCTTCCATTCTCAAGATACTGTCAGATGTTAAAATTGCTAGATGAGAGGGCTCAACCAGTTAGCCTACACACAAACCCACAGGATACCCTACAGGATATCTGCCAGCCCCATACATACATCCTGAGTATTCTCATACTCGGGAGTGTCCCCCACGGTATTACACATGTACATTTGGACAGCCAAGCTGAGTCCCTGTTGTCAACTTCAGGGTGAGCTGAATCACTTTCCAGCTTCCCCTGGATGAATCAGACTGCTTTTGCCTGGCTCACACGTAGGCAGCTGCAAGTACCTGCTTAGTACAAAGTGTCCGAAACCAGAGTTGAATATCATTTGCATCTTCTGTTGCTTTCATGTACAGCACCTTCCTGAGTAGGTTTAGCTTTCTTAGCTATTGCTTACTCTTCCCCCCCCTCCCCCCACCCCCAACCCCCCACCAGCTTTCTCTGGAGTGGCATTTTGTTTTGGAGAAGAAAACCTTTCATGATGAAACCAGGATATAAGAACTTACAGGTTCTGTTTTGAGCTAGCAATTAGTTTATGAAAAAGGCCTATTAAAGAATTTTCTCCAACAGTTGTAGCAAAAAGCATGCAATATTGTTATGATCTCTTGCTTTGTCAGCCAGTCGATACTAACTTGCTTCTTAAAGCTATAAAGTGAAAATATTAATGACATGCTGAAAAGAGAAAATTGGGGGTATTTTCTGAAAGTGAGCTACAATTTGATTTATTTTGTAATTCACTATAATGAACTGGTTATCTTAGTTCTCAATGAATTAAAGTGACTAAAATTTTTATCAGAACAGTTTATCAAGATCAGTGATAAATAACGTTATTAGACTTAATATTCCAGCCTCATTTGCTTTTCACACAAAAATTCATAACAGCCAATATGACATAGGTGTTTAATAACATTGTGCTAAATCTATAAACACTATTTTTATAAAGTTGGCATGTAATAAAGAAAGGACAAAAAATATCTTGTAAGAAAAGAAGATCCCAGACAGACTCAATAAATGTGTAATTTATTTTTAAAAAAAAAAAAAAGGAAAAAAATCATAACCTTTCAGAAACATCAGAAACAAACAAAAACACTTTTGCTGGAATGGGAATAATGAATAACGATCGTTAATTTTCTTCTCATCCTGTCATTTCTCTCCCATGCTGTTTCCCATTTTAGGGAGGCAATGGAGAGGGTCAAGAGAGGATAGAGGAAGATGAGAAGGAAAGGAAATCCTGAAATACTTAAAAAAGATAACGTTTCCAAACCTGAAGCTTGTAAATTACCTTGAATAATTAAAAAAAAAAAAAGCATATTCTAAGCCTGTAAATGAAAATTACCTTGTCTTTGTGTGTGTGTGTGTGTGTGTGTATTTCAATATTCTGATGTGTTCAAGCTTCTTAATTGGAAATGATATTTACTTGCATATCAGTTAATTACTGGCCCATTAAGTAATTCATACCATGGTCAGATTCTTTCTCATATGGAGTGATCTATTAAATAACTGGAAAAAGTTCAGATGATGTGAATTAAGTTCATTATCATACAACTGATCATTCAGACCCTTTACCAGGAAGAGATCATGGGGAAATATGAAGTGTCTTTCAGTTCCTTATCGATCTTCCCCCTCCTTTCCCTCCTGGGTTTACAGAGCATGGTGTGACATCCATCTGTTTCTAACTGAGTGTTTCAGGATCTGATTTTTATGGAAGACTTTTGCTACATGTCTAGAAACCCCTAAAGCTCTGGCTCAAGTCGGTCTTATACCGCTCTCCCAAGAAAATACCAATTCCAGGAACATAATTTTCCTTTGCCTTTTTTAGACCTGGCTATTGCTTAGAGATGCCTAAAATACTGTCAACAAACCCATTAAATGTGTCCGTGTTAGCAAGGACCTGTCCACTAACCTATGAGCAGAGGCATCCATCTGGCCACACAACCACGACACCTTTTGACAACATGTGAACCTGAGTGCTGCATAAGGTGGTATTAAGGGTAGGTGGGAGGTGAACACCTCTCGTTCCTTTTTTTTTTTTTTAGCAGGGGCAGGTGAAAGCCCACAGAGACCTTGCTCCATCACAAGCTGGACAAACGAGGCTTCTGGGAAATTTTGGCCAAGGAGATTGATGAAAACATAACAGTCTATACACTGTATAAGATTCCTAATGTCTCCAAAATCTCATTTATAAATTTTAAAGTGCGTGGAGTGGTTTGAATTTATGACAACTTGATTTCTTATGATCAGTGTCAACATAAGCTCAGCCCCGAACTGCAGTAGCTAAGATTTACCCTCAAATTACATACTTTCAGGTTTCCCTGAAGATGTCTTTTCAGCAACACCGGGTATATTCTTGCAGTTATTATTTTTACTGATGCAGTTGTTTAGATTCTTGTAATTAGAAAACAGTTGCATATGAAGCATATGGAGCCTTCTTGGATTCATTTTACCATTTCCACATCCAAAGCCAACTTTACTGCCTATTGAGTTGTGTGGCTCTGTACAATAATCCCATCAGTATATTCAGGCAGGAATATGAAGGCACACATTGACCTTCTTTTATCCAGCACCTCAGAGCTGCTGTTATGTTAAAGACCTATTGGTCAATAAAAAAGTTCATTAAGGTGAGGCTTTCTAAATGGAAACAAGACAGACAGTGCTGTCAGTCCCCATCTCCAATTCCAAAGCAATATAAATATGTTCTTCTCTCTTCTCTTCCTTTTTGCCTCCTCTTTTAGGGGTGATTTCTCTGCTCTTTTGTCCGGCCTCATTTAAGTGGCCAGTGTGAATCTGTGCTCAACTAAGTTCAGGTGTACAGAATTGAAATAACTCAACCCTTTGCTGTAGATCTGCTGCTGCTAGAAGTGATTCCCCCTCAGCCAGGAACTGATTCTTCCAATAAAAGAAAGTCCAAAGTCTCATAAATGGTTATGAAAGACGTGATTTCTTAGTTATTTTCTTTTTCCTCTTCCTTTACTCTTTTACTTTCAAAATTGGATGCAGATCTATATTGTTTTACTGTCAAAAATCAGAAGAAAACATAGTTCTGAAAATCAAAACACTTGAAAAATGAAAGCAATTGTCATTGACATCATTTTCACTCATTTTGACCAGCTCTAGTTACAATACAGTATACTGCGTAGATCTCTGAGATGAAAAAAAATAACCTGAGTGAAGTCCACATTTATCAGTTCATTTATTTCAACCCTATTTAAGTAGATTATCTGACCTAGATAAACTATATAGGTTCATTGTGTAACTTTAGTATGATGAAAGAACAGGTTTATAAGAATACTTTCCATTAATATATCAAGAGATTAAAAGGGCTGGAGCTCAGAAATATAATGTTCCAAAGAACATACCAAAAGAGAAAGTAGAAAAAAAGAGCTATTCGAGTAGATGGCAACAGGTCACATATTAAAACTTCAAAAAGGCTGGCCACTAGGGAAATTAAGAGAAACATTTCAGAAAGCATATGATTAAGATGTGGATAGAAACACTGCAGTCAGCAATGGAAGCTCTGCTCCTGCTTCTTATTTGACTTATATCAGCCTCATTCCAACAGCACAAGGTCATCACCAGACAAAAATGAAAATTTGCCTTTAGTGGACTCCTCTTATTCTGAAATGATAGGAAATTAAGGGGGCCTGGACACAAAGCACATTGCATGGTGCCTTAACCAAATTCTCAATATCATTTTTAGAAATACGGATTTCAACTGTTTGTGGCAGTTTTCCCTTTTTTTTCCCAGCATAAGGGGGAAGGTTTCAATCCGTAATGGTGGCTGCAGGATCCGCTCCCATGCACGTCCTCTAGCTGATCCCATGGACAGCTGGGGGGGGATATATAAAGTTTATGCAGTCAGTGGCAAAGAAGAGCTGTAGAAAATCCCAGGGGTGGGAGGGGTGGGGGAAGGAATAAGTAATTTCCCCTGGAAGAATCCTTAGCAAACTCACAGTTACAGAGGGAAAAGGCTACAGATCTGCCCTTGCATGATGCCATTTATCTCCAAAGCAACAAGACTGGTGGCAGCACTGTTTTTTTGTTTTGTTTTGTTTTTCTTGGTCTCTAACATTAAAAAAGCTTTTGATTGTATTTTTTTTTGATTCCTCAGTCTTTAAAACAGCATCCCTTACATCAGATCCAGTCACTCTTGACAGCCAGTCTGCCTTGGCTTCAGGCTTATGCTTCCCTAAAGAGCAGCATCTTGGCTCATAAGTACACTGACAAGGGGAGGCACCTAATAATGAACTCCACTTCTTTTTTTTTCTTTAAAGAGAGAAGACAATTTTGTTTGCTTCTCTGAGTTGTCTAGGATTCTGCTGAAGTTTGGGCATCTGTTTATCTTCTTTTCTTCTCCTTTATGCTCCTTTCTCCCTCTCTTTCCCTCCCTGAAGCCAAGTCACTGATGCTAGTTTCTAAAGTCCTCCTGCCAGAAGCTTGCCCATCTGTTCAGCAATGTCTCCTTGTAATGATGTTGGCATTAATTTTTTTCTGCATTTTTTTTTTAATGGTGTTCATTAGAAATATGCAATATTTGAATCACAGCCCACTTCACATCAGTGATAACTTGTTTGAGTAAAGCTCTGGAAGGCAGAGTCTCTCTCTCTCTCTCTCTTTTTTTTTTTTGCATTAACTAGGACTTTATTTCAGCAGGCATGGGCAGTGGGAAAGCAGACCTCAGTCACCTACTAGCTGACTGCGTTCTTAACTTGCGTATGCATTAAACTAGGGAAGGCTGACTTCAAAATAGTTGCAAGAACAGAGAGAGTGAGCTGCAGAAGTCAATGAAATCAGATTATTCAATGTGTCGTAATGGACTGACAGTGACTCCTTTTTAAGCACAGTGTTCTTACTTCCTTTGCCTACAATAGTACTCACCAAAGCAGTCCCTTTTACAAAGGAATATTGCAATAAATTCAGCAGTCACAGACTCATAGACTTTGGGATATGTTTTGCTCCCACTGTATAAATATAAATCAGAGGAACTCTATTTTAACTGATTGATTTTCTGTGAGTCAGCATAAGTGGAACTTAACAAAATCTACACCTTTTTCATCCTCTTCATTTTGCAGTTCATCGTTTTCAACCAAAAAATAGCAAATAGTAGCTACTATTACTTTATATATTTAGCATACACTATTCTGTAACTGTTTCCACAAATCCTGCATCACTTTTCAGGAGGAATTTAAGTAAATAACACAGTATATGAAG
Organism: Anser brachyrhynchus; assembly: GCF_964034855.1. NCBI lineage: Eukaryota > Metazoa > Chordata > Aves > Anseriformes > Anatidae > Anser > Anser brachyrhynchus. The sequence continues at coordinate 11,797,285 of NC_137694.1, read as the reverse complement.
TGAGGTCTGGAGGTTACCTGGGTAAGAAATATGTACTCTAAACTCAGAAGACATACACTGCTATCTAGTGGCAAAAACAAGAAGTATTAATACACAGCAGCCCATAACCACCCATAGTTTAAAATAACAGAACCTCTTTCTATTTGTCGATATACATATATATATATATATTAATAGAAAATAGCAACAATCCTGCCTTCAGTGTTTCTGTTGTCATCCAACAACAGTCAGTGTGCATAACTGGAAGTAGACTATGCATTAAATTATTTTTATTGGCTGAAAAATCTTTATAAAATGTGGGATAAAATTGCAAATATGTAATCAGTTTAATTAGAAAAATATATATATTCCTGAGAGAAACTAAATGAAAAGTTATAAAACAAGACATTATTGTATATTTTCAAAAATACTTTAAAAAACACCTGTACTCAGTTCAATTTTGTAAGATTACAGGGCAATTAACCAAATATTTTCCCACACTTTGTAATTGTTTTTGATGATCACTTTTGAGAATGCTTAGGGGCCTGGCTTGTAAAAGGATGTTTTAAGTTTTTTTCAGGGCCAGCAAGTGGCTAAAGAAATTTTTCTTTTCCTACTTCAGCCAGAAGTCTGCAGAGCCATGTTTAATCCCAGCTCTCTGCCAAGTGGTATGTTGATTTGTCATTCTCTGCCCTAGCAGAAGGGATGTTTGCCAGCAGAAACAGCAAAAAAGGGTTTGTATTCCAACATATTTATCCTGCTGCTTGTAATGAGAAGCTGTGTTACTTATCTGATGTCTGTGGCTGCAGACATCAGTTGAAGGTGTTCTGGACTTAATCTCTCCAGTGTTTCCTAAAGCAGCTCTCAGGGTCTGATAACCACGTCTGTTTGATGAATAGCTTTGGCAGTTTGCAAAATTCATTTTATTATATGGCTTATAAAAGATAAAACTTTCACGATGTAACCTACGGACAACGAGCCCTATGCTGAGAGCCAGTTTAAATGAAGTTATACAGATCTGGTTACACATGGTCCTGAAATGAGGCTGTGTCTGGAGGGAGCTAATTAAGGGAGGGTCACCAGGCAATAACTCCTATTTCCCTTTATAGTCAATGGAGAGAAATTTATGCTCCCCAGAAGGAAGGAGGAGGCAGAAATCCATTTGACCTGTTTCACGTAACTGCTTTGAGGTGAGATGAATCACAGCCACAAGCGTCTCATCCTCGGTATTGGTCAGAGAGGGACCCAGCAAGCTCAGCTGTAGCTAGGGTAGAGATGAGTCTTGCCCAAAGGAATCATGCTGAGAACCACAGTGCTGAGAAAAACGATCAGTCATGGTTCAGATTTCAGATGCTGAGGAGAGACATCCCCTCTTATGTCCATACAGAGTGTGGCTGGAGCCCTGAAGACTGGATGTACAAAAGCAGCAGGCAACTGGTGGTGCAAGAGAGATGCTGCTTAGATGGCAAACCTGCTCAGGTGATTCACTGTTCAGAGCCTGCACATCAGAAAGTACAAACCACGGCTGAGCTCACTGGCTGCCATTTATGCACTTGCATAACAGAACTGCATATGATCCAAGGAGTGTGGCAGTTTATCGAGTTCTGTAGACAGGATACTCCATAAATAAAATACACCAGCTTAAAAGCAGCACAGAGATCCTTTTCTAAGCTGTTTTTCCTCTCTTTTGTCCTTGCAACAGCCATTCACAAAATAAATTATCAAGATTTCAAAGAACATAATGCAGTAGTAACATAGAAAAATAGGTGCATAGAAAATGAAATAGATGTAGAAATAATTTCTCAAATCTGAATCCTTGTGCCACACATCAACAGAGGGGATTAGAGACTGACTATTGACTGTGATACAAATGGACAGAAAGGAAAGAGGACTTGTCCTTAACCCCTACACAAATTATCATCGATGAAATTTGTGAACATGTAGTGCAGAGAAATCAAAGCACCACTGTTTCTAATAGACTCCTGTTAGGAGGTTTTTCTTACCCATTTCAGCAGTCTGTAAATTAGCTGTATATTCTAAATTATTCACCTATGTTGCTTCTTTAGTCAGTGGAGAGAGGGAGGCACCTTCAGAGAGGACAGGTATTAGTAGACACCTTTTGTTAAGGTATCTCAGAGTCCCTCTCTGGAAGTGCCCATCTCTCTCCCTTACCTGCAAAGAGAGCTACCACAAGCAGCTGTCCCAGTATTTCCATGAGCTAACAGTGTTGCCGGAAGGGGTGTTCAAGTCTTGAACCATCGATAATGTGTCTCCGTCCCTCCACTTCCATTCCCCTCTCCCCTCCACCTTATGTTTTGGACCATATGAGAAAAAAACAGGGTTAGAAGTGTCCAAAAAATGGCTGGTTTTAACCTGAATCCCTTCCGTAAGCCAGATCACCATGTTCCCACCTGTGCCACCAGCAGAGAGATGGAAGCATGGAGGTAGGAAGCAGTGACTGATTTCAGGAGAACTGCTTACACCTTAATGCTCAGCAGATATTGCCACAAAGTGCAACCTCATGGTGACTGTGAGGGAATCAAATTAAAAGTTTCAATGTATTCTTATTGCAAGATTTCTGGAACAAAGATGCTCTTTTACTCCTATCCGTATACGATGCCTATCCTTCGGAAGGGGTTCCTGGCTGAGAAATTCCAGCTATACTTGATAAATGTCAAATCTGACTGCTTAGAGTGCTATTTGGAGGGCTTTGCTTATCACAATGAAGTGCACAACAGTGCATGCAGAGCAGATTCTACAACTGTGAAAACAGACAACAGGAAAATCAGATCTTTTTTAGATTGATTTCAATGCATATGCAGTGCATTTATTCATTGACAACCTGTGTTCATACCTGTATGGTACAAAAGAATTCTCAATGGCTAAGCCTAAAAACACCTCTTGCCCTCTGAGTAACTAGAATTTTTCAGGCTTTCAGAGGCAGCAGTCACACATGCCTTAAAGACCTTGAATGTTTATTGATCTTGAAATAAGCAGTTCTGGATTTCAAGTTTTGATTTGCAGTTTACCAAGTCCTAAATATAATCGTGAGCACATTTTCACAGAAAATACTACTTTAAATATCCACCTTGTTGTATCAATTGTAATTAAAAGGAATTAGGAGCACTATTCTCTAAATATGTAAACAAGCTGATGCTTCAGATTTTGTCTGTTTTACAACATGCCATTACACTCCTGTGTGTCTGAGTCAGCTATGACATTCTTCGATCGATCCTGAGGCAGAACTTCATAAGGGCTGTTAATGTTTGCGCTGTTGAACAAATATTCTAAGGTACTTGAAATTCCCAAATCTCATCTGTGCGTTCCAGCACAGTGTATACAGAATAATTATGTCAACACTGTTGTATCCCATGTGAATTGTAAGGAGACAGTTTTAATTTATCAGGGTAGAAATATGGGTCTGCAAAAATCAGAAGTATCCAGAGGTGCAGTATTAAGTGGATGTCAAGAATGTGATATCAGGGAGCCCCAAGGACTCTGATGTTATCAGGCTTTTCAAGTACCCCAGTGGTGTGCAGAGCCCAACTGCTTTGTCAACCTACCAATTTCCCTGATGGCCCCGGAACCCAGAGCTGAAATAACAGAAAAAAAAAAAAAAGTCAAGTTCCAAATACATCACAGAAAATTTCAGTTCACATACTCAGGCTACTCTGAGGAAGCTTTGGTGTTCTAGCATAGATGCATTTTATTTTACTTGAAAGTAGACTTCTTTTGCAAACGATAATGGGAAATGCTCTCTTCTGACATCTGCCTGACAATTTTTGAGACAGATTTTCAACCATGGCCAGTGAGGGCTGTGCACAGCTGAGGACAGAAAGCAAAAAGAAGCCTTGTTCAACTTGTCATTTCAAGGCTACTTATGAAGGATCCAGACAGTGAGACACACCTGACAAAAAAAGAACTAGATGCCATCTCTCCCCAACCTAGAGAGGTAACTACAAAGTGCAAGGAAAGAGAGCTTCCTTGGCCCCTTTCCTGCTTTGCTCTGAATAATGGGTCCCTGATTTCCATTTTCCTTTTAATCTGTAATTTCAAACAGATACTAATATTTATATGCCTCTCCAGGTAATGATTTACAGCTGTCAGTTAAGGACAACATGAGATAAAAATGTTTTTCTTACAAGTATGATTATTGTTAAACTAAACACTTGGAAGAGGATGAGTCCCAAAAGACTGGTACTGGCTTTTGGCTTAGTCTCAAACTAAACTTCATAAAATACAAAGGGTATTAAAAGCTTATTGGGTGCTTCCTCTCCGTGTGGTTCTCTCTTGAGATAACTCTTCCAACAGCATCATTTTTTTTTTTTTTTGCGTGAAGCAGAAAAACTTATTTCTGCACTCACTTTTAAGTATTATTAACTCTTCTTTGAGAGTTTTTCTTCAATCAAAATAACAACTCCCCAACACTTCTTTCTTCTGAATACCAAAGTATCCTATAAAATTAGTGTTTTGATTGTTTTTTTTTCATTTGATTGTTTTGTACTTGATTTGGCAAAAAATATGTATGTTATGTGTTATACTAAAAGAAAATGAGTATTTTGTGTGATCATGATCCCTCAGTGTGGGGCATCTGTGAAAACGTGAAGATGCATGGTTTTCTAAGACACATATGTAAGTATATACAAAGAGATGTCCTATACACATTATATAGATATAGATATGCATGGCAATATAAGCCGTCCATCATTTATAGTAAGATTTGTACCCTGCAATTAAGAAGGAATTCAGCTGCACTTTCCTTTTTTCTACTTCCCCCCCAAAAATTCACCCAACTGAACTTCCCATGCTACATCTCATTCACGCAGTTTGTTTGTGTGTTTCCCAAAAATTCATTTACAAATACAAACCAAAAAAATAGAATTGTAAAGTGTTTAAGAAATGACCAACTTGCCTGCTCTGATTTTTTCTATAACTCAACATATCTCCAAAATATTCTTGTTTCTGTTTTGCTGTGGGATTTCAAAGCTATAGGGATTGAATGAGTAAGGAAAGCAATGCCACATAAGCTGATATTCTTGAATGTATACACAAATACTTAAGAAAAATATTAGTAATTACATATTTCATCTGAGCTAGCATTTCTATTAAATTGCCTATTAAACAGTTTATTAGGAGGGTGGTCTTACAAGGAAGCAGTCATGGTGATTTTTTAAAGCTATCCAGTTAAATATATTGGAGGCCAATCACAAGTTGTGTCCCCCAGGGCACAGTACTGGGGCCAGTTCATTTTAACATCTGGCTAAGGGAATCAAGTGCATCCTCATTAAGTTTGCAGATGACACCAAGTTGGGCAGGAGTGTTGATCTGCTCGAGGGTAGGAGGGCTCTGCAGGAGGATGTGGGTAGGCTGCACCGATGGGCCGAGGCCAACTGTATGAAGTTCAACAAGGCCAAGTGCCGGGTCCTGCACCTGGGGCACAACAACCCCAAGCAGCGCTACAGGCCGGGGGGAGAGTGGCTGGAAAGCTGCCTGGCAGAAAGGCACCTGGGGTTAGTGGTTGATAACCAGCTGAACATGAGCCAGCAGTGTGGCCAGGTGGCCAAGAAGGCCAAGAGCATCACAAAGAGCATCATCACTTGTATTACAAATAGTGTGGCCAGTAGGACCAGGGCAGTGATTGTCCCCATGTACTTGGCTATGGTGAGGCTGCACCTCAAATACTGCAATCAGTTTTGGGCTCTTCACTACAAGGACATCGAGGTGCTGGAGCATGTCCAGAGAAGGGCAACAAAGCTGGTGAGAGGTCTAGAGAACAAGTCTTATGCAGAGCAGCTGAGGGAGCTGGGGATGTTTCACCTAGAGAAAAGTAAGCCTGGGGAAGACCTCATCGTTCTCTACAATTACACCAAAGGAGGCTGTAGTGAGATGTGGGTCTGTCTCTTCTCCTAAGCAATAAATGTTAAGACAAGGATATGGCCTCAGGTTGCACCAGGGGAGGTTTAGGTTGGATATTAGGAAAAAATTCTTCACTGAGAGGGCTGCAAAGCATTGGAACAGGCTGCCCAGGGAAGTGGTTGAGTGGAGGTATCCCTGGAGGTATTCAGAAGACATGTAGATGTGGTGCCGAGGGACATGGTTTAGTGGTGGACTTGGCAGTACTAGGTTAGTGGTTGGACTAGATGGTCTTAAAGGTCTTTTCCAACCTAAATGATTCTATGATTATGTATAGTCACCCTGGTTTACTTTGTCATCTGTATGAGTGTTGTGTAGGCAATGCAGAGCTCAGAGGCATTGTCACGATACCAGCTGTAGGGGCTCAGCTCGCTTCCCTATGGTATGAACAAGCAGGAGACAGTGTGAGAGTTTAAAGACACACACTTGCTACAGGTGCTGACTTGGAAACTGCTGCATGAGAAACTTTTGATTTTCTTTCTTTGTTCCAAGAGGAAGGGTTTGGTGTACACTAACAAAGAGTGTCAAGATTATAGCTACAGCTTGGGATCAATGTTTTTGCGTTCAAGCAAAAATAGCTGCTAGATCCCAAGCATTTTCTGCTTTGCCCCTGGGCCTATTTATAGCAACCCTCTAGCAATTGTTGTGGATCTGGAAACTGCAGATGTGTCGTTTGGAAAACATCATACCGGGGCTGAGCAAACAGACATTGGCAAAGACAGTAAAAATTAAAATTCCAATTTGTTCTTGTGGACGACATTAAATTCTCTTAGATTTATGTCTTACTATTTTGACGAGCCACAGAGCTGGTTTGGATTCATATATTTTTAATCACTGTATTGGAGTACGTGTTTCCTATTTATGGATATAGATATTTTGTACACGTCTCATTTAATTTTACTTTAGTTGCTTCGCTTTCTCTTGAAACAATGAAAATACAAGATTGCCACACTGCATGTTATGCTAGCCCCATGTTGGTATATGTTATAAAATTTGTATAATAAGGGGAACAGAGGTAATAACAGTACTGTAGCTAGCTTCTCCATGACAGTCTGTGGAGGAATGCCCTTTCTATCCTAAGCCATGGAGATATAACATTTAACTTTGTCACAGCTTAGAATTTTCATTGGCCAAATAAGCCCTTGGTCCTCTGACTGCTTTTCATTATGTTGCATAATCCAGTCTTTCTTAATATTCTCTGCTGCTCAGCATTTTAAGTTGGCTTTTCATAAAGCTTGCATATTAAGAATTCATAGGCAATTCTACTCATGAAAAATTATTCTTTTTAAAGCACAGAGGGCAAAAGCAGCTTTTTCCAAGGTTGCTGGCTGTTAGAAAGATGACCATTAAAATAAAGCAATCCTGCTGTTAGACTATTTTTTGAATGAAAACTAATTCTTTAAAACTACTAGTTTTACCAGAATTGTGAGTTTGGTGACTGAGACCTTAGATAGGAAAAAAAAAAGGATAATGAGAGCTTAGGAAAAAAAAAAAGGGGGGGGGGGGGGGGAGGATACTAAAAATATATATATAAAATATAAAAAGGAAGGGTAATCAGAGACTGCAGTCTATGCAGTGCAGAGTGATAAGAGACAGCAGAGACAGAGGGTGATTAATGGAAGAACCAATGAGCAGACCTAAACATCTTTTTCACCTTCATATTTTACTACAGTTGAAGACATTTACATTAGTTAGATCACCAGGCCATAAAGCTGAGTGAGCTGAGACAGATAATTTCATACATGGAAAGTCTAAGCCTGAGCTGTGCCTGAGTAAGCAGCCTAAAATTACCCAGGATTTGGAGGGTGCAGTCTCCAGGGTAGCTCCGGAGAGGCTGGTAATAGAGGGGTAGTGAGCTGTAGGTGACTGAACCCCAGGACTCGCTACCTGAGTAAATGGATATATGAGAGAAGCCTCAGTTTATTGCCAACAACCTTAGGAGTTCCTCACCTAAAAGAAGAGGACATTATTGTTTCTGAATTTTGGGGTGTAGTAGTTCTAGAACAAGCGTGGTCCTTTCTGCACTGGAGGGAAAGCAAATTTTTCCTGGTTGCTTGCAAAGGCTTCTCTAAGTCCTCTCACAATCATGCAGGTTGTTTCTTTCACTGATCCTTCCTCTCTTTAAACATGCACTTCTCATCTCCATTCAGACAGATTTGATAGGTTCAGCTGGTTACTGCTCTTCTGAAGATCACGAAGCACAAAATTTTTAGGAAAAATTTTAGGAAACAAAAAAATTGGGAGCTTTATCCACCTGTGATTGCTGGCTGGATCAAAATGTATTTTTGCATGCAGTGATGAGATTGTAGATGCAATATGTTCTTCCTTATTCCTCATGCCCTGTATCTCTTATACCCAACACATCCTGAAATAAAATGAGTATTTTACAGAAGAATGTGTATTTTGTTCTCTGCTAAGATACCCTTGCTGGTTTGCTAACTTTTTGCCATATGGTTTCTAAGCTTACAACCTACAAAGATAAATGTTCACTTTGTAACTCTGAATTTCTAAAAAATATTCTGTATAAATCCTGAAACACAAAAACATCTGCATATTTCAGAACATAATGCATAAGAAAATGATGGAAATAACACAAAATATGAAGTATAATGTTTCATTCAGGGCTGTCTAATCAAGTGGCATTTTATAGCTGAAATTACATTCTGTTTGTGCGAACAATGAATGTTTGTGAAATCTTTGCTAGGCTTGACAATGTGGCCATTCTAACAGTGGAGGTAATTAGAGAAAAGAATTAAAACACTGAGAACAAATACTGTTGTAAAAAAAAAGCCCACTCACTACTGGAGTTAATAGGAAGCTAAGATACTACTAAATGGTACTGCAGAGGTGTTGTGAAACCATGGAATTAATTTGCAACTAATTATTCCCACTGGAGACTGTATTTTAAGACAAAAAACACAAAGTGTTAAGTCAGGAGGAGTTCAGGATTCCTTTGAGAACTATTTTGCATTGCATGCTGAGGTTCAAGATCCAAGATCTGAAATGTAAGCTACAATGGAAACATTTAATTTCCCTTTTGAATGGCCTTCACCATGGCAGACAATTTTTCCTAGATTGTTGAATGAAAGGTATTTCAGCAACAGAGAAGTCATTTTTTATTAAAAGCACAATCAATTTTCTCTACTACATGACAGCAAAATCAGGAGACAGCATGCTACAAACAAATACAGACTGTTCCAGTCTATAACCTACAAGGACAGCTGAAATATTATTCCTATTCATAAAATCCACAAGAAAATGAAGTTTATCAAGAATTACTAGTGACAAAACATGCACTTGGTGATCTAAGTCTAGAGGCTGTATATGATTTGACCTACGTAAAAGTAATTGATTTTCCAAGGTTCAGTATTTGATAAAATTTGGATAGAAAATATGGAAAATTATTTAAAGTCCTAAAATTCTAATAATCTCATATTTTGTAATTCTGAGAACGTCAGACTCGAGCTATATTTCAAAGATAAAGTTCTAATTTCAGCAATGGTCAGGTAATGACTACATGGCTTCAGGCATGGGTGTAAAAGGCATGGGGACCCAGATGATCTTTCCTTGGTCCTACTGGTGAAGAGAAAATGCTTGAGAAGGAGGAGGGATTCCTGCAAATCAACACCTGGCTGTGCAAGTAGTCTCTTCAATATGGAGTCAGCTTTAAAAAACACTGTATCCTTTCTGAGGATTGAGGAATGCTAGCGAGAGAATGGGTCCACCTGAAGAAGTGGGTCAACAGGGGCTCGTCAACAAGCTGGATAACCTGGGGAGTTTTTAAACTAGAAATGACAAGGCAGGGAAATAATGTTGTGGTTAAGAGAGGTAGCAGTGGACAGGGTTGGATAGCAAAGGGGGTAGGGTGACGAGGACAAGAGAGACCTCAGAATAAGTAAAACAGGGTAAAGAGGCATCCACATAAGAGTATACAAATCCTGCAGCCCAGCAAAGGAGAAGGAGGAACCAGAGCTCGGCATGTGGTCACAAAACCACAACATCGTTGGAATAACTGGGATGCTTTAGGACAGCTTCCACAACTGGAGTGAGCAACAGATGGACACAAGCTCCTCACGAACAACAGACAGGGAAGACAAGGAGAAGGGGTTGCCCTCTGTGGGTTAAATATATGGAGTTCTCCTACAGATGGATGATGGAGAGCCTGTGGGTCAGGATCAAAGGAGAGACCAGTGGGGGAGGCTTGTGGTGGGTTGCTGTCACAGACTCTCCAGGCAGGGTGGCAGAAGATTCTTTAAAAAACTCTAATATCTTTCTGGTCACCGACTCTGGTTCTCATGGGGGACTTTAACCCTCTTGACATCTTCTGAAAGGGCAACACTTCAGAACACAGTGAATGAAATTTCTGATTTCTCTCGGGAATAAATTCTCAATCCAGGTATTGGATGGAAACACCAGGGATGAGGCACAGCTGGATCTGCTAGTCACAGGAAGAACTGCTCAGGGATTAACCGAACATCTCTAGATAATCTTTGGCAGCCTTGTTTGTAGCAAACATGAAATTAGGGAGCACAAGGTCCTGTGGGGAGACAGGTAAGACAGCAGCAGCGGGCTACTGGAGGTGAAGAAACTTTGGCTTATCCAGGAAACTGGTGGGTGAGATCCCACGGCAAGCAGACCCAAGGTGTAGAGGAGCCCAGGAAACTAGCAGGTCTTTAAGGATCCTCCACCCCAATACTCAGGAAAACAAATATGCACATCATGAGGCTGGTTTGTCTGACCAGGGATACTTGTGGTGGTGGTGCTTCAGTGAAAAAAGGCAGCCTATGGAGCTGCAAGAAACATAGTCCAGGCGGGTGTGTGTGGTGTTGGAAAAGCCAAAGCCAAGATGGAATTGAGATTTGCAAAGGACATCAAGAGCAACAAGGAAGGGTTTCTACCACTCCATGAATAATAAAATGCTGAGCAGGCCTCTACGCTCAGACAAAAGATTCAAGGAGGACCATCAAGCAATAAAACATACTGAACAGAGAATGTGTTTCAATCTATAATCTGGGAGGCTTCTAAGACCCTAACTGGATAAAGCCCTGAGCAACCTGGTCTGAACCCAGAGCTGACTCTGTTTGGAGCCAGAGGTTAAATTACAGACTTCCCAAGGTCTCTACCAATTTGAATTATCATATGATCCTATAATTTGTTGCAAAACACTTGCACAGATTGATCGTTAAAGTCAGTTCAGAAATACACTGGTTCACTCAGCCAAACCAAATACCATCTGTTTCCCAAAGAGGTGAAACTGATTAAATAACAGCCATGGTTTTGGTTTTCTATGCCACCTGCCTCAAATCCACATTAAAACTCACTGATCGACTGCTATTTGATTTGCCATATGTACAAGAGAAAAATATATATATACTGTTTAACAGTTTACAGATGTCATAAAAGAATTCAGTTGAAAAACCAGAGAATAAACATCATTATTTGCAACTTTTACAAATCTTCATTACTCTTACCAAAGTTAAAACATTAATGAGCTAAAGGAGTGAGTTTTGAATGAGGTCTGCTTTTAATAAAGTCAGGCCTAAACTTTGGTTTTATTTATTTAGAAATCATAGAATCACAGAATCACAGAGTGGTTTGGGTTGGAAGGGACCTTAAAAATCACCCAGTTCCAACCCCCTGCCATGGGCAGGGACACCTCCCATCAGCCCAGGTTGCCCAAAGCCCCATCCAGCCTGGCCTTGAACACCTCCAGGGATGGGGCAGCCACAGCTTCTCTGGGAAACCTGTGCCAGTGCCTCACCACCCTCAGAGTAAAGAATTTCTTAATAATAAATAATAAATTCTTTCTAATTGCATTTTTTTTTTAATTTTGGGGAGAGGAGAGAGATGACAAAAGTTGAAGAATAAACCCTCCTTATGATTCAAGCTTGTCAATGAGAGTTAGAATAGTTTTATGAGGATCTTTTTGATATCGTACTTTGAAATATGTTCAGAATATTGGTAAAATACACTGTGGCCTTTGTCAATTCTATCTCTTCTTGTCTTCTTAATTTTGAGAAAACTTTGTCACTTTAGATGGATTTTTATGGTAGCTGATGATCTTTCATTTCCAAATCGCAAACTCAGTTTGTCTTTAAAGCAATATGCACAACTGGGAATGAATAACCACAACAAAAATGATTGCTGAATACTTGTGTGTTATTTCTGTCACTGCTCACTAGATGGCCTCGACATCACTAAGTTCACCTTTGCTTAGGCTGCTATTAGCCTCTCCCTAAAGAACTTGCTGTGATAGTGCACAAAGGGTCCTTCACTAATACTGTCTTTGCATAATACTTGCTGACTTCTTGTCAGTTCACACACAGGGATGCCAGCGACTGGAAGAAAAAAAAAAAAAAAAAAGAAAGAAAAAAAAAGGAAAAAAAAAAAAGCTTTTCTTGGGAAGAAGTGTACATAATTACTGTATACTCAGGTACAAACCAAATTAACGAAATTAAGCCTTGCATGTTTTTCCTTTCTGATTTTTTCTTTGTTTAGCTGGCAATATGATGTTCTTGGGAAAGAAAAGTTTCACTATCAATACTTAGCTAGCCCTCTACAGTAGGACAAGAGCCATTATAGTAAAGGAAAGGTCACTGGTGTTTTGGGTTGGAGGTCATCACCATTACAGATGTAACTCAGGGGTTTAAACAAAGTAGCATGTTTGGCAAAACACTTAGGAATAGTATTCATTCTAAGCTACTCCACGAGCAGAAAACATAAAAATAAAACTAGATAGACCAAAATAATACGCTTTTTTTTTTTTTTTTCCCTCTTAGTTTCATTCTCTGGCTTAAGGACAAAACACAGCTGTTTCTGAGATGCTAAACAAAAGACAGCTTTGTTATAACTAAATATATCCCAAATGCAAGTGTTTGCATGCACAAAGTCGCACACTTGATGCATGGATTTTAAAGGCCAATATCTCCTTTAGAGAGAGCTATTTCAGCAGGGTTTATCACTGGGCTGTACAGCAGTTCCCTACGTGCCCCCAGGTCAGATGCAATGCAGCAGTGCAGCCACACACTTGTTCCTGCAGCCTGGTGAGTCTCAGCAAGCTGGGCATGACGGGGGGCTCTGCTCTGCTGTGTGGCAGCATCAAGCCCTCTACCTACTCTGAAAATCACAACTGACTAAAACTTTGGAATACACTTTGCATTTAAAATGAAGCTAAGAGAATATTTATTTTAATCTCTAAAAAAATTGTATAAATCCTGAATATTAAGAAACTTTCCAAATCAGACAATAGTTAAACTAGCTGGCTTGTTCATCACATGAAACCTTAGTTTCACAGTGAACACTTAGCTATTTTTAAAAAAAAAAATACTATATGCCTTCTAGGAAGAACTGTCTGCCTGAAAAACATACAGCTCACAGCGTTGTAGGAAGATGCAAATTTGAGAAGTAAAAACGCATAAAGACAGAATCCACCACGAGGGGGCAAAATGGTGTTTCCAATGTCCTAACATTGAAGGCGAGGTTCACTGACTCTGTCTTTAAAAATGTTGTTTGCTGGAACGGGGATGTTTAGAAGTAAATAATGCATTGTAACGTTGCAGTGTGTTTCCATTTACTGGAAAACCACCAGACCATGGGTCTGTTGCCTTATTTCACGCTGTAACTGAAAGGAGTTCTCATACCGTGTCCTGTGACGCTGGTCTTCGGCAGAAGTTAGTAGACAATATCTCTCATTTGCACAGCTTTCCAGCTTTATTTCCAGCTGACATAGGAAGCTCGGTGAGACAGCTGGTACTAATCACTTACAAACCAAGGCTTGCAGGCTACAAGGTTTCTTACATTTTGTAGCAGGTCACAGAGTATAAAATATGAACCAGTCTGAACTCAGCATGACTACACAAGTATGAAGCGGGTGAGATGTATGAGACAGATTACTTGCATAGGTAATATTTTGAAGATGCCATGAAACAAAATATAAAAAGTTTTGGTACTACCAGGTAGGTAACATAGATTTCCTCTATAAAATCGGGTGGGATCGAGTGTTTTGAGCTGCTGAGCAGCCTCACCTCCATGAGCTCTGAAGTATCGAGCACTGTGCAGAGACAGGCCTGCAAGGTGCAACCAGTGCAAACATCACGCTGCAGGAAAGTGGTAAAACAACTGTAGTTAATATCTGATCTGAATCTCAAACAAACGAAAAAAAGCATTGCGGGCATCCTTGATTACTTTTAAGGACACGGGACTTACTCTTTCCTCTCGGCTTTTAGCTGCTGTGACAAAGGAGTGACCTCTCTGCTGAATTTGTCCTGCCAACACCAGCATGTTCCCACCTTTCCAGCCTGCTCTGTCTTCTTCATGTTTCTATGTTCTCTTCTTCTCACTTTGTAGCAGTCTTGGATCTCTCTTTCGTCTGTTCCATGCTCTAAATTTGCCCTTATAAACTGGCCTTCAGCTACAGAACACCTGCATACTTGATCCTATGACTTCAGTCTTTGGGGCAAATTCACTTTCTATGAACAACACAAGATTATATCAGTTGTGGACTGGGGAGTGCCTGAGGCTGTATACTCTGTTACTGACCAGTAGGTATGAGTTGATATGTTGTCCCTATTTTAATTTGAGGTAAATCCTCATAACAGACCATTTTGAACAAAACATTAATGCCGAAGAGCATACTCAACATTTTTTTTTCTTATATTTCTGGACTTAATTCCAAAGCTTAAATATACATTTATATAACAAAGAAGTAAGACACAGAAGAAAAATTAAACTCAGAGGACATGACATAGATTAGTAACACTCAGTTTCTGGCTTGATAAATGCACATCATTTCTGCAGAAATAAATGCAATGAGAGCATATATAGAGCTTGTGGTTCAAATTCAATGTACTTCTACAATTATTTCTGAGAAGACAAACAGTCTACACGATTGTGTCACGGTAGGCAAAATATTTTCAGCATATTTTCCACACTTGCCAGTATATTTCTGCCAGCATGTTTCTAAGAAACAAACGAGAAAACAACCAAAACACCGATAAAACTTAACTATCCCTGGGCAGGCTGCATCCCAGGAACAGAGGAATTGATGTTATTTGTGGAGTACTTACATTACAGAAAATCAAAGCAGCGAGGGCGCAGTAAAGACTGCACTGACAAATACAGAGTTAAATGGGTCAATATTATTGTACATAGTTGTGCAAAAAAGTCACGTAATCTAGTAGAATCCTCCTAATTAGGACATGCTAATGCTCCCTTGAGTCAGCATACTGAAAAAGCGATTACTCTTTAAAATGTCCGTAAGATGAAAATGTTAATGCAATAGAGTACTGACCTGCCTAAAAGTAATATTCACAGCATTATGACTTAGACTGATATTCTGCTGTTTCTTCAAATCCCAGTCAGGCAATATCATTATAAAGGCTGCAGAATGAAAATGCAGGTTCCATTCCTATTTGGCATCTAGCCTAACACCGTCTGACCTCTTGGCACCAGCGGAACACACGTGCATTAAACTGAAATTATGTTAACAATACAGAACAGTGCCTGTGATATACTTGGCAGTTCACTGCCTGATACAATGCATCATGGATATCATTAGGTGGTATGTGTAGAAGTTGACTGAGTTTTAGCCCTCTGACATAGCAGGTTTACAGAGCCCAGCCACAACTAAACTGCTGGTGCTTGTCTGAGCCTCGGAGGTGATGAGGTTCCAGCTCTTGCTGCCAAAACTGGAGCTGTCAGCCTGAAAGAAACTATAGATGGTTTTGAGCAGAATCAATTAGTACAGAAAGATTAAGAAAGACTTCTGAAGTCACAAATCCATTGAACAACAGAGCTGAGACCCAGCAGCCTAAAAGCTTCCCCTTTGGCTGCACTGCATTTTGTGTGTGCCATGATGCATCACCCTTTGGCACAGTAGTGCACAACTTGGTTGCTCCTCTAATAGCACAGCAGCTACTGCAGATGTCCCAGGCTGTCTGGAAATTACCCCTAATCTGAATTATCACCCTGAATCATTTCAATAGATACACTTGTCCTTATACCTATATGCATATAACTAATCTAACACCGCATGTGAAGACAAAATATTGCCCCTCAGTGTTTTCGGAAACAGTTGAATGCTTTCAAAAATTGAAATGACAGAATATATGATAGTGCGCCATTTCATAGCTATTTTGGAGTGAGCATTCCAGCAGGAGTTATTATTGATTCATTAAAATTAAGTCAAGTTGCCCAGACATATCATGGACACAGCATTTCTTACAAAACTGATAGAAATCAAGCAATGGCAGCTGGCAGTTTGTGCCAAACATCAAGGTCACATGCAGAACCTTTAGCTGATCACGTTAGTTTACTGTAAACCAAACACACCTTGCAGGCCACACCTTATGAAGGTGTTTGGGCTGCAAAGCTGTTGTAGCCTATCACAACAGGATCTCTGGATTCCTCATCCTTGTGACTGAAGAGGACCATTATCAAAAAAAATTAATGTTAACTCAGATACTTGGGATGAAAACTTTCAGAAGAATGTAATGTATTCACACATTTTTGTACTAATTAGAATTGCTTTGAGCAAATGAGTTTTTTTAATAGAGCTTGTCAAACATAGTTCATTTGACAAAACTATTTTACATTTATAGGGGAAGTCAATGACCTATAAATATAATGCACGAGAAAAAAAAGTCTAGCAGTCTTGAATTTTCCATTATACTGCTGGTAGCATTCCAGAGTACATGCATATCATGCTTTTGATACAAACATATAAATCTGATAAAAACTTTAAAACATTCCTAGCCTAAGAGATCAGGCTTCTTGAATTTACTTTATTTCCATAGTTCGCCTGCAGAGTTGATACTCCCTGAAATTACAGACACATGCACTCATACACATTCATACAAAGCACAGAAGCCTGATCCCTGGCCACCCTGCAGCTGAAGACTGTACGTTGCCATAATTCTGGTGCAGCCCTAGAGAGTTCCCTTGTCTGGGAAGTCTCAGCATTCAATCGTGCTTCTTGCTCTAAGCATGCCCAGCTAATTCTGTTCTTAGAGGATTCATGAAAATGTGGGATAGAGTCAGCTACTCCAGCTGTATTCATGGTTTTTATACTCTTTCAGAAGAGCAGTGAGGTGCAATCAGCATCTCATTTTCCGGATAACTCCTTTTTCTCCCTGTGGGGCCAGAAAGCGTAAAAGAATATCAGCTCGTTCTTACTCGGTACCCATAACAAAATAAAGACCGTTCTTTGTCCTCAGTTCTATTCTTCGTCTATACGTTTAGTTCACAGAAGAAACACAACATTTTCTAGGCTGTAAAGCTGCAACATTTCTTTGGGCATGCTGTCAAGATCATCTATTTGAACTACTGTCAGCCACTGTTAGAAGCTACACAGTACGCCAGTTGTTTCCACTCCATAGTTTGCAGTGTACGATAAATAAGAATGCACAAAGGAAGTAAAGATGCAATTGTGTCTCATCTTGCACAGTTAAATGGAATTCATTGTTTCTGGTTTTAGTTTTCTCCTTACCCTTCTTCTATCATGGAATTATTTATCTCAAAGCTTTCCATCAAAATACATAGGGCCAAAATCACAGTTGTCATAAATCAGAATTGCTGTACTTTGTGGAGTTCTGTTTATTTGTACAGCTGATAATTTACTCACACAGTTACTGTGTATACACATAAGCATCCATAGCTAGATGCTATTAAAATATTCTGTGGCCAGTGCATATAAGGAAGATTACAAAACACTGTGACATTTTGACTTGATATTTTTCCAGTGGCAACACAAGTGTTTCGACACAGAAGGTAATCTCTCTACTTCTGGGGTGTACAACGACATTTTGTAAAAAAAAACCTTCATTACACTACAAACTCATTTGCTTTATTATGGTGACGTGTAGATCTACTGTTTTACTATTTCTATTGTTTTACTTGTTAGATTCTATGTAATCTTATATTTCAGCTTCCTTCACTGAGGTACTATTTCAACCAATTTCCCTGTCACATAGGTTAGGTAGGACTCATTTCTCCTAGCTCTTATCTGAAAAGTGGAATAATCTAGACTAGTCATGTAGTTTCCTTTGTAATCAGTGTAAATGGAGTGATAAATCTAGAGGGTGACTCATCTAATCCTAAAATGGTTGAACACAACAGGAGACAAATTGCCTTTCAGAAGTGTCTATCTTTCCTATTTCTTATTAAGGAGGTAACACTGACCAGATAATTTACTTAGATTAGAAATCTAATTTCTAGATAGCAAAGATCAGAAGAAACAAGTTCTTCATTAGTGTTGGTTGGGTGGAGTTTGGAGATATCAGATCACTGTGGCAGAAGAGATATCAGCATGAACTGTAAACCTATTCTTGGCGAAGAGAAGGTTACCATGTGGCAAGCTCCATGGTGCTTTCTCTGGACGCCTATGATCCCAAGAACAGGTCACAGAACTAGCCGTGTGCTGCTGCAACTTCTAGTGGGTCACCAAGGAATAGAGGTCAGAGAGAATGAGCACCACTCGTTACTGATCTCCACCTGGACATTGAGCCATTGATGACAACTCTTTGAGTGTGACCATCCAGTCAATTCCTTACCCACCGAGTGATCCATCCATCAAATCCCTGTATCTCCAATTTAGAGACGAGGATATCAGAGGGGACAGTCCCAAATGCTTTGCACAAGGCCAGGCCGATGACATCAGTTGCTTTTCCCCTATGCACCAATGCTGTAATCCCTTCGTAGAAGGCCACCAGATTTGTCAGGCACGATCTGCCCTTAATGAAGCCATGTTGGCTGTTATCAGCCATTTCCTTATTTTCCATGTGCCTTAGGATAGTTTCTAGGAGGGTCTGCTCCATGATCTTGACAAGCACAGAGGTAAGACTGACTGGCCTGTAGTTCCCTGGTCTTCCTTTTTCCCTTTTTAAAAATGTGGATTGTTTCTTCTCTTCTAGTCAGTGGGAATAAACAAAATCTATTGTACATCAGGTTTAACTGAACTGTGTACATCTAGCTTTTATTGTTCTGGGGGAATTTGAGGATTCCTTTTATTTGTCTATATACAGGATTCTACAATGCATGTTCACATCAGCTACATGTCAATATGAGAAACTTTGAGTAATATTTCCTCTTGATACTTCCAGTACTGAAATGAAGACGTTAGCAGTTATAATCCTTCCAATTTCTTTCTTCGTAACCTATCACACCCACTTGCTTTCTTCCACCAAGAAACAAGTTGTTGGGTGAACACTATTTGTTGGATCTGGTCATGTCAGCATATTACTTCCCTCAACAGTCTCTACGGTTTCTTTGCAAGAGGTTTATCCATCTGCAGTAGTAGGAATAAAAGTTAGTATATGTCAGCTTCTCAGCTGCCAGATAGCCACCTTTGATTAGACAGAAACTAGGAGACAACAGGGAGAAAAATGGGCCAGAGGCAAATTTCTCGCCATAGCTCTGCCAGTTGTATTTGCAAATAATTAAACTATTTCTATTATTTTACAGAAGAGTAATGAGGCACCCAAATGAACTCAGAGAACCCGGGCTATGACCTAATGAGAAGGATAAACTCATTTCCTACAAATAACAGCAAAAGTTGACAAAGCCATCATGCTGATTAGCTACAGTTTGGATGAGCAACCAGGACTGAAGAGATGCGTGGAATCTGGGGCTCTGGGAAAAAATACTCAGAAACCCATCAACCTGTCTATCTTCCCCTCCTATCAAAAATAGCCTCCTGCTGTCCTGGGACATGAGATGTGGCCGGTGACAGTAAAAAACAGGTCATGAATCCTAAGGAAGTCGGCATAAAACTCCACAAGTTCTCCACTACAAGCCATTTGATTAAAAAGGCAAAAGTCACTAAAGGAAAAGTGTTTATGATCCAGCTCTGCAATGAAAGATGTGAAGCCAGGTCAGGTACAAAGAAAGGTATCTGAGGTATTTTCCTTTCCCATCATCAAATTATTCCTGCTGTTCAGTAGTAAATAATATACTATGGTAAGGAGCTGTACACAGAATAGAGATACAGGAACAAAAAGCAGATTACACTTCTGTTATGTTCAAATCTAATTGACAGAAGAACAATGATAGCCATTTCTCCAGTATTTCATAACTTTTTGAGAAGCAGAACTAATGAGGTTTTCTGGAATCAATAGCGGCACTCAGCAGCACTGGTCCATTTGGGGCATGTTTTTCACACTAACCATGGTAACGGTGTCAAGTGTTTCTGTTAATATAACTCTATGTCACTTGCCATACCATGTAATATTTAATGACCTTTCTCAAACATACAATTGCTCTTTAAACTCAGCAGGTGATTTGTGGAATTGTTTGATTGTATCCCTTGGAGCTGGCCCGTCATACCAGCCTAGCTCTTTGCCATTTTCAATAGCACAGGAAGAAACGAACTGGATAAATAGATGGCAAGTGTTCACACAATGCCCAGGCAGTAAACCTAGTGGGATTTCACAGTAAACTGATGCTCAGAAAGTGCAATAATATAAATGACCAATTCATAGCCATAGAAACAGCTGTAGGTTAGCAAAAGGTCTTATGATTGTCAGTAAGTGTATCATTTTAAGCAGTAGATCATTTCCTGATGTTTTTTCCCTGATTGATTCAATGGCTTTATCAGTTTTTAGTGACAATATTTGATTTCTACATCCTTTTGGAAGTTTCAATACAAAATCAGAAGCTTTTTGTAAGACTTGGTTGTCATCCCTCATTCTTTCTTTTCATCTGTGACTGTTTATTTATTGAATTTATTCCACCTACCTTCCAGCTATTAGCTATGTATTGTCTCCATAGCAATCCCTCTCTTCTCCTCAGTACAGAAGCAAAAGGAGAGGCTTGGTAATTGTGATTTTAGATGCAAGGTGCCATTTGAATGTTTTCAGGAGTGCAAACAGCAGGGGATGTGGCATTTCTGACACTTTATGATAACATCACTGTGTGAATTCTTTTTTCCATATTCATGTTTCATCAACCATTTGGAAATTCTCATTTTACTTGACTTAGTTTAACAGTGGTTCTGCTCACACTTTATAAACATTAACAATATCAGCTTAATTATACAATGTTCCTCTCTTCAGGCTGCTTTCCTTGTGCAATTTTACATTTACACCACAAGTCTTAAGACTTTATGAATTATCTTTCCCATAATGTGAGGCAAAATCACTTGATTAAGCTCCCAGGATAACAGATGAATAGGAGTCTCCCTCCCCAAAACACGTGTCATGTCCTTGCTATAATTCTGGCTTTTTTACAACAAACATGGTATTGTCGATATGAAGGAGGTCCACTTAGAAATTTTCTCTCCAGAAATAACAACAGTTAGTACATGTCTTTTTTCCTTGGACAACTCACAGCTAACCCCATACTCATGAGAAAGAATACATTCTCTTTGTGCGTATGTGTTAAGAACCTTATCCCAGGGATTATAGATTCAGCTTCCATGTTCAAGCAGTCTTTGTATCATGACAAAAACGGCACACAACATTTATAGCTTATTATAACAGAGTAAGCTGAGTAACATACACATTTACTACTGACTTCAACGTTGCTAGATAGCAGCTGAAATACAGTACTGACATTATGTCACCATGAAGGTGGTTGTTATTATTATTATTTATTATTTCCAGAATTAATTAAGTGTGGATGGCTCTTTGAAACACAGAAAGCTTTAGGCTATACCTTGGATAGCTTTCAGTCTGGCATGAGCCTTAACTAGAAACTATGGCAGCAGGGGCAGACACGTTTATATATAACAGTGGTGAGGAGCATCTAAGCCAACAAGGATTGATAGAAATTTGATAGAAAAGGCAGTTACTTCTAATATGGAAAAAGCAAGCTATGCCCTATAACTTCTAATATGGAAAAAGCAAGCTATGCCCTATACCCCCCCATAAATAAATAAATAAATAAATAAACAAACAAACAAATAAATAAATAAAAGGACAGTGAAATATAACATTTTCCAACTAGAAAGAACTGCAGGGGAAATTAATTAGAGACTATGAGCCAAACTGAAGTTCAGTCAGCATCATAAGACCTACTTTTAAAAAATACAGCAAAGGGTACTGTGTTATTAAACACTATACTTATTTCTCAAAGTCTATACAGTTTTGTACAGTCAAACTAAATGAAAAGGAATATTTACCAGTAAGCTTGTATTTTCTTTGCTTTGAGGTAAATAAAGTCCATTATCAGATACTCTGTAACTAAAGAGTTTGCTGAATTTCACTGAAATTCTTTAAATGCTCCTTATAAATTCAGTGAATTCAGTGGGATCAAGATAAGGGTCCAAATAAGATCTTTTTATCTTCTTTGTTGAAAAGTACTAAAGTGTGGGGGAAACCTTTTTTTTTTTTTTCCCCCCCGCTATCCCTCTATCTTTCAGTTTATTCTTCTGCAAGTTCCACCAATTTTTATGTGTTTTTGCTATACTGTGGTTGGAGAGGTCTCTATCAATCAATGAGTATATTAAAAAATAAAAATAAAAAAAAAAAAAGGAATTATTAATCTGTCAGGTTCCTGTCTGATTATTTATTGTCAAAGAGTTGTTGATTGCTTTATGACTTCTTTGTCTGTTTTTGGCAATGAACTGATTCAACAGCACTTTCATAACAAACACACTTCCTACTATCAGGGACCCGTCACTCCACAACTCTGCACGTATATGAGGAGTTGATAAGCTTCTTCCGCTGAGGACCACATACCAGGGTTCTGCAAGAAGATGTAGCTCATTTATTTATGTTCTCGCCCTAGCAGTCTCTCCACACAAGAGCTCAAGAGGAGGGAATGCACCTGGAAGAGCAGAGCATTTGGAAGCAAGCCACTTTTAACAAGCAGATTTAACTATCATTTATCTTTGCTGTTATTTAACAGTAAGAAAGGCTCCATATAAAGCTTTAATCTCCTGTGTACTTACTGTGTTAAGAGACAGAAGTATTTTGGGATAAATCTCAGATTAGTTTTATTAGGCTTAGGAAAAAAAAAAAAAAAAAGAAAAACCCACAAACTGACAAATAGCAGCCCCAAGAGATCAACAAATATCAAATTCAGGAAAACCATGCTGGTAACAGACATTGGTGGACAATTTAAGTTATAAAAAACATTTCTTATTAAGCAATACCTGTTCAATGTTCAGTATTGTTTTGAAACATATTTATTTTTTACTGTTCTCAGACTGTTTTTTGTATACTTGTTCCACAGATTGACAACATAAATCTTGGTAAAAAGAAAGAGTAACCAAAACTAGCTATCCTCAAAGCAGAACAGACTGCATGACCGCCTTTTTCATGATTCAAGCACTAAAAAAAAAACAAAAAAACTTCATGATAAAATTAACGACTATAATTCAGTTTATACATATTAAATACAGGAACCTGAGGGCAGGAAAATCTTATTCTTAACACAATTTATAATTAATTTCTTAGTAACACTACCATTTGTGGATACAGAAATGTTTAAGGAAAAAAAATCAGCGTGAATAATAAAATATTGTCTTTAGTCACACAAAATCAAGAACCTAATATCTGCAACACTGATTTGTATAAATAAACCGTTTACTAGCCTCAGTTACTAAAAATAAGTTTCCTCGTTGATGTGTTTTAACATGACTGTCCACAACAATATTTGTTAATATTTATTGGGGAACATAAGGGGCCTATTATTCTCAAAGGAGGAATACCATAAAAGGATCATTCATCTGAAATGATGGTATGTCAGCAATTAACATTCTTGTTCTTATCTTGGAAGTGAAAGAGCAAATGTAAAGAAAGACAGTGAAAAATAATAGAAAAGTTAGCAAGCAGGCTTGTGACATAGCTCCTCTGTACCAGATTAAAAAATATGTATCTGTTTGTAAAGTCTTAGCCGCTTACAGTATAAATTCAGTTCAGTGAAATGCCACACATAGTTTAAGACCTTATTACCATTTGGAGTAGAGAAAATTCACACTGCTGCGATGAAGTGTTTACTGATGCAAGTGTATTTTTTCAGATAGATTGTTGATGTTTTTCAGTGAAATTACTGCTTTAGCTTAAAGAAGAACAAATAAGCATTAACTTAAAGTACTAAGCAACAATTTTGCAGTTGAAAAAGCAGAAAAAAAACACAGAGGTGGCAGCACGCTAGCACAGAGCTAAATAATTGGGATTAGTGGATTCTGGAATTCAGTTCTGTACCTAAGTTATTCTATAGCTATTTTAGAGGCACAGTAAAATATTTCTCAATGAAAATATGCATATTCCATATAGATCAATAGCATATCTTATCACCAATCGGTTGATTCATTAAACATTTACAATGCATTGCAGGTTTTTTACACAAACAGGTGTCAAAGTTTGAAGAAGTCCCAGATTCATACTTCAGCCTAATTCAGTCTTCTTATTAGTATTTAGCTTTCAGACTGAAATAAAGATTTCTAAATTTGAGTAATAGAAAAGTAGATGAATTAGAAAATTTATCAGCATACTGAAAATAAAAGATTTTTTTTGTCATTGTTTTTGTTTTTTTGTTTCAACTCAGCTAAATATGATTCTCATTTTGCACAATGCCGAACGCTTCTGTGTTGGCTGATCGTGGCCCATCTGCATCATATAACTGTCAAAAGCCTGTCTTGGCCTTGGATCATGTTGAAAGCAACTATTGTACAATGGGTCAGTTGCCATTTTTATGTAATTTTCAGAAAATGTCCGAGTCCACATTTAAATGACTCTATGATACAAAATTTCTCCCAGCATTCAATCAGGCTTTTGTATTGCTTTGAATAGGCCCTATTAAAAAGCAAAAATATATGAATAGAGATACCCCACTGCCTGCTTCAACCCACTGGAAACTGTAACATTCTTGTGAATAAACATTACATATACACATATATAAAGAGGAAGTAAATATGAAAGAGTACAGTATGAAAAATAGCATTCATATTCTAGTAGTCTAGGCTGGTTTGGCCATGGCAGTACTGCAATACCTATTCCTAAGAAAAGTGAAATCTTTGCATGATACCTTTATTGTTCCTCACCCCTGAAATCCACGTTGTTTGGTCTCTTATTATGGCCTTAAATAGGGCATAGCAGACTATGAATGTTTATAAGTTTCTCAAAGTGTGGACACTGTTAGAGGCAGATACTCAGACACAGACCTTTCAAACTGTGCTGAGGAGCCAGTTAGCCAATTCTGCAATCTAAGCATGGCACTGCTCACAAGCCTTCCTTGAAGCATGGGAATGCAAAGGTTTTTTTCTATGGCTCTGTCAACCCAGAAATTGCCATGCTTTTGACCACTGCACACTGTGGGCATTCCCTGCATAAAACCAAAGCACTGGTAGTGCTGGTAATCGTGTCCTTTGTCTCTGAAATCTCCACAGATTTGCATCAGGTGTTCACCCGTGATGCCAAAACGGGAAAGTGCCCAGTTGTAGGCCCCATTATCGCCCAGTTATTGTCTCCATGGTTCTCACTGTCATATTTATCAGTTATGTGTACTAGCCTCTTTGGGCATCAGGTCACAGACTGAAGAGTTGGCCTACTCTGCACAACAATATAACTGCAATATTTGTTAATGCCAATGCCAGCCTCTGTTCTCTGTCAGTCACTGACATTTGAAACTTCAGTAAGAATCAAAATTCAGGCGCCAGATCCGGTTAAAGGCTTGGTAAACAACCCTGTATTGTGTGCTCGCACACTCATACTTCTCTTTTTCAGCTGCATTTAGGTGGCTTTTAACCAATAATGTAAATCAGGCTTTGAACTATAACTGTAAGACCCAGCAGCTGTTAAGCTAGTAACGAGCTTAGGAGGAGCTCAAAGGAAAGATGAAAGTTGCTGGGTACCTCCACCATGTTTCATAATGAATAAAAAAGTCCCTTTTATTGAAATCACAGATTTCTGTATCACAGCTATCTGTAGCAAGTCACACAGCTTCAGTTTAACTAAGGGACCACTGTGCTGTACCAGGAGTCAGCTTCCCTTATGGGATCTTTCACAAGATCACATTGAGGCGATTTGTAGTCTCTAATTAGAAGATTTGCTACAGCTCATTTCCAAACTATTTTATCACGGATATGCTTACATTAAGGGGTTATAAAAAAAAAAAAAAAAAAAAAAAAAGAGTACCTAGTTTGATGTTCTATATATCACTTACCCTTAAATTGTACACTTGTCATTTGAGATAACTAAGTTTCAGTGGCCTCCTCAGTGCACCGCCTGGTATGAGAGGACTGCTCTGAATCTGTGGCGTCCCCTCTGTAAAATACAGCTGGGCGATGCCTTCTGAAGGGGCTGTCCAAGGCACAGCGAGGCACAGGGCAGCCAGCTTCTTCTGTTGCCTCTCAAATTCCTTACCCTTTTTATTAGAGAATTCTCCCCAGTCATTTTTATGACTATTTTTACATTTGACTATTTTTACACTGACTAGATTTTCAGTTTCCTCTTTTGGTAGGTCCACACTAGCTTTTTATTTGGTATTTCATTATCAGTCTAACCAAAACTTCAAGAAGAGGTAAAACACCTGTTCATAAACTTATTGTTTAGTTATGTAAATATCATATATATATATTTTTTTTTTCCCTCAGCTGCATACTTTTCATTAGTTTCTGATCTACTCTGAACCCAGTCTTTCCTGGAGTCATAACATACCACAACACAATGAATCCTACCTTATATTCTTAAACATAAAGTTTTGTGAATGGCTGGATTAAAGCCTATCTTCTCACAACTGGCCCAGCATTATGATTATCTAGGTCATTCTATACAGCTTCCCTAGACTCATTATTAGTTAATGTTTTGCCAGTCTGTGTGTCATGTGGCGAGCTTTATCAGATATGGTATGATACTGAATTCAAAGCTATCAAGCACACTGTTGAACAGAACCGAAATTAGTCCTGTTTTCTACAGAACGCTTCTACAAATCCTATACATCAGTGAGAATCTGGACATAATATTTATACAAATGTCACGGATGACAAAAATACTTATCTATATAAAGATTATATATTATATATATATATACATTTTAAAAATCTGTCAGCTCACTTCTAAATATCTCTAAGGTCTGAATCATGGATAAGGCATATTGCTGCAATTTCAATTTGAATGTCATGGAATACTTCCTCAAAAACCTTACGGATTTTCAAAAAAAAAAAAAAGATTTATTTTTGGAAATAAAATGCAGTAAAATGTTGATTGCAATTGGTTTTATTCCTAATTTTTTGTTCATAAGAAAGTGAATTACGTATGTCTTCTGTCATTTTGTCCAGGATGTTTTCAGGCTAACTAGCTTACAACACTGGGGCTATCCTGGCCCTGCTGAGCTGATAAGTCAGACATTCATGAGCTGCCACTGTTTCATAAGTAGCTGATAGTGGGTCTGAGTATGTTGGAAAATGGTCAGAAAAGTGCAGCACATAACCTCAGGTGTTGACATTGGTGTTTAAGGATCTCAAATTAGAAAATGGCAACATCTATTTAGGCCCTACTATTTTAGTGTTAATATCAGATTTATTTCTTATAATATTTCCTTATGTATGAAATAATTGCTACTTTTTAGTATAACTAAAAAGGTACTACTAATAAGTACTTACTAGTACTGTGTATTGTACTAACATATAGTACAATAGCATCAGATTCAGTTCTGTAGGAACTGAAATTTGTAGAGATGTACTATTTATACATTAATTCAACTTGGTTCAGAATCTCTCCTGAAGTACAGAAGCAAACTATAGCCCAAACATATGCCTATTTTTTCTATCAAATCAAGTGTTGTGATGGGACTTACTCTTAGTTTGCTCCAATATACAAAGGAAGCTTAGATAAGTGATAGAGAAGGCTTCCTTGTGCTGAAGGAAACCCACCAAATGGGTCAGTTTAGAACTTAAAATTATGAGCACAAGGCTTTGCTTGTTTGTTTTTGTTTTGGGGTGTGCACGTGTGTAAAAATACAGTTTGTGGATTCCAAACCGTTTTGCACACTGTGTATCTGGTTTCAGTCCTAGACAAAGTTCAGGGGAACGCTGCCCATTGCTGGCAAGCCTGCTCTGAAAGCAGAGCCCCAGGCTACAGCCTGGGAGACCAGGATGTGCTGAGAGGCTCCGGAGGTGGAAACTTGTGAATTGCCAAGCTGACATTTGCAGCTATTCACCGAGATAGCAATTCTTATCCATTAGCCAAGGAGCTGCTAAGAATTGTAATGGTTTCTTTCCTGAAATCCTTTGAGCAGTGAGCCCTGCAAGCCTGATAAGGAGCACTGCAAGCCCAAAGCCCTAGCAAGTGACTTTTTGCAGCCCTGCACTGCCCCCGGGAAGGGCAGCTGCTCAGTTACACCATAAAGAATAATATCACGGCGGCATTTAAACCTCAGATTGTCTTGTCGCATCTTCCTGTTTTTTTTCCAAGGCTTTCTGTTCTGCAGCTGATGACCCACTCTGCTGCTGGAACGTACTTGCTTGGGCCTCCCCTGGGGACCAGCTCCTGCCGCCTGCTCCAGCTGCAGCTCACTGCTCGCTCTGGCTTCACAGCTCGCCTCCGGCCTCTCAGACCCTTTGCCATCTTTACAGAGATCTAGATCTTCCGTCCCTAATTCCTGTTTGCAATGCGGTCCTCCTGATTTAGGGGGATTGTTTGAGTTCCGACTTTCTTGTTCAAGTTTCTGCTTTTTTAACCTGCTGCGTGCCTTGCGGACCACTTTGTGCTGCTGCTGGCCTGTCTGACCCCGGGCTGACTTTCGTTCCAGGGCTGATCAGTAGGGCAATGGTCATCCCGCACACAGCGCGAGCCTCCTGCAGTAACAAACAGTACTCAGTCCTTCCTGTTTAAATTCCTAATAGCTCTTTCTCATATAAAAATATTTCCTGTTTTTGTTCCCTTAGATACTTCTATCAATACGTAGTCTTCTTAATTTGGGTTCCTCAAATTCTTTCAGCAGAGGCTCACAACTCAGTTTCATAGTTCTGCTTCAATTAGGGAAGTATCTGGGTCTTCCAAATGCCTCTCATGAGGGAAGCCGAAAACAGCATCCATTTTCCTGCGAATAAAGCCTAGATACTGGCCCAAACTCAACATGACGGAATAAACTGCGTAGAATGGTTTGTCAGATTATTCCATCAAGTGATCTCATGTCACAAACGAGGAAAAATTATTTTTGCATGCGGGGGAAGGGAAGATATTATTTTGCTAAGCAAGGCTTTTATTTCTAGATTCTATTAGCACTTTCTTCAACACTGCGGAAATCACAGTTAGCAACCAAATTTTACCTGTATTGATGACAACATTCTTCTTTCACTAGAGTGGATCGAGGATTTGGAATTATGAATACTGTTGACAGTGTTTGGGTAATATATATTAATATATTATGTCCACTGCTAGCCATAGTGTTTTTAAAACAAAATATCACTAAAGTATTTTCTCATTTTGGAAATAGATTTTATTCCTCTTTCAACATTACATTTTTATGTTTGTGTTACTTGATTTTATTCTCTTAATGCACTTGATTCTGCAAATTTTATTCTTGAAAAAAAAAAACTCTGCCACAAACCTACTATATTTTGTTTTCCTTTTTTTTGTGCGTGTGAAATTTAAATGACGGAAAAGACAATGGATCAACAGAATGCTCCAACAGAAAACTTCTTAGCTTTCAAAAGAATGATTACATTC
The DNA here is from genome assembly GCF_964034855.1 of Anser brachyrhynchus. Lineage (NCBI taxonomy): Eukaryota > Metazoa > Chordata > Aves > Anseriformes > Anatidae > Anser > Anser brachyrhynchus. The sequence continues at coordinate 11,767,784 of NC_137694.1, read as the reverse complement.
AAAATATAATTTATAATACCAGACACCATTAGATATAATGTATTATTCAGCTAAACACCATAATGGTATTCAGTTCATGATGAAAATTAAAAATTAATAACTTTGCAACCATTGATTTTCTGTATTCTGCACGTATTGAAAAAAAAAAAAGTGAACCAGTTACTTGAAAAGAAGTAGCAGTTCATTATTGCTATCAGATTTAAGGACATTAAACATGTAAACAAACAAAATAATGAATAGCATAACCCTCGCAACTTGGACTAATACGATATTAACACAAAAGTGGAGCAACTTGCAAGGCAAACAAAGGAACACCAAAATGTAACCCACTAAGGGGTGAGTTTGCTTGTTACTGATCAGAAGGTGAAGGAAGAAGTATTAGAAACCTTTATTTCCTCTAATGAGGAAATGTGTTTTGCTCTAGGTAATAATTTCATATGAATAAACAAAATGCAACCTATCTTGCCACAGAATATCCTGCATACTTATTTGCATTTCTGTCATGACAGGAAGTATTCTGGTTTTGTTTTATTTATTTATTTATTTATTTTTATTATTGTTGTTGTTATTTATTATTTTTTTAGGTCATTCAAAGAGAAACTGAAGTGAGAAGATTACTCAGTCAACAGAAACACAAAATTTTAAATAAAGATGGCATTTACCTTAGGTGTTCTAATTTCAAGTCCTAAACTCAGAGAATCTCTCTTTCCTCTGAAGCTGTTTAGAAGCAGATTTTTAACAAAAAGTTATAATGCCTTTCTGAATTTATATAGTAAAATCAATGTTTTTGCAGTAAAAACAATATAGTGAGCGTCAGCATAAACTATTTAGATATGCAAGATTCCATTTTCCAAGATGTCAAGCACCCTGGCTGTAGATCAGGAATGCACTTAGACACATGTATAACTTGAAGCATTTGAGAATGCAAAGTAGAAAGCCTGGCTGTAGTGATGGACAGTACTGATAAATTAATAGTACGTAAAGATAAAATTTCCAATGACTTCAGTGTAACCATGATTTGAACCACGTTTCTACTAATAAACTGCTTAAAACAAAAGTTTGTTGGTAGCAGTAATATCTTTATTTATATTAGCTGGCGTATCTGGGAAACAAAAATGACAAGCTCTAGGGCTCACAAGCCCTTCTTCCGAAGCAACAGATTTCAAAGTTAAGTACAGGAGTAAAAGTAAGCACAGATGCAAAAGCAGCTCTGGATTGAATCTGGGACCTTGTATGAACACAAACAGCATGAACATTTTGAAGATTCAGCATATATGTAAGCACAAAACCATGGCAAAGGCCTTCCTTCTGACTTGCTTGATATTACCGTTAAGTAATAGTTATCAAAAAGAGATGGGCAGTTTTATGACTTTGTTCCTTCTCCATCTTTTGTAATCAAGAGTTGTTGTAATCATAGTTATAAAATGCCAAGTTCTAGTACTGAGCTTTTTGTCATCATGCCTGGAGAACAGCAGTACAACCCCCCCTTTACATATATTCCAAAGTTATTTTACTTGGCATTTCCGTGGAAAGGCTACTGCCATAACCTGCACTTAAAGTGGCTGAAAAAAAAAAGGAGGACCGTTTACTAAAAAAATGAAAATAAAAATCTTATTTACATGCAAATGTCATGTACCTTTCATGTGCAAGAAATGACAGAACGGCCGAGGTCAGAAGGGACCTTTGAAGATCATCTAGTCCAGCCCCCCTGTCAAGCAGGATCACCTAGATCGCATTGCTCAGGATGGCATCCAGGCGGGTTTTCAAAATACACTCTGATCAATAAGCTTTACCAGCTATTTATTTTAAATTTGCAATTATTGAAAAAGTCACTTAAACTCCCTAGGTTATCATTCCTATTCTTTATTTTGTTGTTTACATGCTTTGTCGCCAAAATGGCTGCTGCATTTATACTATATTTTTAACTAGGAACTAAAACCTTGTATTAATATTTTATAGAATCTATTTATCACAATAAGTGATGTTCATATGCAATTTTCAAATGCAGTAAAAGGAGACAGATTATTCAAGCTACCTACTCATAAGAGCAGTCTGTTATAGTACATGTGGAGACATTAGATACCTCAGCCCAAAAGCTGTTTTATTTTTGTGTAGTTACTTTGTGCTTGCATGAGAGAAAAATGAAACATTACTGCAGTAATCTTCCTGAATGTGTCATCTACTATAACATCTTACATAGTTGTTTCACTCACTGTACTCTCACAGATCTTGAACAAAGACATCTTAAATTCATTAAAAAACATCTCATTATTTTATGAACTAGGATTATAAGAACAAACATTATACTAATATTTTTACATTAAGGCTGGTGTACTTCCTACAATTCAAAAATCAAAACAGTCACTCCAAAAAAGATTTACTATAGCTTTACACAAATAGGTTGTTATCTACTGTGTAATTTTTGCTGATGCAACAACTACACTTGGATATACACATTCATATATAAGGCATGCATCTAATTCTTGCTCACATGAAATAGCATTTATAAACACAACACTTCGTGGTTCAAAGTGCTGTTTCATACTTGCTGTTTCATACTTGCTGTAAACAAATTTAAAGTTATCCAGACCTATAAAGAAACAAAGAATAATATAACAACCCAGTCAACATCCCAGAGGCACATATTTCATAGCATTACACGTTTAGCTGATTTTTATTTTATTATTTATTTTTTTAACGTATGGTTTGTTTCTCCTACAAGTATGCTAAAGACATAATGTTCTAAACTACTACAGAATTTTTGTACAGGCCTCAGTAGTACAGAATCAAATGTGTATCTGTATGTGCATCTCTCTCTCTCTCTTTTACATTTATTATTACTACAAACATTTATTATTAACATACTCAATTGTTCATTGGGTTCTTTTGTTTGTTTATACTATAAAGTCTATATCTTGATTACTTCATTTGCAGCTCAGAGTTTGGACAGTAGCTTATGTAGCTTCTTGAGCCAGAAATATTCAGACTTATGTCTAACAAGATGATCTTTCAAAAGCATGCAGATGGCACAAAAAGAAATCCATCTTACTAAACGTCTTCTTCTGGCTCTCACTTACTCTTGTAAAGGACTTAATTATAGTATTTTGAATATTAAAATCATCAACTTACAGGTAACTCACACAACTAGTTAGAAACCTGATCTTGTGGAAAGGTTAACATAACATGAATTAAATGTCAAATGCCCCTCTGCCTCATTGCTGAGTCTTCTGGCAAAACACATGCAAGTCCACCTTCAAAGACCTCTGGATTACACTGTATGCATACACAAAGCTGATTCTCCTCGCACATTAGTATAATTAGCCTTGACTTCATTAAAATTAACAGAAGCCCTGTGTATTTCAGGGCAGCTGTGAGTACTAGGTCATGCATTGTATCTAATAGCCTACATGGCATATGTCTCTCTCCATTCCAGCCGCACCACCATAGCACAAAAAAAAAAACGCCTTAGAATTTTCTTGCAGTATCCCAAGGAACTGGGAGTAATTACTTGCATCCATTGCCTCCATATTAATGAGCAGTATTGGTGTTAGCATACTAATGAGTTCTCGCTTAATCAATTCAGCATTGTTTAGCTATGGCATCCAAGATCATCTGGTCCAACCATCCCCCTACCACCAATGTCACCCAATAAACCATGTCCCCAGGCACCAAGCCCAGCCATTCCTCGAACACCCCCAGGGACGGTGACTCCACCACCTCCCTGGGCACCCCGTCCCAGTGCCTGACTGCTCTTTCTGAGAAGAAATGTCTCCTCATTTCCAAACTAAACCTCCCCTGGAGTAACTTGAGGCCATTCCTTCCAGTCCTGTCACTAGTTATATTGTGAGAAGAGGCTGACCCCAGCTTCCCACACCTTCCTTTCAGGTAGTTGTAAAGAGCAATAGGGTCTCCTCTGATTAGAATATGGTGCCATGTGGGATCACATCATTACATGGGATACCCCTAGTAACCTGGAAAAAAAAGGGGGTTAGTAGAATTGTAAATTTAAAGTCAAGAAATTGGCAAAAACCAAAACTGCAATATAAACATTTAAAGTGACACAGTAGTATGGAAGAGGATAGCTTGCACTTAATGTTGGTAATATTTTGTTTTCTTAGTACAAAAAGAAACTAAATAAATTAGATTAAAAAAATAGATTAGGCATTGAGCTTTAATTAAACATATAGTTACTTTTATTTTTTATTATTTTTTTTTTCCAGAAACGATCTTACTTTGGTCTTTCCACTTTTCTAAAGATAGCAATTCAGACTCTTCCCCTTTTTCCTCTATTTCTTCTACAATAACTGTATTTAATTTCTCAGATGTGATTTTGCATATTCTGTCTGGGTAAAGACAAGAGAACTAAAAGGTGTAAGGTGGCTGAATCAGATGATTTAAATTAAAATCTGAAAAATAGCAAAATAGAAGTCTGGAAGCTTCTGAATTATTATCCCCATAACACAACATATACACTCTACCAAACACAAGAAATTCTATCTATTAAGCACATGCAGTAGCAGCTGAAGATAATCTTACAGAAAAAATGAGCCTAAGAGCAGGTGATGGGGACTCAAAAGGAGGTCATAACAAACCACAGCTATTTGCAAGCAAAACAACAAAATCTCTTGAAATAATCCTCTCTCAGGAATGAGGCTGCAAAACAAACGTGGCTTCTGAGTATTCTACCAACTTGCCAGATGAAGGGAAAAAAGCTGTATAATTCTAAATATAGGGATGACATATACTATTTCATGTAACTGTACTGCTGTGAAACAACTCTAATCAATGTGCTAGAGCAGTTTCCTGACATTTTGAAATAAAACTGATAGATGGTGTATTGCCCAAATTCAGACTATATTTAACTACAGTTTCTTTTACTTATACAGCAGATTATTTTAGATTAAAGGAAGATACTTGAAAATCACCACAAGTGAGCCTCTGCCACTAAAGACCTATGCTAGCTCCAGATGTAGATTCAGGCCTGCACTGCCCTACAAGTTAACATTATGTAAGATGTTATTTGTGGAAAGTATTGCAGTAACAAACTTTATTCTGAATATTGGCCAAAACAGTACAATTACTGTTCAACTTTCTTGGGCTCTCCAAAAAGAGTACATATTATTCCATGATCCTGAGAGTTTCTACTGATGCAAAGCAGCTCTGGAATATAAACGGGTATCAGTTGAAGCATTACTTCATAACTAGAACTAAAAACTGAGATTGGTGAACATGGCTGAAAAGATCTATTTTTTTTTCTTTTATCTTTTTTTCTTTTATCTTCTATTAAGAAATAATATTTGTGAATCATACGTAGGCTGTAATGAGTACTACTTCTGTTCCTGTAAAATTAAAAATCAGTACAAATTGGCTGCAAATTTCAACACAAGTAGCACACACGTCACAGAGAACATATGCAAGCTTCAGCAGTAGTTCTAGTTTTGGGAATGTTAATAAACAAAAAGGTACATCCTATCCACAGGATTGTTATAGGAAAAGGTAGTAGAAAAGTCCCCAGTTATGAAATACAGTGTTTTTAAGATCAATAGGGCCAAAAAGAGAATTAAGTCTGTTTATACTTAAGACTAGTTAAGAGTGTAAAAAAAGTGGATACCATACAGTTCTGTTTTCTTGCTAATGGGTGATAAAAAAAGACGAACTTGGGCCTATTAAAGTGCTAAATGGGCAAGAAGGGTACAGAAAGATCTGTAACAGATACCCATAGTAAAAAAATATAAAAATATGTGCAGTAGGCGTGATTAAATGAAATAAAATCCGTGCAAAGTTGGCGTGTCCTACTTGTAGTATCTCCATCCTTATAACATCTTCTTCTCTCATTGTCACATATTTCTATTTACCAAAGTCTTTCCTCACTACTTTTTTTTTTTGTTGTTATCCCTTAATCTGCCTGCTTTCACTTGCCAGTATCCCAACCACGTGTTGTTTATTTCAGAAATAATTCTTTATCCTTTATTCCTAAATCAGGAAACTACCCCCGAGCTTATTAATTTTCCTTACTTAATTCTTTCCTGACCAGCAGTTTTCATCTGTCACTTTGCCACACGAGGAACCCTAAGCTAAGACTAGCTTATCATATATAAGAGCTGACCTGTTATATGAAAACCCTGTGGTACCATTGTGGAAACTTGCACAGGAGAACACAAAATGGGCTGTAGCAGGCAGCTTTTTGCTCTGCCCAGCAGCTACCACTGTCTCATGTGAGTCTGCCTGAGTCTGCCAACCGCTGATCTGTCTTCAGAAAGTACTTTGCTATGACCAAGGCTGTAGGCCCTGGTAAATGCAATTTTATGAACTCCTTTGGTACAGGCAGCCTTATACTTTTCTATATCCTTTTTCCCTTCTTCTTGGCATAAATATAATTTCATTACCTTACTATTTTTTTCCATTCTCATGTCACTCAGTGCCCTCCCCCCACACCCCTTTTACATCACATTTTGTCTCAGCAGACAGGCCACTAACCAGCATTACACTCTACCCATTAGTGCAGGAGGTGTTCCTACACACTGCTGTTGCCTTTTAGCTGTGTCTGACTGTTCTGTCGCATGCATGAACCATTCAGGAGGGCAACTGGTTGGTGGCAGAGAAAATACTTGAGAAAATGCAGAGAAAATCCACCTCTTGGCTGCCCAGACACTCTTCAGAGAAGTAGCACAACCAAGAACAACCAGATAAAATGTTTCAGAGGTCTTTCGAAGCCATAATAATTAATGTTGTTCAGGGTCTCTTTAAGAAAGGGTTGCATACATGCTTTTAACAAGAAAATGTTAAACATATTTAATTCACAGCTTAACTGATGAGCCTTATGTACTTCATTTTGTGTCACTACTTATGGTATAACCAGGGCCAACATTCAAAGATCTGTATAAAGAAAAAAATCCAACACACCCAGGAACAACTGTACACTTGATACACATTTTCATCAAGGCTAAGCATTATAAGGGAAAAAACTAGTTTAACTAGTGTAGTAAAAGCTGAGCCTAACTTAGTCTTTGCATTCTCCTGCTAAAACATAACCTGTGCTGACAAAATTATTTTCTTTTTGAGCCCATTCTGTGAGCAGAAAGCGTTGAGATCCTATAGAAAGAAACAAACCTAAACACTCACTGGAGAAGATGAACCTTAATTTATCATGCTTGTTTTATAGACTTGTACGTTATGAGTCTTGAGCACATTACTTGTACGTTATGAGTATGAGGCCGCACCTCGAGTACTGTGCTCAGCTTTGGGCCCCTCAGTACAAGAAGGACACTGACGCCCTGGAACGTGCGCTGAGAAGGGCTATGAAGCTGGTGAAGGGCCTGGAGCACGAGTCCTGTGAGGAGCGGCTGAGGGAACTGAGGGGTTGTTGTGTCTGGAGCAGAGGAGGCTCAGGGGAGGCCTTATTGCTCTCTACAGCTACCTGAAAGGAAGGTGTGGGGAGCTGGTGGTTGGCCTCTTCTCACAGGTAACCAGTGACAGAACTACAAGGAATGGCCTCAAATTGCGCCAGGGGAGTTTCAGGTTGGAAATGAGGAGACATTTCTTCTCAGAAAGAGCAGTCAGGCACTGGGACGGGTTGCCCAGGGAGGTGGTGGAGTCACCGTCCCTGGGGGTGTTCAAGGAAAGGTTGGACGTGGTGCTTAGGGACAGGGTTTAGTGGGTGACATTGGTGGTAGGGGGATGGTTGGACCAGATGATCTTAAGGGCTTTTCCAACCTTAATGATTCTGTGATTCTAAGAGCCAGTTCCAGCCAGCTCCAAAAGGGACCTACTGGTGGCCAAAGCTGAGCCATCAAAAAGACTGGTTGCCCAAGCACCAGCACACTGCTTCTCCCTCCCCCTCTTCAACAGAAGAGGGGGCAAAAATATGACGAAAAAAAAACTTATGTGCTAACATACAGACAGGGGGATCACTCACTGGTTACCATCATAGACAAAAAAAAAAAAAGACTCAGTTTAAGGAACATTAACGTAGTTTATTGCATGTTGCCAAGGTACGTAGAGCAGCCTCCGCAGACCACATCCCCCTACCCCACCGGGGGCTCCTCCACGGGCTGCAGCGTGGAGATCTGCCGCGTGTGGGACCCACGGGCTGCGGGGGGACAGCCTGCTCCACCAGGGGCCTCTCCACAGGCTGCGGGTGAACGGCTTCGAGGCCGCCCCTGCGCGCAGAGGGGGGGGCTGGTCCGCCGGGACGGGCGGCGAAGCGCTGTGAGGCGACCTAACGCAGGGCGGGACATAGGCCACCGAGGCCGTGCCCGATGACAGCGGGCTCCCCGCTACAAGGCGACCCTCAGCCTCCGGAGCCCCTGCGTCGGGCGGTGGCACGACCCAGTCTCCCCCCCCCCTTTCAGCACAATGGAACCTCCCGCTCAGCACCACCACATCCCCACCCTCAACCGCTCCCCCCCGCCGCCGCGGGCAGGTGAGCGGGGCCGCGCGGTGACGCCACAGAGGCGCGGCACGACGCGGCCTCTCCTCCCCGCCCCGTCACTCATCCCTCTCTCCACCAATCAGCGCCGCGCCCCGCCGCGCTCGCCCCGCCCTCCTCCGCGTGCACGCGCGCGCTCCCCCCTCCCACCGCCCTGTGGGCGGCGCGCGCGCGGCCGGGCGCCTCCGGAGGGGCGGGGGCGGGGGCGCGGCAGCTCCGCGGCGGGAGGGATCCGGCGGTACCCGGTGCCCGGCCTCCAGCCTCCGGGAGCCCCGCTGCCTTCTCCGCGTTTCCCCGGGAAACGGCTTCGGGGAAGCCCACCCCAGCCCCTCGTTGTTTTTTTTTTTTTTTTTTGAAATTAGTTGATTTTTTATTTTGTCCTCTGTTTTTATATTTTTCTTTCTTTTTATTTTTTCATTATTTTTTTCTCTTTTTTCTTTATTTTTAATCCTTATTTATTTATTTTATATATATATATATATATATATTTTTCTCTTCCTACTCTTAAACGTGCCAGGTGAACGCTTCCGTGCGCTGTAGCGAGGGAGGGGGGGAAGGAGATCGACATCGCCCCCCTCCCCCCTTTTTCTTCTTCTTCTTTTTTTTTTTTTCTTTAATTTCCCTTCCCCGTCGAAATCGAGCAGCAGCAGCAGCAGCCCCCATCCCAAAATGGGCTGCACGCTGAGCGCCGAGGACAAGGCGGCGGTGGAGAGGAGCAAGATGATCGACAGGAACCTGCGGGAGGACGGCGAGAAGGCGGCCCGGGAGGTGAAGCTGCTCCTCCTGGGTAAGGGCAGGGCGGGGAGCAGCCCCCCCCTTTGTTGTAGGGTTTGGGGAAGGGGGGGGCACCCCTTTGGGGACCCCCCCCGTGGACCTGAGGTGGGCGAGGACACCCCCCTCCCCCCCCGAGGGATGCCCCCGGGGGCGCTTTGGGGTGGGGGGAAAGGGTTCAGGGCTTGTTGTTTGCTCAGAGGAGGCCCTAAATCCGTCACAAAGGGGCTACCTGCTTAAATTCGGGCGGGGGGCTCCGTGTGCATCAGCTGGGAGGGGTTCAGAAGGCTGTGGGGTGGGGGGCGTTTGGTCTGGACGCTTCCTGAAGACCTTACCTGGTATCAAGGGGGAGGAAGGCAAGGCGTCCTGCAGCTTCTTGCATCCTTTTGGGAGTTGTTTATGTTGCTGGAACCCGACAACGTAAAGTAAAACCGTGATGGGGATTATAAAACGTGTAAAGTAGCGAATCGCGTTATACACCATCATGTGTTTTGGGGTTTTGCTCATCTGTACTTGGAGCTACTTGTTTTGTGTGTTTTGACTGGTATGGTGATGTGGAGAGCTAGAAGTAAGATTGCTTCTTCAAATTGCTATAAAAGAAACAAGGAAGCAAGGTTTAATTAGAAATATCTTTGTGCAGGACCCAAACTGTTGTGCAGCTTGTGGATGTCTGAGTGCTGCAAGACTAGTATTGTACTGATGTTATAAGGAGATAAGGAGTCCTGTGTGATGTGCTTTATGGTTAAACCAGACTGAGTTGTAGCCTGGAGCTAAAAAGCTGTGGAGTTTTTTTGTTTTTTGTTTTTTTTTTTTAAGGTGCCCTTTTCCTCCTGAAGCTACAGTTTTCTTAAAGTACTACTCAATTTCTCACTGCTCTTGAAACTTATTTTCCTACAGTGTTCATCTACAGTGGTCTATTTACTACCAATGCCATGTACCACGTACAGTTTTTAAGTAACTTCGTTCTTCTGCAAACTTCTAAAATAGCCCCAGGCAGGTACAGGAAACTGAGGCACTTTCATGCGTACATGCAGAGGTGAGGCAAGCCTAGTCTGGGAAAAGCAAGCATCCTCAAACGTATGTATAGTTTTAAAATCTTGCTTTTGACGGAAACAAGGCTTTTCTCTCCAGTTTGCTTTCTAAGCTGTTGGTCGGTAGTGTGCCTCTTCCTGTGCAACTTTGGAAGCCTCAGACTGTTGCATGGAGAGGTTGTTGTCCTCTGTTTGATCAGTAGTAGTAGTGCAGAAAGTGTCTTGAAGGTGCCAAAGTAATTATTTGTATGTGCTCTGGCAAGGCGTTTAAAATGTTTTTCAGATTTTCACTGTTCTGTTTTTAGAACTTTAAGTACATGTAGTTTGGTAGTCATTAAAATATTCTGTGGATGTAGATAAAGTCTCTTTTTATAGGAAGATGCTTTAAATTCGAGAATTAATTTTGTAACGGGTTTTAGTAGTTTGATGCTCTTGTGTATAAAGTTATGGTTTTGTTTTCTAAAATCTTTCTGATACAAAAAAGCTTCTGAGGAAGTTTTTTTTTTTTTTTTCCAGAATCTCAGAAAATCATAGGATATGAGTCAAATGCATGTATTTCCCCACAGCTCAGTTCGTATAATGTTTCCCCCTCCCCTATTAAAATGAGGTGTGAAAACTAACAGGTTAACTTCTTCTAGGACCAGTGTTCAAATCATTCTTTAAACACAAAATTCCATAAATGTTTACTGAGAGTGAGGTTTTGTGTATACACCCATGGATACGTCTGTGTGTTTCAGTTTTCTTGGAATGAAAGTTTTCCTGTTAAATTTCCTTGCAACCGTGTCAGATGTCTTAAATGTTATGCAAATGCTTTATGTGATGGTAAAACTATTTTAAGTTACTTCCACTAGAGTCAGTCTCTTCTCACCACTCGCTTTCCGAATTGCTTGCTCTGCCCATATGTCATAGTTGATCATCAACTTGGTTGTATTCCTGCATCTATTTATGGGCTTGTTCTGCTAAAAAGATACCGGAATAAAAGGAAAAGTACAAGTTGTGGTCTGCTGGCAGGAAAATACGTGGTGTGAGAAGCATCTAAAATACCTTTCTTATGTAGAAAAAGAATGTGTAGCTATAAACGTATTGGCCCAAGGAGAAGTTTTACTCCAGCATCTGTAAAAGCTGTACTTTTGTATGGTCATTAGAGAATCCTACTGAGACTTGAATTAGTATGTTCAACTGGAAGATATGGTTATAATTATAATCAGTCTATTTCTGGCATATAATGGAGTAAAACTAAATTTAGAAGCTTTTCTAAAGGTTTCTCTGAAATTTCAATGATTTGAGAGAGGTATAACATTGCTGTGCATAAACCATGAGTTTATGAATAATATCACTGATCTATGTTAGATTTGTATTTTGTTGTCTTGTCTCTAGGAAGAAGCAGCCAGACTTACTCTGTTCAAAGTCCTATTGCTTTGGATTATCTAACTTCTTTCGTCCTGTCTATAAATTGGTACCTCATTTGGTACAAATTTGACTGTAGGTCATGCATCAGTTCTTGGAATAAAAATACTAATTTTGAAACACTATCCATGTAAAATAATATTGTAACCTCGTAATTCTGTGAGCTTTAATGTGATATGCTAACAGCAGGAGAACCTTTTCTGTAAAATTTGAGAGTCATCCTCGTTATTAGAAGCTGAACATGAGCACATAATTTGTAAGCCAGCTGGCAAATGTGTTTGTACATGGAGCTTGGTGATTTTATTTTACTTTTAAATCATTAAATACACAAGCTTGTTTCATTTAAATTCATCTTGGATCAATGTATCTCCTATTTGTGATGAAGAAACTTACATTTTTAGACTTCCCATGAAATTTAAGTGCAGTCTAATATGGTGTCCACTGCTAAAAATTTAATACACAAAGCACTTTTTCTTAAGCACTTAACATTTGTATCAAGTTGACCATTCATATACCTGTTTCCTGATTGAAGTAATATTACTTTTATTGTGTTTTTGTTGTTGTAGTTTCTTACAGATAAACATGTATATACTGCTTTTCAGAGAAGTAGTTCACACTAGGTATATCTTCTATCTTGGCTGGCTTCCAAGGGAGGGAGGCAATTGAACCATGTTCTTCCTGTCTTCTGATTCCCCATCTTTCTAACTCTTGGTGTTCAGAAGAAAAAAAAAAAAAGCCTACAATGATGCTTGCAGAACAAATGTAATTCTACTCATGTTAGGAGATGGTGGCTCTCTGTGACTGGTCTGTGTGCTGCATTAATATACATGTGATCCAGATCAGGTGTGGATTTGCAAGTGCATTTCTGTTGAATTAGCCAGAGCACATAAGACTGAATTTATGCCAACTGCAGGAGAACAGGCAGTACCTCATTTAGAAGAAAGCCTTCTGGTATGAGGTTAACTCATCAAGTTTTATGAATGCATTCAAACTGGCAGTATGAGTTTATAGGATTAGCACATCTGATTTGTGGATTATCACATTTCTCACCTAATACAGCAAATCAAGTGTTCAGGCTCATTGAAGAAGGCATTCAGGAAGGTATTTCTTGCACATTCTTTAGGAGTGGATCCTGGGAACCAGGAAGCAACGGATCACATTTGACAACTGCAGTTCTGTGTCCTCTTTCTAGATAATCATGCGTCCAGATTTTAGTTCACCAGATACTTCTGTACTGGTGACCAGCTCAGCTACTTCTCCATTCCTGAACAGATACTCGTGATTCATACTGGAACAATGTTGTCATGTTCTTAACCTATTTTTCAGTTTAAGGCAGAGTACTGCTCTTAATCTTTTTCACTGCAGTTCTCCCTGATGCTTAAGGCATTAACTAGAATTACATTCAGTTCTAAACCTTCACGTCTCAAGCATTTTTTCTAGCTGCTTTTCTATTGTTCCAGACCTGCATGTCTCTTAGTCGATTGACTCCCACTGCATACTCATCTTTCCAGCAGCAGCATCCTCACAGTCTTTGCTTTCCTCCAGACCTGGCTGCACCATGGGGAAGAAAGAAGTGCTTTTTGTATCATTCCTTTTCTTGCCTTTCCTCCAGTGTATTCTTTCTCCACACTTGAAAACCTAAAAGAATTTAGAAGTCTCCATTTACAGAAGCTCTCAAGCCCTGTTTTCACAAACATATGTTGCACCTTTCAGAGGTGTTGACCGCATCTTTGTTAAATTATGCCAGCTTTGATTGTACTGGTCTAAAACATTCCTGACAATATCACCCATCTTATCTTCAAAGGCAGCTGTCTATCTATAGGATATTTACGAAGGATACCTTCGTAAGTGGTTAATGTTACTTTTTGTTTAAAATGGAATATTTCAATTGGAAGGGATCTACACAGAACATCAAGTCCAACTGCCTGATCAAAAAAACCCAAAAGTTAAAGCATATTGTTACCCAAATACCTTTTGAATGCTGGCAGGCATGGAGCATCAGCCACCTCTCTAGGAAGCCTGTTCCAGTGTTTGACCACACTCACAGTAAATAAACTTTTCCTGGTGTCTAACCTGTAGCTCCCCTGGCCCAGCTTTGTGCCATTCCCATGTGTCTTATCATTGCTTATCGTGGAGGAGAGATTGGCTTCTCCTTTTTTTCTTCCTCAGGGCACTGCAGAAGTCAAAGAGGTTACCTCTCAGCCTCCTTTTCTGCAGGTGAGACAACCCAAGTGTCCTCAGGCTCTCTTCACAGGACATGCCTTCCTGCCCTTTTACCAGCTTTGGGAGAATATATAGTGGGAGAGTCACTTATTTTTGACTGGCTGGCTATGCTGTGTTTAATGAACCCCCAAAATGCCCTTTGTTCTCTTGGCTTCCAGGGCACACTGATGGGTCATGCTGACCCTGCTGTCACCAGCACCCCATGTCCCTTCCTGCAGGGCTGCTCCCCAGCCATTCGTCTCCCACTCTATGCCTGTGGCCAGTGTTACTCTGTCCCAGGTGCAGTACCCGGCATTTACCTTTGATGAATTTAATGCTGTTGCTGATTGCTCAGTGCTCCAATCTATCTAGAGCCCTTTGTAAGGCCTCTTGTAACTTCAGGGAGTCAACAGCAAGTCCCAGATTGGTATCATCATCAGCCTTGCAAAAAATGCACTCCACTCCCGCATCCAGATCATTGATAAAAATGTTCAACAGGACTGGCCCTAGAAATGAGCCCTGGGAAACATCTCTAGTGACTGCCCACCAGCCAGCTGTAGCCCCCATACAGCCCTTTGAGGTCTGCCATACAGCCAGTTCATCACCCAGCATAGCATCACCCTCTTTATCTCACAGATGGACAGTTTGTCCAGAAGGATACTGTGAGGGATGGTATCAAAGGCCTTACTGAAATCCAAAAAGATTATATCCGCTGCCTTCCCTTCAGCCACTAAGTGGGAGGCCTTGTCATAGAAGGAGACCAAATTACTAAGGCAGGACTTTCCCTTCATGACCTCATGTTGACTATGCCAGATAATAGCTTTGTTCTTTAAGTGCTTTTCAACATCCCCCAGGACAATCTTCTCCATAACTTTCCCAAGTACTGAAGTTAAACTAACAGTTAGTGCTTTCCTTTCCTTTTTGATTTTGTTTTGCAGACTTTCTGCTATCTAATCTGCTTAGATTTAGGTGCTTTCTAGGAGGAGCTCTGAAACAGCAGCTCTCTTGAATTTTAATATGATATGGCTGGACTATGGCATCAGGATGTTATTTATGTGGACCTTTATATCTGACTTGTAATTAAATTGATGTAATCCTCAAGCCTTAGTACTGAGTATAACAATTTCAAAGGATAAAGTCAAAATTACTATATTTCTCATAGTGTAATAATTCCCCTTGTTTTTGTGTAAGGAGGCTCATGCATGTGCAGAAAACACAGCCATTCAGTCGTGTTTGTATAATTACAGTTTGGGTTTTTATACTCGTCTCTTTCTATTTTAATGCTGGTGTAATAATTTGCAACATCATAATATTGGTCTTTGATGTGCATATAGACTTCTTTACTACAATGCAAATTATTTTCACTGTGAAAGTTTCTTTATAAAATCACCATTTATGATTGCATTGTGATTTTAATTCTTTAACATCCTGATGAAAAATTCACTTCAGTACAGCATACGCTGAAAGAAATGGCTTGCACTGAAAGAAATGATTTTAGAAATGCCTGAAGAGAAACTGTGTATTTTGTACTGTGCCATGATACCAGCAGTGGTGACTGTCCTTTTTTCTCTCTTGATTAAAAGGTGTAGTTTATAGACTATATAAAAATTAATTTAACTTTTGTATCAACCATTAAATATTTCTTGAGGGGGGTTTTAAGAGTTACGCAACAATTATTTCCAGTGTTTATGCTTAAGATTATTTTCCCCTTAGTTGTCTTTTAAAAACAGCACAGTGGTTTTTTTTTTTTTTTCTTGATGTTTTTTCCCCCTCTTGAATCAGAAACCAAAAAAGCTCCAGTAAGGTATTTTTTAGTAAAGCAGTTCACTCCCTGCATGAACGCTGCCTCAAGACAACACAAATTCTGTATTGCACTACCTTAATTGGTTTCTTTTCACCTTTTCTGGCAGCACAGTTTATTGTACCATCATTGTGCTGATATGACAGCTTACTTCAGTCCTATAGATTCTCTTACTGAAATGATCTTGTATTGAAGCTCACCCCCTTTATGAAGAGCCATTTTTAACTAACTGCACGTTACAGTACAACTTCTTGCACAGTTGTGTTGGCACTTGAACTCAAGCTTTTCCTGTAGAGTTAGGCCATGCTGATTTATGTAATCGTATCCCTGAAGTACCTTGTTCTACTGCTGCTGTATTTTACCCTGTAGTTGTCTTGCTACTCTCAGAAGGAAGAAATGAGTAGCGGGCATATCCTAAAATCTGGCCAAATATATTGAAAGCAAGCCATCAGTCTGCTTCAGAGGGCATGAAATTCTGAAGTAAGTTTTGCTGCTGGGTTTGATGGATGTCTGCAGTGTTTCCTGTAATGTGCTTTCTGGCAAATGTCAAGGTAGAAAGCTGGAAGTAGAGAAGAGAGATTTAAGATGTTCTGTTAAGTGTGAAAATTTTTCTGCCATGGAAACACTGCCATAAAGATCTGAACTGACTTGATAATTAGCTATTACAAGGCTTTTTCCAAAATGTGTATAGGAGAGCCTGTATTGATGGAAAACTTGCTATTCTGAGGCTGACTCTTAGTCACTGACCAGCTTTACTGAGCTCAGCTGTTCTATTTATTGCTCTTGTTTGTTCAGTGTCCTACTGTTGTCTCAGGCTTTGTGTAAATTACTGTTTTGTTATTCTCTAAATGGAGTTCGGTTGGCTTCACCTGAGAGATTCTGTATGCAAAAAAAAAAAAAAGAAATATTTAAGCTCATAGTGTGTATAAAGGGTAGTTTGAAAACTTGGGACTTTAAACTTGTGAGAGCAGGAACTACCATGGGAAAAAATGCAGTTTTTGAAGTGGCTCAACTTAGAGGCATTTCTGAGTTGAAGGATAGTTAAGATACTGCAATCTATAAGAAAACAGAGACAAAATAACTTTTTTTTTTTTTCTGAGACAATTTTGCCTACTAGGAATGTGTGCTTGTGCAATAAATAGAAAGGCTGAGGCTGACAGGGCCCTCTGGGTCCATCTGGCCCAGGACCATGTCCAGGAGGCTTCTGAAGATCTCCAAGGAGGAGACCCCACAGCCTCTGGGCAACCTGTGCCAGTGCTCAGTCACCCACACAGCACAGAAATGCTTTCTGATGTTCAAATGGAACCTCCTGTGCTCCATTTTGTGTCCATTGCTTCTTGTCCTGTCAGTGGGCACCACCGAAAAGAGCCTGGCTGTCCTATTGAAGTGAGGCTGACTGGCCTGTAAAAAGACTTATATTAAACATGCTTTGTTTTCCTTGTCCATTGAGTTGGTTTGGTAGGAGCAGGCAGGACAAAGTAAATGAGAATCAGAATGGGAAATGGAGGAATGATATAATGTCATGCTCTGTCTTCATGTTTGTACCTGTCTGCTCATAACCCTTTCACAGTGTAGTTGTAAGCAGTATTAGAGTCGGGAATTTGAAAGATGTTTCACAGTATCATGACTTTGTCATTGGAATTTGCAAAGCTGCAGAGCCAGCTTGAAGATCTCTGGAACTGTCTATAGCTTGAATATGTTACAAGAGGTAAAGTATTATGTATCTGTGTATGCTGTCCCAGCAAAATGTCCTAAAAATCATCTAGTGTCACAGATACCCTCATGGATTATTCCTAGCAGGTCAAGAGAGGTGATCCTTCCCATCTACTCAGCATTGGTGAGGCTGCACCTGGAGTGCTGCATCCAGTTCTGGACCCCTCAGTACAAGAGAGACATGGGCATACTGGAAAAGGCCCTGTGAAGGGCTGCAAAGATAACCAAGGGACACGAGCACCTCTCCTGTGAGGAGAGGCTGAGAGAGCTGGGACTGTTCAGCCTCAGAAGAGGAGGCTCAGGGGGATCTCATCAGTGTGGATAAATGCCTGAAGGGAGGAGGCAAAGAAAACGGAGCTGGGTTCTTTTCAGTGGTGCCCACTGACAGGACAAGAAGCAATGGACACAAAATGGAGCACAGGAGGTTCCATTTGAATGTCAGGAAGCACTTCTGTGCTGTGTGGGTGACTGAGCACTGGCACAGGCTGCCCAGAGAGGCTGATTTTTTTTAAAAAAAAATTCTCATAATATCATTCTTTCAATATCTGAACCATTGGGGTACTTCACTTATAGCATATAAAAAACAGTTCTTTAAAAAGACTTGTTAACAAATGTTTACATTAAACATAACTTAAAGCACATGAATTGCCTTCCTTCCCTGGCTTTAGTAATTGAAGGACCATTGAACCTCTGAGTAACCCCATTTCTTCTCTATTTAGGTATTAACTTGATAAATCAAGTAGAGGTGTTGATGTACATCTGTATGTTTATATGAGAGCTATGCATTTGTATTAAGAGATGCACGTAAACTGCAGTATTTGATACACCTACATAAATTGATACTGAAATTAGAAAATCCATTTTATATAACTACTCATTTAAAGGAATCAACGTTTGAATATATAGTGCTTCAATTTATGAAATAAACTGTACATTGTTACTTTTCCATACATGCTTTTTAGAAATGTGTTATTGCGTTTGAAATGTATAATATGCTTAGCAAAGGTACCTGATTGCATTTTTTGGTGAAATGTAACTGTATCTAGGCAACCAAAGTGGACAGGAAGTCCCTACAATCATTGCTCTAAACTGATTGCTTTTAAAGAAGAAATCAATGTACTGTAATGAAAATTCCTGTTGAAACTGTGCAGCAGGTTTATAATTCTCAGTATCTTTTAGAACTTAATATGGTCTGGGATTTGACATGAAAACACTGATTAGAGGCACAGCTGTTGGAGTTAAATGACAACCTGTACCCCATCATTCTTTTGCAAGGTTTTAAAAATAATTTATCTCATACATCTATCTATCTATCTAATTTTCTTATGTAGATGGAGCTGATGAAATTTGTTTTGCTCATAATATGAATTGTTGTGCATCTTGATGGAGAGGAAATTCTGAATCTCTGTGTTTTTAATAGGTTCCAGGAAAACTAATGATGTTCTTGCCTAGTTTCTAAATCCATATTGGAATGCTGCAAATAAGCAGGGTATGTTGTATAATAATGTAGTGACACAAGCAATTGTGCCAGTCTAAAAACTCAGTGTTGCTAACAGGAGAGAGCTCTTGCAGCATCTGGCTGAATGGTTTTACCCTCTCCCTGGCACTTTTGAATGTTCAATTCAGTTTTATGCTGGTTTAATAGTCAAATTGGCTATCCTGTTTTGACTTAGTTTGCTGCTGGAGTGGTCAATTTAACTGATAATAATAACATAACGGTCTGCCGAGCACCTGGATCAGTAACTGCAGAGTGAGCAGCAGAGGTACGTGCCTGATGCAAATGGAGCACTGGAAATGAGCAGCAGTGGTTGTAGGGGCAAATGGGTACTGAAGGAGATTCTTTCAGTTTCTGCATTTCTCTGTCACAGTTTACTGTACAATTCAATTAACAATCATGTGAAATTGTGTTCACCTGCCAGGTCCAGTTGATGGACATGTTGAGCTCATTCAAAACCCACTTTTATTTTAGAACATTGCTGGAGTAGAAGATAGTGCCAGTCTTTTTCAAGAAGTGTGTTGATAAGAGCACTTGATTGGAAAACGGAGGTGTGAGTTTTGGTTTCCTTCCAAGTCTAAGGAGAGTCAAACCTATGTTTCCTTATTCTTCTGAATGCTGTTTTAACTTAGAGGTTGTAGTCTTGATTAGGAAGAGTCATTTTCTGCCCAGTGCTTCCTGCAGAAGCCAGATGGTAGTGGGTAAGAACCATAATTACCAGCTCTGTGTCCAAACAGTGGAGTACACAGAAGAATGGAGATAGTAGTCTCCAGTTAAAACAGTAAAGTCGTACCAACATTATAAACTGGGTACAATGTGATTGGAGTATTGAAATGTAATTTTAAAATTGGCTGTGATTGGAGGTAAAATGGCTTGCAATAACAGAACTGGGAGTAAAAGAGACAACTGTCTGGATTACTTACAGATTCTGGTCAATTAAATGTAATTTTGAATTCCCATTCATTTCAGAATCTATCAGTGATGTACAGTACGAGAGTGACTGCAAGTAGGCTGCTAAAGCTCGTTTAAGTATTGTCTGCATTTTTGATGCATTAGATATTTCTTTAAGCATTTTGAAAGTGGATTTCTCATCTGTATGCTGATTCAGTTACTGATCCTTATTAAATCCGGTAGACTCTTAGCAAAACCATTAAATGCCTTCTAAAGCTCTTAAAGACATTAACAAAGATTCCTTCTAATATGTTTTAGTGCCTCAGTGTTTGCTAGCAAATGCTGTCATTTTATTTCCTAGATGAGAAGCTACTTAGATTATTTTCTGTCTGCTGTTCTGAAACATAGGGCCTTTTGGTGTTAGAATAGATCTAACCTTGACAAAATACTTGTTTGAGGCTAACAAACTGTTATTTATGTAGGTATCTTATTTCTCACTTCTGGTCTTGTTGGGCGTGACTGCCTGTTCAAATGGGTTGAAATTTGATAAACTGCAAAGCTTTCTCAGCTTTATTTGAGACCAGTTGTTTAATTCAAAGTCCATTTAAAAAATAGATTTTTCTTTCAGTAGCGTTAACCAAAAATAATATTCTGCTTGTAGGGAGCTTTGTGTGAAAAATACATGTGTATGCAATCTTTATTTCTTCTGGTTCAAATACAAATAGGAGTTCTGAATGTGTTTTTTGAAAAATATCTGTCTGGATAGCTAGACCTTTTCATTTAGTATTTCATTCTGTGTTGCTTGTAAGTCCCTACAACTTTTTGGTAGAGACCTTTCGGTCATGAATTTAGATTGATGGTCCATGTGTTTATTCTCCTCATTTTTATGGATCTCATAGTCCTCAAGCTATACAAGATGAAAACCTCTGTAGACATGGGTGAAGACTAAGAATTTGTGTGAACTAAGATTTATTACGCTACTTTTAAAATAATGGGGTGACCTTTAGTATAACTGCATTTGCCCTGGTATAAACTTTGGCAATACCCATTTATCTCATTTGCAAATGATGCCTTGGTGTCGCATGACAAATAGAGCTTTAAAAAAACAACAAAGAAAAACAGTTCATAGTTACATGAGAGATCTCTTTCTGTTTTGTTATGAATGTAACCACCTTGCTTTCTGATTTTCCCCAACTGTTTGTATCATTACACGGTAATCTGAGGTAGCAGGGACAATTGGAACTGTCACAACTGTAGGTATTACAATAGCGTTGTTCTGAATCGCAAGTGGAGCATGAGATGTGAATTCCAGGTTCTTTTGTTATATGTCTCCACCAGAATAACTGGCATAATGTATACCTCTGTAGCAGTTGTGATTTTTTTGTAAAGTTTCTTTGGTTGTGATTAATGATTGTCTTCTTAATAACAGGCATTCTCTCTGGTATCTCAGTCACTGAACTTCCCATCTTTGCACGTGTTTATAGCTCAGTGAACTGTAAAAGACCATGAAGGCCAACCACACTGTCAAGAAAAAAGGTCAGCGTGGACTTCAATATGTTTAATGATATGTATTAGGCGTGCTGTACTCTGCTGGCTGAATTTGACAGTAGCCGTCTTGATAAACGTAAGACCAGAAGGGGTGTTTTTTTCTGTTGGAGCACTTGGCATGTAGTGGGGTCATACAACACCCACTCAAACTCACACTCTAGAATATCTTTAATCATATCCTTTCATAACATGACTTCAAACTATATAGTGATTATTGTTTCTGAGCATACCAATATGTACACTCAGAAGATAACCACTTTTAGTTATGCTTTTTAACTAACGAACAAAAGTCTTTAATTTTGAAGAGTAGATCAGTTATTTGCTATTCCATTGAAAACACCAAATGTCTGGGCTTTGAATTTTTAGGAGATTGCCAATTCTTTCAGAAGATAGTAGCATGGAGGCCGGCCTTTGATGCATTTAAGTAGTCAACTAATAGTCTTATCGAGCTGCTCTTGGCATTGCCATGTTAGATAAACTTGGAGCTACGAGTCTTTCACCTGTTGGTGGTGTGGCATTTAGCGATCGTGTGCTGTTTGATAACTGTTTTAATTTCAATTATTTTGGTACTAAACTAATGAATATGGTCTTTATAACTCATATTTTTAAGGTAGTAGTAGCCTACGTATCTAAGGAAGTTAAGGAAGTTTTAGATTATTGGAGGTATTTAGATTATTGGAGGTTTGGATAAACATACAGGATGGTGACATGAGTTACTATGCAATTGCTTCTTGACATAACATTTCATAATATCAATTTTCTTAAGTATACATATATACATATTATAGTGACTGTTTTGCTTTGTATCATTGATTTCAAAGATCCTACTAAGTGTGGTACTGAAGGTCTAGGGAAGAAATAACCAGTTCTGTAAAGGCACTTTTTAGAAAAGAGATAGTGGATTGTAGGTTTAAATAGTTATTCTGCTCTAGAAATAAACCAGCATGTGGCTACTGAAACTTTGAGAATTTTGTCAGTTCTTTCATCTGAGTCAGTGTCACAATTTTAGAATCTGTCACTCTTACGGCTTCAACCAGTGATGTAATCTGGGATTCACACTCCATTACTGCATTGTTAAGTTACTGAAATATTTTCTTCCAGATAACACTCACACAGCTTCATTCTTAATTCATTCAAAATCTGCTGACATATTCAAATTCCAGTAGCTGCAGAAATTTCCAGACTAATGCCACTTCATAAGTAATGAGTACCCTTTAAGAGAAGACCTTTGGTTGACTCCATTGAGATAGTTAGGAAGGGGGAAAAGGAGCACAAATTGTCAGCAGTTGTAGCTGCCACAGAATTAGAAGAAAGCAAGATGGTAGTGGATAAGAAGCTGGCAAAAACAAGGACCAGCAGGAGGGAGAGACTTTCTCCAAAGCCTGAGATGCCCTTACAGAACTGTTTCAACACTCAGATGTCTCTATGCTAACACGCATAGCATGGGGAATAAACAAGGAGAGTTAGAGATGCATGTATACCTACAGCGCTATGACCCCATTGGCATTACGGAGACATGGTGGGATGGCTTCCATGACTGGAGCATTGGAATGGAAGGATACAGGCTCTAGGAAGGACAGGCAGGGGAGACAAGGAGGGGGCATTGCCCTCTGTGTCAGTGAGCAGCTGGAGGGCATGGAGCTCTGCCTGGGGATGGATGAGGAGCTGGCAGAGAGCTGATGGGTCAGGATTAGAGGTAGGGCAGGGATAGGTGACATTATAGTGGTGATCTGCTACAGGCCACCTGATCAGGAAGACCAAGCAGATGAGGCTTTCAATAGACAGACAGAAGCAGCCTAACATCCACAAGCCCTGGTCCTCATGTGGGACTTCAGCCACTCTGTTATCTGTTGGAAGGACCTCACAGCAGGGCTGGAATGCGTTAATGATAACTTCCTTTTCCAAGCGATAGAAGAGCCAGCAAGGAGACGTGCTGTGCGAGAGCTCATTCTTACCAACAAAGAGGGGCCGGTGGGGAATGTGAAGCTCAAGGGCAGCCTTGGCTGCAGTGACCATGAAATGGTGCAGTTTAGGATCCTGAGGGCAGGAAGGAGGCGGCACAGCAAGCTCACTACCCTGGACTTTGTGAGAGCTGACTTTGTCCTCTTCAGGGATCTGCTTGGTAGAGTACCATGGTACAAAGCCCTGGAGGGAAGAGGTGCCCAAGAAAGCTGGTTAGTGTTCAACGATGCATCCCAACAAAGAAGTCAGGCAAAAATGCCAGGAGTCCTGCATGGATGAACAAGGAGCTTCTGGACAAATTCAAAACAGAAAAAGGAGGCCTACAGAGAGTGTAAGCAAGAACAGGTAGCCTGGGAAAGATACAGAGACATTGTCTGGGCAGCCAGGGATCAGGGTAGGAAAGCCTGTTAGAATTAAAATTGGCCAGGGATGTCAAGGACAAGAAAGGCCTCTATAGTTACCTCAGTGATAAAAGGAAGGCTAAGAAAGTTGTGGGCCCTTTCCAAAAGGAAATAGGAGACCTGGTCACCGGGAGTATGGAGAAGGCTGAGGTAGTAAATGACTTTTTTGTCTCAGTCTACCGGCAAGAGCTCCAGCCACATAGCCAAGGCCCCAGAAGGCAAAGGCAGGGACTGGGAGGATGGTGAACTGCCCGCTGTAGGAGAAGATAAGTTTGAGACCAGCTAAGGAACCTGAAGGTGCACAAGTCCATGGGACCTGATAAGATACATCCACAGTCCTAAGGGAACTGGTGGATGTAGTTGCTAAGCCGCTATCCATCATATTTGGGAAGTCATGGCAGTCCAGTGAAGTTCCTGCTGACTGGAAGAGGGGAAACAACCCTGTTTTTAAAAAAGGAAAAAAAAAAAAAGACCTGGGGACCAACAGCCCAGTCAGTCTCACCTCTGTGCCCTGCAAGATCATGGAGCAGATCCTCCTGGAAACTATGCTAAGGCACATGGACCTAGAGGTTTTGGTTGATGAGAAGCTCAGCATGAGCCAGCAATGTGTGCTTGCAGCCCAGAAAGCCAACCACATCCTGAGCTGCATCAACAGAAGTGTGGCCAGCAGGGTGAGGGAGGTGATTGTTCCCCTCTGCTCTGCTCTCGTGAGACTCCTCCTGAGGCCTTGCATTCAGCTCTGGGGCCCCCAGCACAAGAAGGACATGGACGTATTAGAATGAGTCCAGAGGAGGGACACGAGGATGATCAGAGGGCTGGAGCACCTCTCCTATGGAGACAGGCTGAGGGAGTTGGGGTTGTTCAGCCTGGAGAAGAGAAGGCTCCGGGGAGACCTTCCAGCGGCCTTGCAGTACCTAAAGGGGGCCTACAGGAAATCTGGGGAGGGACTCTTTGTCAGGGGGTGTAGTGATAGGACAAGGGGGAATGGCTTTAAACTAAAAGAGGGTAGATTTAGATTACGAAGAAATTAATGGCGGGGGGTTGGAACTGGGTGATCTTTAGGGTCCCTTCTAACCCAAACCATTCTATGATTAAGAAGCATAACTGTCAATGTGGTTTCAGAAAGGGTGAAGGGGGAGCACAAGACAAAAATAAACTCTTGTGGGGAGTATAGAGAGACCAGAGACCAGTATATTTGTGTAGACGCTGGTGTGGGAGAATGTTTCAGTTAGTGGTCAGCTTGTCTAGTGGATACGTAGAAACAAGTTTTCACAGTGTTTTTCTTGTACTAGCTGGCACGTAGGTGTTTTTGAATATAGTAACAATGATTAACAGCTTGAGTTCTAATAGAAGTCTCATTTCTGGTAATGTTTCATGAAGTGATAAATTCAAGAGGTGATATTTGCAAGCTGTCTGGCAACTCTGTGATGTTGTAAGAGGTTACTGTCCCCATAGCAGAAGCAGCAGAAATCACTGGGCATTCTGCTTGTGCTGTCCTCAGGGACAGCTGAGGAGCAAGCACCATTCACCTTGTATCTGCTGCTGTAAAGTGGTAATATCTGGTGGAAGACTGGGTAGGAGAGTTGTGGGGAAAAGGCTTTACAGTGGATTAATCCAACAATTTATTTATTTAATATAAACTTTGCCTGTCTATTTAAGTTGGTCTGGTGCAAGTCTTTTGCTTTACATTCTGAAGAGCTGACAAGCACGCGTTGAAAGTTTTATATTAATTACTCGTGTCCATACTTGAACTCTTCTCTGGAAACATACAAGACTATTCTACTTGTTTGTAGGTTCTGTTCCTTTTCAGACTGATTTGGTAGTTCAAAGCCAGCCTTGTTCTACTCTTCAGTTTTTATCTAACTCTACCAAGTATTTCTTTCACTCAAATTTAATCCACATTTATTTTTGTGTTACGTTGCCAGGAATATCTTTATATGATTAGAAATGGTTGCACTTAACAGTTGGTTTCTTCCAAAGAGGGATACTATGTACTTGAAATAGTTTGGACTGCTATTTATTTTGGTATACGAGTAGCTTCTTCAGTAAGCAATTATCAAGTCCTTCACAAGTTAGAAATGTTACTGTCAAGATCTTAGAGCTTAAAACCATCAGTTTGTATGCTTGAGTTCATAAAACATTTGTTTGTGAAATCTGCAGTTCTGGAATACTTATTATGTGGGCAGTGTGGGGGATAATAAATCATGAGATACTGAGAGTAGTTTAAAGTAACATTTTTGCTGACCTGTTATTTATAGTCAAATTACAAAAATACTTTTTAAAATTATTTTTGAATACAGACATGCTCCATTTAGAAAGCAAATGAGTATTAAACCTGCTTATAATGATGTTTGCTAAAATTTCACATAGTTGTCTTAATATTTTGAGTAAGTTATTGTGTAATTGGCCCGATAGCAGCTTGGAGAGCCAAACACTGCTTTAGCTGTCTCTTAGATTTGAGTGTTGGTAGCCCTACTCAGTTCATTCAGAATGCTATACGTGCAATTGGTCTGTTAAATACTTTTTTTTAAAAGATATTTCCACACAAAGAAACCTCATTTTTTTTCTCTCCCCTCTGTTTCCAAAGCTGAAAGTTGGCTTCAAAAGAAAAATGACAATTTAGTGTCTATATAGTAGGGTTTATGCACGAAACGTGGTTCCGTTTCCTATGTTCAGTTGTTCTGATGGAGGTGGACATACTTTGTTTCCACACTGTCAGTTTGCATAATGAAGCATAAGGATCTATCTGCCTTCTGGCAAACAGGTATAATAAGAGTACTAGACATAGGTGATGTACTGGATTATGTCAATAAAAGCTCTGAAGACAACTCTGTGCTTTAAACGGGATTTTCATAGGATATGTGTTGCCCTCTGACTTGTCTTACTGAGGAGCTCCTATGATGTATTACAGAGGACACCAAGTGCGCAAGAGAGATGAAAATACTCATCAGTTCCTAAAGCCTTCTTTTGTCAAAGTGGAGATGACCTGACAGTTAACATACTTTCATTCAAAACCAAGCAAACAAAAAATCCCCACCATTCTTTCAAGTTTGGAACTGATAGACTGCTGCTTTTCTAGTCAGAGCAGCACTGCCATCTCCTTTTATCAATCATTTTCTCTTATATTATTACTATTCTAATAATATTTTTATATTACTGTCTGAACCAATAAGGCTCTCAGTGTTAAACTTATTGGCAATAGTGAAGCTGAAATCAAATATGCCAGTACCAGAAGTGATAAATAGTATCCTTTACTAGATGATTGAGGAATATACATTCAAGTTTGTCTAAATTTGGATAGGGTTTCATTGTGACAGTATGGCCATCTCTGACATTTTATGTGCAGCTGTCACATGCAATATTTAATTCTTCTTGCTCCTGTGTAATACTTCCCACAACAGTTCTCATTTTGCTGTACAGAACACACTGAGATAAAGGAAAGGATATTTTATATCAGTGCAGCTCTGCATCTATCTGAAAGCCTGGCTGAGCTCTGCTTTCTGGAATGCAAAAATAGCGAATCTCCTTTCAGTATGGGACAGTGAGTAAGGTGTCATTTTCTGACATATTTTAGAAAGGTCATTAGTAAAACTGCAGGCAATTTAGCATGAAGCTTTTAAAAAAAAAAAACAAAAAAACAAAACTCCACACCCAAGATAAAAACAAGAACAGCAGGAAAACAAACAAACAAAAAACACTATTTCTATTTTACGGTAAAGTAGGAGAGTGCATTTTCCAAGAGCTCATTATTAATGTTAGGTGCTTTGTAGTAAGTTGCTTAATTTTTTTTCATATGTATTATGGGTGTTTGTGGTTATGTCTTGAGGTTACAGTCTGTCTTGGGACCAGTACTGTTTAATGTCTTTATTAGAGACTTAGACCATGGGTTTGAGTGCACCCTCAGCAAGTTTTCAGATGACACCAAGCTGAGAGGGGCAGTTGATACACCAGAAGGAAGGGATGCCATCCAAAGGGACCTGGATAAGCTCGAGAAGTGGGCCCACGTGAACTGCATGAGGTTCAACAAGGCAAAGTGCAAGGTGCTGCACCTGGGTCGGGGCAATCCCAGACATGAGCACAGACTGGGAGAAGACCTCATTGAGATGAGGATTTGGCGGTTCTGGTTGGCAAAAAGCTCAACATAAGCCAGCAGTGTGCGCTTGCAGCCCAGAAGGCCAACTACATCTTGGGCTGCATCAACGGAGGCGTGGCCACTAGGTCGAGGGAGGTGATTGTTCCCCTCTGCTCTGCCCTTGTGAGGCCCCACCTGGAGCCATGCATCCAGGTCTGGGGCCCCCAGTACAAGGAAGGATGTGGACCTGTTAGAGCAAGTCCAGAGGAGGGCTACAAAGATGCTCAAAGGCCTGGAGCACCTCTCCTGTGAAGAAAGGCTGAGAGAGCTGGGGCTGTTCAGCCTGGAGAGGAGAAGGCTCTGGGGAGACCTCACTGTGGCCTTTCACTACTTAAAGTGGGCGTATAAAAAGGGTGGAGAGGAACTCTATACTTGGGTAGATAATGACAGAACAAGGGGAATGTTTTTAAACTTAGAAGGAAGATTTAGGTTAGATGTTAGAAGGGAATTCTTCACTCGCTGGGAGGTGAGGCACTGGCACAGGCTACCCAGAGAAGCTGTGGATGCCCCATCCCTGGAGGTGTTCAAGGCCAGGTTTGATGCAGCCCTGGGCAACCTGGTCTAGTGGGGGTTGTTCCTGCTCATGGCAGGGGGTTGGAACTAGGTGGTCTTTAGGGTCCCTTCTAATCCAAGCCATTCTATGATTCTATGTTATTTAATGGGCTTTTACAAGAACTCTAGGTATTTGGTACAATTTGATGCTGACACTGTAGAGAAAGAAGGGTAATCAACTTGAGAAAAACTGAGTAGAAGGCGTTATAAAATAACTTATGATTTTATGACCGGTCCTGACAGTGAGCTGCTCAGTTAATCAAATATGATAAATTTTTAACAGAAAGCATTTCACAAGGTAATGTAATTTAAATGCTGTAGTAACATTTATCTCCAAAATTTTTCTTGAATACAGAGATATAAAAGGGAGATTTGCTTTTTTCACATGATCTGAATAAAGGTATTAAACCAAAGCGAAACAAAAATCAGTTTTATTCATGAAATTAAACCATTGACACCTATTTGTGCTGAAGTGCACAATTAATTATTTATAGATTAAGTATTAATTTAGTTTATAAATGCTTCCGGTGTCACAGTAACGAATAACTTTCATAATTGTATCTTTGCGAGTGTAACGTTGGTTAAGAGGCCTTGTCTTCTAGTTGGTAGCTGTTACAAGTGTTGATGTTGTCATGATGCCCCCTGGTTCTTGGAAGGTATGCATCAATTTTTGCCTACTCCAATAAAACTACTGTTCCTGAATCTGTCTTGTTGTCAAAATGTGTGGTATTTATCAGTAACTTGTGGAGGTTAGTGTTTGTTGTTCTTGCCTACATTTCTGTAAAGTGCTGTTTTCTGTTTACATGAATATCCTGGTACTGAACTTCTGTGGCAGTTCAGAATCTGAGAACTGTTGCTACTCTTTATAGAGTAGTATGTATGTCAAAACCAAGCCTTTTACATGGACATTAGAAGTTTGTGTAGTGATAGGGCAAGGGGGAATGGTTTTAAACTAAAAGAGGGAATATTTAGATTAGACATAAGGAGGAAATTCTTTACTATGAGGGTGGTGCGTCATTGGACCAGGTTGCACAGAGAAGCTGTGGATGCCCCATCCCTGGAAATGTTCACTGTCAGGTTGGATGGGGCTTTGGGCAACCTGGTCTGGTGGGAGGTGTCCCTGCCTGTGGCAGAAGGGTTGGACTGGATGAATTCTAAAGTTCCTTTCCAACCCAAACCATTCTATGATTCTGTAACCTCAGCCTAGTGGCAGGGGCAGAGTGAGGAAACCTTGGTGCTGTGCATGCACTTTTCAGCAATAGTTAAAATGTTGGTGTGCTAGCAACACTGTTTTAACCGCAAATCTGAAGTACAGCACTATCTGGGCTGTTATGTCTCTATCCCAGACAGACCCAGTAGCTCAGTACAGCAGCTCAGAATGTGGCTTACTTTCATTTCATCAAGAGCTCACTGCTGACTGTTCAGGTCATTGATTCGGCAGTCATTTTGTGTAAGCCAGTTCCCAAACCCATTAATCTCATGCCTGTATTGTTGAATGGGTTATTCTGTGCCATGTGCAGGAATTTGCATTTTAGTGTCTCGAGGTTCCTGTCTGCTCTAGTTTGTTGAGGACCCTCTGAGTAACACCTTTGTTCTCCCAACACTTTGACTACTTCCTGACCTCCAAGCCTGATGTTGCCTGCAGACATGTTGCAGGAGCATTCCATCCTGGTTTTAAGGTCATTGATGAACATGTTAAACAGTGTTAACCCAGTGTCAGCTTCTGAAGATTCTCTTCTGTAACTGACTTCCAGTTAGATTTTAAATGATTGATCACTAGCCTTTAGGTATGGCTGTCTATACAGGTTTTCAGACACCTCGACATCAATATTTATCCAATTTGGTATAAGGATACTATGGTAGATGGCATTGGAATCCCTACTGGAGACAAAATAAATAAGATCCTTTGGTGTTTTACTTCCACAGAACCAGCTGTTTCCCTATAAAAAAGTTATCAAGTTAGTTGCACACAGTTTGCCCTTGATAAATCCTTCCTAGTGTTTCCTAGGTAGCTTATTGTCCTCTTTGGACCTGGAAGTGACTTCCAGGAATATTTGCTGTATCATTTGTCTGAGGAACGAGGTAAGGCTGATTGGCTTTATAGTTTCTCAGAGTTCCCTTTTAGCCTTTTTCTTTTTTTTTTTTTTTTTGAACATGAATACAGCCTTTACTAGTGATTCCCTTTGGTCACAGTGACCTTCAAAGATGTTAGAAATTCCTTTGGTCATATTGGAACTGGACAACTGGTGATCTGTTTGCATTACAGAAACTTTTCAGAGTTGAGTGATTTCTTGTTAAAATGTCTTGATTTTGAAAACTTCCAGCTGGAAGCACATTTTGAACTACTGAAGTTCTTTACATTGGTTAGGTACTTGAAATGTAGAAACTTACTTTAAATGCCTTGTCAAAGATGAGTAGAAGTCTAATGAATTTTCTCACATTTTTCAGGAGCTGGTGAGTCAGGGAAAAGCACAATCGTCAAACAAATGAAGTAAGTATGGTAAAATATATTTATAGAGAATTTTTTTTTTCTTACTTGAATAGAGAATTTATTTATTTTCCTTCCATAGGATTATCCATGAAGCTGGTTATTCAGAAGAAGAATGTAAACAGTACAAAGCTGTTGTCTACAGTAACACCATTCAGTCCATTATTGCTATCATTAGAGCAATGGGGAGGTTGAAGATAGACTTTGGTGATCCAACCAGGGCTGTGAGTATTGAAGTACACATGCACATATAAAGCGGAAATATCCATTCATTTTCAGTTTTTGTCCATTGTTATTTCCTGGAAAAAATCTCTTCCTATCTAAAAATCTTTGTAGGTTAGAAGGTTTGATAAAAATGAATGTCATTTAGTTTTCTATCACGGCACAGTGCTCTACAGAGCAATCAGCTCTTCATTGATTCAGAACAACTATTTGGTTTAGATACAGTTCTCCAAATTGTATCTAAATTGGGAGAACTAAACACCTGAGTCTTAGGGCTCTTTTGAAAAAAACAACAAGCTGTGTAGTCATACTTCTTAGTAGGCAGGTAGGCATCTAGCTGTTCTCTGCACTTCTCTATTGACTCGTAGGCACAGTAGTGCCTAAAACATTCCCACCTCTGGACTGAATCCCGTTTCATACTGATTTCCAATGTGGATAACTTTATTGTACTCTAAGTCACAGGCATAGCCCTGCTGCTGGTATCCATTCTTTTCATCATACCGCATGGATTAGGAATTTTTCCCAAGAAATCAGAGATCTTTTTCTAGGCTTTCCTGTGCATTTTGAATCCAATTTCATCCACTTACTGGAGATAGTCTTCAGAACTGATCCTTTTTGCTTATCATCTTCTCAAATCCTAACCCTGTACTCTTACCTGTGGTGAATCTGTTTGTGTCCCTGTCTGGCCAGGGGTATAGATGCTCTAAATCTCTCTATAAAATGCTTCCTTAATTGTTTTTGCTTGTGCACTGTTTGCAGGAGTCCATTCTGTGCTGCAGTGCTGAAATGTATCACCAAAGTTCCTAATCTGAACAGCACTGTAATTTAATTCAGGATTTGTGGCTTTATTTTCTTTGCATAGACGTTAATGAGAGAATAGGGAGTGCCAACCAGTGCAGGTTTTGAAGCACAAACTAGCCAGATAGCAGCTATCTTGCAGGAGGGTTGGAGGAAGAAATTTTGCTCTTAATGCATTGAAATAAATATGTAAGGTAGTTGGAGGGATATCTTGTCATAATTTAGTTCTTTTCATTGTGTTAATATTGAATTACAGTTGGGGGGGGAGTCTTGAAAAATAAGAAATAGTATGCAGATGCTTCATTCTTGATAAAGTCTTGTGTTCAAAATCTTACTGATGGCTTAAAAAAGAGCGTGACCTCAATAACCGTGCTTGATGCATTGGGTATGCTTGTCATAAAGACAAACATTACGTTAAGTGGGTATTGAAGTTGTAAATGAAATCTTAAGTCTGTTTGGTAGTCATATGTAAATTATTAGACAATTTTCCTTTATGTAAATTATTAGACAATTTTAAGTCTTTCGTCATTTTTAGTTTATGTACATATGTTAATTCCACCTGAAAGCTGCTTAACTGTAAATGTAACTAGTAAAAGCTTTGTGTTGTTTTGTTATTCCTCTCTAGCATTGTTCTCATGTTTTCTGTTGTGTCTTGAGACCAAAGTTTGCCAGGGCAGGAGTGGTATCTTAGTGCATGTTAGTTCAGTATTTGTTTGATGAAGTCCTATCTGGAGTCTGGCAGCTAACGTTTGGAAAACGCAGATGGTAGATTCCTGTTACTAAATACGTGTTAAAAGAAAACAGAGTGAAGAGTGAGTTTAGGTGTGATCAGCTAAAGTAACTAGCAAGATTTTGAAAGCTGTGTATGGTATCAACTTGAAATAATCTGTTTGTCAACTTCAGAAAACGACATAAGTGATAATGCAAACTTTTGTCAGGGATGGTTGTGAAATAACTGTCTATCCCCTAGCACCTAGGCAGGTCTAGGTGATCTGCGTTCTTTTTACAGAGCAACACTGCTGTTGAAAGTCAGTATTAGACTTGAATGGAAGCAGCCTTGTTGCAGTATGATTAAAGGAAATTTTCTGTCATTGGTTAATAATGAAAATAGGACTCAGCTGTTACATCCTACATCATTTATGGTATCTAGTACTTGCCATGATTAGAAAAGGGATATGAGGGTAACAAATAACACTTCTTATTTTAATGGTTGGGCTTTTGGAAATAGAAACTAATTCTCTTCCTGCTCCCTCTTCCACCCTCGCAATAAAAAAAAAAAAAAGCCACAATATTAGAGAATGTAGAGACAGAACTTACAGAGCTATTTGAAACAGAGTAAGTTTTGCATGTAAAGTCAGACCATGGCAGGTGTGAAATGACATTTTAATAGTTCATGACAAGACTGGCTGACGGTTTCCAGTTTCTATCATGTATTGTAATATATTGGCTTTTCCTTCAAGATCTGTGGTTTCTATCAGTTGTAGATCCTTGACATTTTCATCCACAAACAATATTCAAAACCAGAATTGTCATTGAAGTTTCTTTTATGCGGGCATATTGTTGAAGCTACAGTCAGTGAGATCTGACTATCCTACTCTTTGATCTTTAATACTCTTTCGTTTTATGCAATTATTATTGCAATCCACTGAACTCTTATTAGCAATTTTTCTTGTGGATGTACAAGTAATCAGTATTCTGTTCATTTTTTGACAAATGTCCATTTTTAGAATTGTAGCTTTCACAAGACTTAGGTCTTAGTTACCTGTTGTTTATATGTATAACTACTTGTTTATACACACAGATAGGTATAAATGTCTTCAAGTCTACCTTGAGTTGACTGAACAGCAAGCTTTTTGTTTCCAGGCTGTGAATATCAGTGTTACTCAATCTATCTGCAAACAATTTCCCTGTTAGCTGTCATAAAATCATTGACTATTTAAGCCTACAGCAGGCAATCTCTTTAGAATAACCATTAGTTTCTATGTTTATCCTGAAAATGTTATTCCTCACAGCTTATTGTTTGAACAGCAAAGGTGATAGAAACTGTTTTTTTCTACAGATTTGCATCAGTATCTATACTTGCTATTCTGTGAGAATAACTTTACATGTTGCATTTTTAATTCTCTTCTTTCTTGAAATTCTTTAAGTTCCCAGCTGCTTTACCTAAACCCCTCTCTTTTCACCTTTCTCCTTTTTCGTCTGTTCTTTCTTTTATTTATTAGACAAACAGTACATGCCGTGGGTAGTAGTTACAGGCCACAAGTATGCTGATTTTGCTGGCCGGCACACCTTGGCAATAGATCACATACAAACTGTAACTACAGTCAAGAAGCTACTCCTATGAAAATATTAATGTGGATATGTTTTTCCTCTACCCAGCTGCTGTCTTCTTTTTCCAGTATCTTACAGATCTAACATTTTTAGTCTCTTTCCTCAGTCAGAATTGGATAAATTAGACAACTATTCAAATTCTGTTAAAGGAGACTGCTGGATTGATATCCTGTACTCCAGTAGCCTCATTTTCAGAGGCAGTCATTATATGAATGCACAAATTGCTGTTTTTCTTAAAAACAAACCAAAATATGTGACCAAACAAACAAAAAACCCACTTGATTTCTTGACATGGAGTTACGAAGAAAACTTGGTGTATGTTGATGGATATGTGTAACTGATTTATCTGGAAAAGTTTTAAGTATATTTCTCTTTACTAATGAATATTTGTCAATTCCAAACAAATCTTTTGAAGTTTACACGATTAATGTGTATTCTGCAGTCAATATACATCTGCATATCCAAAGGTTCTAATATGCATTGTAACTGTTCTATTCAGTTTGTGGCATATGCTAAGCAAATAAGGTCAACGTTAGACTTCAGCACAACATATGTTACTACTTCCATTTATAGAAGTTC
This sequence comes from Anser brachyrhynchus, assembly GCF_964034855.1. Taxonomy (NCBI): domain Eukaryota; kingdom Metazoa; phylum Chordata; class Aves; order Anseriformes; family Anatidae; genus Anser; species Anser brachyrhynchus. The sequence goes on along the minus strand of NC_137694.1, from coordinate 11,733,032 downwards.
ATTTCAAGTGACAAACTGGTCAGAAGTTTTGTCAGCTTATGTGAAATTGAGTGGCCTTGTCTTTTTATGTTGTTGAAAAAAGGTGGGAAGTCATATTCTATGTAGAAAACTAATTGTTTTCTTTCACATTTTTTGTTTGGTTACATTAATGTATAGTGGGTTAAGTAACCTACTCCTTTGCTGAATGTGTAATCCTTAATCCTGAGTGAGAGGAGAAAGTAGTATACCTTTGTTATATTTCTTAATGTTTGTCTCTCCATTTTCTGTTTGCACATTAAAGGATGATGCTCGTCAACTCTTTGTGTTAGCTGGAGCAGCAGAAGAAGGATTTATGACTGCAGAGCTTGCTGGCGTTATCAAAAGACTGTGGAAAGACAGTGGAGTACAAGCTTGTTTCAACAGATCTAGAGAATACCAGCTTAATGACTCTGCTGCCTAGTAAGTACTTTGTGACAGACAATACTTCTGTTTTCAAGTAGTAGTTAAAGGAATAAAAAAGAAGTCTAACCTTTGAGTAATTCTGTTCCCATACAAACAGAAATTTAGAAGTACCTAGACAAAGATTTTGTCTGCTTGGGTCAGAATGGTGCACATAACTTTTGCAAATGGAGAGGAGGAGGTGTGGTATAACTGAATTTAAATCATTTGGAGGATGACTTACCTCCGCTGTTTAGTTTTTTTTTTTAATAAATTCTTCTCAAATTTCATAAGAAAGCTGGTCTTTTAATCATATTATTTTGTCCTGAAAATTGCTAACTTCTGGTTACAGTAAAGGGAAAACTTAATATCTTGTCTATCGCTATGCAAAAAGCACTAGTAAGATTTGTATTGTTATGAGAAACTTCACACTTCTTGGTGTGCATCACAATATTAATACTAATTATTAGTGACTGGAGTTTAATATTGTAAAAAATGTGTAATTAGAAATTCCCGATATGAAGTTATATCGGTCATATATTTAGCATTGTTTAAAAATATTTATTAATTCTGGCCAACATACTGGGTTGTCCTTTTCACACCTGTTATCAGTTCCAGAGTAATTAGTTTTTGCTTTATACTTCAAAGAAAATTGTAGTTCACTAGGAGGTTACAAAAATGAAAGTCTTCTTCTAGTTAATACAAATAAAATTGGTAAATGTGGAACCATGTTTACATCCTGGGATTTCATAATAATTGTTTTTATTGGGGTCAATTGTATATGTTTTCTTCTAGGATGAAAGTGTATCTAAAACTTCAAAAGAAATTAGCAGGAAAATAATCTGTGTCTTATCTTTTCTGTCTTACCTCAGAGACAGCTGTTCATATAAAAGTCAGGTACAATGTAATGAATAGACCTAGGACTTCTGTGATTCTTTGCAATTATCTGATTACTATTTTAGGAATAACTGAAAGCAGTGTTTATTTTTACCTTCAGTTACTTGAATGACTTGGACAGGATAGCACAAACCAGCTACATTCCAACCCAGCAGGATGTTCTCAGGACTAGAGTGAAAACTACAGGAATAGTGGAAACTCACTTTACTTTCAAAGATCTTCACTTTAAGTATGTAAATTTATTATATTGCATGTCTATCTGTCTGTTACGGCTTCTGTAAAGTTCTTGTGGATACACTTTCAGTAATGCAATTTAGCAAATTTTGCATAGCCACAATTTTGATTATTTTTCTCTTAGTTGAAAAACTTCTTCATGCTTGGCTCAATTTTCTGAAGGCAAATGGGAGTCATTTGAAATCCTATCATAACTCATAATAAATATGGAGATATTAAGTAATAAATTCTTTGTTTATATTGGGAGCTTTTTGTAAAGATACTTTCTATGTAAATCAAATCTCATAATACTCAATATTGTATTGCATTAATATGTAGCTGTTCTATCAGATTTTTCCATTTAAATTCCGTTGTAGAACTGGAGGCTTGTAAACATTTGTTGCTCTTGTTAAAAAAAAAAACACAAAAAAACTCCATTGTCATGGAGAGCTGAATTCAAAACTGAATGGTAGTTTTTTAAGGTAGTACTTTAGTGATGAAAGACCGTGATTTATGTTCCCTGTGATGCGAGGTTTACAAAATAATATTAATGCTCTGAACATTTTATGTCCTGAGACATCCATGATGAAAGCAAAGGATAATATAAATGTAATACTATTGTAACTACTCCTTATTAGCAAGAATGAAGAGAAATTTCAGTAAAAATTGTATTGTATGTACATTTTAGATTGTGTAGGCATAGTTGTCAGAACATCTATACAGTAAATTTGTTCAGCATTGTCATGGAAAATGCTGTTTTTCATGTAATTGCTTAGTAAGTGTTGTAATATTGATGCTTCAGGATCACCAGTACTGTGGAAAATATATTTTGTTTCTTAATTTTAGGTGTTTAAGTGTACACATTTTTTTTTCCTCCATAAAATAATAGCTCTTAAAGTGTTCTGAGGAATCCTTTTTTTCTTATTTTTAAGTTCTTAAGGAGTAATCTTGGAAATGTTTTTGACAATGCATTATTTTTGGAACATTTTAAATGGGCAATAAGAATGAGGATTATCACCTGCATAACATTATACCTAAGCAGAAGAGCTTGTTAGAGGTTATAATATTTCCAACAGATTTTGATAAGAAAGACAAGCCTTTTTTTCTTTTAATGTTTTCTTCTCTACTTTATATACTTTTTAATAGAAATCTAGTGACTCAGAACAATTTAAGATTTCTAAAAATGACAAGTTGCACCTGATGGGGTTCAATTAATCTTATGTGGTACACTAAATCAGTTGGTTTTCTATGTTTGTACCCCATACCTCCTCTTACAACCTGGGGAAAATAGGAAAGTGAGATGATCAAAGATGCATTCAGTTTTAATAAAAGTGAGACTTTCCAGATATATATCTTATCTTTTTTTGGTAACCACTCACCCTACCTTAAAGTATTAGTAAATAAGAAGTCTTCTGCAAGGTTGGGGCTTGGAGGGAGAAAACAAACAACTTGTATAACCTTAACAAACTCAAAAATCACAATAAATAACTGGTATCCTTTTGATCTATGTCACATTTTTTACGTTTTGTATGGGTACTGGAATCATATTCTCAGATTAAATAACCTGAAAGAAGCAGAACATGTCAAATTTGGCAACACTAGTTACAAAAAAACAATGTACTAATGAAATACCTTGCACAAGCCCTTAAATTTGCACAGTTGCTAATAAACCCTTTAGAAAGCTACCTATATAGCTAAATAACATAGATTAGTAGGGTGATGACTGGAGAAGCATCTTTAGTGCTTTACATTTAGTTCAGTGAATTAATTTGTCTTAATATGGCATAGCCACCTTGCAATCTCACTGGAAATGTTTTCTTTCTTTAAGTAAATGAAATGGAAAGTCAATAAAGCATTTCTTTAATGACGACATTCTTTAGATAAGGGAGGTAGATTTGGCTGTTACAAACTTTCTTTCAGCACTGCCTTGTGTTTCTTGTAGTTCATTGCAGACAAATTTATCTTGAATAAACAATACATGATTCTTTTGAGTAGCTGAACCATTGACTGCAGTATGAGTTCCTAGTACCTGAGGCAAAGAATGGGCTTGCACACAACACTCACATTAGGAGGAGAAATCTGTAAAGCATTTGAGCTTCTCATTCTTTAAAACTTTTAAATTTGTCTGCAGATTAGGCAGCTGCTGTCAGTGTTTGTGTGCTGGGACTGTGACCTAACAATCTGTATATACAGACTTCTAATGGAGTAGATGCACGGCTTAGGAGCTTTGAGACCACTCTGTTTGGAATGGCTAATTATTTGGAAAGATACTGCAACCTTATCTTTTTTTGAAGAATTTTGTGTGCCAAATAATTCTTCTGTGCCTGTCTTTCTCTGTACTGACATAATATGTAGAAGAACCCTCACGACAAAAGCCGAACCATCAGGCTCTTACTGCTTTCTGTTGAGATGTTCACTGTCAAACTGGTGCCAAAACTTCACCTAGCACTAAGTTTTAGCATATAAAAAAATCAAAGATGAGTGCAAAAAGGTGTTTTGTGTAAAGAACTGGACATTTCAGTGCGCTGTTAGAAAGACAACCCCAAAAACAGACATCATTGGTAAAATAATGCCACTGGTGAAGAGTCTATTCTGAACTGAAACAAAGATTTCTGGCTAAAATCAGCATCTTACGCTGATTTTGCCCATATATTATATGGGCATATAATATATTATGCCCATATAAACTGAAAATTACACTTCTTTTATCTTCTGGAAGTCTTCAGTCTTATGCATTTTCCCTCACTTCCCAGAATCCATGCTGGCAGTGTAGTCTGCACGAGTCAAAATGATGGTTGGCATAAGGACCATGAAATACCATTTCCTTGTAACTAGGAGGAAAAATTCAATTTTTGCATAATAGAGTATTTGCTAAGCAAGCTAGAGAAGTCACACGGTGACCTTTTCACATTGTTTTGAAGCTGGAAGTAATCGCAAGAATTTGAAACAAGACTTCTCATTCTGTGACAGGAAAGAGACAGGTGATAAAGTCTGTATTCTGTCTTACCTGAGAAGATTCAGCTATATACATTTGTTTCAGGACAGCACTGTTATCCTCTTTTTGATGAAGTTATTTATTTATTTATTGGTTTAGTTCGTTATGTCTGGCTTGAAAAACACTTGAAGTACATAATGATATGAAAAGTTCAGCGTAGCTCAGAACAGTTAGGAAATGGCCATTAAAGTATGTAGATAGCAGAGAAAAGCAAATTGTTTTATACAGTGGTAATTTGGTGATCATCTGCTGCTAAGTTCTGGAGTATATGGTCTTTTTCTTTTACTCTATTTCAGTAAAGCTGAGAATTCAAAAAAAAAAAAAAAAAACACCTTTATAGCTCAGTTTTTCCACCTAACTGCATTTCCAAAAAGTGTCTTTATTAGCGGGAAAATTATCATTATTCCTTATTATTTGATGCCTATTTTGTCTTTTAAGAAGAGCATTTTAAAAATTGTTGTCTCTCTTAAAAAAATTAAAATTCTCTTTAAATGTGGTCAGCTGAAAAAATCAAGTTGAAATTTATTTTATTAGAGATGAGTTGAAAATCATCAATTTTTAGAGTTTCTAGGTTAAATCTGAAAAAATGAGAAATATATTTTATATTTAGATTTGGATTCAGAATACTGAGATAACAAAAATAAAGTGTTATTTGTGTCTAACTTTCTTAGTGTAGCATTTTTCTCCTGATCACTGAAACAGACAGCTCTGCTCTTGGATGTAAAGAATTTTATATTCTTGACCTTTTATTACTTAAGACTTTTCATTCATTTGGGAGAAAGTTTGAAAAACTTTCATGTAGTTTGCACTTAGTTAAGTTAACATTGTGTATTTTTATTTTATAGATTACAATTAACTTCATTAATAAAATTATTTGTAATTGTACAAATTATTTATAAATAAGCAGTTTTATATACCTTTCAAGTCACTTTCTCATGTCTTGTGAAATGTATAGTAAAACTTTTTAAGTTTTTTTTTTAAGGTTGTTTTATGCTGAGATGTTAAATTGAAATAAATGTTGCAGATTTTATGTGGTTTTTCAAAATTCTTTGATCAAGCTTGCACAGCTGATGATTTCAGAGGTTATCACTTAACATTCAGAAAGCTGGAAATTCCAAAGTTCATTTCCTGCTTTGTACTTCTGTTTTACAGAATGTTTGATGTTGGAGGCCAAAGATCAGAGCGGAAGAAGTGGATTCATTGTTTTGAGGGTGTTACGGCAATTATTTTTTGTGTGGCATTAAGTGATTATGACTTGGTTTTGGCTGAAGATGAGGAAATGGCAAGTACCTTGGTGTTGAAGAAAAGAATAATTGTTACATAGAAACTGGATAAGTTTGAAAGGAAAGATCAATATCTCTTACAGTAATACTCCTTTATAATATATAGACTTTGTGTGAAAGGTTTCAGAGAAATGGTGATAGAGTGTGTGCTTTCAAGTTTCAAAAATACTTCCTCATATTCTCAGGCGTACTTTGAGACAAGTGTTCTTTTCAGTTGCATTTTTTCGTATTCCAAAGGATGCAGAAATTAATGAGGATGTCAATAATACATATCCTAGTCTTTTTAAAGATGCTAGCAATATATTATAAGAAGTGGCTTTATCTGTTTCTTCTTTACTACGTTTTATTTCACTTCCTCAGCCTTCATGTTTTTCTTCTTCCTAAATGTTTTACTGAATTCTCTTTCCTTAGTTATAGAAATCTTTCTTTTTCCTTTCCTATGCTTTCTCTTCTTTCAGGATGTGACTCCTCCCACATCAATATGCACAGAGTGTATGCTTTTTATTATCTGGGTAGTTGAAAGTGATGCTAGTCTGTTGTGTGTAAATCATTAACAGACTCCTCGTGTTCTGTAGCCTCTTGCAAAACGCTGTTGGGGGAGGAAAGAAAAGGGAAAAAAAAAAAAAAAAGAAAAAAAAAACACCTTCAAGTCAAATGTTGTCAAAATAGGTCATATCTGCTATCCTGCAACTTAAATGGCTGGAAGCATTGCCAAATTAGTTAGGTGTTGGATAATTTTTCTACAGAGTTATTTTATTTATTTTTTTAAACCCACCAACCTGCTCTTTTAATTCTCTGCTTCTTTGGAACTACTCCTTTCCTTATGCTGGAATCTTGACTACATGCAGAATTTAATTTTCAATTTTCAAAAGATCTAATAAGTGTAAGGCAAATTCAGGTTACTTGGAAACCGTTCTATAATATCCTTACTGCAAAATGTCAAAACACGCTAAAAATTCCTATCATATTAGAAAAAACTTAAGCCTGGAAATGAGAAAAGAAAAATCAAAAAGTAGTTGCTTAAACCCTACTCACAGAATCATTTATGTTGGAAAAAACCTTCAAAATCATTAGGTACATGAAAGTGTTCTGTGGCCTTTCTGTATTTCTCTTGGTAAAATATGGTTCTGCATGCTGGAAATTTAGTTTTACAACTTACCTAGTTAATCTGTGGCTAACAAAAGATACGTATCCTGATTTTACTACTGAAGTCTGATAAAATACAGTAAGATTTTTTTTTGTTTGTGTTTTGTTTTCCAAATTACAGAATCGGATGCATGAAAGCATGAAGTTGTTTGACAGTATCTGCAACAATAAATGGTTCACAGACACTTCTATTATTCTCTTCCTGAACAAGAAAGATCTTTTTGAAGAAAAAATCAAGAGGAGTCCTCTCACTATTTGCTACCCTGAATATGCAGGTATTGGGAATGGGCAGATGTCAAGTAATTTCCTTATTTTTGATGCACAAATTAGGAGGAATTTATTAACTCTAGGTGTCCAAATTATTTCAGTAAAATACAGTTTAGGTTGGTATAATGTTTTTTATGAATCACAAATAAAATAGTGTTGAAGTCAGATTAATCTTTTCAACCAGATGAAATAATGCTGGTCCACTGATAGCATTTACGTTACTGCTGCAGTGCTTGTCAACCTAATCTGTTTAGCCCATTCTTTATTCTGTTGTCCTCCTATCTTTTGTACTTTTTTTTCACCGAGCAGAAATCCCTGAGCATACATGAGAGTTTATTTGAAGGGAGAGTATGTGTACATATTAGAAGTAGTTGGCTTATTCAGGAAATACATAGCAAAAGATTATTTAATGAGTCTTAGACTATTTATGTATCATTTTCATTGTAACTTTAGACTGTTCTATTGTACGGAAAATATTAAATTAGAGTCAAAAAAAAAAAAAAGGCTTAGGAGAAATATATATACTATTTGTTTGTAACTCAATGGACCTTGGGTAGAAATAAACAAACCTGTTAAAAACATAAAAAGTGAAAGTGAAGGAAGCAAAATATCCTAGTCTAGGGAACAGCGTTAATTCAATAATGATTTGTTCCATCTACCACTGCAGTAAATACTCTTCCTGCAGTCCCTAGCCTATAATTGTTAAAAATGTGTCCAAAGGGTTTCCTACACATTTTGTTGTAAAGCAGGGACTGTGAAATTACTTAAATCAGCATACTCCTTTTTAGGTTTAAGTAGCTATTTATTTAAGTTACTATTTGGAAATAACTTCCATCAAAGATATAATATACATCTTGTTCTTCCTGTTTGAAACCTGAGTAATTTTTTCCTTCTAGGATCAAACACTTACGAAGAAGCAGCTGCTTACATTCAATGTCAGTTTGAAGATCTTAACAAGAGAAAAGACACGAAGGAAATCTACACTCACTTCACATGTGCCACAGATACAAAAAATGTGCAGTTTGTTTTCGATGCTGTAACTGATGTCATTATTAAAAATAACCTTAAAGACTGTGGCCTATTCTAGGAACAGAGAAGAGATTGTTAATTGGTAAATTATATGCCTGAAAAAAGGACTTAGGCATTTGGAACATGCCCATGTTGTGTGAAACTTGCATAGATATACTTAATTCTCTATTTTATTTTAGGTTTGAAGAACGACTTCGCACAATTCTAATCTGATTGGTTTCAAGTTGAAAGAAATACAAAATATGTTGTGCTGAATGATAGATCAGTACTGTACTTGCCTGTTTTAACAGCTTTATTTATGTTTGTCTTGTAAATTTAAGTAATTAGGTAACACTGAGATGTCTTTTGACTGTATGTAAACTTGTAGTAATGTATTTGTATAAACGTTGAACGGAATATTTTAGTAACTTGGTGTCCTCTAAAATTTCCATGGTTTATGAAGATACTGTTAGAGGAGACAGACACTTTTTGCCTTTGGATTATTTAAACATCTTGTAAAATTAAATTTTCTTTTCATCTTGAGGGTGCATGCTGCCTTATTACTTTTGTTGGTAATACTGTATATGGCGTTAGCTTTTTTGATATTTAAACAGCCTCATACACCTGCTCACATTTAAAGAAACGTAACCAATAAAACTTGTTTTTTTTGCCTTAAGTTTTGAAAAAATGTTTTTATAAATTTAGGGTAAATAAAATATTTTTAAAACTTAAATCCACAGCTTATGAAATCTGGGTTTGCAGTCTTTGCAGCACAAATGTGGCAACACTGAGAAATTGAATTTAAGGTTCAGCTATTATTGAAGCTCATGGAAATGCAAAAAGGAAGTTGTTAATAATACACTTGTAGAAATAAAAAAAAAAAAGAAACTGTGGTTTTTACTCACTGGAGTGAATGGTCTATAAATAATGCCATTAACAAAGGCAGGACTTCAGAGTAATATGATTTTTTTTTTTATTCTTAAGAATTAAAATTGTGTTCTCCTTTAACTCTTTGCTATCTTCTGGTAATAAAACTAAAACTATTTTGATAATTTAATAACCACAGAAATAGTAAGTTCTCCAACTAGACATGGCACAATGTTTTCATGAATTAAAGCAATTTCCTGTTGCATATAAAAAAGAATCTTCATCATGTTGAGTAAGGTGATTCAGTTACTTTGCAGATACTGATTTTTTTTAAATTTAGTGATATTTAAAGTCTCATATTCTCTTTAAATAATAAGTTAAAGATTATGATTTTCTTCTGGTTGGGCTTTCATTATGTGACTTGCAATCTTAGGTATTTGTCATTCATTGCCTTATGGTTAGTGCCAAAACTGATTTTTATACCTATTTTAAAAGGAATAAGCTTCTATTTGTAAATAAGTTCATGGATGGTTGTCTCAAATGTATGTCATCTAGGAAATACAAACATACCAAACTTGGAAGTATGATTTTCTATACTTGTTTGGAATATTCCAGGCAGCTACAGTACACTGTAAGTTCTTTTAGGATAAGTCTTTGAATCTGTTGCTATTTTTCTATATTATCTTAGCTTGTATGTTCTTAGAAATGTTCAACCAAAATATTCTACTCATTGTTCTGTTATTTAATTTTTAATTGTGCATTTGTTTCATTTAGGCCTCAGCTTAAGTAAAACTGCACTTCTTATTCTTTGATGTTTCCTTTCTTAGGTACAGGATTATTACGTGTGTTTCAAATGAAAGGTTAGAAAGGAATTTCTAATTTATTACTGGAGGTTGTTAAATATATTCATACACTGAGATCTTTCAGCAGTTATGGTAAACAGTCTGTATATCCTGGGCTGCTTTTAATTGTGCTTTACAGTTCTGGATATGTAACTGATTTTAAATCTCATTGAACTACTTTGTGGAAATTGTATTTACACCTACGTTCAAGTTGGTTTTTGTACTTGATGTAAACAAAAATTGGGATTAATCAAATTGCATAAATAAATCTAAATTTTGTGCCTTGCTTGAAAGAAATGTTCTTCCTTAAAGATGCTGATAGAAATATTTCTGCATCCATCCTATAGAGATAACTAGGTAGTAAAAATTCGAAGATACAAAGTCAAAGGTTTTTGCAAGAAACAGAAAAACAATAATGAGCATAAAATCGTCATTTCAGATTAGTTCCTAAATATTTTTCCACTACTGCTGTTCCTAGCAGCTTCAATTTGAGAATTTTGGGAATTTCATAATTGGTATTTTCTGCAATATTTATGTCTTAACACAGAACAAAATTCTGAAATACTTTTGTTTTTGAGTCCAGGAGGATGAGCTTGTCTTTTCTGACTTGCTGAGTTGACAGCTGGTATGTTTCCTTATGGATGCTCTCTCTGTAGTGGTTCTTTGTCTAGGTTTATAAAATGCCTATACAAAAATTGTTCATATTCAAATATTAAAGGCCAAGTATATAATTGATCACATCCATTAAGAACTTTCCAAAATTAGGTTGTTGATAGAAACTAATTTGTTAAATTTAATTTGAGAACTCCTGTATGTTAATAGTGATATGATAAAAAGTTATATATATATATATTTTGCTGACATATTCTAATAATTATGTGTACTGAAAACAAATACTTTCTGTTCTGAATTTGTCTAGCTTCGTCTTTCAGCCCAACGGATCTTAATAATAACTAAGCAGACTGTTGATAGAAATCCTTTCTCCTTTTTAGGTTGTAATTAGATGATAATGAAATAATGCCAACACGAATATTTCTTACTTTTGACTGATCGTATGAACTTGCCTGAGCTTCATAGATTTTAACTATATACTTTTTTTTTTTTTTGATGTTGGTACATGCTGCAGTGGACTTGTCTTAACTACCTTGGGCAAAACTGTTTGAGGATCGTGGATAACAGAGTTGATCATTCTTTGTCCTAAGATGAAAGCTGTTTATCATCTTAACCTGCCACTCCAGGAAGAGCTATAAGAGGACTTACACGCAATGGTGGGAGCTACATGCTTAGTTTTCACTGCAGTTATAATGGGGCTTCACTCTATCTCTGTTCTGTCAGCGAGCTCATTCTCAGTCTGAGAGTCCGAAAGAAAGAAAGGAGTAAATCTTGCTGGTCTGAGGACAGTCTTGAGCCTCACCAGTCTGAGCCTCTGTTCTCTTCCAGTTCTTCACTCCTTGCATTTTTTCTACAAAAAAAGTATCCAGGCAAACTGCTTTTTTCTAGCATTAAACAAGGAAGCTCCTTCTACTATCAGGGTATTCCTTCAGACTATTTTAAGTTATTCACAATTTAGTATGTATAGGGAATTATAGCCTGATGGAGGCTTCTCCAACCACCAGGGTCTTGTGAACTTATTGTCCGTGGTTGAAATCTCTAACTAAAACACAGCCATCATTAAACATTGTTATTTTTAAGAAGGTCAGTTTTGAGGAAATGGGGTTTGGAACATTTGGTATGTGACTTTATGATGCTACCTATTGAATTTGATAGAAGATTGTTTTGTCTATGAAGTAGTTACTACATTCAATGACAGAGTCCAGGATCATAGTGTGGGAACAGAGTAGTGTTTGCTGGATTTCAGCTCCTGTTTTGATGTACGCAATTAGCAGCTTCATTACTTAAATTCTACGTGAAACCTTAGGGGGGAGGAAAGAAATCAATCTGTAGCATGCTGAGCAGCATGATAGCAAGTATGCATTTAGAATTGGGAAGAATGAAAATAAGTTTCTGTTTCAAATCAAGCAAAAAGGAAACCCTACCAAGACATTAGGTATCCTACGGCGTGGATGTCTCTTGAAGTTGTTATACCTTGTATTAATAACTATTAGCCTGTGGGTCAAAGAGTAATGCCAGGATTGCAAACTTCAATTCTTTGACTATTTCACTTTGAAAAAAGTAGCAGGTGCAACAAAAGGCTGTAAGGAGCTTGTGCTTGAATAGTTCATAGCTTGTGAGAGATTGCACTCATGAGGAAGATGAGACTGGCAAAACAGGAACTGGAAATTTGAGGGGAACACATCATGTACATGTGAGTATCTTAATTACCAGTCATTATCTATACCAGAGGGTACCTGTAGTTTTTGAAAAATAAAATAAAAATGCTGGTATTGTGGGCTCTGAAAAACAGGAATCTTAAAAATTCAAGTTGCATAAGTGCAACAAAACCATTTCCAGCTCTGATTCTAGAGTTCTTGCAAAGAAGCTGCTTTGACAGTAGGTGGAACAAAACATGGTTAAGACCAAATATGCTGTCAGCGGAAGTCATCGCAGCCCCACAGAACTTCCCGTTCCCAGCTCACCTCTTTATCCTCCCACCTCCTCTGTCTGTCTCTCCATTGATAGAGAATTCTGGGAAGAGGTGTTGCCAGCGTGCTTTCCTGCTCATGGTTGGGCTGTCCTGCATGCGGATGTCTCACGAATGGCTACTTTGAGTCCCGTGGAATATGCTGATATTTAATTCTGCTTGCAGACATCATGCAAATGTCTGCATTGGTAATGTAGGAATATGCAGGCTGATTTAGTAAGTGTACTTAAAACTGCACGTGTGTATTTTGGAAAGGATGAAGAAAAGTAGCAAATCAGGAACCCGAGCAGGTGTAGTTTAGTTTCGAGTCTGATCGGAATGACACAGGGCACATCTTAAACACCTTTTACAGATAAGTGTCCTCATTTCTGCAAGAATCAGAAGGCACTGTGAGACTCTAATGTACAAATAGCTGAGTGGGGTAGACATTTCAAATCATACCAAGTTGTGTTCAGAAGGGCTAGGACGTGTTAGAATATAGTAGCAGTTGCCTGAACTGAAACAAATAATCCATTAGATTTGCACATACACTCAAAGGTGTAATTATTTAACTCGAACGGTAATGTCTTATTATGAAAAAATATTTTGAAGTGTAGTTACAAGTTCAGACTACTCCTGTTTCAACATACTGATTCTTTTGAAATGGGATGAAGAAAACAAAAGCCAAAGCTATTCTAAAATCACTATGAAACTAAGTTATACTTGTTTTGCATGCCGGATTTGTGTGTGTGTGTGTGGGGGGGGGGGGGGGGGTTAAAACAAAGGTGCAATTATTCCCATTTTGATTACATAGATCACGAACTTGAAATTATTTACCTTTGGTCAAAAGCATTATTAATAAAACCAAGATAATTTTCCATGAAGAATAGTATTAAATTTTACTTGATGTAAATTGGCAAAGGTTAAATTTCTATATATTTGTGTATTTATTAAGAAGAAATTGAGGTTCAACAGTGCATAATATAGAATATAAAATGGAACACCAACAACCAGAAAAAGTATATACAAATTATATTCAGTGACTCTATTGTAGCAAGCGTATTTGAACTTGTGTTTAAGATGTGATTATTTGTCCTATGTTTAGTATCTTAAGATATTTGGAGGTAAACTGGAGTAGTTCATCACATCCAACTTCTAGTGATCTTTCCAGTATTTTTAATCTTTAACAAAAATATTGTTTTAATCCTTCATAATTATAGAAATGTTACTTAAAAAAAAAAAAAAGTTTGTCAAATACTGCTCATGGAAATGTGAGTACATTTTGTTAAATTCTGAAGTTGTTGCTTGTAGATACTGCCAGTATCTTTCCTAGCCAAGTTACATTGCTTCAGCTTAAATATCATTAATTTGCCTTGTTTTTCTACTTATAACTTAATTCCTTAAGAAATTGTCAGTCCACGGCCTTCTGAGTCTGTTTAAGGAAGGGATGGGAGAAAGTCATAAACTATATCATCTACTGAGACTAAAAACATTTTCAAGACGTTTGTAGTCAGTGAGGCATATGAGATTGATGTTCTGGGAAAGCTTTAAAGAAAATACTCTGTGATGAACTTGACAGCTGTGTCCAATATTTGAAAGAAAGCAGCTCTTGGAGAGTGATGTGGCATGAAGTCTTCTGTATGTGCTTGCATCTGTTTTTGTTGTGGGGAGCTCCAAGTGGGAGGAGGCACACCGAGGTATGTACAGTCGCTCAGCTGCATACCTGTTTCCCAGATGAGGCTGTGAGATGCATGTGTATTTAAAGCCCAGAAGGCCTGATCTTATAAATATCGAGGAAAATGGCTGTGCTCCTTTCCACACTGTCATCTAAGGTTCGTTCAGGGTATTTTTGAGCCTGAAAACTTTTGAGCTGCGTGCTACATCTAAGGGACGTGTCACTGGTGGCAATTATACTCGTTTAGGGCTTCGCTCCAGCCTGCCAAAACTTCATAAGCAGGAATAAAAAGCAACCCAGTAAAAAGCCATTTAGAAGAGGTCCCCGGATTCTGCTGAGGAGGTGGGAAGAGAAAGAGAATGTTCCCATAGGAGAGAACAGAGGTTGCGGGGGGTAGCTGCTACTCGGATATCTCTTAATATTGTATTTGAATGCTCTCAGACTTAGTACAATTTTACAAGAAGAGGTGATGGCACCAGGGGAAAGTTGTTGGTACACTGAATCTTGAAACGTTGTCATACCCAGATTCTTCACCCTAGAAGATCTGTTTTCCTCTAGTTAAAAGTCATGTCAGAAAGAATAAAATGATAATATAACTGCAGTGTGATAGTCTTAAATGAGTTTTTCTTCACAACCAGAATTTTTAGTGGTGTAGAATTTCAAAGCTGATCTAAGAGATGAATCCCGAGGCTGTTAAATGAGTTTTATAGTGTTTTAAATATTAAAATGTGGAGATAGGGACAAGCTATTGCTTTTAACTTCATTTTCCCCCCAGTAAATCTGAGAAAGGAAGATTAATGGAGCATTCGAAGTGCTCGGTGTGAGCCTCTTTGCAACCAGTGCTGAAATACAATGCTTCCACGGGCTGTAATGGAGGCAGAATGAAGAATTTTAGTCTTCCATGGAATTGCAATGAACAGATAGTGCTTCCTGGTAGGTCTGGTGTTTTTATCTGTTACAGTTGACATCTTTGATGAAGAGAATAGACATAAAAATGGCCCCATTTGAAAAAAAAATAAAAAAAAAAATACCAGAGTGCAAGTGTTAAGGTCCTTTGAGGCCAAACCGTGATAATGCTGTAGAAGGTTTGTGTGCATAAACAAACTTTCAGTGAAGCTGTAAAAGGAGTTGCTCTTTAATCACTTTCAAAAGGACTTTAGGAAACAATGAGCAGTTTTTGACAATGTTTGTCTCACTTTAATGTTCAGCATCTCGAGTTAAAATAGTTTCCCAGATCTCAGAACCGTAGAATGGTTGAAGTTGGAAGAGGCCTCTGGAGGTCACCTGTACCAATGCCCCTGCTCAGGTGGGACACCCTGAGCCCAGGACCACGTCCAGGTGTCTTCTGAAGATCTCCAAGGAGGAGACTCCACAGTCTCTGCGGGCAACTTGTGCCAGTGCTCAGTCACCCACACAGCACAGAAATGCTTTCTGATGTTCAAATGGAACCTCCTGTGCTCCATTTTGTGTCCATTGCTTCTTGTCCTGTCAGTGGGCACCACTGAAAAGAGACCAGCTCTGTCCTCTTTGACACCCCTTCCTTCAGGTATTTATACACACTAATAATATCACCCCAAACTGAACAGTCCCACCTCTCTCAGCCTTTTCTTATAGGAGAGTTGCTCCAGTCCCTTCTTTATCTTTGTGGCCCTGTGTTGGCATCTGTGGTCACCTATCAGCTGGCATGTGGTAATGAGTATGTGCCATTAGCCTGTGGCAATTGCAAGGTAGTTTGGCATATTTAAAACACAGTGAAACTTGTACATCTAAGAAGAAACAAAGGAATGATCAAAAAGGAAATAATTTGTAAGATTAAAGTTATGAAGATTAGGTGACAAAGGTTTGCATGCTTCCAATAACAATTATGTGCATGATTGTGTTATGCCTGCATTTCAAAAACTCATTTATGAAGTAGATTTATGCTGAATTTTTGGTGATAGCACTATACACAGAATTGAGGAGATGATGGCAGTAATAGTGTTACCTGTAATCCTGCTGCAAGGTCATTCAGCTGGCAACTGGGATACCAAAGTTCAAACACAATCTGATTTCTGAGGTGACTGAATTAGAGAAGTGCCTTCATGTCTGGGCTAGTAAATACTCTGAATATAGTTCTCTTATTTCTTACTCTGAAATAGTTCTCTTATTTCCACAAGGGTTAGAATCTGTATGTATCATTTACCAATCCTAATCATGCTTTCTTTCACAACAATTTTTGTACCAAGTAAAATAATGTTGATTCTCTCTGATCTCAGAAAGTTAGACGTTTGCTCAGATTCTTGCTCTGAATCAAAGCAGACGTCAAATTTACTTGCCGATGTCTTGAACAATTGTCCTAGCCAGCTGTGTTATGTTGCATAACATTACAGCTGTCCTCTCTCTTCACCTTTAAATGGTAACAAAATCATCCTTTTATACTTCTTTTTCTTTTTTTTTCCCAGATGCCATCTTATTTACAACAGCTTACAACATCTAATTCAGTTTGAAATTAATTTATGAACTATTTTTGGAACTACCAGCAAGCAGGAAAAAGTTACATACAGAGCTTGCTTGAAGACTAATCTAGTTCTTGTTTGTTGAGCTGCATGGATTCAGCCTATGAGACTTTCTTTACAACATATGTTTTTTAGTCCTTCAGTAATTCTTGCAATTCTTTCCTGTATCAGTTTCCAATTCTCCTTGAGTATCTTGAATTGCAAGGCTATTTATAAGTGAAAAGAGTTTAAAAGTGGAAAGCATTTTTTTTTGAATTTTCCTTTTTGTAAGATGAATGGGAGAAGAATACAAAATGAGGGTTTTACCAAAAAATACCAGTTTGAATCATCTCAACAAGGCTTCAAAATTTTCCATTCCCAAAGCTTAAATATTACTGCAGAGGACTGTAGATTGCTAAACAATTTTCTATACTTTTTTTTTTTGAAAACAGAAAAACATATTACCATAGGCCAAAATACCCCAAACCCTGTCTACCCCATGCTATGAGACCAAGGAAAGATAGATAAAAATCAGAATACAGCATTCATTTTAGAAGAATTCATTCATATCAAGGAAAGACCATCAAGACCAGGAGTTTATCTAGATAGCAGAACGCTACATTTGTGCAGAGGCATGCTGCTTCCCCACAAGTCTCTTGCCTGATCTGATTTTGACTGAAGATCCTCACTAATGCATTACTTTGCCCAACTGCCAACCATTTGTACTGGGATTCAGCTCCAGAGGCATGAGTTTCTACTACTTGGTTCAAAAGGTAATTCCTAGGAAGCTGGTTTCTTTTGGCTTTAATTCTCATAGCTCCTCAGAACACTTTCCTAGGTGGGCAGTGGCCCCGGAGGAGTAAGCTGGACTTTTACTGCAGATCTTTCTTAGGGACAGTATTCTGCAGGGAAAATACTGTAGTTAGTGACTATACAGGCTTCTGTACTTGAAACACAGCAAACAGGTTTCTAGCACTTCATTATACCAAAATAAGGTATGTTGTTAGCCATTGTATCAGCCCAGCTCTTCACTTGTATTCTCAGTAGGTCTCCAGTGATGCATCATTCTGCCCCTCTGCACTGAATTCTTTGAAAGAGATACAGAGCTATGGTGAGAAGCTAACAACCTGCCATCATTTACCTTCCTACATCCATTAGTCTTTTTAAATCTGATTTTATTTCCGCTGTCAGGCAGCATGGAGGGCATGCCACAGAGCCACATAATCATGCAACAGCATAATCAACATGCAAGTTGAGTCATAAAGATTCATTTGGTTTTCAGGTATGAATAATGGAGCAGTAAAAGCCAGATGACTGAACTCAGTGCTTTTGTGGGGCATTTGAATGGTTTGTTTAATGGATCGTTGCTTTAGATCTCAGCTAGCAGTGGCTGGCTGCTGCTTACTAGAGGATCTTCAGCTCAGTAGGGAGATAGTTAATTTTGTGGCCTTGGTATTTTGAAATGCTTTGGGGAAAAAAAAAAAGAAAGAAAAAAAATTCCTATGTTGCAAAGTGTTTTATCATAATTCTACCTCTCTTCCAGATTTGTGATCTTCTGTGATATATGGTAAATGCCTCAAATATCCATCCTTCCCCAAGTATGTCCTCATGGCCCTATTCTAGGTTTAAACATTTCATGGGTCAAATTTACAAGAGTTCTCCCCACCCCACCTCCCCTTTTTTTTTCTTCCAAATTCTTCTTTGTTGTTGATCTGTTTTCTGTGTCACTGTATACATGATACATGTCAACAATATTGGGAAGAATAAAGCACGGATACTAAACAATCTTGGTGATACAATGATTATTTTGCACCACAACGATTAAATGTTTTCTCCAGAGTTTAGAAATGTTATTCATGTTTTCTTTTTCTGTTTTGGGACTCTACTTAAGGATTTGGGGGCTTTTTCAGATTATTTTTAAATGCAGGCTGCCTGAAATCCCTCTGTAGCCTATCTTGGGCTATTAGCTCATGAAACACAGACTTTGGTAAAAGCTGAGTAGATTAATGAAACTGTGAACAAGTGTACGTTTTCTACTTGTTTAAGAGTTTTTTTTCCCCTCTAGTTATTTATGTACTGTGACAATAAATGCACTTGCCAAGTAATACATTTGATTTAGTGTTTTGTTGTTGTTGTTTTTATTATTAATAAAAGAGGTAGGTAACAGGAAAGGCAGTGAATGGATCTTGGGGAAGAGGAAGCAGCTGGGGATGCCAGTGGCTGTGGGATTTGTTGTAGCTGAAAAATAAGATTTTAACGTCTCTGTTGTGAATGCTATTTTTAATGTTCTGGAGAGGAAGCAGATGGAAAGAGACTGACGGTTCTATGCAACATGGAGAGATAAAGAATGAACCCTTTTAAAGCAATATGTAATCCTTACTAGTAAATCTCTCTTCTGTAATGGTCTCACTGTGATGATCATATGGACATACGGGCAGCCTCTGGCTGTCCTCCGTGCAACTCCTGAGCTCCTTGCTGCATGTATGATCAAAGAAAATTTTGGCATGTGTTTTTGAGTACTTGCTAAGGTGCATTTTTAAGTGTTTTGTGCACAACTATCAACTCTATCACGTGGTTTCACAGTCCTGGCACTTGTAAAAGTGCAGTTCTCAGTCACCATTGCCCTGCTGATGGAGAAAGGCACCTCTCAATTCTCTGCTGATGGTTTAATGGTGGTAGTCTGATCCAAGGCAGTGGATTGTGAAATATAAAACCAAGCTGATTTGAAAGGATTTAGAGGACTGCCAAAATCAGACTGCTTATAAATCTTTTAGCTTAAAGCAAGCGAACTCATCCTGAATTGGAGTTGCCTCATTTCCTAAACCGATTACTTGCTCTAACCAAGAACATAAAATCCTTTTGGCTTTGTTTCCATAGATGATTATTTGAGGTGAACTATCTGGAATAGCATTTCATAGAGACAAGATATGGGTAAGATCCAGATCCACAGCTAATTACGATGTGTGAGAAGTCGTTCCACAATGAGAATCACAGCTGGGGTAGCTGGGAGCACGTGCAGTTCTTTTGGCGACATCATGATTTCCCACTCAAATAGAACTTTCCTGCAGTAAATGAGCCTGAGGGATTAGCCTGGTCTGGATCGGGATATGAATCCTCTTTAAAAAAAAAAACACACACAAACATCAGAGCATTCATCACACTTCATCCCTCAGCATTGCAATTTGGTGTCTTGTGTCTAGGGTATTTTCTGGAAGAACAGAATGAAAGTTCTTCTCTGCTAATGGAAATGACATAGGGTGATTATTCTATAACTGAAAACAAAGACTAAAACAGGTTTCAATGGAATCTCTCAAAGACCATTTTCTGGCATATCTAATTCATTATAATAAACGTCTTGCTTCAAGTTGCTTGTAAAGTCTGTGGCAGAACAAGTGAATATGAGATAATCTTTCAGCCTTACTCTTTAGGATGTCTTCAAAATTGCACTATTATTCCTCAGTCATTTCTAATGTCTGTTTCTCTGACCTGTAATATAGACAATGTATTTATTGCTTAATTATTCATATGGCTTGAAATGGTACTGAGCCTTTCTTTGTAAAGGCATAGAATAGAAAAGTAGTCCAAACATTCCAAGGAGACAGATTTGGACTGCTTTGAAAATTAGATATATAACCTTTTTTTAAGAAAATGTATATGCCCATTTAGAAAGCAACTCTACCTAAACTTTATCTTATGTTAATCAGTTTTATCTTATTGTCTCTGACACAAAAGATAGCTGAATTCAGATTAACTTCTCAGAAATATATTCCATAGCTTCTCTTCACATTTTGGTTCTTCAGTCCACTGGTAAGTTGGTAAATGTTATGTACTCACAGTGCTTACAATACAACCTGACAGTAATCCTATTGAAGTAAAACTGAACCTCTTTTCAAGGATTCATAAAAACTAATACTAAAAGAGTTTGTTGCTGAAACTGAAATTGCCAGACCCATTCCAGCCTGAAGTGCTTTTTATGTGCTTTAGAGAAAAACAGAACAGAACACCCCCAATACACCTTAAATACAGGAAGAAGCCGAGGAAGGTTGTGTCTATGCTATTGTTTATTGGCATCATCAGGGAGTGGTTTAAGTCCTTCCCCCAGGTGTTGTAGACTAGCCTGTGACCATAGCATCCTGACTTTATGTGTTCCACAGTGGCTCGCCTGCTCTGTACCATGGCTCAATGGCAGCAAGAGCTGTTGTTTCTTCTGGAAGGTCTCTGGTGCTCCCTATGCTCCTAGGTCATTTGTCTATGTGGCTATGTCTGCTAGTGATCAGATTTTTTGGGGTAAAATCCCTGGTGCTAAGGATGCATTGCCTAAGTTCTGTGTGTTTCAAGGTATTTCTAGCTCTGCTCTGCTCTGCTCTGCTCTGCTCTTTTGGCCCAAGTGCCCCTTAGCATCTGGAACATGGTAGGTGCATTCCTGGTTCAGATGTTGTGGGACTTGTCCATGGTGGGAACAGGGAAGTATGACTGGGAAATTTGCTTTGGAAACACATTCTTGATCCACAGCAAAACTCTAACGTAGACACATCTTACACTATCCACTCTAGGTAAGAGGCTATGCATGCTGCTCAGCCACAGTATATCGCTGGCACAGCAGCAGGCATCAACCTGCTAAAATTACCTATGCCTGGTAGGCATGCCCGTGGTCTGCAATTACCATGCCCAGAGCTCTTACTTCTGCTGAAGGAGCATACAATCTCCTGAGAACTCATTCTGTTTAGAGGAAGGTTTTCTATTCCTTCTAGAGACGTTTACCATTGTCCTCTGCAGGGTTTGGAAATCCTTCACTTGCACTGGTCAGTGAGGAATCAATTGAAAGTAAAGAGGATGTAGGTCTGTTTGTGTCCTAAGCCTGCGATGCCACATTTCACTTTTAGTGTTGTTTGGTCCATAACACTTACATAGCTGATGTTATTTAGTTCAGGTGGTGTTATCACAGATCTCTCAATTGAAAAGGAGAATACATCCTTTTACGCTGCTTTCCTAATATACTTACAGTTGTGTTAACTAATAATTATCATTTTGTCATTTTCCAGGCCCTATGAACCACATTGAATGCTGTGAATATCTGTAGCAACAGCTTCCATTACCAATTGACTTTTATACCTCCGCCTTTTTTCCCTGAAAATGCACTGGCACGCTTCTTCCTGTACACAAATCCATGCCCTTTGTTATCATTTGGCTCTACCAGGAAACCAAGAGGCTCATGCACTTGCTTTGAGAGGGTTCTATCTTCTCGGTGTTGACATGCAGTGTGTTTTCTGTCCTCTCGCCAAGGATAAGGATGCTGTGGGACTGCATTCATGCCAGCCATGCAAAGTGCTTAAAATCATTGTGAAGGAAACAGCTGTGAGCTGTGGTGCACACCTATGAATCCTTCATGGGAGAGGTCTTCGGCAGGCCCAGTCTTGTCCCAGTCTGCCTCTATCCAAACATCCACTGCAATGGGTTCCCCAGGGCAGTGGGCACGGCACCGAGCCTGCCAGAGTTCAAAAAACATTTGGACAACACTCTCAGACACACGGTCTGATTTTGGGGTGGTCCTGTGTGGAGCCAGGAGATGGACTCTATGATCCTTGTGTTTCGCTTCCAACTCAGGATATTCTGTAATTCTCTGATTCTCTGATCTCTGCCTCCTAGCCCAATTACGGATTCCACTCACCTGGCCTGTTGCTGTTTCCCTGCCACTGATATTTTCTCTGTAATGAAAGCATGTTATACACACAAAAATTCCTATAGTGTATGAAGACTCAATCTCTTTTGCTGCTAACAAGTAACTCACCACTCAGCTGTATAAATAAATAATAATATATATTTAAAACAAAGTGTAGGCAGTATGTTCCCCATGTAGGAGAAATTGCTCTTTATTCAGACCATATAATCCTCATAAAGCTCATCCTTGTTCTTCTCCAGGGCTAGGAAAAAAATCTTGAAAAACTCTCTGGTACGTATGCTGGAAGGCTGTTCTTTAGCCACCATCAAACCTCTACAGAGGATATTCCTCCTCACTACTGCCTCCCCTCTAGGGAGATTAAAAATATTCCTTCCTTGTATTGTAGATGAGATGACCTAATGACTACAAATAAACCTACTTCTGTTTGGAGAGCGAGTGGATGGCAGCACCCTGCGTTCGGTTTAGGGGCTCTCTCTGTTTTGTTAGTAAACTAGAGACAAGAATCTAAAGTGAATTCTCCCCTACCTATGGGAAATGGCTGTTAAGTTGGGGGAGTTGGTCTGTGTCTACTGTGAGAAGGGTTCAATGATGTTAATGGTTCATCCCTGGATTTGTTGTTGTTATTCTGACTGTATCCTACTATAAAACCAGCAAGCTAAGCCAAGGCTTACTTCATTTCTCTCTGGAAGTGTTGTCTGCAAACATTAATACTTGATATCAGAGCATGGAGGCCTTTTTGTCTTAGCAGCCTGAGGATAGGGCAGGGGGATGGAATGGGGACAGTAACTGGGGCTTCTCAGCAGCCCCCCTGCTACCAAGCCCTAGCCACAAAAACCCAATACACTCCCTTACTGGAAGATGTTTGTTTCTGGATGCCCACCGTTTAGGTGCCAACAGCTGCTTACTCTCCCATATGATCTGTCCTTTATGTGTAACCTGTGTTGACATTTCCTCCTGCCCCAAGCGAGCACAATCAAAACCAAACATGCAGTAGGGCTTAGTTCCTGCATTTTGTCCTACCATAAAGGGTCTGGGGATGAACTGTTTATGACTGAGGCAGAACGAGGGGTGATGCAGTGGTATTTAAGGACTTCTCTCTATAGCCTTAGCACTCTCAGAGTGAGCCCTCATAGAATATAGAAGATCTAGGATTTCCCAAACCCAAGGGGAACTACCATGGAGATGTGCATTATGGTTACTTTGGGATGCCAAAGAGCTGCAAACATGAGAATCTGCAATTTCTGCCCTTGTCTTGATTGAAGATTTTTTATTTTTTTTTTTTGGAACTGAATGGGGTGAACAAAAAGCCAGTGAAATAGTGCATACATCCTGTCAAGAATTTTATGGGGGATAATATGGCAGAACAAAAGCTGTAGACATGTGAAGAAAATGAAAAGGGCAGGTTTCCTGCTGGAGCTTTCTGAATTCAAGCCTTGTGAAGCAGGTCTATATCTCTACTACAGGACATGAGTGCATGTCCTGAATTTTGCTGTGCTTTCATAACTCCCAATGTGAAGCACGCTGTTTTAAAAAAATAAGCTGTGACCCCAATTTCTTTACTTTTTTTTTTTTTAAATAGAAACGCTATTAAAAAAACAAAAAGAATTATATTGCTCTTTTCAGTCTTTGGTGTTTAATTGCTTTATATAAATCCACCATTTTAGTTTATTTAACTTTGTTCTTCAGTGGCAAATAACCAGTTAGATCAATGGGATTTAGCAATTGCACTGTTTTCTCCCTGATAGAAACATTCAAGGACATTGCTAAAATAAGCATCCTCTTCCTGCAAGGCTGTGAATATGGACTGCAAAAATGCAGCTCTAAGGGAAGTGTAATAAGTTACAGGAAATCACTTCAGCTGTAGTTGTTGACAAGCAGTTGGTAATGATGTCATCTTTCTAAAACATGGATTAGGTCCCAAGAATAAAGGTAGTCATTTTCTTTGCTCCACCATCCTATACTTGAATGAGATGATCTTCATTTAGCTATTGGGCTGAGCAGTTAGGGATAGGAAGGCAGGGTTGTCTGAGCTTTCTTCTGGGGCAGCTACTCTCATTTTGGAAAAAAAAGCATGTGCATTCATATGCATTTTTTCTTCAAGTGATAAAATCAATGATAAAACACATACATTTAACACTGTGTTTCTTTTACCAATACAGCTAATAAAACTGTGCTTTTGCAGGTCCTTATTCCATTCATTTTCCCAGTTAATTTAATGAAATCGCCTGATAATATGAGTGACTTGTCAGTATTTGATTTGGGCTGTTAGAATTCTTATTTACTGTGTAAGAATAGTAGAGAGAGAGAGGGAGGGAGCAAAAATTACTCTATTGTCCTGATAAAGGAAGTCCAGGGTCTGTTCAATAGAGGTACTCAGGATCCTACTTTTTAGAAAACAATTATAATGATTTTAGCAGTTGAAAACCTTTTCCTTTCAAGTGCCATAACTCAAGCTAAAGGTACTGGTTTCAAGTGAAACTTGTAACCCAGAGACAATTTAAGTGGCTACTTTAGCAGCCAATGACATTTTTTGTAATAGAAGGATTTGCAGTTCTAACCTATATTACAATTTTCAGTGAGTTTTCTTACTTTTTCTGCTCCTTTGTTTAAATGTGTAGATGACTACACACTAGACTCCTAATAGAAGAGATTAAATTTCAGTGCTAAAGAATCTCATGTTTTTTCTTGTTTACTTTTCTTTCAACTGATATATATATATATATATTTTTCTTTCTGAAAAGTGATGTTCATATGTACTTTGACAATAAGTACATATAAGAGGAGGCAGTAAGAGGAGGGATTGTCCTCATTGCGTTAATAATCTTCAGCCATGTTTTTACGTTGTGTTTTTCGCCTCAGGTATTTTAGCTTACTGCAAGTATTCCATCAAGATTCATAGGAATGGCATCCTTAAATTCTTTATAAATAAATGTTACAAGTTTTTTGTTACATAATTCATTTATATTTTCAAAGTGCTTTATTAAAAAAAAAAAAAGTTATTCCCTTTCTATGAGTGAGAAACTGAAGACTGAAAAGTGTCACTAGGCCGACATATCACTGTTAAAATCAGAAAGATTGTCCTGTTTGAATGTATCCTATACCATCCATATAGGTGGTATGTGTACCTACCATATAGGACAAGTCCAGCACCCACAGACAAAAATAATATGTTCAAATATTAAGCACTGTCACTGTACTACTCTAAAGACAAAAATCCTGTTGATTATTGAAAATTTGCAGACAAAAAGCCAAAACCTGAGGTTCCCTGTATCTGCGTGATTCCCTCTTTAGGATGAGTTACATTTGTCTTTTGTATGTCAGATACTGCAATTCAAGATGTCTGTCTTGTCATGTCAAATATGGTCAGATCTCAGTATGTGTAATATTATTTCCTTTCTGTCTTGAAAAGTAGTAGACATTGAAGCTCTGTCTTTGTTCTGCCTAGCACAAGGACCCTCATGGTTCCTGCATGTCTGACACCAGCTCTATTCTTCTTGTTTGATAAGCTACATTGGCTCTCTGTTGAAAGTAAATGAAGATTTACTTTCTTAGAAACTGCAGGAATGAAAGAGAGGAAGAATTTTCTAGGGTTACACTGTTTAAGTCTTAGTGGCATAACGAGTGTCCAGTGAAAGCCGCTGTGTGCTGATGGATCTGAGTTGTACTTGCTATTAATGTAGGGTGCTTTCGGTTAAGTCACCAAGACTGATTTAACATTTGGTATTTAGGATCCAATAATCCCCCACCTCACCCCCCACCCTTCCCCCCCTCTGAATATACTCAGCCAAAGAAATGTTAGGTTCAACCTAATCTAGATACAATGAAAGTTGATGTAAATACATGTGCTCTTCACTGCCAGGCATCCTTTCTTCTTCCAGGTAGGCTTCCTTACAATTCTGTCTGGAAAATATTACATAGCCGTTTTCAGATGAGTTCAAGGGGATATTGCATTATTTAGTTATCACAGCCGAAGTCTAGAAAGAATAATTTCCAGCAACGTATTTATGTTGCTTGAACAATGCAAGCTGGTACATCGTCTGAATGCTCCTTCTGTAAAGATAACACTGCCTTGAAAGCAATAAGAAACCGCTTATCTGTTCAGAGAGGAATATTTTTGTTTGTTTGTTTGCTTGTTTTCCATCTCAAGAGCAATAAAACCCCAAAACCTTTTAAAATGTTGCAAAACTTTCAGAAAAGGGGATTCTAAATAAAGGACCTCAAAACTGCATTAATTACAATTGAGCTCCACGAGCTGTTACATTTTTTAAAGCTGAGTATATTAAATTGCAGTTTGAGAACTTTTTGATGCTTTTCAGTCTGAGATAGTGCACAGACAGTTCCCTTAACAGCTCAGGGAAACTGCTGCAAGCTATAAAGAAAATACCTGATGAGCATCCAAATTTTGTGTGTACTTCCTAAGTTTGCTGTGTATAAGCTTGACAGTCTTTTTGGGCTACATTGTGTAGCAATAAGGGAGGTGAGAGGATGAATGAGGAAAGAGGCTTCCAAGATCTTTCTGAAGTGTGCATTTTCTTTTATTTTCTGAAGTTGAAAGTAAAGGTGAAAATAAATAATGATTAAATCATTACATAATAATATTGATAATATACAAGTTCAGCGGTTGCACCACAAAACAAAGCAAACAAACAAACAAAACCAGACATAGAGACACACCCTTGTTCTCCAATAAACAACTTTAAGGCCTGTTGTTATACCTACTAACGTTATTCAGAAGACTTGAATTGACTTTGGTATACTTTGAATGTAACACTTAAAAACAGTAATTCAGAGGTCATGAAACCCTTTTCTTCTAAGAAATAAGTACAGAATCGACGTTTGAAACATTTATACATGTGGCCAGAGACTTAAATATCCCTCACCATTTGATTTGCTTCTGGAAGTAGGGAGAGACAAAGTCATTACAGGAATGATTCCCCTAGTGTTTAAGCTCAATCATCAACAGATTTGGAAATATGATATAAGTGACCTTTGGAAAACATGAACAACTACTAGAATATGCAAGTTTAAAGACATACCTCAATGTTATAGGAAAGATGGAAATTTCGTCAGTAGCCAAGAGACACATTTTCCATTTAAAGCTTAACATTTTAAGGAGGGCAAATTGTCTGTTGGAGTGGAGACAGATTTTATGGCTACACTGACTGGTATGTTCTTGCTGGTTTACTTCATTTTACCCATACGGAGCAAGCATATATATATATATTTTAATTTTTTTTTCTTCCTTTTTTTTTTTTTTCAACTGAGTTTATGACTGCTTTTCATCTTGGGGGTAGTATAAAGCAGGTAGGGTATGTTAATGAATCTGGGCCTAGACTTTAACAAAGTAAAAGTAAATACTCTAGACAAATATTTGACATGCCTGGCAATGAGAAATAGGAGACATAAAACAAGTTTTAAAGTTAACATCTTTTCCTTTGTGCAGCTGATCGCTTGCTTTTTTTTTTTTTTTTTTTAATCTAGATTTGCAGTTGCTTATGTCTGTGGGTGAGGAAAAAAAAAGATCAAGTGCTCTTGAGAGTATTCTAAATCAGACATTCCTGAAAATTGGCATACTTACCAATTTTGACATTTCAGGCTTTTATGAATGCTTCTCCTTTGTACTTTCTCCAATCGATATTTTATTTCACAACAACCACAAATGTGTGGCAGAAGCAAGATAGCACAACTTCTGCACCACTGAGTGCAACAAACGAAATTTTTTTTCCTCTTCTCTTATTTGCTGTAATTCTTCATGACAGACTTCCTTTCTGCTTTGAGTACTCCAGACACGTTTAGAACAAAGGGTATTTTAAAACGTTCTTCAAGGCAGCACTGTGGAATATGGAGCTGCTCTCTTTGCTGGGGTTAGAGACATGGCACCGAAAATTAGTGTAAGAATTACAAGAACTGGATGTTGCCCTGTAGGTCTAACCACACTGCTCTTCTCAATGCTCCTGGAAAAACACTGGCCATTGCAATAAGCCAAACAAACATTTCCATGACATAGGTGACGTTATAGAGGAAATATTTGCTGCCCTCTTCCTCTATTTTGTGGAGGGGGAGTCTGGTGGACTAGTGGGTGGGATCCAGCCCTCTCTTCACTTCCGGGCTTTTTCTTAAATGGAGAGACCCCAACAGACAGCGCTGCTGTAACAGGACAACAGGCTGCCTTTGACCCTGCTGGGTCCCCACTTGGGCATGTCAGGGCTTTGAGCATGGGGGTGCATTGCCAGCACCCAGGGCCGTGGGTCTGCACTGCACCCTCCTTCTGGGCTCCTCCAAGCTGGACTGGACACAACAGAGAGCCTACTTTCCTGCCGCTCTGTCAGCAGTTCTTACAGCCGATTATCCATAGACAATCCCATTATTGTTAGAATTTAGTTTGAATTACAGGAAGCTAGTGTGGCTGCTCTAGATGAATAACAGCATGGACAGCAGCACAGTTACCAGGAACAAGCACCAAGGAGACTTTTGACACAGTACCTTTCCTTGGCAATGTAGAATTGGTTACAGACCACATGTAGAAAGCTTGGAGTGGAAAGTTTGGACGTTCCCACCTAGAAAGGCAAACCCATGCTGAAACGAAAAAGTCATTCCACAATCCTAACTAACGCAGGTAGCGAAGGCTAGTGAGTCTTTATATTTCAGTTTGCTCTCTATTTAAATTCAGCTGTGATGCTGACAGCTTGCTTCCTGGGATGGTGCGTACCACCGTGCAGAATTACTGGTGGATATCGT
The DNA here is from genome assembly GCF_964034855.1 of Anser brachyrhynchus. Taxonomy (NCBI): domain Eukaryota; kingdom Metazoa; phylum Chordata; class Aves; order Anseriformes; family Anatidae; genus Anser; species Anser brachyrhynchus. The sequence continues at coordinate 11,703,970 of NC_137694.1, read as the reverse complement.
AGCAAGGGATTAAAATTACAAATTGAAACTTTATGCTCATTATTGTGGGTTTTGAAATACAAGTTGCTCGCTCAGGTAATTTGGTCGGGTTGCATTGAAGTAATTGCACATTTATTGGGTCCTGTAGTCTGAGAATTTGGCTGAAAATCCTTTATCACGCTGAGTCTTGCAGTACAATATTGTCCATGTGTTGTCATTTAAAATAACATGCAGTGAAAGGAAGACAATGGAGGGGCATTGTCACTGAGTCATGAATAAACAGTCGAGAATAATACAATCTATAGTGGTCTTAATGGTTCTTGGTTTCCTGCCTGCCAGAAATCTTTTTTGGCACATGATTTTCTTGGTTTTGCAGTATCCGTCAGAGCTGGCGCTGGGGTGGTTTAAGCATAAAACACTGAAGTGCTTTTTACAAGCTCATTTGTGATATCCCTTCGCTGCCCTCCCTGTTTTGGGAGGAGGACCTCTTCCTGCCTTTCAGAAATGATGCTGCAAAATATGACAACTAAAATCTACTTCTGTAGCCATTGTATCAAGTGAAAAATACAGCCTCTCCAAAGACACGGAGGAATTAACACTTTAAAGCATATAGCCAGATTATGATTTAGTGAATTAGTCACAAACCCAAGGGCTGGGTACTTTTACAGAATAGCAATGAGTCAGGTTGGCAGAGGCAGACCAGAAAGTGCCCTTCCACACATCCACACGTAGCCAGCGTGGCAGCGACACCAGCAGGAGATGCCACCAGCAGCCCAGCTGTGCAGTGACCCAGGTGGAGATGCCACAGCAGCCACCGAGGTTTTTGCATTCAACATGCTTCACTTTGCATTGGCACTGCCATAGCAGAGTCCCGTCACCTTGCTCAGCAGGCACACAGTGACGCAGCAGCATGCCTGTTTGCTCTAGCAGCACAAGTTCTTTAAAAAGTCCCTGAAATTTCTTGCTTTTACCTGAAAACTGCAGGAAATAAAATATATGAATGGGATATACAAACATCCACTCAGGATTCTGTGTGTGTTAGGAAAGCATATTTTAAAATGTCTTTTTCTCCAGATTTCTAAATGTTAAGGTACAAAAAGTTTCAGTTAGCTTTAAATGTCTTTGGGGAGTCCTCTCTGTCCTAGGGTTTTTATGATTCAGCATGCAATTTTATACAAAAGTGTTCTTGAAGCATTTCGAAAGCTTCCCTGTGAATTATTTCTGGCCTTCTGGTACTTTATGAAGCATCATATTTTGCAATTGAAATATTTTTAGCAAGATTTTAACACGTCTGATTTTCCAAAATCAGAGAGAGCCTCTCTTGAAACAGATGGAAAATGTGATAAACAGCTGAAGGGGAGGCTGGAAATAAAATGGACAATTCCGAGTGATATTCTGATATTCTGTGTTGGACCCCCTTCCTCATCTCCTTTGTACTCAGACTCTTTCTGAACAGAAAACTTAAAGCTTTTTTTTTTTTTTTTTCTTTGGGTGGGGGGAGGTGTGAAATGGTGACTGAGGAAGGGAGGGATCATGCTTTGGGACTTACGTTTGAGGAATTCATCTTCAGCAGTGGAAGGCAGCAAGAAAAATCTCTCCCGACTTGGTTATTTCATAATTTGGCATTATTATACATTTCTTTCATCTTCCTCTAAAATATTAACTACTGCTGCCAGAGTGCTGGCAGCATGCTTCTGTGCATGACTTTCTTTGGTTTTTCCCCTACTTACAGCTGCTTTCAGATGTATTTAATGACAGTAATTTGCTGAAATAAACTCACTGAGTTTGTTCAGAAAGAGACAAAAATAGCGTTCTAGATTTTTTTTTTCTTTCTACTTTTTTCTGTACCCCCAAAACAAGAATCCAGGTGTGAATCTGAGCCTAGGGAGAAACACAGACTAGCCTCCCTCCCCAAGCAGCTGCCACAGCAGTGAGCTCTTGCATGTACACCAGATCCTTGTCCTGCTTTTTAAATATTATTATTATTATTTTGTGAAAAAAAAAAAAAAAGGATTTCTGCCTGTTGTAAGCGTTTGTTCTCTCAACATCTGTGCTGAGCAGTGTGATCAGTGACAGAGCCCTAGGGCCAGGGTGCAAGGCAGTGCCCACCAGAGGGGGAGCGCTGGGAAGATTGGAGGAGTTGGCTCTTCAGCCTTTCCCAGAGATGCATTAGGATTAAAATTCAAGCCCCATCACGTCTTTCTCATGGCGTGCAACCTGTTTTTCCTCCCGCTGGAGCTGATCAAAGCAGGATCAGTCCTGACCATGATAATTATTTCCCAGCGATGGAAATGGGCACAGTGGGACAGTACTCTTGCAACAAAGATTGTAACGCGTGAAGACGGCGATATTTTTGGTTGCTCAGTGACTGCTCTAGTCCGCAGACCCCCCCAGAGGCTGGGGCTATCCGTCATGCTCTATCACTGCAGACAGCTGGTGCACAGCAGGCACTGACTTTGTTGCTGCGGGCTTTTGTGTTGCTTTAAGATTTTTGTAATTAAATATGAAGCAGCAGTTCGGGATAATACAAACCCAACTGGATATTTTTTTCAGTACATCAGCACGGTTTCATTGGCTTAATTTATAATAGTTAGCCCACTGGTGTGCTGGGATCCTTGCTGGTCATGCTGATTGGGATTGCTGCACTGTGCTTGTACACCCATCTCTGTGGAATCTCTTGGGTTTTGCTTTGTGCTTAGACTGTATAACTTCCTCAAGGTGATGGTGCATCTTGTTGTATAGTTTCAAAGTGCTCTCAGTCCTGTTCTTTGCAGTATTTCTTGATGGTATGATAAACTGAGTAATAATAATAATAATAAATAATAATAAATAATAATAATAAGCGTCAAAGCTCCAGGGTAAATTGCAAGCTGGAGAGGAGTGATTTAGTGACTAAAGCCTGGCTGGGGAGTTATGAGGTGAGGGGTTGCCTTCTGTGATCTCAGTCCTTAGGACTGATTTGCTCCATACAGAGGTAAAGATTTCATGATGTGTGTCTCAGATGCTCCTGCCAGTTTGAACACGTGTGGCAGAAATTTGCCCTAAAAATACCTTCTGTTTTCTCTCCTCTACTTCAGAAGTGGTTTCATTTTAGTGAGTATGTAAATGTATATCCAAGAAACAGCTATGAGGCAAAATTATCTAATGTTTGTTGCTGTGGGTGGGTCAAGGATTCTTACTGGCATAATCATAGAAGTTTGTGTGATGAGTAAAAATCGTGGTGTTCATAAGACTGAGCTTTGCATAGGTCTGATCTGTTTAACAGATTGTAGTATTTTCATCTGCAGGCCTTATATATTTATATATATGTATATATATAAAGGATATAGGATATATATATATAATATAATAAATATATATAGGATAAAATTTGTCCTAAGGTTTTTCAGAATTAGTTTACTTTGAAGTATGTTTTCATTGTCTTGAGCAGGGCAGGAAGGGCTGCAGAGAGAGGCATGTGGTCTGTTCTACATTTTGTGGTTAGTTACGCTATTTTTATAAATTGTTATCAGAAAGTTTAAGACAGTCGACTATTCTTATACCTAGCCCATATTTCATCACCCATGTTATGCTGCTCTCCTTACTGTGGCAAAGCATGAAGGGGTCTAAGCACTGTGTAAGTCTCCCTCCCCAAGGCTCCCCCTCTCTCCTTATCATCACTTATCCCATATTGCAACAGTCAGCCACTGTCAGGAAAAGACCTAAGTTACATGCAGGAATTTGTGTCACCGGGCCAAATTCACATCTGCTGCAAGTTTGATGACATCAGGAATGAATCGAAAGGCAGTGTTTTCTATACTCCTCCAGCCGGGGTCACATAGCTGCACAGAGCCCGTCTGTCCATATGGTTTTAACTTTGCTCACAAGACAGGCGCATGACAGAGCCAATATTGCAGCTGAGCATAACAGTGAGGATGCTGGATGCTTCTCGTTAGTGGCTGGGGTTACACCACCATGCAGAGTATGTGACTGAGATCTGTGCCCTCGTTTTTTCACTGCTGAGCACTTTGGTCAGGACCAGCCACACTTCTTGCTGGAGCACCCTTCTCCTGCTCTCCCTGGAGCTGGCTCCAGAGGGAGAGCATCCCTGTACCACCAGACCCATGTTCCCTTAGTCTGTTTGGACTGTAAGGAAGGTAAAAAGGTGCAGGATGATTCTACCAATTTATTAGATTGGCATCTTGATTGACATCTGTGGGTTTCATTGTAAGATCTCAATATGCTGTTTTTATGCTGTAATAGTTTATAAAACAAGCCGGAGAGGTGGGAATAAAGGTTAAGATCCATGAGTGTGTCCAACCAGGACATGGTGCAGATGGATACTAGTGAAAAGTCTAAAACCAATCTGTCACCCCGTGAAAGGATCTAGACTTTTACACATGGTTTTAATGGATCAAGGAGTCCCCTTTTGTGTTATTTTTTTTTTCCTGTATCTGCAGCTTTTAAAGAAATAAGCATGAACATTAACACTCTTAAATGCTTTTAACATATATATATATATTTTTTTTTTCACAGAATCACAGGCTGGCTGAGGCTGGCAGGGCCCTCTGGAAGCCATCTGGTCCAACCCCTGCTCACAAAGGGCCACCCAGAGCCCTTTTCCCAAAAACATGCCCCTGGGGCTTTTGAAGATGTCCTAGGAGGGAGACTCCACAACCTCTCTGGGCAACCTGTTGGATGAGAGCTATTAGCCACTACACAAATGAACCTAATTTCTCTCTGACACTATGCAGTGAGCTTTCCCTCAGTAAAAGGGCAATAAAAGCAAGTAGCTTCTCGCCTAAACCTCCATCCCAGGTTATGCCTGGGGGCTAAAAACATCTAGCACTATGTTTTCACCATTTCTTGCTTCATGTGTCTTTACTTTCTTTCTAATAAACCTGAGGTACTGGGTGCTTCCACTTCATATTGAAATAAGCAGAGGAATGGGCATTTGAATCGTAGCCTGGTTTCAATTTGAAAGGAATTGTAATGAGACTATAAAAAGGAGTGCAGTGTATGTAATGCACATGAGGCATTTTGCTAGAAGTGAGACATCGTTACTAAAGCCAGTTTATGTCATTTTGATTTTTCTGAATACATTATGAAAGGATAGCATTCTCATGACATTGTGTCTGGTGGCCTTTACGTTACTTTACTGAGTGGCTGCTCTTCAGGCCCCTAGATTATACAATTTCCCATATTATTCTAAGTGTGATTCAGATTATTTTCTTCACTGAAAACAATGTACTAGATATGTAGAGTATGCATCCTGCCTTAACCCCTGAATGAGCCATGACTGTATTTTGACATGCTCAACCTGTCAATTTGTATAAGACTTTGGTCTGCTGCTTTGTGCAGCAGTTCTCTATCCAGTTTGTTACAGTCATTATAAGATGATTGGTGTGCCTCTTTTGGAAGACCTGACTTTCAGATTGTATTTTTTTATTTTATTTTTTTCCCTTTTCTTTTTACCTTTTTTTTTTTTTTTTTTAATTTCTTGCCATTAAACAATTATTTGCAAATTTAAAATACAGTTGTTTTTCACTATGGAAAAAAGGAATAATCCATGGTTAATCTTTGAAACTAATTTATCATGATAGCGTTTAGAAGAAAGAAATGTTGAAGAAATGTTTGAATGATTATAAAAACAGATTTTAGATGACAGCAACCTTCCTGCTAGCTGCAGAGATGTTTTTCCTTCAGAAGATGTTCTGCAATTGTAAAGGTGTATAATTTCAGAGGATGTCACAGTTGTCATGGCAATTGCATTAATATTGCATGGGCATAAAGCATGCAATAACACCATGTCCATGCCTCCTGCCCCCAGGCTACTACAAGTTACTAATTTTTTCCTTTAAAAATGTGTTAATTTTTCCCTGTGACCAATTCCCTGTTACAAAAATCAATCAAAGATTATTTTTAATTGTTCACTCTTAATTTGCATAGATAACTTGTCAGTCTATCTGCAGAAAAAAGGGACTTGTAAAAACTTTTTAAAACTTAAACAACCAATTTTCTTGCATTGTTCCACAAACACTGCGAGGAGTAGTGGATGTGATAAAAGCTGCAACATAGATTTAGGACGTGATTATTCTCCCTGTTATCTGCTACATTTATGTCTTTTTCTCCTTACATTTTGCTCGTTGTTCTGTCTCAGGTTGAGATTTGAGCCTCTGTAGGTCAATGGAATGGTGGCTACAGGTAATCAGGGCTTTATCTCCATGTTATCTTTAAGTATAGATGAAAAGAGCCACAGGATAACAAAAATAATAGTATGAAGAACCACAGAAATTCTCAGCGGTTCAGACTATTTTGTTATTGCCTGTGTTTTGCCAGCTGTGCTGGAGCTGGGGAAGGTTGAGGTCTGTGGGATGGAAATACCTGGATCTGTGGGGTACCTGGTCCACACTTTCTTTTCAGTTGACTTTAATGGGCTTTAAAAGGATGCATAAGGATGCAAGAGGTGTTATCCATTCTGCTTCCTGCATACATGATGTCTCATGGAAAGTGGAAAACTCCGTTTTAACAGCTCATCCCCAAAAGCATGTGGCTCTGGTGTGTACACCTGCACTGCCTGCAGAGGGATGAGCCCAGCCTTGTCATGTTTTGATAAAACCAACCTTGGAGCTGCAGCTGCAGCAGCGTTCAACTCTCTGCTTTCTGAGCTCTGCTCGTGTGTGTGCCCAGCCTCCTGCCCTGCTGTCTGCACTGGCTGTCTTTGAGTTGGATGTTCATTTTAGGACTTCAAAGCCCTAAATAAAGCCTGTTGAACAAACCTCTATGTTTGTTAAGTGTTTCAAGCAGATTCATCTCTCTCCTGTTTCCATATGGTAACTACTCTGGCACCTCCAGTGGCTGTAGCAGTGCTGTAGAACAGAGGCACAGGCACTTTTTAAAGATACATTTATGCTTTACACAGGGAAAGTCCTTTGTCCTCCTTGATGGAAAAAATCCCTCAGCCAAGTTTCATGTCTGTGCCATGGTCAATGCGATACAGCCAGCATCTCAGAGGGGTTTATTAGACATGTCTTCTTCAAAATTCATAAATGTAAGGCTATTTTTCAGCATATAGCAAGCTTTGTCCCCCTGGAATATATGCATGAGCTCCTTTGCATCTTTTCCTTGAGGCCTGGTTACTTTCCTCAGAGTTTTAGTCCCACTGGTAGGGAAGGGAGTGTTGCTGGCTGGCCACCAGCACCCAAAGTCTTGAATTGCCTGAACGTTTTTCCTCCTTCCCCTGTACAGACTGTGGTTTGCTATCCTTAAGGCTCTGTTTGTCCTTGGCTCATTGAGGAATTAGCAGCTGTCTGCTGATTGTCATTTTATAGTGCAGTACATTTGTACCTTATGGTACATGCAGAGGTCGTCTGGAGTTTGGGATAGGTGGCTATTTGTTCGATAAAGTCATAAATACTTCAATTAGAGCTGCATCTGCAATGCATTCGATAATAAACAACAGGAGACTGTAAACAATTAACTCATATGAACTCTGTAATAACAGTCTTAGGGGGATGGCATCTTTCTTCAATCTGTGTGGAGCACTGCATCCAAAGCACACCATTAGAGACCTAGGAGTGCCCATCAGTGGAGCTGTCACATACACTAAACCAGAGGCAAAAAACCTTTGCTCAGCAAGGACTGTGGTACTCAGGAACGTGCACAAGCTGTGCTCCAGATCATTTCCTCAGGATTAAAATTCAGCTTTGCAGCCTTCTTTTTCAGCACCTGAAACATTTCAGCCACTATGATTTTCTGTTCTTTCTGCTTAAAGTAAATCAAGTTTATTTTCCAGCACTTGCTTATGATTTGCAATTAATAGGTGGAGAAGGGCCAATAATTCATTTGATGGAGAAGATCTGTTCTGCTGAGATGTTTGTGAGGAAATGAAAAACATGAACTGCAATAAATTTGCATATTAGAGAGGTATTAAATATTCTGTTTTAAATTAGGATTCTTCATTATAGATATATATATATTTTTTTTCTTGAGAGATTTATATCTTGTATTTCTAGGATGAAAAAAGAGATCCATTAAGTTTAGCCAAGAGTTTTTAATTGGTGGTACTATAAAACAAAAGGAACTAATAGGCCAACTGCACTGATCTCTGTGGCATTACCACAGATTTGCACAGATCTCCCCTTACTCTTTGCAAGGGCCATGTTTTTTTTTGATATTTAAACCCCTTTAACCAAGTGTTTTAGGGAATTTCAGGCACTATCAGAGAGGTGAAAAACATCAGAAATTATAAGATTTAGGTGTCCCTAGAAGAGACACCATTCTGCTATGCGGAATTATGCCTAGCTGATGTCTTCCACAGGGACTGAATGCCCTGAAATGAAACAAGAAGCATCATTGCTGTCACTGTGGTATGGACCAGGAGAACTTTCACAGTGTACGGCCAAGATATATTGAGAACTTCAATGCAAATGCTGCTCCCAAGCACATTTCCTGGAAGGCCTAAGGGCAACCACAGCCCTTTACTTCATTGTTGATTCCTCTTGATATTTCTTGCTGCTGAATGACAGACACAAACCGCAGCAAGGTCCAAGCCTGAGGGCTGCTAGAAATCCAACCCTGCCATCCGAGCAGTCCTTTCTTGCACAGCACGGGCAGAGGTTGCATACTTCTGCACTTAAACAAATATGATAGTGCTGCTGTTTTGAAAGTGTGGCTTATTTCCATTCAACAGAGTTTGGTGCTGTTCATGTTTAATATTAAAAAATAAAAATATAAAAATCTCTTAGATGCTGTCAGGTGTTTTTCACTCTGAGAGGACAATAACCTTCGAGGTTAACTATTCTCAGCTGTACTCTTGGTGGCTTTTATTCCTGCTACCATCTCTGTAAGTAGTACAAGTCTGTATAAAAAATAACCATCTAATCAATACCAAGGATGCTCAGCAGAGACAATCCCACCATTTGAAAAATGAGGCAGCTACTGGATGTGGCCAGTCTCTGCACGTTAAATGGGCAGCTGACAGAAAAACCTGCCCCTTGTCATTCTCGTGATTGGTGAGTCCAAGGTCCAATTTGATTTCCCTATAATCAATAGTAAACACCCTACTCACTGTCAACAGATTTAAAGCCTTGGCTAGGATTACTTTACCCTGTCCTACAGCTAAAGCTTATCTGTCCTAAACTTCCTGATCTTTCTGTGGACTCCCTACCTGGAATGTTATCCATCTACATAACTGCTTCAAAATACATCTCTGGTTATTTGGTTGGTGAAGGGTTAACGTTGCTTTGGTTCATCTCCATGAAACCAGCATTTCCATCACAGGAGTTAGTGGCCTATGGTACATCTGTCCATGCAGGGCTTAAGTAGTAGGGTCATGGAAACGTCACTGTGAGTGAAGTTTAAAACGAAAATAAACACAGAAACATATAAAAGTCTCTTTGCTTTTCTTTCTGTATAGTTGAAGTACAGCTGGAAAGGGACTTTTTCCTCTTTCTCATTGTATAAATGTAATCTAATGAAAAATCTGCAACAAATTCCTAAGCCTGCTGTGTATATATGAATAAATTGATTTAATTTCCTCAGAGGATCCATAGGCCCAGTGTTATTTGCTGGGGCAGCACTGCAGCAGGAGGTGACTCTGTATGACAGTATATGGAGAATTAGATATTATTTTTTTTTAACCTGATATTTTATTGCTTACTATTTTGAAAAGTGTTTCCCACACTAAGACTCTGGATCAAGGCAGTCTGCAGAGTTATTAGAGCTGCTGCTTGTCCACAGCCTGGACTGCATGATGGTGGATTAAACCTCGTGATTTTCATTCTTGTGCCCCATGATTCGGTGCAATGTCTGTCACCCTTTGTACATCCTCCTGACTTGGAATGGGTTTTGCCCTGGGCCTGGCTGCTACAATACTTATCAGTCTTCCCAGGGAGACGAGACACATCATCAAACTAGTCACAGCATGAAAACCTCGCTCGTATATGCTTGCTTTGGCTCTGAGAGCAGCTTGTGGAAAGGGTCAAAGTCCTCAAGTAATGGTTGAGTGAGCTGAGATGATAGGAGGATGCACATATTTTCCTTCTCAGTCCTACGCTGGTAGCCTGCTTGCAAGTAAAACCATGCGAAATCCCTCCCACAAAGTGTTTTCTGAGATAGCATTTGGGATGCCTGCTGTTCAAAGGGTGCTTGCAACGCAGACCTCTGGGAGAGGTGGGGTAGCTGAGTCTTGGTGAGAGGCACTGTGCTAGAAGTGAACAGAGGAAGCAATGTTCAGCTTTGCGCTCCAGCCAGCAGTAATCTCTTTCCCTGCTGAATACTGCATTTTTTCCTTTATAAAAACATTAATCTGCAGGGTACTGGGACGCGGTCAGATCCTGCCAAGAACAAATTGTTAAGTAGTTGCTGTGCTCGTTACTTCTTAAAGCTGTAACTGTTGGTCTTCATTTTGCAAAATAAGTATCATGGGGCAAAAATGCATTGGCTGTGACATTATAACTATTTCCCAGAAGAATTAATTCTAAACTGAGGGACTTAGAAACAAATAATTCTTAGAAGGCTGTGTTTGTTTGTTCAGCAGCTGTTGTTTATATATGAGACAGAGGAAATTTAGTTAAAATTGCATGATATGCCTTTACATTTCAAAACATGACCTGCTTTAAGGTTTCTGTTTTCATTTGGCTTTAGATCATGCCACAAAGCATCTAAACTAGAATTTCTGTCTGACAAAGAGCAATTCACAGGAATTCACCCTCTGAGGTGTCAGACTCAACCTGGGCCTTCCAGAGACAGCCCAGCAGCGACTCCCCTACTCAGACTCAACCCTGTGCCTTCTCCATGGCCTCCAATTGCTATACTCAGCACTTTAAATTCCCATCTCTGGGATTCTGTGGCTACCCAGCCTTCCTAAAGCACAACAAGGGGGAGAGAACATTTCAAACAGGACTGTGCACAAGCTGATCATCTTACTTCGAGGCACTTTCTGCAAATGCTGAAAAAGAAAGTGCCAAATTTTTTGTCAAGGGCATTTCCAGAAAGTGCCTTATTTATTTGTTTGTTTGTTTGTTTGTTTGTTTTTTCCTAGGGGGCAGGTCTAAAAACCATCACATGTACAAACAGCTTCACTCAATTCAATTGCCCACTTTCACAATTAAGAAGCTACAGTAGCACAATAGGCTTCAGTAAGAATTATGGCAATACTGAATACAATGAGATAATTAAAGGAGATAATTACAAAGGAGAAATCTAGAAATATGCACTTTGCACCAGTTTGATGTTTAGCGGAATCAGTAAGAGTTATGGTCTTTTGTATCAAGATCACTTTTTCCTTGAACTTCACTGGCATTTTTATGCTTTGTCACAAACTAAAAATGGAAACACTGTCAAATACTATATCGTCTAATCAGAGAACTTCATTTTTTCCCCTTGTGTGGTTACTTATTAAAGCTGTTGCCATTCACTGTAATGGAAGTTTTGTCAGACTGCTTGTATTCCCTAGTTGCTCACAATTTGGGAATGTGCATGTCTGTCTTCTTGTAATGACAAATAATGCTGTTGTGCTGGTGAGGGGTTTTGCAGTCATTTTAGCAGTATTTTTGCAGTAATTTGTAAGTGTTTGTAAGGCTGAGACAGAAGAGGAGATCGTAGGAAACCTAATTCTTAGAGTACCTGTCTGGAAAAAGAGGGCAGTCCTAACCTTGCCTACAAGACTTTGACCCCTTTCATGTGAACTTTCCAGTAACTCTAGTGCACTGAGAAAATGCTGGGTTTGATGACAAATGAGTTAATAAATCCTTTCCTTAGGCTTTTAGTTGGCTTCCACGAGAGAGAAATCTTTAATTTAATATGTCATTGACCACTCTCAGGTATGAGGTTAGCCCCACAAATCTTTTTGCACTGTCACCTCTTGGTAGGTTATTAAATTGGTGCTGTCTATAAATTTATTTGGTCATAAATTGTTTGGTAATTATTAAGAAACTCCTTTCACCCTATGTGCCCTCTTCAGGCAGTTACTGGGAAGCAGAATGGAAATGGATAATTTATTTTTAATGGTAATTCAAAAGTGCTTGTGAATAAATGGAATATAAAAGAAGTGGTTTTGTTCAATATCTGAATTTTGCTTTAAGTATAAATGAAACAGAATGCAAGCTTTCTGGACTAGACATTATTGAATCTTTTCTTTTTCTTCTTCACCTCTTTTCACCTCTTTTCTTTTTATTTTTAATCAGATTTTTAAAATTCTATTATATTTATGTTCCCAAATAACCTGATGAGAGATTTTATAGGTAACCTACACTGATTTTGCACTGGTCCTGCTTCCTTTAAACCAAATTTAAAATAAATAAACTAAAAGTTTATTTAAAGTTTTATTTAAAAAAATAAACTAAATGTAGACCTAAATGCTGTCAAAATATGTTTGCCTACAGAAAACCTCTTCAACTTCCAATATTTACAATCAACTAGCAGATCTGCCCTTGAGCTATTGACTTTCATGCAATAAATAAGGATGGCATTTCTGGTTTTCTTACTTGAAATATTGGTGGTGCCATTGAACACTGAGTGCACTGAGGTCCTATGGCTTGACTCTGCATGAGGAGCTAAAAGTTTCTGGTGTGGTTGGAAGGAAAATGGGGTATCTAAGCTGGAGGCAGGATGGGGCATCAATATGTGGTGCGCACACATCATTAACACAATGCTGGGATGGAGCTCACATACTGCTCTTAAGAACAGATGCTGCACTGCAGGATGTGTTGCATTTACATTACAGTGTATTTGTGTCCTGCTTGAGGAAAGTAATCATCCTCTAATAATAAACAGAAGTCATTCTGGTTTCATTATTTTTATGGTTTTTTTTTTTGGGGGGGGGGGGGGTCACATTTTTAGTGTTGATAGGCAATGACCATACATGTGGTTGTAGCAGGGACATAATCAAGGGCATTAGGTAACTCACAAGCAGCAAACTAGAATCACCAGAAGCATGGTAAAGCATAAAACAGATCACGGTATATTGATTTCAAAATAAGGTACCTACAGTGAATAGAAATAAAAGGGGTGAAACACAGTGCACCAGAGCTCAGCAGTTACTTACTGACTGAACTAATATGTGTTCTCACTAACTCCTGGAACCTGTTTCATCATGTGAGTATCAGCACATCTGTTATTGATCATTCAGTAATGACCTCAAAGATATTAGGGAATTGTAGATTGTTAGTTTTCATGTTTCCCACCCCCCAGCCTTTTATACAGTATAGTTTCAAAATGCATCACTGCTGCCCCATTGATTTCAGGAAGGTAAAAGCTAACCCTTTATTTAGGATGTCTGTCAGTGCTATAGGCAATTTTTACACAGAACAGTCATGGCTTCAAGGTCTGGTCCTGTATCATTATATTAGCTCGATATCTTTTCATATTATTCATAATTACCATCTAAATGTCTGTTTTAAGACGTTCACAGCCTTGACTGTTGGTGAACACGTATCACAGAGCCAAAGCAAATAATTCTGAGTGTACCATTTGCAGATTCTTGCCCTTTCCTTTCTCCCATGCTGCTAAAAAATATAAGCATGTTAACTAGAAGGGACAAATGATGCATTAACTAAAAGGGACAAATTGTGCAATAACCAAATCATAACACTGCTCATCCTACATATGACGAGGCACTTAGTATATGTAGCAGGAACTGATTTCTGGATTTAGTACACTTCCATTTTTTTCTGCAGCAGTGACTGTCTAGCTGAGCACCTCCTTCCTTCAGGATGGGGAGTGACAGCAGGTGAAAATTCTGGCTGGGGTAAACACCCCCTGACTCTGGAAGAACCAAGCTGCTCAGTTATTCTCTGTTTAGTGTTAGTGCTTCATGACAACTTTTTGTTCCACAGTTGAAAAAGGACAACATTTTAGACCTTTGGATTAATTATAGTTTGCTTCCGTGTAGGGATTCCTATATGGGAAATGGTTGCTTGTGACCTTCCTTTCAATAGTGGACCTGACTAATTTTGAAATCCCATGAGGCCCATAATTATTCTCCTTGGTAAAGAGAAGATCCCAATACCAACAGATGTCACAGTTTTCATTGTGCTTCAGCTATTTTTCCTTTTTTTAAATAGTCTTGGAAAAATTAACCAGTGTGTATGAACCAAGTTCTGAGTCAAAAGAAATAATGCAATGAGTTTTATGTCTGCAGGTAGAAGCTGGAGTAGGACTTGGACTCTTTTAACATTTACAAATTTCATTAATTTTGAATATGAAAAATATTTCATATTTTTGAAATATGAAAATTTCATAAGTGAAATTTTCAAAGAAATGTCTCTCTCTTCTCTACAAAATCTCTAGACCTCCACTATGCAGGTAAGGTGTAAAAGGAGTAAATAATTGATGCAAGAGGTATAAAAATGACAGGATAGGAACAATTAATGCTTGGGAATATGATGTCAGGGTGATATGTCTATATCCACAAAAATGAGGCATGCAAATCAATAACCAATGTTTTAGCAGACATAAACTGTTAAAGACCTATGAATCTATGGAGTACACTTGGAGTATTATTTTTGGTTAAGGATATATAGTTGTTGAAATATGATACTCAAGCTCACACTTAGATTCTATATCAGCACATCCTTCTGGTCCTGCTTCTTACAGAAAAGGAAGAACTTCAATAGTGATAATCACAAAATCACAGACTCATAGAATATCCCAAATTGGAAGGGAGCCCCAAGGATCATTGACTCCAACTCCTGGGTCCACAGAGAACAAGTCCAAAATCAGGCCGTATGTCTGAGAGTGTTGTTCAAATGCTCCTTGAATTAGGGCAACTCGGTGCTGTGCCCACTGCCCTGGGGAGCCTGTCCCAGTGCCCGAGCACCCTCTGGGTGCAGAACCTTTCCCTAACACCCAGCCTGACCCTCCCCTGTCCCAGCTCCATGCCGTTCCCTCGGGTCCTGTCGCTGTCCCCAGGGAGCAGAGCTCAGCACCTCCAAGTGGGCTAGTACTTTTGTGGAAGCCTAAATTCTCCTTCTCCATTCCCCCACTGCTCCCACCACATACACTAGTGGTTCTCCTGTGTCTGTAGCAAGCAGGCATTCTGCATGGTACGAAATTGCCACTTGTGTATTTCCACAGTTACTAGGGATATACTAATGCGAACATATTCTTTCAAACAAGATATTTGTCACAGAAGAGAACAGAGATACTGTTGTTGGTATCCAAACATAGAAAAATATCCCATTAACTTATGCTTTGTTGATAGGTTACCTTAATATTTCGGATATGCCAATGTCTGTTGGTTGGTCATTTTGTACCTGTTGCAATAACTGAGTAGATAATTCCTTGGTAGGGATGGTAAAATGTAGAAATATGACAAGCAGTGCTAGGGATAGATGATTTTCAGTGTGCTACTTGTACTTATTTGGACTTGCCCTAAATTCTTAAATTTGGAAATTAGCATACATTTCCCATTTTTTTTAGCCAGATCCGTCCTGGTCATAACAACAAATAAACAACAATCTGTCTTTTTATTTTTTTATTTTTGATTTATTATTATTATTATTATTTTGCCATGAATAAAAGAAAAGGTCAATGGTTTAAAGGTAGAGTGTAGCTGGATAACTGCATAAGCCTAGAGTGAGGTCCTTGGTCATCATATGACTTTCTCTGCTTTGAATTTCATCTCATATTCTGAAATAGTTATAGTCTTAACATTTCAGTCCATCTAGTGCATCACGATCACAAAATTGTACATTGCACCCTGTGAAGGCTCATCTGAAATCTAACAGCATATGTGTTTGTAATCCACCTTCAGTTAGAATTGTTGAAACGAACACCCAGCCTTTCCAAAGTGCTGAGTGTACTTTATGGACCTGAAAATGAAATGTAGTTGGTATGTGGAGGCTACAAATAAAATGAAAAAATAAAATAAAATAATTCAAATTTCCTATGTATTATGCATTGTTCTGTACATCTACCTTAATAATGAATGGATACTTTCTCTGTAGTTTAAAGTGTCACATTACAGCATAACAATACAGTGATGGACTCGTATAGTTATGGGGTCTGGAGTGTTCTCTCTAAATATATTTTTTGTTTGGTTCATGCACGACCTGTTGGTACAGTGTCTAATTACTCTGTGGCCTGGGGAATATACAGACGGAACATCCCAGTACAATTCAATAGAGATGTGAAGATTCTCCTCCACTCATTTAATAATAGAATTAGATTTTATATGTAGAAAATAGTTTTCCTTAATTATATAAGCATCTCAATTAAAAAGTATTCCTAATGAATTGCTGAAGATTCTCAGAATACCTCTAACAAAGTAAGCAAACAATCCAAAAGAGATTTGCAGCTCTCTGCTCTGCCTGTTGAACCCAACCTACACTGTCTGCATGGCAGCCATTTGATCTCACCTTCTGCTATTGCTTCTCAAAGAAATCTGAGGTACAAAAATTATTTAACTGAAGTTTATCACTTATTCAAGATCTATTAGAAGTTGCTCTGGAGGAAGGATGAGTACCTGGGACCTAAGCCACAAAATGCTGAGAATTTTTACATTGATTCCCAGCTTTCACAGAGGCACATACTTAGAAATTACTGGGTTATTCTTGTCACCCCCTGCCCCCCTTCCCCGCCCCCCCCCCCCCTTTTTTTGGACAGTTTAAGACAGTTCTGATGCAGCCCAATAATGTAACTCTTTTCTTCACTCTTTCATCTCTTTCATCCCATTCTCCTCGATTAGTGCTTGTATTTTGTTCTCCTTTTTATTTGTTTTCCCACTTTTTCCCATCTTCCTGTTTCATTCATTTTTTTTCCCCCCACTTCATGCTCAGCAGACCATTCCTCAGCAGACCATGTATAACAGTGAATGGGATATTATTCAGAACTGGTTCTGTGGAATTAAGAACCTCCGTTTCCTCAGAAAGCTGGGAAAACCATAGCATTAAACAAGCTTCTGTAGGAGGAAGACAGATTTAGCAAAGTTAAGGAAATGTTAAGTATCCCCCTCAGGACTGTAAATCTTGTTCTTAGTATCAGCAAGTATTGGAAAACAGGGCAGTTAACAACAGCTTTGCTGGTGAGGACTAAGACTGTGGGTTTACGGTTTTTGACCTGTTTTTCTAAGTAGTCATTATTGTGTGATAATTCAGTTTGTATGATGTACTTCCCCCACCCCCACCCCCCACCCCTTTCCTTTCTTCCTAATCTTCTTGGTTAACCGACCAGGATCTCCAGGTTTAAACCAAATTCAATAGAAATACGGGTGTCTCAGGTGTTTTCACAAGTTTCATAAAAATAACTGAGTACAGAGAAAAAATCAGAACTCAAAGACTTTCAAGTTTACACTTTTATAAAAGTCACTTTTAATCTGTTGTCTGACTTGGTCAACAAGGAGGCACAGCTATACAGGATATTAAGCATCATTAATTCTGCTGTTCATGGAGCTTTTTACTTTTTTAATGATGCCATTAATTTGGTTGCATTTGTGTCTCACTGGCAAATTGGTGATTAATATAAAGCTCCTACTGACTGGAGAGAAGTTTTTTAAACTTGTAATGACAATGAAGTTACTGCCTTGATGTGAAGTTACATTGCAAATAAAATATTACCTCAAAATATTTACAAATGTAGACATAGCTATCCCTATATGATAAAGTGGCTGGACTTCTAAAGACTGTACACTGGAGTCATCAAACCAAATTAGTTAGTCAGTATTCTCAGCATTTACTGTTGAACATCTTGTAATTATCTATTGTCACTAAAAATCTATTCATCTTTTGCTCTGATCTTTAGCCATTAACACTACTGTAAAATGCTGCAGTTCTAATTTGGTGGCTTTTCAAGTTTGTTATAGAAAGAGAGATTAGAAGGATGTCTGTGCGGAAGTGCTGAACAGCTGAATTCACCCCCAAATGCCTGTTTTCCTGATGACTGTGTATTTGCTGTTGAAGGTGCATTGCCAGTAGGCTCTGCCAAACTGAGCAGTGGTGAGGAGGGCCAAATTCTGGGTGAGACTCAAACATCTCCTTATCTTGATAACATAGATACCACTGGTTCTATAACTATATTCATTCTCCAGGAGGTTCAGAATATAATCTAAAGGCCAAACTTGTCTTAGAACTTCATTCCTTTAATCTTTAATTTCCTACCACTATATTTTCCCTAACTGTTTCAAGCTGGAGTTTCCCAGTGGAAGTACTGGACTGCTAGATATTTCTTTAATAAGAGATTCTACGTGTCTCTTATATAGAGATATAGAGACAAGTATAATCTTGCTGTTTTTTTTTTTTTCTTTTCTTCTTCAAATACTCATAGTTTTGTAGAGATACAGAAACTGGCTTGAAAACCACTGTCCTACTACTGACATTAGTAGACATCATTTAGTATTTAGTCAGTATGGATATTTTTATGCAATATTGGCACTAAGGAATGCTTTTTGTCAATGCAAAGAAATATTTTCCATGATTTGTGTCCCATGAACACCTTGTTATTAGAAACCTTCACTGATGTGAAAACCTTTATAAAGATTGGGTAGTTGCTTTTTTATTTTATTTTTATTTTTTTATTTTTTTAATTTTAATTTTATTTTGAGGATACATGGGTGTAACCATTCCCAGCTTCCTTAGCTGTAGTGAATGGAAATGCAGTTCCTTTCTATGCTTGATGCCTTATTGGTATGCAGGCTTATGATTAAGAGATCTGAAAAGAAGAGCTGCACTTTTACACAAACATAGGCATTGTGAGTAACTCACTTGGTATTTTCAACCAAATAAATTATAAAAACAGCACTAAATTTGATAGAATGGTCCCAAACTATATAGACAGCTTTAGAATTTGTGGACACTTCTGTAATATTCCTAGTCAGCAGAAAGGTTGAGTCTGCATGTGTTTTTTATATTTAGAGCTACAGCTCTTATGTACTTTCTCATGTCTTCAGAATCTACACACCACCTGCAGGAACTGCTAGATGAAATCCTCTGACCTTGGTGTGCAAACAAATAGTTCTGGTATTAGCACACTCCAAACTCATTTCAGTGCATTTGTTTTCTCTGAGGTCTATGCCCCCAGACAATACTGCTGAATGTCACCCTCCTCTTGCATAGCCCTAAAAATGCATATTTAACATCTAAACTCTTTATTTTATTCGGATCCTTCCTCTTTAATCAGTAGAATGTTCATTATACTGTCATCTTTAACTGAGAAAGTAATAATTCCTCTTCCATGCATGGCAGTACTTGAGAAGAGTACTGACGCTATTTAACAGTAGTACTAGGTCATCTGGGCTGTAAGCCTGACATCTTCCATCCCTGTGTTTTTCACTTTTCTGTTCTAATACTTTGCTGATGAGCTGCTGATAAAGTAAATTTTCCACAGGTTTATGGTACTCTGTTATTCTTTTTCCATGGGGGGGAGAAAGGGAAATGTTCCTAGGTACCAAACAATATTCTTGTCTCAGATGCTTCATTTTGATAAGAATGCCTTATTCAGCAAAATATTTACAGCAGATTTTGCACACTGGTTTCAACAGGTGTATTTTTAATGATATGACTTTAAATTACTTTTTTGAAACTCTTTCATCCATCTCTATCTGTTGTTGGATCTTAAAAGGCTGTGGTTCCATTCAGCATCCCTGGAGAGGAGGGCTGCAAAACTGGTGAACCCTTCTTCCTTTCTGCTATAGGATATTGCTTTTTCTTAGCCCTCCTGTAAGACTTCCACAGCTTCTAATAGTTCTTGTTGAGCATGAAAATCCAGGTAACAACTAGGGAAAAATGTATATCAATTACTCTGGAGAAACCTGGCCAAATCCATTAATGCCAAGGCCCCTTGACTGATGAATGTCCTGAATTTCAGTGTTTCCAGGGAGTGAATTGTACAACACAGAACGAAGGCTCAACCCAGAAGCAGCACTGGGCTGGCTCCTCCAGCGCATTCAGTGTGTCCTGCTTTGGCTGTGATTAGCAAAACAAAATTTCAGCTCTGTGTCACTCGTTCATCTCTGATATTTTATCCTGGCTTGTCCACCTCTTCATATGCTTTGCTGCACTGTGCTTTACCTCCTGATTACATGTCCCTCCTTTTAAGCCAGCTGTGAATTTCTGAACTGATTGAACCCTCGCTGGGAGATAACTGCTTATTGTTTTTTTGATCAGCAAGGTCTCTCACAGACTAGTTTGTATTGCCAGAAAAAAAATCTGCAAAACATTCACAGCATATTTAGCTCAAGCCACAGACTGGGCTTGAGCATAAAAGGCATTATGAAAAGAGAGAGATTTTCTCTGTCTCTGTTCCCCTGGATTGTAAATGTTGTCATCCAGCTGCATTGGATAAAAGCTTGTAATAGCTATGAATATTTCTGTCTTTACAAATGTAGCCATGAAATTCGTCATATACTAAGTCAAATGTGTCTGTCCTCTCACAATCTGAGTGGTTTTTGTCAGCATGCATCCTCTTGCACAGGCCTGAGGAAGCAAAGTGTTTATATCTGAAGCAGTACTTTCTGTAGCTATTTTTAGAGACCCGAGGGTGGATTTTTTTTCTTTCCCAAATGAAGTTTAAGAGTGCCTCACCGAGCTTTGACTGTTTGTTTTCTTCCTTATGTCTCTTCAACTATCATTACTCCAGGATGATTCACGTCGCTTTCTGAATTCATACGCTGGGATGCCTGTTGAGGAGAGCTTAGCAACTGCATCACACTGAAAGCCCATGCTGGCTGAAGCACGGCTGATGCTTAACCTTTACTCTTCTCTGTCAGGAAAAAGGTCATTGCTATGAGCTCATGACTGAGCAATGTTCCACAACATTTAATTACCCTCCTTTGTACCTCTATCTATCTCCTCCCACTATTTTTTATTTTCCTGGTCACTGTCATTTGCCTTGTTACCTGTTGGCCTTCAGCCAAGGTTTTGCAACATTGACAGTCTGATAGTGAGGAAGCATGGATACAAGACAAGAAAAGAACTACTAATCCATTTCAGCTATACGTCCTGAAGTAATGGGCCAGACTTTCCGCTGCCACCCCTGGAATTACTCCAGTGTATATCACTGAATTTTCATAGATTGAGCTGGTGGAGAGTCTTCGAAGCTTGGGATTTAAGATAGGACACTTAAATCACAGGTCTCACTTTGGCACTGGCTTGGACTAGACTTGCTTCAGTCAAATAAAATTTGGTCACATCCTTTATTCATTATATGCAGATAATTTCTTGATTCTTTTTTAAACCTTAAGGCTGAAATATTTTCAGATAGTGTATGTTTCGTTTCTAAGGACTTTGAATGACAGACAATTTCCAGACTATTTTAAATTCAAAAAAAAAAAAAAAAGAAAGAAAGAAAGGAAGAATTGAAGAATTTATCTTTTTAAACCCAGGTATGGCATCAGTGCTTGTCAGGCTGTTCAAAAGTAAAGATAAATAATAATGAAGAAAGGAAAGCCACTTGTCGGATTTTAAACAGAAGCAAAATCATGGACTGACAGACTGCAAAAACATTCAAACACCATTTTTAGAAAGGTCTTTTAGAAAACAAATTTCTACACAGTTTATGTATGTAAAGACTAAAAGTTGGGTAATGGGACAAGTTGCAAATCTATGCATAATTAAATGGGTAGTACTGGAAACAGAAGCTCCGTTTTTCACTCGATTTGCGTGGGAATTATGAGCAAGAATAAGTGCTTCAAGGAAACCTCCACACAGTGTTTGCTTAGAAAATGAATTTACAGAATGTATTCTTCCAGCAATTACATATATAGACATTTTGTGCATCAAATCTTGGAGATGTTTTGGCTAGCACTTTGAGTGGGCGAGGTAGCGGCCCTGGAGCTCTGCTTGCTCGCTGCTCTTCAGCTGCCCTCGGTGACCTCTGGCCGATGCTGGAGCTTTCAGCCAGTCTTATTTGCACCACAGGGAAAAAATGCTGTATTTTCTTTATCTATCTCCAGTATCTACTTTAGATTCTTTTACTTGTTTGCTAGCTCAGTGTGATTAGGTTGGTCCTCTTTGTTTATTGGCAGCTTAGAATAATATTAAAAATAACAGTAATAATAACATTATTTTGAGAGAAGTTGAGCTCAAATCATGGTTGTTGCAGGTGAGGCTCTACCAGTTGACAGGGAACAGCCTTAGGGTTTCAACCACTTGTGAGAATCCCCTGTCAAAAAAATAAAAGCTTTCTGTTCAAACTCTGCTTTTCTAATCCGGTAGCATTCAAGGCTCCACACCTGCCTGACCAGCAGGCCCAATGGTCAGCACTGGGCCTTGGAGATTCATTTCTCTTTAGTAGTCCCTTGAAGAAGTTAGCTCAGTAAGCAGGAAATCCTTATATGAAAGTTCCTTTGCCTTATTGAAATCATAAATGGAAATTTATGCTGCAAGATAAAGCCAGGTTATAAAATTTGGAAGATGTTAGCTGGGTAAGAACCAATATCAGTATCAAACTTAGTAATCTATGTGTGAAAAATGTGGTTTCATTTGTAAAAGGGGAAGTCTTCACAACTTAAAATAAACACAAGATAGTAAATATAAAATAAGATTGTTGATGTTAAATTATTTTTGTACGTCTGAAGAAATACTTACATTTTTTATGGATACTACCACATATAAGTTTGATTATTTTCTGCACAGATACTGGTGAATGACAGCAATTGAAAATTAAGCAGTAAAACCAGCAACCACACATTAAGAACCTTTGGTAGCCTTGTCTTCTGTTTTAAATTGAATTATTGGAATTGTTTATAGTGAAACTAGAAATCACAGCAGCAGAAACCTGCTGCTCCTGCTCTTCATTTACGGCCTGAAAAGACTGAATTTTCTGGATTAAAATTATAGGACTTTTACAAGTAAAAACTTGCTCTCCTGCCTCTACCTCCCCCCATTTTAACATTTTTGATATTGAGCTAAACCTAAATAAAATCCAAAGGTGTCTTCTAATTAGTGCTTGGTGGCAAGGTTTTGTTTTGTTTCATTTTTTGCTTCTGAATGAGGCAGATGGCACAGACTCCTCACCCCAGCACAAGAGCCCTGACGGCCGGTTTGCCCACTGCTCCTCAGTAGGTTTCTGCCTGTCTGCTTGCCTCTCTCCCTCTCTTCTTCCTTTCTACTCTTCCTTGCTTTGTTCTGCTCCTAATCACATGTTTCCGCAAACTATTCTTTCTGGGCGCATTGAGTGTCACAAGATTATTTGGTTTAAGATCATGAGACCTCAAGTTCTTTTTTTTTTTTTTTTTCCCTTCATTATTTTTAATGGGCCTTTTAGCATTCTCCCTGTTAGCTCTGCAATCAGAGTGAGGAGAGCTGAGCTGAGTGCTGGCCAGACCTCAAATCTCAAGTGAAGCTGGTGATGAAATATAACATTTGTTGAAAAAACATGGAATTACTCCAGCAAGGACCCAGAAGCAACCCCCCTGTGCTCACAACCCCATGCTCCTCCAGTCCTTCAGGGCTTGAGACACAGCTTTTTTTTTTTTTTTCTGCTTCTTCTGAACCGATTTGAGTGGGATTGTTGCTTGGATCAGCTGAGCAGGATGGAGTTGAAGGATGCTTTCAACCTTCTCTTACTTCACCTGACTTAGGTTAAACACATAGGTGCTTTCCCTCACGTAGATTGAAGATGCTGAGTTGTGATGATTAGGTGCCACATGTTATATTTAGTTATAGCCTGCGATGAGAAAATGGGCCATCATCACAATAAGTCCCCCATGACACTTTTGTTTGTCTGGGTAATGTTTGATAAGGTTATCAGCTCATAATATTCTTCTAAGGATGGGTTAGCTGAGACTACAGAAAACAGCAGCTGTTTTAGCTGTTTTAACTGTTTCTATATATGTGATTTCAGAAAACATTCCCATGCTAGACCGGGCTGAAAGCTCCAGTGCAACTTGTTATTAACATAACTGATTTGCTTTAGTGGTCGGGGCCACACAGACGCACCGGCCTGCTGAGACCCAGCTCGGAAACCTCTGCCATAGGCCCCCCCAAGAGGACAAATAAGCCCTTGTTTTTTTAAACAAGGCTAGTGGAATTCAAAAGCTTGATTTGGTGGGTTTAGTCAGCACTTTTTTCTTATTAGTAGAGGAACAATCGCTCTCCTTTGTCCTCTAAATCCATTTGTGCAGCTCAGTTGCTGTGAGTGGACCTAAGCTGCTCCTTACCACCTGTGGCAAGGTCTGTAAAAGGGCCTGGAAGGTAATGTGATGTTTGAAAGGCCGTGCTTCCACCATGGTTTGAAAGTACTTTCAAATCTTATTTACAAATTTTCCAAGTTTTGCCTATTGATTTTTAACACTAACACTGCTGAGGTGTGTGCTGATAAGCTATTCTGCAGCAGGCTGTAATAAGTTTTATTATTGAAATATAATTATGCATTCTGTATTAAAAGTTTATTTCAGGATTTCCACTGGTAAATCTCTTTACATTTAATTAATCAGTGTAAATCATGACACATCTTTTGATGCAGGAGAGTAGATGATTACATTCATAATATATGCTGCAAGGATTAATAAAATATATTAAAAAAAAAAAAGCAAAACAACCCCAGCCCCCCCCCAACCCTTGCTAACTCATAAAGTGCTACCTGAGACCCTGCATGATTTATGGATTAGTTCGTTAACCTGCATTACTGAGAAGGCAGTAATTGATTAGATTTCACTAATGACTATTCTGGAGTGTTCTGCCATAAAGTTGATATTTCTTGCATAGCCTTTGGTAAGTGCCTCTGTTTGGAGTTCAGGACCACACCATGTTTTTCTGTTTGTTTGTTTGCTTTAAATTGAGATTGCTGTTAATAAAACTCAGTGTAGTGTCCTTGCTATGATTTGTTACTTTGTCCTTCCTTCACTTTGTTCTCTTATCTCGTGTATTCAAGCTCCTCTCATATTTAAGAGAACAGCCTGCAATGTGAACAGTTCTATTTATCTTTGCAATAGAAAATAGAATTAGTAACCAGATATCAGCTAGATAAACTTGTCCAGCAGAAGAAAAAACATGAACTTTCTTAACCATCTGGAGAAGTAGTAGCTGGATCCTGCATAGACCCCAAGTGAGATCTTATCCTGAGATGTTTGTGCATTACCCTGATACTCTGCAAACTCCCTCAGAGCAAACATGCCATCCAGGAAGCTGGGGGGAGCAGCATGTTCTTGCCAAGCTGCAAATATTTGCTCTGAGACAGCCCTTGTCAGCTGCTAGCAAAGGCAGCAAAGAGGCCAGGCACGGCAAAGCTGCCATTTGGGCTTGGCAGACAGATTATGGGACTGTCACGCATTTTTCAGATGTGGCCACAAATATTTACCTTCTTGCTAGGGCAGTGGCTTGAGAGTAAATTACTCAGACTTCTTAAAAACCTCTTTTCGTAACTTGTGTGGTCAGATGATTTTCAAGAAAATTTGAAAGAAAGCGACTTGAAATGTACCAGAGCCAAGCAAGCAGAATAGATGTACGGACATGAGGATGTCCAGCCTGAGACAGGCAGCCGCTCCCTGACCTGCTCAGCAGCACAAAGCTAGCTGAAATGGTGGCAGAAATCTCCCCTCTGCCCATCCATCCTCCGGCACACATCAGAGGACGCCATGAGAGGTCTCAGACGTGGCATGTCGGGCAGTGTTGTTGTCAGCTCTTGGTAAGAAATTCACAGCTCCGATCTAAGCATTTTCTGCATGCAGGTCAGAAATCTCTTCTCCCTACACACGTCCCTTTTGTGCACAGTGTTCTGTTAACATCAGCAAACAGCAGGTTTCAGGGCAATGTGATGGTTCAGATGAAATTATTCTCCACTGAAGATAAGCAGCAGCACGTTTAGGTTAGTTCCAGCTTCCCAGCTTCCTATTTGATTGTAAAAAATGTGAATGGAAATGAAAGAAAACTCCACACAATACTGACCATGCAGCCATAACAATGCAGCCATAACAAGCCACAACATCATTTAGATCAAAATGAGGATTTTTTTTTTTTGACTAGACAATGACAGGTGGTACTCTGAGACTTAAAGAAGCTCATGACCATATTTTGCACAATTGATGAAACTCTTCTCCCACTCCCTTAGTGGCACATCTCCCACCATGCACCAGTTTTCATAGAATCATAGAATATCGCAACTTCGAAGAGACCCATAAAAATCATTGAGTCCAACTCCTGGCTCCACACAGGTCTACCCAAAAATTCAGATCATTTTCAGTTCCTGGCTGTGCTGGTGTCCTGCATGGAGAGAAGTCCAGCCCTGCGGGCAGGGTCTGTGCCCTCCCACTGCACGAGAAGTACGAGGGTTTCAAACTGCCATTCCCACTACCCCAACATTGTTGAACTTCAAGCAATAGTGGCCTATTATTTTAAGTTCTGTCAATCACTTTTAAAATAGAAAGATCCTTGTTTAGTTATAGAGTAGATTTTATACTGATTTTGATAGGTACATTTTTGATGGGCTACAGTTGTAGTTACCCGTAGATACCAACTAACCAACAAGCTTTGTGGGAGTGAAGATGCCACTGAGATCACATTCCAATGAGAGTAATTACAAAATGCATATCAACCCTCCTCTGCTATCTTATCTCTGAGATTATCTTTGCAGCTTTTTAAATGGATGTGTGCTGGTGAACCATGGTACCATGTCACTTAGAGAAAGGAATTTGTTTTCTGACAGAAGTTATTTGGTAAAGCATGTTTTGAATGTTAACACACACAGTAATCAGATTTAACTTTAATACAGAGGAACGTGAGATTTTACATGTACTGGTATAAGGTTATAATTCTAGAAGTATGCATTTTGTTTTACATGGTAGCTAAACATAGAGAAAATATCAGTTAGCAAATCCTTTTTGGACATATAGCTTGCAAAGAATCAGTGATGGAGTTACATTTATGAATTATTTGTACTTCAGAGTAGACTTGGCTGAGATTTTTTTTTTTTTTTTAGTGGGCAAAGAGAAGTTTCTGGCTTGTTTTTTCTTATTTTTTAAAAGACTCTCAATGTGGAATTTTACAAAAAAAAAAAAAAAGAAGAAAGAAAAAAACAGATTAATCAAGTCAAATCATTTACTTCTGCTGTGCAAAGAAATTACTGATTGCTTCAGCCCTCCTCTTATTCCTATGACATATGAAGTAAAGTGGAGGAGGCAATAACCTTATTAACAAACAAAGATAGAGGGACAGTCCCTTTAAGTAAAGGATGGTTTACTACCTTAATAAGAGCCATGGTGTGATGTTTCTGCCCTTGAGCATTCTTTTCCTTCTTTGATGTCTCCTATCTATTTATAAAGTGCTCTGAGATTGCAAGGATGAAGCACCCTATATAAAGTACAAGGTCTTTGTCTGTTTCTATTAAAATAAGCCAAGACAATTTATGTTTTAAAAAGAGGGGGAAAGGAATTCAGGAAAGAAACTGTGTGCCGCATGTTGTTGTAATATCTGAGAAAATCTTTTGCTAAAGCTGACACTCTTCCATTTCAGCCTAAATCACACACACAGCTTCAGAAAGCTTCAGCTAGTTTACTGCTCAGAGCAAATGAATCTGAAAAATTAGAAATAAAAACTTAACAATAACAATAAAACAAAAAGAAAGCTGAAATAGATGCTGTCTTGTGTTCTTGACTGTAATTGCACTCTAATGCAAGCAATTATACATAAATAATAAGTTGAGGTAGCAATGCCCTGTGGAGATGAAGGACTGACACCCATCTGTACCCTAAAAGAAATCTGCTGTGCTGAGGTGAAATATGATTTGCGGGAACCACTGTAAAAAAATGTTTGGTCTGAGCAGCTTTGTTTTACTAAGACACATGCCGAAACCAATAGACCTACAAATGTCTGAAGTAATGGTTAGATTAGTTGGTATTATGGATTCTTAATTTTAAGGAGCAAACCTGGACCAGAGAAGATAACTCCAGAATCAGTCCTATTCAATATGACTTTTCAATGACATTTCTGAGACTTTTATTTTGTTTTTATGGACTAGATCTACCAAGCCTATGGTGCCCAAATCATCTTTGGCTGAGGAAAGCTACAGAGTTTATGAATCATATAGAGCTGGCAGTTGTTCTGATTTGGATCAGGCTGTCAACCCCACCATGTGTTACTAACTTCAGGAGGCCAGATGCTCTCTGCTAGGTGTGCAAAACCCCAACTGGGGTCTCACATTGGAGAATGTCCCATGTTGGACTGGGCAAAATGGGACATCCACCTACCTAATTGTGCAATGCACCTTATCCTCTCCAGTTCATTGTACTCATTGACAACAGACAATTTGGGCAGCCCAGATGTAAAGGACTTCAAGTACCTGAGGTAAACATTCCTAATTCAGCAAAGCTGCCAAGTACATCCTTAATTGCTGTGTTAAATTACAAGCGAGTTCCTCTGTTCCTTTCATTTGTACACCCAGGTCAATGAGACTGTCACGCTGCCTGTCGTGTAAAGTCAGAAAGAGAAGATTAAAAATGGGACCTATTTTACTCGTCTCATGTGGTTAAGAGCTTTTCCAATTCCTTTATACTTATCAGCTTGTGGGCTGCCTCAGAACAGCTGCATCTAAAAAATCCAGTTGACAAACTCTCTGCTGAAAAGCCACAAGAGGAGAAAAAGTCCCCAATAAATAATAAAGATTTTGAAAAAACTGTATTGTCACTTTTTTTTGTATTCAAAGTTTTGCGTCTTGATTAGCCATTTGCCATTAGCCATATAGCTGAACATTTTACATCAAATAACAGAAAATAGTTAAGCCTTGGACAAGGTGTTCATTTAGTCTCCCCTAACTCTGGGCTGTTTGTGAGCACAGCTATTGTTATTTCATGTGTGGCAGATATTTGACATGGTGTGTGTCCTCTTCCTCTTATTGTGATTCTGTAAAGCTTCTGAGGATTAAGAAACACTGTAGAAATGAGCTGCCTGAGATGTCAAATACAAAAGAGGAGAAAAGGGAAAATATAGAAAAAGTGGATACATTTGTACCTAAAACTCTCAGAGAATCAGATAGTGCAAGTTCAATTTCTGATACCGCTACCAGGTTTTTAATGTGACCTTGGGAAAATCATTTAACTTTTATCTCTCCATTTTCTCTTCTACAGTATTGACATTGTGCTTTGCTGAAAGGTAGAGAGACAGGGACAGCTTTTGGCCTTATTTCAACACAGAGGTCATCCCATGTAGGTAATGGAAATATGAATGTCTTTTTTTAAAGAAAAAAACAATGTATAATATATTTTCCTTCTGAACTAGCCATAACACGTGGTGCTTAAGACTTACCCCTTTTTCTTTTATGTCTCATATCTGAATAGTATGTACTTAAAGCTATCTGATTGTAATCCCCTAGATACAAATGATAGCAGAGATTTGACCTCTTGAAGCACAGAAAATAAGCATTCTACCTGTTTATTTATTTATTTATTTATTTATTTTTTCCTCCATTAAGCTGCTAGATTTTTTCCTGAAAGAATTATCTTTGGCAAAAGGTTTGTTTGTTGTAAATCTTCAGAAACTACGGCACAAGTCAGCATTGCAGCTTTCCATTTATTGGATCTCAACGAAGTCTTACGCATTTTAACAGCAGCTATAAAACAAATTGAGAAGATTTAGGTATATCTCTTGTCACTAAACAGACTTTTGCTAGTCCTCTCTTTGGCTGACAGCACTTTTAAACATTTATATGACCTAGGATTTATATTCTATCTGCATGAGAGCAAAAAAATACCCTAGTTGGTATCAAAAAGCCTTAGTGGATGTGTTATTTTGGAAATCAACTATTTAGGTTTATGCTGAACTAAAATCACATGTTCTGCCATGAAGAACTGCTTCTGTTCCACTGTTTACATACCATGAATAAACGTTTAAACACTCTTTCCTGTGAACAAAGCTCAAAAGGAAAAGCTTGGCCACTCCTCATAGAAAGCAAGCTAGATGATGATTTCTGAGCACTACAGGAGCGGTGGACTCTGGCTGGGCCAACACCTCACTGTCCTTAGGGAGAAGGGGATTTACATTCATTCTTGAATGTTGTACAGGTGTTGGGATCTTACTATGCACAGGACACAGGGGTGGCTGGGTGACCCCAGCACTGTCATGACAAATGGGAATTTTTGCCTGTAAAATGAGGCCATGAATTCTCCAGCAGACGGCTCTGGATTGCCCCATATGGTGGGAGTTGTGACCTCCTTCCCACAGATGCATCTCAAAAATGCTGAGAACCTGACCTACAAAAGGGAAAAAAAAAAGTATGCCTCTACACAGAAAGAAATTTGTGATAAAATAAATAAATAAATAAATAAGTAAGGACATTTCGAGCTCTTGTAGTATGGGTATCTTGGAATATCTGTGGTTAAAAAAATAGCATTGGATCATATCATTAAGATTATCTGAAATTGCCTACTCTTAAAAAAAAAAAAAAAAAAGAAAAAGAAAACTAATTTTCTTTACCTTGTTTCTATTGCTTCCTAACTTTTCTGCATTCAACTTGGCATCTTTAGTTGTGTCCTTAGTAGTCTTCATGACTCACACATAAAGCATTTGGACAGCATATGCTCTCTGATTGAACAGATTTTTAAAATGTGATTATTCACTTTTGCATGAGCAAACCCCCCTTTCCAAACATCAGCATGTACAAAAATCAGAACCATCTGAGTACCCACAGGAAAGGAACGGCAATGATAGGAAAGGGAGAAATTACACTTCATCTCACATTTCATAAGCTCATTCACTCTACCTGCACCTCCTTATTTGTGAACCTCATGCCTATCTAAATATCTACTACTTCAGAGAAAGCACAATCCCCCTGTTTTAACAACACTGATAAAAGAAGGATATTTGTTTTTGTGTTGATTACAATAGAAATAGACTCCACAATTTTTAAAAATAATGATTTGATAGTCTTCTTCTTTCACAGGGTTCTGGCCTTTCAATCTGTCCCTATAGGTTTTAGCATTACGCACTCATGTGACTAAGGGATAAACCTGAATTGCAGGCCTTTCTCCTAGGAAAATGTAGCAGGTATAAGCTCTTTTTTTTTTTTTTTTCTTTTTTCCCTGATACAATTTTTTCTTCCTTTCACATTTATAGGGCAAGCCCTGAGAAATACTTAAGGTAATATGCATTATGAATTGCACACTGATGCTGACCTATTTTTAAACACAGTCTATTTTTTTAATAGACAAATCCTTTGATTTTTTTTTTCCATGTCAAGTTTGCATCCAGGCCAAGGATACAGCAGCAGTCTGTGATTCAGGCTTATGAGTTATGTTGCCAGGTTCTGCCTTGTTAAACTCACTCACACCGCATCATCTTCTTGACCTCATTTACCTCATATGAAGCCAGTGCCTGAGGCAAAAGAGGTTTAGTTTTCAAGTAGTTGTTTTGGCTTCATGTGTTTAAAGCTATTGAACAAATAAGTCTCTCTGTAAAAGGGCTTGTGTCCCTGCAGCTATTGTTTGGTACACAGCACCAGAAAGCATTATATTGTGCTGTAAGAGTAAGCAGGCAGTCTTTGACAAAAACATGAACAGAAAAGATATCTGTTAGGCCAGGTACAACCATTCATTTCTTAACCTTTGGTTTCACTGTTTATAAAGAAAAAACAACAACAACAACAACAACAAAAAACCTTTTTCAAGCAGCAAACATGGAGGAATGGCAGACATGATGGTTTCCTGAAGGCTCTGAGTCTAAATGTAGACATGGGCTTTGAGCTCCCTGATGTGCAGAAGGTATTATGGGACTTGCAAATTCTTTGAAGAACTACACTGAAGGCATTTGGTCGGAGAGTGATTTGGCTGTGATTGTATAGTACAGTGTTTGCTTACATGGACAAGGTGCCTACCAGCGTGGCTGGTTAAAGTGTCGTTGTGCAAATGGAGAGGTGGGTGTGGAGCACTCAAATATAGGTGTAACTGCATCAGAAATAGCATACTTCAAAATACCTCCTTGGGTCTCTGCAGCAACTTGAAGACTAAAGGCTCCTAGCTCCATTGGTAGGACTTCATTGGTCCAGGTGGACGAGTATGTGCATAAAAGACAGATACAGAGAAGATGGTGTCCACAGATACAGCTTATTTACATGAAAACACACATGTTGCTGACTCCATATTATACCAGTACTATTCCTAAAGTCAAGGAAGACTGGATTAGGTCTAATCCTCCCTTCCAGAACTGCAAATGAGATGTTTGTATAATCATACAACTGTCTTTATTTCTGTCATCTTTTGCCATTGCCACACCACACCCCTCACCCCCTCCAGAACCTTCTTCCCACAAATTTTGATTTGACTTATGAGATTCTGGACCTTCCTCTGTGTACATGACACACAGGACATCTTTGCTATAAAAAATGAAAAGTTAAATCACATGTCCTGCAATGTGAGTTACAGGAACTAACTAGGGCTAAAAAGATACTGAAATAGTTTTGTTCAATTTAAGGGACAAATCCAGAACCATAAATCAGTGTGACTATCTCCAGCAGATCCAATTTATACATAGCGTTGCCATTTGTTCTAAAATCAGAACAAAATAATGTGCTGTTTTGGAAAAGGTCCTTGAGAGCATACGAAAAACCTTACATGCTTGAAGTATCGATACATCTGAATTATTACTATCCTCATTCATGTTTTCAGGTTATTGCTGTTGCTATTTCTGGTGCTTAGTGTCTAATGCCTAAACACATTTTTGTGGTTTAAATCTTACGGATATTGACTCTTTCCCTGCAACAAATAAGTGTGAGAAATACTGACTCAAGGCTTTTATTTTCTTACTCTGTACATAATTTTGTTTTAGCAGAGGGATTTTGAACTAACAGTTCAAGCTGAAGAAACACTCCCATAACAAAATACACTTTGGCCACCTCCGTTCCTGTGATATGGCTACAGGCATAACCTGAAGTTTCCTTCACTAAGCACAAAGGAAAGGAAACAGCAGGCCCTGTCACTGAGGGGCTAATGCATAGTTTCAGTGTCCTGGCAAAACTACAGTGATGGAATTCACTGAAGTGTAACTAACAAGAATTTAGCGAATATCTAATCATTATTAGATATATGCAGCTTGGGGAAGGAGCCTGGTTCTGTGTTCAGAGGAGTGACTTTTGCCACAGCCAACACTCAAAAAGCATTTGCCATCTCACACTCCATTTACACAAAAATCAGAGGGGTATCCTCTCCTCTGCCTTTAGCTGCTAGGTCAGTAGTTAGCATATGTTGAAGTTGATCAGAGGGCTGGAGCACCTCTCCTACAAAGAAAGGCAGAGTGAGCTGGGGATGTTTTGCCTGGAGAAGAGAAGGCTCTGGGGAGACCTCACTGCATGTTTTCAATACTGAAAAGGAGGCTTATAGAAAAGACGGAGAGGAACTTTTTGCTCAGGCAGATAATGATAGCTCAAGGGGGAATGGTTTTAAACTAAAAGAGGGAAGATTTAGATTAGAGGTTAGGAGGAATTTCTTTGCTCAGAGGGTGGCGAGGCACAGGACCAAGTTGCCCAGAGAAGCTGTGGCTGCCCCATCCCTGGAGGTGTCCAAGGCCAGGCTGGATGGGGCTTTGGGCAACCTGGTCTGGTGGGAGGTGTCCCTGCCCATGGCAGGGGGTTGGAACTGGGTGTTCTTTAATCTCCCTTCAAACCCCAAACACTATCATTCTTTGATTCTATGTCTCACTTGCCTGCCCCCACATAATCCAAAATTGCTGTGAACTCATACTAAGGTTTGCTTTTTATGGCTGTTTGTATTCACAAACTCTCCTGGGAAAGATGAGGGTAGAAGTCACTGAACCTCAATGTCCACATAACAGGAGCAAAGTTGTGTTGGCAGGTGCAGATGCTTGCCGCACATACCATGACCCCTTGGGAAAGTACATGCGAGCCACATCCATCCCAGCCAGTCCAAGACAGGTCCCTCCTCACCTTGGTGGCTCCTCTGAGCTCCTTGGGCCTCCTCATGCCAGGATAAGGCAGGGATCTCAGCAGCTGCTGGGGTGCCTAGATGCTGGTCTCTGAAATAAATCTGTCCTGCACACCAGATGAGCCGTGGGAACTCTTAAAATTACTTTTATACCTTCCTTCTAGCAGAAATGACTGGGATGAGCAAAATGAAAAGGTGCAGAAATCCCGCTAGTCAACTTTGGACTTCTTTAGGTAAGTCCAATCCTTAAACCTCTCAAATGTTCTAGCATAAAATATTAGCTATAAACTCCAGCAGACTGAGGCAACCCTTCAGGCCACCCCAACCTACTGCAAACTAATTCACAGATCTGAGGATAAGAAAGAACCACATGACCTCAAACCTAACTCAGTCTTTCCATACCCGGTTTTCATAAAAAACAGTGTGTAATTCATGGGATATTGCCTGCATCTTTTCTTCTGTGGAAACGCATTCTGCAGACCCTTATGGGAGTAGTTTCCTCCTAAGACTAGCTTCCACGGCAGGGAATTTTCTGTTTTACAATCTCACCCTGTATCTGTGCTTTCCTAACTCCCATCCAGTGCGTGAGCAAGTTTTACAAGATAAAACACGAGCTCTCCATGAGACAGCATCCACTTTTACCCAAGAGAACAATGAAGAAATGGATGTATATTTATCACTGCATCGATGATCCACCTTCAAGTTTCTTCCATGTTAAGTTCAGTACAACACTGGATCTTTTATTGAAGCTCCACTTTATTGCATTTTGCATATCTTCTAACCATGATTTCTGTTAAAGGAAAGAAGAAAGTGATGAGACCATCTGCATAAGAACATTTAGGAAAACGTCTCTGGAGATGTCATTACTGCTTTGAGCTTAAAAACAACCAGAATGGGAACCAGAATGTTTCATTTACTTACAGATATTTTATCATAATTTCATTCTATGGGTCTCAGAGTTTCCAAAATTTCTATTTTCAGGGATCACTAACTGCAAACTTATTAGTGAGCTTATTAAATTGCATTTCAAGAGCATTCCCAGATGCTGAAAAACTTTTTATCCTACATATATATATATAACTTGTGCTTTTCCAATTTTTACTGGATTTTTGACCCAAAGATAATTATTTTAACAAATTGGGGCCTTTAAGATGATAGGACATAGTTAATAATGTAGTAAGTTATACTGAGATGAGATTAATGATAATAAGCAATAATGAGAAGCTATTATTTATTTATTCCAATAGAGCAAAAGTATAAATCAAATCTTATTTGGAAGTATTAATTAATGATTCTATTACTGCTGCTAATACTGAGCCTAAAAAGAGATGGAATATTATGTCAACACAGTGTACAGGAAGTGACTCAATTAGAAGTATAAAATATTTACATCTCTAGGGTGTGAGCTGGCACTGTAGGTTAGAAATAAAACATGACAGTTTAGAAAACACATGAAAGTTTAGATGCTGATAATTTTAATGTTGGTAATTTCACAGAGATCTTTGTCATTTTCCACAGTGTCCATTTTCATTATGCTTTCAGATGATTTCATCCAGAATGTAAACACAAATATGAAGGTGGGCGTGACTCACTGTGAGTGGGCTCCCATCTTCTACAGAAAGACACTTCCCAAGCAGGCCAACATATCAGCAAGATCTTACAGCTCTGATTTTGTTAGTTTTTTAAGTAAATGGCAGCTACTGACCACTTCAGTACTAAGAAAACACAGCTGTGCCACTCCAGGGAAGAAGGCAAAACACAACAATCTTGATGGCAGAACAAGATCTTCACTTGTGGAGCAAGTTACTACAGTTACTTTGACCTCTTCTGTATAGCACAGCGAGAACAAAAACTGATGTATCATGACTCAGAGAAAGACGGTTTCTTTCACTGCATTGCATGAAAGCAGCCACAATGCAGCTCCATCTCCAACACTGTCCCAACCTGTGGTTGCTTTAGCCTGTATCAGATGAAATGAGGGCAGGGCTCAGAAGAAAAAGATAGAGGAGATGTTTATTTTACTCATAGTCTGTGACATAGCCATAAAATTGCTGGGGCTCTTCAAATCTCTGACAAAGTCAGTGGAAAGATTCCCTTCTGCGGGCATTGGCTTGTTCTTTGTGGATGAAGAACCCCTCAAGACAGAATCCACTGAGCCAGGTTATGCAAAGCTTGTAGTACTTCAGTAATTTCAAAGGCACATACTGCCATATTCGAATTTAACAAGTTCAGATTCTTAAAGATTAGGGTAATCTCAGTATTTTTCCAGGCTATGATTTAAAGGTTAAGTCTATCCTGTAAAAATTTATGTGTAACACATGCTTCATGCACACACCTGGCCTCTTTTGAGCCACTTTAGGAGCTGACTTGCAATGCATTTGCAACAAGCATTTTTATAGAAATAGATGTGGTAAATGTGTCTGTGCTGAAGCCTGTTATACAGTTATACATTTACATGCACCAATGAAGG
Source organism: Anser brachyrhynchus (assembly GCF_964034855.1). Classification (NCBI taxonomy): domain Eukaryota; kingdom Metazoa; phylum Chordata; class Aves; order Anseriformes; family Anatidae; genus Anser; species Anser brachyrhynchus. Next base: position 11,667,743 of record NC_137694.1, on the reverse strand, counting down.
GTGAAATCTTTGTCACTGATATCAACAGTGAGACTTCCAGTTTTCTTTGGACTCAGGATTTCCTTAATTAGTGCCTGGGAGTGATGCTGAACCTATTGCAATGTACCTGAGCAAATATGGACAGACAGACATACAAAAAAATCTGTTTTTTCACACGGCTTTTCAGTCTTACTTGCAAATTATGTTGCACTGCACAGTGGCTGAGAAAGTTAGCCAAATTTCAGTTGTTACTCTTTGCAACTCATGATTTTGTTACTGGGGCAACCCAGAACCTTTGCTATGGAAATGTTGCTTTCAGAATTTGAGATATTGGCAGTGTTACGTAGATTTATTAAATAATTTTTAAGGATAAAACTGGCTATAATAATGGGTATGCCTTGAGAAAGAACTGGAATACCTTGTTAATTGTAAGTGCCTAGACTAACTATGGCAGCAGATTAGCAGCAGACTCACAAAACTGAAGTAAAGATATCGTCCCAGCCTTTTGCGATAAGTAAGATTAACTTTTAGAAGAGAGAAAATCTGCTTTAGCAATGTGCTGGATCATGATTTAAAATACAAATTTATGCCTTGAAACTTGTTGCTCCTAAAAGACAATGTGGACATTAAAGCAGCCTTCGAAGTGCCAGACGTATAAAGACCTGCCCAGACCTCTCGTGATTCTCTCTGTTTTATAAAGCTTCCTTCACCAGGTTGTTTGGTCTGATACCGATTTCTATTACACCATGATGGGTTAGGATGGGTCTCAGATCCTGCAGTGTATCTTCTGCCACAGTGGCTTTTCCTCTCCTGCTTGAGGACTGAAGCATTCAGTACAGAGGAAAGAATGGAGGGAGGGCTTCTACATTATTATTATTTTTTTCCCACACACTTTCTTCAAAACATTTACACAATAAAGGTGGCTCAAATACCAATCCTTTCCTCAGTCACTGGTTCAAACTGAGCCCAGGCAAGTCATAGATATTTGATGGAAAAGAAGAAAATAATGAGCCATCTCAAATTATTATGAAGAGGAATGCGATTAGTGTCCCCTTACTCTAGTTGCCTTCAGTATAGCTGCTTCCATCTGAGCTAGTCACCCCCTGGAGCTCCCATTAAAATGAAAGGAGAAAAATAGGCACCTTTATAATGAGTCACTGACCTATTTTATCTTTAGTAGGGTGTTCCAAAAGCGCCTTTTTCTCTCCATCAGCCAAACAGTCTAAGTGACTGGCTCTACGCTGGGGATGCCTGCATTTAATGAGATGAATCCCACTGCTTCTGACATCTTTTTTGACACATAATGAAAGAGCACCCTGATGGATGGAGACACCAGTACCTGTTTGTCTCCCACTCTGCCATGAAGCATCATGAGGGGGTAGTGGAAGGAAATGATCACTGCCAACGCTATTTATGGCATGGAGCTACATACATGCGTTACTTGGAAAACAGCAGTGGGATTTTCATCTGAGTAACGATGGGTAAGGAGAGGGGAGAGTCAGACCGTTTTGGATAAACAAAGGATTTTTATCCGCATCAGCATCAGCCTGACATCTTTCACCATCCCCTGCACTCGCTTGAAAGCTACACATGCAGAGAAGTCAAAAAGCATGGAAAATTTGAAATGCTGCATGAAAACAAACTAAACAGTTATGAAAATCTGTCAGAAACAAAGTTTCCTGAGCTAAGATGCCTATTGCTACCTATTTTAACCTGCAGCTGATACTGTGCTCTGAAGTACCAACGTGCATTGTTCCTCCCCAGGTTTCCTCTCATACATGCTACTTACTCACCACCTTACCCAGCTTATGACTGTAAGAACCACAGGCGAAAAAAAAATAAAAAATGTTTCCTTTAGTTTTTGTTATGCGTCTCACATGCGGGATCCCAGCTGCATGTGAATCATAGCCTCCAGGCTGGGCACAACCCATCCATGGCTTTTTGTGGGAGGCTTTGCAATTTGTTTTGGAAGCCAGATAGGAGAGACCCCATCCCCTCTTTGTAGGCAGGGATTTTCCGGGGGTTTAGGCCACTTGATAAAAAACACTTTTAGGTTTTATTTTGCCTACTGTAAAAAGTGCCAAGAGACTACAGAGTACTGTTCCGTTAACTAATTAATATTTAATAATTAGTGCTAAGTGGAGCAGTCTGAGATTAGGAAAGAATCCCTCTCACAGCTTGCTTGCTGGGACAATCCCCTGACACTGGTGATCCTGATTCACAGCAGGGTCTGACCGCAGGCTGCCATGGCAAAGGGGAATACTCTTAGCATGCTGAAATCAGTATGTTTAAATAAAATTACAATTTTGAGTGACAATTTTTTTTTTCAAAGGTTTTCTGCCATCTCCATTTCTTGGTTCCATTAAATGGGCCATTGGGGCTCAAGTGAACATTTCATGCAGTGGAGAACGCCTCCTGCGTTTCAAGTGAGGAATTCAAAAAGAAGGTGAAATAACAGCTTGAAAAAGATGACGTTTTGCAATGACCTTTCCCTTTGGTGTCCTGAGAATTGCAACCAAAGCCTAATGTGACTGAGAAATCCATGACTGGTTGATTGACCGATAGCCCAAAGATAGCTCTTTCCAGACTTAATTCTACCAGACAGATTCTTTAGGGAGTCCTTAAACGCTGTGAAAGTTCCCAGGAGATGAATTGGATGGATGCATTTTCAAATGTTAAATAGTATTTAACATGATCTAGTTTAAATTTGTCCTCTGTCTTGTAATTGCTATAATTGCCTCCAGACAGTAAATTGTATGCCATTTGAATACTAGTGTACTGCATTTATTTTATGCAGATAACAGTGCTTATAGGGGGCAGATAGTATGGAAGTCTGTGTATTGAACACCCACATGCCAACACTAGAAGCACAGAGCTTGCTTAAATACAAGTTGTGACAGTAAATTAGTGTCAGTGGGGTTATTGTTCTGTTTCATGTGTAGGATTTTTTGGCCTGCTACCAAAGGAGAATAAATATTCAGGGAGAAGAAGCTGAAAAAGGAGGTGGTTGTATTTTGTCATTCCCGATTTCCTCAGCATATAAAAGCAGAACAAGAGCATCCTCTTGTAACTTCTGATTCTGTTCTGGCAGCACATCTTGGTTGGAGTAATGGGGGAAAGCAAGAGTCTCACTACAGCAGATATGAGGAGGTTCAAACATTCAAAACCAAGATGTGCTCCCTGGTGGAGAGAGGTAGATGACCCAAACCATTAAGAGTGAAATCTAACTGTAATTATGTCTAATTTTCCTGAGTACAGGAAAACATGAATTGAAGCATGAGTTATTTTTGAGTAATTCTGTGTGTAGACCAGCCACAGCTAGACATTCATGATAAAATAGCTGGAATCTCTGAATCTCAGAGCTAGTCCCCCACTTAGAGGAGTTATTTGGCTCTGGTTCTTCAGCTTCTCTGATGCATCAGAGGGACGTAAAACCTCACCAGACTGAGCTGGTCTTGTGCAATCCTTAAGGAAGAGGCAAAATGAGCTTACCCAAATCAGAAGAGCAAAGTAAGATGATGTGGGCTTGGAAGGTCACTGGTGACTGAAAATACAGCCTGTAAAAGTTACATGAATGTTTTGGTTGACTCCAGTGGTATTTGGATTAGGCTTTAAGTGGAAGAGAGTTGCTGGCTTTGTTGTGTCTTTAGGACATATGAGTGCTAATCCTAGTACTTTGTTCAGAGGATTCAAGTGACTAAATAGGGAATTAAAATATTGGATTAAAAGATCTGTAGAGATTATTCTCATAGCTATACATGTAAGCTTAAAAAGGATGTTGTAACTTCAGGTAAATCCCCACTTGTATTTTCCCTAAGTCTCAGCATAACCTGTGAAGTATAACAGAGCTGGAAAACTTTACCATTAGGGATCTCAAACTAATTGGCATCTTCTCACTTCTCCAGCAGTCCCCTGGGGCTGACTGCCAGAAGTGAGCTCCACTGGCTATTGATTTTTTTTTTCCAGTGTCTCTTTAATGCATGCAATCTTTTCTTTGGTGCGCATAGACTTGGCAGCCTGGAAAGTAGAGAAGTTGAGGGATCGGAAAGGACACAGAGAGCCTAAAACAGGCACCAAAATTAACCACTAAGCATTTTAAAATGTCGTTCCACAACCATGGTAGCAACAGAGGATGGCCAACAGTGAATTCAGTCCTGATATAAGCATTTAATTTCCATGTGCTCTCACTGAAAAAAGTTTTGTTCCTCTGCAGATGCCCAAAGGGAGACCAGGTTCACTTTATGCACACATTTCACTGGTGGTATAGTGACCCAATGTGAGATGGTAGGTGTGATAACCAGTCAGTGTACTTCTGAAAGCAGGTGTGTAATAGGAAGAGTTGGCTTTTAAAAAATTGTGCCTGTATCCTGTTGTCCTTTGTGTAGCTGCCTGGGAGAGAAAGCTATTTGAGGGGGCTTGGACCTCCACTTGCCCTCTTTGAGCATAGTGCTGTAACACAGAGGGTGATGTGCAAACACTGTTTGCAGCAGTCTCTATCTGTCACAAGAAGCTAACGGGTCAAAACAATAATTACTGAGTTGAAGGGAAATGTGTGTGGAGTTCAGGTACTTATCTTGTACTAAACTTGCATGTATCCAAATTGGATTTACAATAGGGCTCTCTAGGTAATAGATGTCTTCCTCAAACCAATTTATGTGCAATTTGGGATAAGCAGGGAAGCATCTAGTAAGCTCAGTTGCCTACAGCAAAAAATGATTGTCATGCAACCTGGAGTTGAGATCTATCACGTCATATTTCTTTGCCATTCATGAATACCACATGATATGAAAGACCTATTAATATACTTAATCTTTTTTTTTTTTTTTCACCTAGAAGAAACATTCCAACTGTGATCACAGAACCCCCATTCTTGCACAAATATCTATCCAAACGGAATATGTGTCTCAAGGGAGTTGAGCTGATTCCCCAAATACCTGTAGGTTCCTACAGAAACTACTGTTTAGTTGTGCTTGTCATAAACAATCCATTCAATGATGCCTGAAATAGCTATTAATAAGAATTATAACATTTTCTGTTACATTAATTTTAAATCTTAACTCTTTCTGACTAAGGCTAGGATCACATTAGGTGGACTATTACCAGACTGTTGCCTTGCTCAGGTGCATTTAAAAGACCATATCTGTTTGTAGCAAGAATGATGACAACTCTCTCTAATAGGATTTGGCAATTTATAATTGCTATGTTCTGTTTGAAGACCCTCTGTCACATTCATATCATCTCTATTAGAGATCTCCAAACAAAATGAATCATAAAAAGCAATAATTAATTGGAGGAAAGCCAGAGATCTAAAACAAACACTAGCATTAAGCCTCTCCGGCAAGCCCAAAATAGTCTCCGGAGATGCCAGTGTCACAATGAAAGAGCTTTCAAAACAGTATGAAGATGTATTCTACATGTAAATAGAATGATCCTGCACAGTCTAAGACCTTGAGATCTATATTTAGAATACCTTTTTAAAAAAAACAAAAACAAAAACAAACAAAACTAAGCTGACTACATTATCCCTGCTATCTGTTTAACAGCTGTCTCTAATTTAAGGACCAGGTCATGTAACATCTTGTTTGTCAAAAGTGCAAAGGGGACCCAAAATGCCATCTTATACCACCTGAAAGCTCCAGCCTGTGAGGACAACATGAAGGAAGGAGACTTCACTTGACCACCATTTGCCGTCATCTCTATGTATATGTGGGAAGGTGTGAAGAGCATAAAAATTCAGTACCCAATGTAGCAGCTAATTTGGGTGTGCAAGCATTAGGGTAGACTGTAAAACCTACAATCAACCCTACCATACTTTTTTTTTGTCTGAATTCTGGGAAAGGATGTGTGCCTCAGATAAGTACATACGCATGTTACTAGAATTAATTCAGAAAAAAATATTAGATCAACCAACAGAATACTTCATAGGAAAAAACAACGACAACACAGATAAGCAGCACAGAGAAATGAGACAGAGGGTGCCATACAAGACTTTTTTAATTGAATTAATCATGCTTCATTGGTGACTTTTCCAATTAAAAATGATATAGAAAAATACATACTTCCAATATAATGGCCTGAATTTTTACTTCATCAGCAAGAACTTCAAGCAGTAAGTTATGGCTTCCTGGTTCTTTGCCCAACATTGGCTTGCGAGCTGGTTACAGAACCCTAGATACTGCTCTTAAGTGCATCTGCTGGCCGGAGTCCTTAGTGAAAAATTTAGAGCTGTGGGTTAGCAAAGCGCACATAACCACATTTCCTCTCTGCTCCTCCTTGTGGCTTACAATGACCCCTCCATTAGTTGAGAGAGAAGGAGAGGGTAAAAATTAGCTTAACCTGTTAAATTGATATATTATTGACTTACTTGTAAGCTCTTTAGGTTAGGAGACTCTTGGTCTTTTTTATAGTATATTTTATTGATTTGGATACATTAATGAGTTTGTAATATAAATAACGAGAAGCCTGATTCTGTGGGTAAGAGGGAAAGAAAGCTTTATGTGCCTTCATCTCTATTGTAAATCAACCATACTGTTCAGTGCCAGCAATCAGTGAACTGGAGTATTCAGGTTTATCTCCTCAGTTTTGGAGGCCTGCAGTGTACCTGAGTGAAGGTTAGCATTGACACTTTTACACTTTCTATCAATTCAGGCAGTCTTTCAGCTCTGATTTTTGAAAGGCTGAGAGGCCTCTGGGTGCATGTGCTCTGCTCAAGGTCATATTAGATTCTGTGTTTTTATCAACAATGTATTACAAGCAGGTTTTGTAAAGAGGTGCTTTCATGTCTTTTTTTTTTTTTCTTTTTCTTTTTCCTTCCTTTCTGAAAACATTAATAATATTGGATATATTGAATAAAAGGAGATGAAAAGAGAAAAAGCTTCATTTGGAGGGTGCATACTGCTTGATAGAAATCTGAATTAATTGGATACATTCTGCTCAGTAAGATTGAACCTGAAATTCTTCCCAAACTCTATATGTGCCTAGAGGAATTTAAGATATATTTAAGCTACTGACAGAAAATATACAACGTCTGTAAAGTTTTCTTATACACACACATAAAACAAAACAAAACAAAACAAAACTTCAAAATTCAGCTTCAAAAACTTCAACTTCTGTGGTAGATCTGCATGAGGATATGTAACTTCACATAGCATAACAGAGGAAAAAAAAAGCATATAATTTAGGGGCTTTAGGGAAAAGATGGGAGATTATGGGAAAGCTGTGAAGTGAAACATCCTGTCCTCATTGAATTAAAAATCTACAAGTCTTTGTTGACCTGTAGATGTGAACATTTCTCTTAAATGCAAGTGGAAACCCTTGCAGCAATCAAGGGCGATCCTACAGGAGATTGAGGAGAAATGCCTATTATTACCATTGTTAGGAAATGTAATGAACCACTACCCCTTCTCATTAAAATGGCATGCTAGCCTGAAATGTAAGCATGTTAACCATCAAGAAGTCAGATTAGCTAGAAGGATGAATTTGTGGATGAGTCATGCCGATTAGCAGGCTTATAAACAAAGGTTCTTTTAAAGGTCTATTTTGCCTCTCTGCTACCATCAAGTTCTCATGCAGAAATAAAAGGAATGGAGGGGAAATCAAAGGGGATTTAAAAATATCTAAAATTAGTGTTTCATCTATTTCTGTGCAGCTTTCAAGATAAATTGGTTTGATAATGTAGGTAACAAAAGCAACACAACTTTTACTTCAATCAACTACTCCAAGGGAAGAGCTACTGATTCTGCATTCACTTTCTCTGCATGTACTAATTCACCTCCTCCTCACGCTCAGCTTCCTTGTTTTCTCTTAGTCACTTCTTCCTAACAGTTTCCTTGATTGTACCTGCATGCAATAACACTAACCCCTTTCAGAAAAGCAGTTGCTTCTCTTCCAAGCACAATGAGAATGTGTATGAATAATTCTCATACTGTGACCCAACCCTTCCTAATCCAAAAGAAAAAGACTTCTGGGTACATAAGTGGACAACATTCCTTCAGCAGCCTGATTAGCTAACCTTGATGAACTTGAAGATTTCTATCGAAGTTTGCTGGCCCCACCTGCCCTGATCTCTTGCTTCTTCAAAGGAATCCTACTACATCAATCTCCTCATTTGGTGGGAAGAAAAAAACACAAGAAGACTGATTTACTCACAGTCATTCCTAGCCATTGGTGTGCTTGTTTCTTTTTGGTAAATTAAAAGTTGATAAAATCACTGCTCGTTTCTATAAGAAGTGCTTAACTTTTATCTTTCAAAAATTAGAAGGAAATATATCCCATCTACCTGATGCATTTATTCTGGATGATAACACTGCCTTTTATACTCCGATCTCCTTTGGAAACCACAGAATTAGTAATATTGCCATGTCTAGTTCACTAATACATTGCCATTGGAGCTGCCTTCCAATAATCACCAGAGTTGGGAGATGATTATGTGAAACTTCTTTCATTTTTCGGAAAATTTGGATGCTTCTTTATATCTTAACACTCAAATGGGCCTGCGAGGGAACTGAGAATGAGTATCTTTCTGTCCATGGAGTGCACAATTATTGCTGAGAAATACAGTGGAATGTGGAGGTGTCTATGAATTGAGTATTATTTTCCACTAGCACCAAAAATGAAACATCTGTGAGGTATATTACACTGCTCTTTGACATCTTCATTTACTTCTTTTGCTTTGGAAGGAACCTTCCAAATGGCTGCCTTGTGGCTGCACTGATACCTCTTGCCACAGTGAAAGACCCTATTGTGTCTGAAAAGATTTACCTTTTCCAGTGAGAAATTGTGCTGAAATGGAAATGTTACAAGATATCTGCTGATCTCATCTTGCTTTGCTCCAGATGATTTTGTTTAGGCGATGCAAATATTTAGACTGTGACTTTTCCCCTCTCTAGCATTTGTTGATGTTTTTGATTTTAATCTTCTGCTAAGAACAAAAAGTCCCAATAAGTTTGTAGGGATAGGGGAATTAAGATACAGTTCAAACTTTTCTTTTGCCAGTAAAAATAAAAGACAGTGAGAATCTTATTCTCATCTCTAGTTGACCACTTTGCATCTTGACTGGAGCAAAATAAAATAATCAGAATCTTATAGCATCTTATTCCCAAGGTGAAACAGATAAAGAATGATAAAGCAGCTCCTGCCCTGAGAGAGGAATTTAAGCACTTCAGATGGCCTTTTACTGCTTTGGTTTACCTTATTCCTAATAGCTTATATACCACAGCTTGAAATTCTGGAAGAGACTGAAGACTACGTATTCATGAACCTTTGATAAAAATTCTCACACAGGTCCTGCAATTGATATGTCGAAGAGTTAAAATGACACACCAGGAACTATTTAATGGAAGTAACTCTTCAATGATTAGGAGAAAATGTTAAATACATTGTGTAAAAACACATCTGGAAGGAAGATAACAGTAAGTCAGATTCATGAAAGCCTTTTTTTCAATCAAAGAATATAATATAGATGAGGATTCTAAGTGAATGTAACTAGAACTATGGTCTCTGTCCCCTGTGGCACCATTCATGTCATTGCAGATATCTGAGTGAAGTGTGTGCTTCACTTTTCCTTTCTTTTCATCTACAAAGAGGAAAAAAGCCCTAACTAAAAAGCTCAGTTCTATCAATGTGAATTAAAGCATGCAAGCCCTTGTACTCTGAGATCCAAATGTATCAGATAGCAAAGAGAATTCACCTTTGGAAATCCAATTAAAATTTAAATTGAGGTCATGTGTTATCATTTTAATATGTAACAGTAGCATTGTTTTCAATTAGCATCTACTAATTACTCTGTGAAGAGTTAAAACAGGACTTTCCAAATGAAACTGGTAATAAAAGAGAGAAAGGTTTTCTGCAGTGGTGTGTACCAAGAGTAATTGCCAGCAGAAACCAGTTCAGAACTTAGCTGTATATCCAGCAGTAAATCCAGCTTAGCTGTATATATATATAGTCTTTCTTAGATTTTAGATTTTTGCTAATGTTCGGATGTCATAGAAAATACAAGTATGAAAAAATTCCATTATGATGTACTTGACAATCGAGTCAAAAGAGACAAGAGCACTGGATTCTGGGAAATATACTATGAAAGAAAGCAAACTCTATAACCCTATTGTTTACCTTATAAAACTACAGAAAGCAAATGACTGTGTATGAAAATATATTTTCTATCTTCTCAGAAAAAGTAATCAGTGATTAATGTATACATATTTATACATATGAAAAAAAATTAATGTGCGTATACTTATGTAAAAGGTCATGAAAAGTGTGACGATCATAGCCATGTGGACAAACATGGTAGGTATTGTCTTGCATTAGGCTTTGCTCCTACTGTGTTTTGACTTGTCGTTAGATCAACTCCACTACCAGAAACATCGTGTCTCATGCCAGTAAGAAGGGGAATAGCATGACTTGAACAGCATCAACTTTAAGCAGTCGAGGTTTCACACAGTGTAAGAACCTCAGGCATGGAATTTTTTAGAACCTGAGGCCAAAGCCTCATTCATTGATTTTTGGCCTATAAAAAGGAAAGTGGAGCTACTGATTCCTGTGGAGTACCTGGTTTATAGAGGGTTGAACTTAACCGGACTCTTTCCATTAACTCTACCAGGCTTCAAGTTGGAAATAGAATGGCTATTCTGCATCAGACCAGCCCCTATCTAAACCAGAAGCCTCTCTCCAATGTTGTGAATTTAATCTTGAGATAAGCTCAAAACACTTCTACAGAAGACAATAACAGGTTTAATACAGTACGCGACAGTCTTTCTTCTAAATTTTCATATCTGAGATGGAGTGCTCCCCTAATGAAGATCAACAAATGGATCAGGTCGTCTTTTAGATTTTGATTCTTTTGGGATATTTTAAAAAATCATTTAAGGATACTGTTTTTTTCCTCAAAAATACCTAAATGTTTTAAATTGCGAGGTATATTTTTAAATGCAGTTGCAGTTCACTGTGCTCCCCCAGTCCATGTTCTGAATACCCAAGCAAAAGCAAATTTGAGCTCTGGAAGCTGTGTTCATTTGATGATGAGTTCATTTGCTTAATTACCCATGCAAAGGAGAATTTTATCAGCTGAGGAATTAAGTATATTTTCACAGTCCAGAATACAGATGACCCACTTCTACCTTTTACCTGCTCCACCAAAGCACAGGGATGTTTGCTGTGTGACTTTAGATCTCCGAAACCCACTGTATGTCTTTACATCTTTTGCATCGAGTGTTCCACCTTTTATTTTCAACTAATCCCTTGCTAGTTTTGAGGGTGTTCCTGAGTACTGAATGTTTTTCACTTCTTCTGATAAGACAGGTGGAACAGAAGTTTTTACTTTGCCAGCGATGACCTGTACTTTTTTGGATAGCTGTGTTTTCATTTATACTTTGGAGGACACGGGAAAGATGAATGTGAAAAAAAAATCCATTATGATATACTTTCTTTTATTCATCATGTTCTTTAGATAGCCAATATCCCTTTCTTTACACACAAGTTATTTTGGAAAAAAATACTTTCCAAGAATTCTGACACAGAATTACAGCACTTTTGTGTGCTAAGGATAACAACAATCACCTAACAAAAGGGTCTGTCTTTTTAAGTGTACTGAACTAAAGTAAAGCTAGAGTATTTTGTTGTTGTTGTTGTTTTGTTTCCTTTGTTATTTTATTTTCTCAAGTTTCAAATAGATATAAACAAAACAGACAAACAGACTAAAAATTCCTTCACCCACAAAAAGCTTTCAAATTTATTGAGAAAAGTAGGGAATAATTTACAGACAGCATTTGATGCCTACAAAAACATAGAGGCCTTTGGGACTTCAGATGACTGAAACTGTGATAGCTGAAATGGAAAGACAGAGGTCAGACCTTGAGATTTGCAGAAGCTTGGAAGGAATTTGGTTGCTAGGAAGCAGTATATTTTTTAAATTTAATTTATAAAAATGTTTTAAAAAGGTTTAAAAGAACTTGATATAAAATATTTTCTTAATTTGCACAGTTATTTTTATCATACGCCCTGCTTTTATTGATTTGAAATGATAGCACGTAGCGTCAGCTGCTTTCTATCTTGCAAATGCAAAGTTATGCAGTTTAACCTCTGTGTTACTATTGTACAAACACATAAGACATTATTCCTGCAAATGCCTATTCATTCAACTTAGTATGTGTGGGTCATCCCATTAAAATCAATTAGAAAATTCCTGAATATATGAAGCTTGCCACCTGCCTAAATTTTCTTCCAAAATCTACTTGCTTTGCTATTTTCTATGCCAGAGGCCAAGGAGAACACCCTGGCATCAGGAAATTCAGTGTTGATCCAAAATAAATCTCCTAAATGCATTGGAATCATCTGGGATTTACACCATGGTGTACAGGGAATGGCAGTTTACTGATGCCTGGGGCCGGAGCAAACCACATGCTGTCCTACAAAGAGCACTGGAAAAAGAGGAACCAGTGGGACAGCTGGCTGGGGTCTGGTCTGTGCCCACAGCACAATGCTGGGGCCAGTCAGGATGAGAAAAGGCAGAAGACTGTGCATGCAGTATCTTCCACTTAAGGAAAAAACAGCAACAGCAAAATCCCTACTGAAGTGCATAAAAATAAAATTACAAATAGCTTGAAATATTTTGATGCAAGATTGATTTCACATTTTTCTTTCTGCAGTCTGGCTGTAAAACGACATCAGTAATCAACTCAGACTTTGTAGCTGTACATTTGTTACCATGCCCAGAATACTCTCCCAACGCATTATACAAACAACATCCTCAAGGTACGAGGGGTGGTTATCCGTCCGCCTTCCCAAGGCTCCTTGTCAGTGATTCATATCATATGGTTATGTTCTTGTGACTGAGGAGAGGAAAAACAGTATCACATCCTAAAAACTTCTGCCCTGAGAAAGAGTCCAGCAGCCCTGCTACAGTAACAGAAAGAAAAATTTGCAGTGATCTAATATTCTTATTATGTTATGATTATCTGCAGAGCTCTGGCTCTGCAGTCTTTCTCTCTTTCTCTTGCTTTAATCTATGTAGGCATTTCTATTATACCTGTCACCATAGCATCTGAATGCTTTCCAACCAAGAGGAAATACTACCTCGTTTTTGACTCCATCAGCAAAATATGGACTTTATCTTAGCTAGGATGGAGTCTCCTAAAAATGTCAGTAAGCCAAGAAGGAGAGCATGGAGATTTATTATAGACACAGCACCTCATTCTCCAGTCTGTTTTCTGTTCTGCTTGTGTATTGTATTGGGTCTCTCTGTGACAAGGCGAACAAGGTGACGACTGTGGTATTAACAGGGTGTTTGTATAATGAATATTTTTTTAAGTATAGTGACAAGTTTAAGTATGATATAGCAACTCAAGAAGTACTTTTGATAAACTGGGTAGCTCCTCCCAGAAGATCATCCATCATCTGCTTCATTTATATTGCAAAGGGTACTTAAATGTAAGATACTATTTGCACTACTGGGTCTGTCTTCTACGTGGTTTTGTCATACACGGTCTCTGTAGAGAGACAGACCTTCTATAAGTCATAAAATAATCACAAGTCACTGTGTGATAGATGCTTTAGTCATGGTTTACGTGATTTAAATCTCATGAAAAGGTGGTCTCATTTTAAGTTATGCTGTCTTGACAGGACTTTAATTAAAATTTCAAATCAGTCAGCTCCTGTTCCAAAGATGACCAGGGAAGCAGACTAGAGTCCTCTCACCTCCATTCATGTTGCAAAATGAATGAACCTACTGACAATGCTTTGTTTGCATTTTCACTGAATGGGGGGAGAGACAGAGAGGTAATATGTAAAGGTCCTTAGAATTTTAAGAATATTTATTTTACCTTCATTCTTCATATTAGTAATTCAAACTGTCATACAGTATACTTCAAGAATGAAAAACGAAAAAGCTTGTTTGCTTTTTTTTTTTTTCTTTTTCTCGTTCCTTTCAGAACAGTCCTTTGAAACCTTATTTGCATTGAAAATACTTATTGAAAAGCTGAGTCTCATGTCAGGGTTCCTGTTCTACTCAGAGGATGTAATTTTGCTTTGTAAATTGGTCTCTCATCTTGAATGAACAAATAAGCATCCTGGTGGATGCCAATTAGATGAACTTTTGTATCCCAAGTAGAACCACTGAGAGCAATTTTGATAGACTGGTTTTGCATTTGAATATGCTTTCAGCTAGATCTAAAATACATTTTAAAATCAGATTGACCTCTCCAGAGTTTTTCCAAAGAAAAACATTCCCATTATGTTTAGACATTTTATTTGGACAGTTTCAGAGCAAGACATTTTGACTCCTGTTTAGTTCCTGTCTTTTTTTTTTTTTTCCCCAACACTTAAACATCATATCTTAAAAAGTGAATATGAAAGTATTTCAATTTTGCTAAAAGTAAACATTGAGAATAACTACATCTCTGTTGTTTGTCTGCTTTTGAGACATCTTCAAGGAAAAATCTGGAACACTGATTCCTACCAGAATCAAGTCAAGTATTGAAAGCTTGACATTCCTTTGAAATGTAACTTCTATTCTCGCAGCTCATCTGCAGAAAGAAATGCATTGGTTGCTTAAAATGTCTCCAGCTGCAATAGTCTAAATCAGGAATTTGAAAACATTTTTGACAGACACTGCCTTTGGTAATGGCAGTTCTGGGTATAATCAGCGACAGGAATAGCACTGATTACTGGTATCAGTCAAAAGCACTTCCATCTCAGACTGTCTGTCTATCATTTACAGCCAGCTTCCATGCCCTTAATGGTATATGCGGTACCTCCAGAACTGCTGGGATTTGTACCAGGGTTTCTGGTGTACTACTCTGTGTACTAACCTAGTCTTTCACTGCTTCCTCATATCTGAGACTGTTTTTAATAGAATTCTGAGCATGTTCAAAGAAAATGATTTTTGAGAGGTGTCAGTCACCATTAGCATGCAGGATAGGTAAGCACTTTTAAAACCTGTTTCATTCATCCTAAATCACTGAGACTCCAGTGAAAGCAAAACATTCCTTCATCTTGCCTTTGGACAAAAGATAAACCAGTCTTTTGCTGTAATAATATGTTTCTCAGCTCCACAGAGCTACAGACTGATGTTATCGATGTTCGGCTGCAATTCTTGTTCATGTGTATTCACACACATAATACCAATTCCTTTTGGAGTCAACTGGCAAGGAGGATGAAAGGTGCTGAACTTCCTATAAAACCACTCATGAATTATAAATTCTGGTTGGACTTGGTGGTGGGCACTGCGACACAAGGGCAGGCACTACCAGTGCTCTGTGACACAGGATCATCTCAAATGGCTGCACAGAGGTTACGAGGTTACCCAAGTAATCACTCTCATCGAGTTCCTGAAGTCCAAACTAAAATCCTGTGTCAGTGAGAGGCATTGGCTTCAGCGCTGTGGTTTAAAAAGAAATCACTAAAGCAAAGACAGCTCAGTGAACTTATAGACAGTCTCCTATTCTTTAAAGTAGTAATGGTAAAAGTACTGTGCTTCCCTGAAATGGTGAGAGTGAGCAGCAGACACTGCTTTCCCTTCTTTTATCTGAACATTACTCTACATCAATGACATTTTTCTAAGGATTTCCCAGCATGGCTCAGCTTATTCCCAAACTAGAAATGATGGGAGCCTTGATGAAGACATTTGGCAGCTCCTGTTTTATATAACCCTGATCAGAATAAATGTAACTAAAGGAGTTATTTAAAGTTAGCAACAAGTGGCCAGCTGAAGGAGCCATCCTGACCCCTGTGGAGAACTAGGGAGGACTTCTCCTATGGCCACCTGCACGGAGCAGCTGACATAATGCTTTGCAACCCAGTCTCCTGAGGATGATGCCCTTCTCAGATGGCCTCCATGATTCACATAGGCTTCTTTCCCAGCCCCAGCATGTGTTCCCTGATGGAGTCTGTTCTCTTTGTCCTTTCTCTTTAATGGAGCTATTTCTTCATCACCATCTCTACAATTGTCCCCATGCTTCTGTGTGGTGCGCCTTTTCTCTGTAGCTGAAAGGAAGATGAATTTACCAGATGATGTCACCAAGTCTATGTTGTGATGAATGTTTTTGTGGACATTCAATGTAAGACAGATAATAACAGGGAACAGGAAGTGAAGAAGGAGGGAGAACTGTGTCATCCTGATGTCTCAAATGGCTACTGGTTTCCCAGACTAAAGATAGTACCTATCCTTTCCACACCCTCCCAGCCATTAGATCCCATCTCCCACAGGCTGCTGGGCTGCAGTACTCTGTGCAGGACAACCCCACATTTTTAGCACTCTCTATACAAATATCTGATGCAGACAAATCCAAGCCCATGTTTGTAATGGCAGCTAGACAAACTCATAAACAATACATCTCATAACCCAAGTTCATATGAAATCCTAGTCTTCAGGGAGCTAGAGGATAAACACGAATCTGTGCTGTTCTTCAAAAATGCTGAAGACCAGAGCCTTAAATAGAAAGTTCTGAAGCAAATGATGGTTTTGACTCTTAAACTGCCTGCCCCACAATTTGGGGGCATGGCATTTGACTATTATAGGTTACTAGAAGCACAAGAAACACTTAGCTAAAATTAAGAAAAACCTTCAAATCATTATGAGCTTCACGTTTTTCATGTTGCTGAGTTAGCTCCCTAACTGTGCTCTAATTTCTGTAGCTGCAGAAGATGGTATGTTGCAGTTCAGAACTGTTAGGGAGAAAATATCTATTACATACAGATGGAGGGGTTGGGACTATTTAACCCCATGAGGGCTCTGTGAAATGGAAAATATCAAAAGCAACCCATAAACTTTTCATATTTTCATATAAAGATGCTTGCGTGTATGCACACATGCACATTTTGGCACACCACTTCATTCTGACTTATGTCAGGTGGCCGTGCTCTTCTGTTGGGCCAAGTTTGCTTTAGCCATTTTTCTTCCTGACAGAGCTGGCCTAATATCTTCACCTCCCTTCTATTCAGATAGTCTTCGGAGAGGTCAAAGTTAGCAGCATAGTTTCCAGAGACTTTCTGTGCAATCAGTGCCAAGGTTTAATCACCTTCAGCAAGATTATCCAGGTCATCTTGACCCTAGGAAATTTGGAAAATGGCAAAAGAAATAACAACCCTTTCCAGAAGGTTCAAAAGCATTTGAATTGCCTGTCACAAGGTGTGGAACTAAAAAATAAAAATAATAATAATAATAATAAAAAATCCCACCACCACCACCAACAAAGAAACCAACCAGCCTAATGCTCTTTTTGAGCTTCTTTTTGTTGATGGGCAGCTGTTGTTGCTTACCTAGACCCCTCGTCAGGTGACATAAAGGGTTATCTGATCAATGCTTGCCCAGTGCTTTGAAAACAAGAAATAGAGATTAAATCCAGTCCCACTGAAGGTGGCAGGCCTGTCCAGGAGAAACTGAAGGCAAGATCTTCCCTCATTACACTGCATTCTTTTCCCTTTATCAAAAGGCAGAATGCTTCATTGCAAATTACTTTCTTCAGAAGAAGAAAGCAAAGCTAATGAACCTGGGAAAGGAAAACTCAGCGTTAGCAATACAGCATCTTTCCTATTCATGAGGAATCCTCTGTTTCCGTCTGCCAGATTGAACAGTCATTATTAATCTAATTTCACAGCACTGATTACATTAACATTATTCTTTTGTATTGTACGACACTATCAATGAAACCTTGAGGAGACAGAAGCTAAAACAGTGAGGTTAAGAAGACAAATCAACTACTGACCTGTATGGCTGCTGCAGCTTGAGCAGGAAAGATCCACTTCCTAATAAACTATTCAGAGAGAGGCAGAAAGACAGAGAGAACAGGCTGAACCTTTCACAAGATGCTAAGTGCAAGCTTTTTCTTGGCTAACACTTTTTCTGTCATGACAGCTCTCAGTCAATTCCAGATGAAAGCAGCTGCTTTCCTAGAATGGGCCACAGCTTTCCTGACTTCTCCATCTTGGGCTTACTTCTGTCAGAATTTGATATACAACCTTTTACTAAAAAGCATATGTAAGCCCTTATTCATTTAATTATGTTGGTTATGGAAATATTCTTTCTATGACCTCTAAAGCCACCACTTGTTCCATCACTTCAGAAATGCATTCCATACAATACCCACTCAATATTCTCTACTTAGGGTGCAGATTTTTGACTTATTTTGATTGTATATGTAAATTCCATGATACATTGCTGTTCTCTATCATTAGGTGGATGTTATTTGATTTTGGCATTCAGTTAGCACTAAGAAAATGGAAACACTGAGGCACATTCAAATTTTTGGCACTTTTGATGATTCTCACAAATCCTAAATCCTTTACACTGCTCTTTTTGCAGAGCCCATTTACAAAGTAAATTACATTTGAGGGCCAGTTCTGTCAAATGCTGAGCACTTCTAGCAAAGTGCTTAAGTCCATCTTCATAAAGGGACCTAGGTAGCAAAATCAGGCTTTTGGATATTAGAATTTCCTTTGGAAGGGTATGTGGATTCTCACTTATGTTTAGAAAAGACATTATCTCTACAGCAAAACGTTCTCTACAGCATTTCCTATTGACTATGCTGTGCACCTTCTATAACATATTGGCTCTTGTAACCTCACAGTGATTTGCTGAACTCTTCCCTCTCACTTTCTAGGGACCCTCACTGCTCTACTTAGGGGAGTGAACTGTGTCTAAATATCTCTTTGCCCTGCGGTGGAGCAGAAGCTTTTCCCAGCACCAGGTCTGGATGTCAGTGTGAGCTACCTGACTATGCTGCAATGAGAGCCACCACCTAATTTTGGGTGCTTAACAACTGAGAAATCTAAAATCAGAGGCAATCTTTGAATTCACTGTACTTTAAAAGCAGTGAGTCTGTTTGCATTTTGCTTTCTGCCTCCTACTCCTTCACAATCCATCTGCTGGATCTGTACCAGCAGCCAAAACCACATGACTCGCACTACAGGATGAAATGACTTTAAATGGCAACGTGGCTCTAGCACAGCATTAACATCTCAGCAGCAGACAGGGTGAGATTAATGTCACAATTAGCAAGTGGATGTTTGATATCTTAACCTCAAGGATTCGTTGCACTTGTAAATCTGTGGGGGCTCAGTTGGGTGCTCTGTTGTTACAGATCGCAGAGATAATGTAAACAGGCATTTGCTGGGGCCTGGTGGAACCAGGAGGTTTCTGTTTGCATAAACAGTCTTTTTAAAAGGTGGAAATCTTGCTATAATGTAAACACAAAGGTATATGTATATAAACACTGTTTTATGGAAGAAAAATTGAATAAACCTAAATTCAGTAAACAAAAGTTAAAAGCAACTCCGCATTAAATATTGAAAGGGGAAAGCAGCATCTCCTTCCTACTTGCGAGCTCAAGGATGATAATTCAAAGCAAATATTGTGAGCTGAATTCCTCAGTGTTCCTGGCAACCCAGAGAAAAACATAACTGAAGACAGCAAAATATCGAGCACTATTGCCTGTGCAGATCCTGAGATGTGAGGGCTAGGATGAAGCACACAGACCTGATCCTGAAGAGCTTTCCGGATGCTACCTGTGAGTCAGGGTGCCCTGCAGGCCCCATCGTGTACCAAAACTGAACAAAAACTGAGGTTCTGCAGGGTATAACCCTTGATGATGGGGGTACTACTGCTCTCTGCTGGTGCAAAATCACAGTCGGTAAAACGTCTTGCTGATGCAAACCAACTCAGAGAAAATGAATGCTGTAGAGCTATGCAGAGAATGGGCATTCCCCATCAGTGAAGATTTAAAATTTTCAATATTTGTCTGTTTTTAACAGATGCTCAAAGTTCTTCACACATGAAAAGAGAAGTAGCTAGGATTTATCAAAATATTTTGTTTCAACAAAACAAAATGATTTGTCTGAGCTTTGAAGTTTTTAAAGTTATAATATGTGGAATTACAAAAATGAAAATAATTTTAAAGAGAAAAAAAAATAATGTGTTTCAATGTGGTACTTGTTCTTCAATTCTTTTCCTTTGAGCCTGGCCACTTTCACCTTGTCTCTCTAGTTACTGTTCTCTGTAGCCCCCCAAAATTATTATTCAAATATTTTCTCTGCCTTCTGTGGCTTTTCAGAAGATTTACTTAGAATTCCAAATTTCTTATAACATGAAAAATACTGGCTATAAATGAGCTTTAAAGTAAATGATAGTCTACTTATTAAAAAAAAAAAAAAGCAGCACATAATGTATTTTATTAAGACCTTACTTTTATATAAGTACCACTTATACTCTTTATACTCTTTATTTAACTAATGGCTTTTTTTTTTCTTTTTCCCTCCAATGGAAGAAACTCTTTTTTTTTTCCCCTTTCTTTCTAACTGTTCCCTATTCTAAACACTGAGTTGAAACCCAGTAGATTAAACAACTAAGCACATTATTTAATGGAATCATTACTGATTCCATGTAAATAAACATAGGCATCGACATATATATCTAAAAATTCAATGGAAGCTCTCAAAAGAGCCAGCATACACACTAACTCCTAATTACTGTTCTATTACTAACACAATATATAGCGAATATCAGTTTTAAGCAGAAGTACTAAATGAAATTTGTATAGGTTTTCCAATAATAGCACAATAAGGGAGAAAAAAAATTATCAGATCAGACTAAGCATGAGGAAAAAAATCCCCCATAGCATGTCATGTTACTGATGTCAAGCAGAACAAGTCACTAACTTTTAATTCATAGTGACCTCTGGCATTAAGGATTCCTCTTTACAAATCTCTTTTTATAATAGGAACGAACATGATTTCCCCTTAGGCTGCAGCTCTTTAGCACAGCTACAATAAACACACACAAACTGTAAAAGTATTCTCAGCTCTACTATGTTCTTTCCATGTGTAAGCCAAGTAGGATATCAGTTCCTCTCTTTCCTTTTCAACACATCCTGCTATCACGAAACCAGCCACTGAGCAGTTCTGCTAGGTAGCAAATTGTTGTTTTGTATCTTTTGAGTAAAATCCCCTAAGAATGTTTCTCCTGGCTAGATACTCTCATTTTATAGATTTTTGCTCCTGTGTGGACAGAATTTGCACCCCTGAGTAAACCTAGTTAGAGGTTTTGCTCATTGCACGTTCAGTATGTAAGCACCCTTGGGTCTTCGGCCTCAGATGATCATCCTATGTGCTTCTTCAGAATTTATGATTTGTTTTTAATGGACTGTACCAAGGCTAAGAAGCTTTCACAGTGCTCATCATCAATCTCACTATTCTATGATTTATAAGCCATTCCTATGCTTTTAAAATGTTATAGAAAGGGGCTGTATTTATGGCACTTTTTCTACAATGTTTTAGAAGTGGTTTCAGGACACGTAATGTACTTTATAGATTATACATTATAAGGAGGTTATATTATCTTCTCTGAGAGTCTTGCAACCTTCATTGACACTAATAAGATTTACATGTCCTAGTGGACTAAAAAATGGACTGCAAAGTCTTTAATTCAGTTTATTAGAATGAGTGGCTGACTCAGAGTTGAGAAGGATCATAACCTTTTGACATCAGTCATTTGCTCCTAGGGCCAACACAGAAAAACTCCTTGTAATCCCCAGGGAGAAGAATATTCTTTGAGTATTTCTTGAGTGGCCTCTTTGGCCATTTTGGCCCCAGTACTGCAGCTCTACAACACAACAGTTTCATTTGCTTAAGTGGTTCTTTAGACATTCTCAGTGACTGATGATTTTGCTGAATCAGGGCTTTAGGAAGTGTTTCATCTTCAAAGATAAAGCAGTGCAAAAGTAAGTACACCACAGGGTGATTTGTTTCCTTCTCTAAGACTGTGTCTATTGACAGTTCTCAAGGGAAGAAATGAGATTTTTTTCCTCTCTGATGATAAAAGGGGCCATATTTTGGTTTCTTCATCCCTCTGGATGTTTCCTGGGATTAGATGGGGGAAATCAGAAGACATAGTTAAAGAGAAAAGAAAAAAGGCTGATGGAAACCTAGGCAAAGGAAATCAAGACTACATATTGATATATCTTGTCACTGAACAAGTCCATGTAACAGTTGAGTCATCATAAAATGGACCTTATGGATATTATACTCGTGACTTCTGTACTTCAGAAAAGGTGTAAGTAGTGAAGATCTAACCTATTTCTTGAAATTGTAGGGGCAATAATTATTAATTAATCAGACATAAAAAATAAAACCCTAGCGACCTTGCCAATATAGAAGAACTCTAAGCGGTTTTTAAGGTTGATGCCTAATGCTTCATGCCCCTTATGTAACAGAGGGACACAATGTCAGTGCAAGTTGAGAAAAATCATGAACAAAATGACCTCACACAGCCCATTGAGCTGGATTTGTAGTTCTGCAGAAAGCAAAGCTGTCCTCTGTATACATTTCCTGATACAAAAGATTGTGAGGTTTTGGATGCCAGTTTCAAATTAAAGCCTATCACTCAAAAAATATTCATGGATTATCAAGGCCACATGTACACTATTGTAACAATAGTACCCCAACTGAGAACAACATAATAGCAATGCACTGAAGTCTGTGAGCTTTTGAGTGTTCCTTCAGCATGTTGTCCATCAAGGAGTCTTGCAAAGTAAGCACAAGCTATAAATGTTCTTTGCAATAAATCCTTTCTTTTCTCTTTTATCACCTGGAAGAATCCATATCCACAACAGATGTTGAAGAAACTTAGGAACTTGAATTACACAGAATCAGAACTGTGGTTCCTGAAATGAGAAGTTCAATGAGAGTTATGAAGAGGTATGATATCAAATGCAATTAATTTCTTATCATTTGATTCCATTGGAAGGCATACATTCCTAGACATCATCTAAAATACATGGGTAGGAGTGACATAACCAGTCTGATACCATTGCTATCCGAGAATATTTGTATATGCCACATACACAGTGCTTAAAATATTGTTATGGGCAAAGAGAAGACAATACCTTACACCTGAGGTCAAGATTTTATTGTTAATCTCATATAAAGATTTGACTATATAATCCAAATACAGAAAACAGTTAACGTTATTAGTCTAAATAAAGTTAAAAATTTCCAGGTAAAAATATATATCTCATCAACAGCACCAAAGTTAAAAGTTATAATAAAAAAAACCCTCCTGGTATCTAGTGCTTTTTCTCTGGTGCTACGTTTACCTCTTCACTGCTTGATCTGCTAGGTTTACCTCCCCATCTACTAATGTTGATGGATTTTGCCTGGGGTAAGAGTTGTGATAGAAAGTTGTCATCCTGACATGCTTGTTGGGAGGAGTATGATTTTCATGGGTACATTTTTATTTTTATTTATTTATTTATTTTTATTATGTCTACACCCTGATTTTTCTTCTTTGGTTTGCAATTCTTATGTTACATCTAACTTTACTATATGTGATGGGGTTTATACATGAGACACTTGTCTTTTCTCTTATCCCTAAAACTGTTTTTGCCCAGCTCCTAGGTTTGCAGTACCTTTGATGGTGATTTAATGATAGCCCTAGGGCCTCTGGTATCATCCTATGGCCAAACCTTTACAGCCACTTTTATCACTCTGTAGCTTTACTTCTTTATGCTTCATCATTAATCTAGGGTCATAAATCATTCTACACAGCATAATTACTTGCTATTCCTATTTATATAAAAACTTTTAGCAACAGGTATTACACCAGTTATATAAAGCTAAACAAAATGAAAACAGACAAGGGATGAGACACCTGGTCATTAGACAATTGTTAGAGATAAACAAGCTGAAACAAAGCACCAAGCTAGCTGAGACTAGTACAGACAAAACCTGACAAGCCCTCAGGACTGTTTTAAATTAATACAAAGCCTGTGGCTTGTTATCAGCAACAGCGACATTGTATTTACAGTTACATGGGGCTACAGAGGGCACAATGAGATGGAGAAGAGATTCCAAAGGATCCAGTTCTCCAGTTTTTTTTTTTTTTAACTATGTAATGATAGTAATGATAGTATCTTTGCATCTCTCAAATGTACAGTACTGAAGATAGGATAGTAGATGTACAGTAGTGAAGATTGGATTAGACTTTGGACATGAACAATTTTGAGAAATCTAAATTCTCAATGTATCAATAACTCAGGAAAATTAAAACGGCTAATAGCAGTTTAAAGTGCTGTTTTACCTTTTGTCATTCACATCTCAAAGACTGGATCTGATTTCTAGCAAGGATAGGTTTAAAACTAGGAATAGGGCTAGAATTTGGGAAAGTACAGACTAAGGATCCCAGGTTCCTACTGTGTCTTGGAGGTCCCTTGGAGCAGGGAAGAGGATTTGTGTCATTTTTATCAAAACTGTTTTTCTTAACACTTTGTTGGTTCCTTCTCATGCCGACCTTTACATTTTGAAATGAGGTAGGACCAAGACCAGAGTTTCTACTAGGGTTTTCGAAGGTACAGGCTCATGAACCCAAGTTCTACCTAGGGAAAAAAATGAAGTTAGGGGTGGGTCTTGGGGATATTGTTTTCTATTCAGTGTCTTTTCTATGAAAATTGCAAACTCACTGGGAGGATCTTCTGGATCCCCTTGTCTATTCCATGGAAGCCATGTTTTGTGATTCTATCTGGTCCCCAAAATTTCTTCTCTTATACATAACAACCATTTTCAACAAAAAGGGGAGGGTAATTTCTCTCTGTCATACCTCATAGCCTGCTAATAAGGTCAATTAGCACAGTTTTTGTTTGCTTGTTTGTTTTTTTTTTTTTTTTTGGGGGGTGTGGTTGTAGATTAAAACATCTTTCATCTAGGAAGAGCCTAGAAATGGGGGTGCCACTGTGTGAATAATCAGACTGCTAATCTGCTAAAATGCAAAAAACACATGGTAGGTAACAGTATTTCCTCTTCCTCCTCCCCTCAAAATACAGCTTGTTTATTGTAGCCCTCCTCCTATCTCACTTACTGGTCTGCCCTGGGTTCAGAGTTCAGGCACACATGGGCTGACAGCCACGCAAGGCATCAGTGCTAAGTGTTTTTCATGGCAGATCTGGCCCTGCTAACCACAAGTCGGTGCCTGAATTTAGATGCTCAGTGACTCCAAGGTAAATTTGGAGATACTTAATGGACTCAGGCACTTAGGGGATGAGCCAGCCTTGACCAGTGAGTGACGCAGCCCTGCTGGAATAAGCCATCCCCAGAGGACACCAGTGAACTGGAGTGCACCCCACTAAGAACTGTGACTCTCAAGCATGCCATGCATGCTCCCTTCCTCGGCCGCACCTCTTTTAGTTCACAAGCCTTCCCATAAAAATGAAAATAAAGACGAACGCTTTGTCAGCAGCACACAGAACTCCCTCTCTCTGCCCTTTCCCTGACTGCCTGAGCCACGAGCGCTCTGTCTGCGTTTCAAGGAAGAAAGAAAAAGCGGTGCTGGACGAGCAACAAACACCACGAAGGCCGGCCCGGGCCTTCTCGGCCTACTAGGCACCAGGGCTAGAGCGGCGGTGCTGTGGCTCCCCCTGGCGGCCCCCTTTAGAGCCGCTCACGGCTGAAGCAGGCCTCAGGCCCCGCGCTGCCTCCCCCCGGCCCCGGCCTCTCCCCTCTTGCTCAGCTGATATAATCGCTAATATCCATCTTTAACTCCCTTTTTTTGTTTGTTTGTTTTGTCTAAATTCGCCTATGAGCAGATGCAGGCATCCCGATGAGCTTGTCTAGACTGGGTGACACTCAGCGTTCCCCAAGTGTTGGTTGCCACCGCCTCTTTGGTGAAGTGCAAAGCAATATGGCACAGTGGTTGTCAGTAGCATAGATTATGCCCCTTAAAAGTGAGAATGAAGTGATTATTGGGGATTTAGCCACCTGCTTTTATTGGCCTGACCCTAGCATGTGGAGCAGGGTATGCGCTCCCAGCCACCAGTGCTCCCCAGCTATGCCACGTCGGGGAATGCTGGTTTCACTGGGAGACCCTTGGGCCCGTGGCTGGCTGGGCTTAAAATCAGCCTGTTGAAATCTGGGCCGGCTGGGTTTAAAATCAGCCTCAGGTAAAATAGACATAATCATGAATTTGCATGGGAGGCAGGGCAAGGTGGAACATGTCGTTGTTTCTTTTTCCCTCAGAGAACGCTATTGCTCTTTGGCAAAGCATACAAGGATTTGTGGGAAAGATCACATCTTATGTTTCTACTGCAGGGAGACTTGCAGTCCTGCCACCAGCGGGGCCCTGGGTTATGAGTGTAGGCGCTGCCTCGCCCACCATCCACAAACTTCAGATTCCAGGTTCTTCTCAGCATTTTTGCTATCCGATTTTTTGCATGATGGCATTTGAACAGCCGCTGGATTTCTCTGCAGAACAGGGCAGTCAAGTCGCTCACTGTGTGCCCTATGCTGTCCTCCAGCCCTTTCAGCACAGGAATTATAGTGACACTACCCACAGTCATTTTTCTTGGAGGGTCACAAAATATAGTGCTCATCTGTCATTTACTTGCCAGAAAGTCAAGAAATAAAATAAAAATAAAAAATAAAAAACAAAACAAAACAAACAAACGAAAAAAAAACACACAACAGTTCACACCAGTGTTATCTAAGTATTTTATTTCTACCAGTGGTCAGCCTACTGTGATGTAGCATACCTAATCTAATACAGTTTTACATGCATTAACTTTCAAGGTACAGTGTAAAGTCCATCTGAATTCTAAGGCATTTACTTGAAGAAAATGTTTCAGAGAGGTGTTTGTTTATGGATTTGTTTCTTAAAGATCTTGCACTTTACTATGCCATCAAGACATCCAGAAATTAATGTTGATGCCACCACAGTTCAAATTATTCATTTTAAATGAGATTTATCGCTGGAAATGAATCCAGACACTTATCACTGGAAATCCATTATTTTCAATACAAACCAGGAATTAATCAAGTGGGGCATTACAGATCAGGCAGTAATAGAAATCCAGCCAGTACAAATTGTGTTTTAGCCAACTTGTTGGTTCAGGACAGCTCTCTGCACAACGCTAGCTAGGGTTTTGTGTACGCAATTTTCAAAATCAAGGGGTCAGAGACAGTCCTTTAGTCTGGCAAGTGTTAGTCAAGGTGCTACTCCATGAACCAAGGCCTAATAATGCCTTCTGTTACTTTCGTCTTACTTAAACTCTCACTATTTTTTCACATTTTCCTAACTTACATATCTACATATAGTTCACATACAATTTTACCAATAGCAACATAAATTGATTTCCTCTATGCTCAACTGCTAAATATGTTCCTGGCAGAATGCAGTAAACTTTTCCACCATTAGCTGTTTAGTTGGGATTCAATTAAGACTACATGTCCCAGTCCCTGGTATCCACCTGGGGACTTCCATGACTTCACACCATCAAAATTACTCTCATTACTGTCAAGACTAAGCCACTGAATCAAAAGTGTTTGTTTTTCAAACAGCTGATTTCCAGATGGACAGTGATAGGAAGACTAGTCATGTTGGGAGTCTGTTCACACAAGAAGGTAGTAGTAACGGTTCTTAAGTCTTAAAATTCAGTGAGACACTTGGCTACAATTTCCAGTGTTGTCATTGCATGGTTTCACAGTGGGGCTTTACCTCCAGATTTGTGCTGTTTGTAGCATTTAGCACAAAGTTCCAAGCTGTGCTGGAAGACCTGCACAGACTGATAACCTTGATTAAGTCGAGTGCTTGAAGGATTCTGTTGTTCAGTGCCCAAGTTGCCTGTCCTAGTGTTTTTTATAATTAGATTAACCAGAGCATAACAAGATTATGATGAAAATGAGATCAAAATATATTTAATGAAAACTAAACTAAAAAAAAAAAAGTTAACTTATCAGATTTCAAAAGTAAGTGTTTCTGGAAGACCAAATTTTAAAATTCAGTTTCATATATTTAGAACTCCCATTTTGTTTACCATAGCTAACTGTTTTCTGTTGTTATAGTCACATTAAATCAGGTGGAGCTAGATGGGAGCAGTTCTTCATTAGCAAGTTCTCTGTATAGAGAATGGATTTCTTCACCAAACTCACAAGAATGTGTTTTTGCCTCAAGGACAGGGGGGTCACATATGCTCTGCACTGGTGGAGATGACTACTGCAATCACAGGGTACTAAAGAAGGTGTTCAGCAGTAGAATAATTAATAATCATAAAAAAAAGTCAAGTATTTAATTGTTAAGAATGTTTCACCTTGCCTTTGTAGCATATGCAAAAACTGACAGTTACTATAATATTTTTTTGTCCCTCAGGGATTCCAAAAACTTACCTACCATCTGCCTCCATCCTACTTTTGTGGGTTTTTTAATTGTTGTTGTTATTTGTTTTTTGTTGTTGTTGTTTTCTCTGAACTGGTTAGCAGCATTTATGAATTTTGTATATGTGCAGTTTTTATATGTGTGTCCCTCAGCTCTCCTATCAAAACAGTGTAATTAGACATTCAGATTTGCATTGCTCTTTGTCATATGACAGTAAAGTCTGTGTGTTTGCTTCTGTTAAACTTATGGAATGACATTTTTTATTGTCAATGTAACATGAAAACACAAGAGTAATGAATGGAAATTATCTAGTGATACTGCTTTTTTGGTGTTATAGGTTTTTTAAGGCTTTAGATATGTCAGTTATCTAATCTCTGTTCTGTATTATCCTTTTAACCCCCCTACAGGGAGGGGTTATAAGATACTGAGGTACCCCCAGTTTTCTGAGAAGTGCTGATTACCTTCATATCATGAGTAAAATAGGATTTCCCCTTTGATTCCAGTAGGATTTATCAGTGGCTAGCATCTCTGAAGAAGGCACATGTTTTTCGGCCTTCTTATGACATACAGAAAGTCTGTATTGTTTTGCAGTGCTCATGCTACACCCAAGGCTTCAATTGACAGCTAACAAAAACCTGAAGGATATTGTTTCTTCCCTACTGATTTTTATCTCTATCAGCAAGCAAGATGTACAGAAGAAAGGGTACAGACATGAAATCAGGCTACAAGTCAGGAAATGAATGGCTAAAAAAGCCCACAGTCTTTCAGATTTTCTTTGATTATTATGTCTGTGACCGCATCAAAAACAAACTTGACATTCTGGGTGTCTGTGGCACATGTCAAGTGAGAATATATCTCCTTGTCTTCTTTCCTTATGTTCAAGTCTAGGAATTGTTGCTTGATGTAATTTCCAGCATCTTCAAATGTATTTAGTCCTAGTGGAGATGACAGTAAGAGGCAAGAAGACACATAACAACTTTTACTCTTGTACTTCCTCACAGCTGCTAAGAAACATTTTTCTTTCTTTTTTTTTTTCTTTTTTTTTTCTTTTTTTTTTCTTTTTTTTTCTTCCTTTTTTTTAGGGGGGGGGAAAGGGGAGCAGAAGGTGGGGATTATTTTCAGGCATTAGATATGAAAGTTTGTATCTAAACTGCCCATTCAAATTCAAATTTCTATTCCTAACCAAAAGTCCTAATTTCTGAAGAGAAATGCTCACAAGTGGGTCAGACACTGTGAAACTGTTATGGCCCTTAGAAAGAGAGCAGAAAATGAGTGAAATGAGAGAAAAAAAAAAAAAAAAAAAGAGGGACCATAAATTCTGAGGGAATAGCTACATAATAGACAAAGTTGGTGGGAATTACAGAAATGAAGAGAAAGAAATGAAGAAAGAATAAGTGCAAAAATCAGATGCTTATATGTTCATTTATAATTTCTTTACACAGCTTCTCTGCCTTTTGATAGTAGTTTGTTAGAGCAACAGTGTTAGACTAAGCACTGGTACTGGCACTCAGAGTAGTCCAGAGAAGGATGGGACACCTGCCAGGCTGCTGCTTAGAGGTCCTTCTAGTTCCCATATGTCTCTGAATGTAAAGTCGCTTTGCTCCACGGAGTCTAGCACATAATACTTGATTATCCCAGTGAAGCTCTGAACAATTTTGGGTCCCTATCTTAATGTGTTCTCCAAAAAGGAGTGAATGAGCTGGTTGTCAGGAAGTACACAAAACTTATCTTTTAATAATGAAACTTCTTAACGTATGTTTCATTTCAGACACTCGCTATCAAAAATACATGTGGTTAGTCCTAAAATACAGATAGCTTTTGTTTTTAATCTGGTATATTCTGGCATATCTTCATATATTGGCTTGCATCATCTTGGAACTGCTGGCATTCTCCATTTCCAGTAGATACCACTATGACATATAAAAAGAGACGGACTTTCTTTATGGTAATAGTTTTCAAAATGGGAACAAAAAGACCGGGATTAAGTTATAGTGTATATGAGTGATAAGCCACTACTTCTACTGAAATGTGGGCTGGTTTTATCACACCAGACTTCATCCATCTGAAATTTCTAGTCTCAAATTCATCTACTTACAGTGGAGAGAAATAAGCATCTCCAGAGAGAGCCGTCCCCAACCTAGGAATCATAAGTAGGTGAGATGAATCAAATTCTGGCAATGTCTATCCCTTTCTATTCTTTTGAGAGAAAGGCTAGATGCTTAAACACGATGCTTGGCATTTAAATAGTTATATATATGTGACCTGAATAAAAATCTTGATCTTTAATGCATGGCCTACTCTAATCATTTGAATGTATTTTCTTCTGGGGAAAAAAAATAGAAACAACAAACAAACAAACAAATAAATAAACGCCTTACCATTGTACTCAGGAAAGCAGATATTCAGATGAACTTTTGTTATTTTCTCTTTAAAGAGGTCTTTTTTGTTTAGAAACAGCACAATGGAAGTGGTTGCAAAGCACTTGTGGTTGCAGATGCTGTTGAACAGCTGAAGGCTTTCATGCATTCTGTTCTATTTTGATGCAAAAGGTGAACATAAGAGACTGACAAATCTCATCCCCCATATGTCATTTTTACTGTAATATTATCTACTGCCAGGAACCCATAGAGCATAATAACCTTTAAATGGTTATCAGGGAACAGGGATAGTTCTGATATGCCATAAGAGAGTACATTCAGCCATAGCAGCAAAAAGTATTGTTTGTTTCTTCTGACTCACCACTTCTTTGTCTTCCACCAGAACCATGTCATAGGCACTGAGCGCAGCACAGAATATGATGCAAGTAACTCCCTCAAAGCAATGAATCCACTTTTTTCTCTCTGATCGCTGTCCACCCACATCAAACATCCTTTGCAGAAAAAAATAAGTACAATGTAAAGTACTAACTAATAAGGATGTAGTCATGCTGTTAATGTGCAGAGTGCAACTAGAGAGGAATGACAATCAAACATCCAGCTTTTCCAATTATTGGTCTATTTCCTTGATCCATCAGGTCAAGGAGAACTATATATTACTTAAAGCTTTATAGTGAACATAGAATGAAATGTAAAGGCTTAAATATCTGCATAAAGGAGATATTTTCAGTATTTTCAGGTGGCACTCCCTTTTGAGCAAGCTCTTAACAAGACCTGAGGGCCAGACTTAGTCCTGCAGGTGATTTTTTGGAAGACAGAATTCGTACATGAAACATTGACAAAATCCCTGCACAACCATAATTATGTGTTACTTTATAGTATTGCTTGTGGTGAAATGATGCATTCATCAATAAGGCATATGTTTGGAAGCCAGTCCAATTTGATCTATTCTTTTTGATCCACCACTTGTGTTTGACTGGCTGGTGTAGTATTTAGTATATATTCCTTGTAGTATTTAGTCATCTATTGATTGTTGTTTGATCATTTAACTAGCTATATAACTAGCAACTTGTGTTTGTGTGTGTGTGGGGGTCTTTGCCCTGTCTGTCTCATTTAGTTGCTGTTTGAGCAGTAATTCCTGGGGGACATAAATCTGTTCATTTGTAGAGAGGAAAATGCAGGGCTGTCATTCTCTACATTATTTTCTTTCAGCTTGTGGCAGAAATTACTGCCTGTAGGTAGAGACATATGAACTTTTTATGGACTTTTTATAAGGGGTCCAAAGCCAATTAAGCATAACTAATTTGGACCTTCAATATAATACAGTTTAGTGCCTACCACAGATGGACCTTCTGTCAAAATTACCATTGTTCTTAGGACTAGGTTTTAAAATTCCCACTTATACTTACAGTTTTACAACAATAACAGATAGGTCTTTGTCTTCCCTATTTTTTTGACATAAAATGTACAAAATAAACATTTTTCAAGTGCATTAGGAAGGAGAAAGAACATGTTAGAAGTCAATTGTTTCTATTTCCTTGTGTGCATGACTTTTCCCTGTGCTGCATGTTGTTGAACTTAAACTCTAAAACCTAATCCTTGCTTGCACTCTCCCTTCCTTTAAGAAAATGAGTTTGGTCTTACACTGTGGATGTATCTCTTGCAGCATCTGAAAATTAAAGACATTTTTTTTTTATCAATGAAAATATTAGGATTCAATATGAGAAAATCAAGTCAGTAGTAAACTGGGCAAGATTTATTACTGAAACATAATTATTGCAATATATAGATCCTCTTTTCTTCATCATCAGCAATGAAGTTGATTGAAACAGTTTATTGTTTAACATTTTTCATCCTGCTTAGAAGAAATGAAACCGTTCCCAAAGCTAGCGATGAACTAATTCGTTTGCTGAGGCACAATTAGAGAAAATGATATTTTTACATTTCATCTCTTTGTCTGATCCTTGGGTGTCTATAAATATGAACTATTAGGAAACCAAGAAGCTGTTGTGAAACAGAATTTTCTTAACAGTAATGGCACTCTTCCAAGCATATCTTCCCTGAGTTCAGCAGGCTTACTGAAGAGCGAGGTCAGTATGAATAAAGCATTTTGACTTTTGGCTGTGGTTAGTGCCCAAAAGTCACCTGACACTATGTGTCTTCCTTGATTTGCAGTGTATACCTCCAAAATCAGAGACATGGGAAAAAAAAGCTTCAGAATGTAGTCTGTATTTCAGTTTCACAAACACACATAATCATACGAATCTATATTAATCTTCTGCACACTTTTAACATATGGCCCTGTGAATATTTGTGAGAAGGAAGTTAAAATAGGACAAGATCAAGGCCAGCAATGCTTATGGGCAGTTTTTGTTGTACTAAGCTTATCTCTCTTGGCTCTTCTTCTCTTGTCAGCCCAGAACTTAACATCTGTGTATGCAAAGTTGAAGTCATGCTGTGATCAGTGTATTTCTGATATTATCTTTTTCTTCTGCAAAGACATGCAAAGTTAGTCTTGAAAACTGTATTTTCCCAGCACTACTCTTGGAAAATCTAGACACGAGTAGGGGGCTAGTTTTGTATTCATTTGTCCTAATGATACATACAGTGAGACCTGAAGGCTGAAATGAAGTTTGCCTGATTTCAGTGAGACCCTTCCTAGCTCTTCAGTGCAGGAGACGATCTATGGAGACCAGACCTCTTTTTTTAAAAAATATATTCCAGCATGTTCTCATCTTTAGAAGTCAAAATCAATTGGTGAAATAAACTGAAGAGCTCAAGAAAGCTAGTTTGTGTCAAAACAGCTAAGTCATGACTAAGAAGATAGCAAATAACAAGACATGTTGCCTGTGGAACTGCAATGAATTTCCCTGAAGCAGTACTGGAATATTCAGACTTTTACTTCACAGATACAAAATGTTTTTTTTTTTTTTCCTCATTCAGTTCAGAAGAGGGAGAAGTGTTTAGTGAATGAAGCATCTGTTCATGATTTCTTTTTATCTGCATTTGGTTTGCGACCCCAAGCCTCACTTAAGCACATCAAACAAAACTCACTCTGAATGTGGAAGCGTTCCTCTCTTTATAGATGTTTCTATGGCACTTATCAAACTAAATGCAGAGTCATCAGGATCCCCCAGCTGTTCTGCATTGCTCTGGCAATGCAAAGTAGCTGTAACTGGCTGGTTAAGATGGATTTATTGCTGCTTTGCATCCCTATAACAGCTCAAAACTCTCAGACTGTTTGGTAGTGACTTTACCTCAGATTATTTAAATGCCTAAAACCACTAATGAATTTACTCACATAACACTACTGTGATGCATAACAGAGAGGCTAAACACACTCTTTTTTGTGTGTGTGTCTTTTCAATGTTATTAGGATCCTTTCTCCTGTTTACAGACACTCAGATAGTTTCATTCAGACCTACACACAATTCTATTATTGTAATATTACAACTGGTTGCATTCATATCTGAGAGGGTTTGCACTGTGATAATTTTCTTCTCCATCCTGACTTAGTTTTTATATCTTTCATAAAGTATGGTTGTAACTGTAAAGGTGCTCAAGTTTCCAGAGTACAAAGCTATGTAAAATATGTTAATCAGAGAAAAAGAACAGTATGTGTATGGCATTGCACTATAGCATTTGTGGATACGTGCTGAGTTAGGAAAAGGTTCCTCACTGAGAGGGTGGTCAGACACTGGAACAGGGAAGGGGTAATGGCACCAAGCCTGACGGAGTTCAAGACGTGTTTGGACAGTGCCATCAGACATAGGGTTTGACTTTTGGATGGTTCTGTGTTTGAGTTGAACTCGATGATCCTTGTAGGTCCCTTCCAACTGGAAATATTCTATGATTCTATTACTCTAATTTTCAGGAGTGATCAGGATATTTGTAGGTGATAATTTCTTTGCTGGGCATCTACTTCAGAATTGTATTTGTATATATAATCTCAGTTGCATCAAAGCATCTGTGTGGTAGGGTAAATAGTTTGGGAGATGTTTATTTGCCACATGAGAAAAAAGTATGGCCTCTGAAAAATGTATATATTGTAATCCTAATGCTTCCTAAATCTATCTCTGTTTGTTTTTTTGTTTTTTTTTTTTTTGGCCAGACTATATTCCTCAATATGCACTGCAGCCTTAAATTAAGAATTAAATGGAATTCATGGAATTCAATCAATAGAGAAAAATGGTGTTATAGAACACTGAAATGATCATAATTAATTCAAATACATTTTAATGCAGAATTACGTTTTCAGTTTGTTCACCAAGCATAACCAAATTTTGAGTATATGAAAGCGTCAATTATTTTCAGTCAAATTTCTTAGAGACATTATTTTCAAGACTTTTTTTCTGAACATTTTGCTTTTCATCTTAAATGAGCATGAAGGCATGCATGTTAATACTATAATTTCCCATGGGACACATTTTTTTTTTCAACAGTAACAAATTCCAGTGTTAACAGCGGTTACTTCTGTTCCCAAAGGAAGAGAGTGAAAAGTTGAGAGTGCATACAAATTAGTAGTCATCAAATGTTTTGCATGCTGTTAAGGACATTTAGGTAGGCAAATTTCAGAAATGTCACAAACAATTATTCAAATGGCAGTATACAAATAGTGCTTTTTAGACACTTACATATGTAAAACATCCTTTTAGAACGTGATATTCTGAGATCTCTTAATAACAGTCCATTATATACTTACAGTTGGAGCACTGATACTAAAATGTCTTGCTTTTTTTGGCTCTTACGAATTATTAAATAAGAGTGGATTCAAGAATATCACAATGGGATTAGCAATATTATTATAGATCAATGCCTTTGAAAAGAAAATACTTAAAAAAGCTGAAACTACACAAACACATCTTTCTTACCTGAAGTTCAAATCCTTGAAGGAAAACTGAGTCTCGATAATCCCAGTTGTTTTCACTCGGGAGTGCAAAACATCTTGCTCACTGGGTACATAGTCAGGCATTGCTAACCTATCCAAATCATTCAGGTAACTACAGAGAATAAAAAGAAATGCTGACTGATGAATTCAAAAGGTGAGCTGAACATGATGTAGTCACTAATCCATTTCTATTGAGCCACTTTCAGATATTCTCTGTAAATTGCACACTTAAAATTGGGTTTTATATAATCTAGATCCAAAATCTAGATCATTTCCTTCCTTCCTTCCTTCCTTCCTTCCTTCCTTCCTTCCTTCCTTCCTTCCTTCCTTCCTTCCTTCCTTCCTTCCTTCCTTCCTTCCTTCCTTCCTTCCTTCCTTCCTTCCCTCCCGCCCATTTTTCTTGTATATGGAAATGTAATTAATTTTGTTATATATTGTAAACATCTTTCTTGGAATTGAGTTCAGGAAAATCCATATTTTCCTCATGGAGGTTAAGAAACCACTATATCAGTAACTGCTTTTGTCCATTTGACTTCAGTAAATGGAAATTATCACCACAAGGGAAGAACCCCTGCATCTTCAAAGCAGATTGACTAGAAATTATTGCAGCATATCAGACTATTCTGTTGTAAAGATATCTTGCTTTCCAAGTGAAAGAGAGGGCATGAGATTTTGGAGGATTTCACATTCAAGGCTGTTTTCCATTCAAATTTATAAGTTTACAAGAGGATGGTACATGATATTTAAAAAAATACATATTTTGTAATCAAAACCAGAAGCTTAAACCTAGCTGAGGACCCACTAAGTTATTATTCTCACAACCCTGAAAAAGAGTGGGTTACCTGGTTTTGTGCCCAGCATACAGAGACAAAATCTGCATGAAAAGAGAATCTGAACCAGATCTTTGAAGATGGTTCTTGGCCTACCACCAGCCTTTCTCCTTTCTCTTACAGGGGCAAGAAGCTTTCTAGAAATGACAGAGCAGAACGCTATGAACCCTGGCTGATCTAGGAAGCAATGTAAATTGATTCTGATTTGAGAAAGGGAAAAGAAGAGGTGATGTGTGAGCAGCTTCCTGTTGTTTAACCACTGATATTCAAATAATAAACTAAATTAAAGGCAAGAAACCACATACAATAGTTGAAGCACTTTCCATCCTTTTTGGTGTCTTAGTCGGTACCTTTTTATTTTGTAATATATCTCTTGTCTCTGACACAGAAAACACAGACTCCAATGCTCCAATGTTTATTAGGCTTCTTTTTTTTTTTTTTTTTTTTTTTTTTTTCCTTCTCCAACACAAACTTCCCAGCATGAAGTTTTGCAGTTCGGTTTAATCAGGAAACTATCAAAACAGACCTCACAGCTCATCATCCTTGTCAGCAATATTTAAAATATCTGTAACTAAAAAACCAAGCAACCAACCAAAAAACACCTAAAACACCTAAACCTATATAAAATTCTGGTGGTACATGGTCACAAAGACCTACATTCAATTCAACTGATCCAAGTGTAATTGCATAAAAATTAGACCAAGTTAATTATCTAGCTAATGGATCAAGAGAGACATCTTCAGATTCTTCCCACGGCTGTAGACAGCTCCAGTGGGACACTCTGGGACAGCTCTCCACTGGCAAGAGAGGGAACACAAACTACTAGATTAGTCTGAATGCCTGACCTTTTCTTGTTTTAAATTAGGTGACATGAATCCTACCCTGAGAGGCAAATGCCTGAGAAAGCAAAAACCACCATGTAGTTTTTCAATGACATTTAAGGTCATGATTTGTGGTCTTGATTTTACCCCCATCATTCCTTCTTAAAACAAGATCAATTCTGTATAAGTCTAAGGAAGAATCTCCAGCCAAATTTGATATAAAGTTGGTTTTCTGTTATTCAGAAGCTCTCTCTCTCTCTCTCCCCCTCTTTCCAATTTACACACACAGAGAAAACACAGTGATCAGACTTCATCAACATAAATTAATAATGAAAAGACTCAGAGAAGATAACCTCAGAAAGTCAGAGTTTACACAGTACTAATCAATATTCTGTGTAGATACTGATTTACAAGGGCTGAGAAACAGGCTTTTGGTTTTAAAAAAAATAAAATGTAGTGTTAGATGGTTGATTAAACTGATCATTAGGAGCCTAGCATCAAGGACTCAACTTAAGTTGATTTTAATGGTCCAGAGGCAAAGGCTGGATTTTCAAAAACATATCTAAAGGTTTTAGGTACCCTTAGGTACCTGAAAATGAAGATAAAGGAGTTGAAGAATTTTCAGAAGTGTCCAAGCAGAGGCAAAGCATATCACTTTGTTGTTTTTTAAAGTAGCTCAGGCAATAAATAATTGCTGGCACCTTTACAGTATATACTGGCTCCCTTGAAGCTCATATCTCTCACAGGTTAAAACATAACACAGTCATCGCACTGTTAGGGAATTTCCTTAGACTGTCTTAACTTATTTTTAGGCAACAAAACCTAACCTACCAGACACAGTGCACACACTACTAGAATGGTAAACAGGGAATAAGTTTCCTTTTCTGTATTTGTTTGTTTGTTTCTTTATTATTAATTATTTCAAGAATTGATTTTACTGACTTGGTATGGACTTTTAATGCTGGCAATTACAGTGCGACCTATCAGAAGAATATGAAAAGAAATTGAAGATTGCTCTGTACTTCCATCAGTTATTCCAATCAAAATACAAGGCTGCTATAAAATGTTGCCAAATAAGGCACGAATCACAGACAATATTTTCTATGTTTAGGTATCTTGCTGAAAGTGTCTGAAGATATGATGAGCTGAAAAAAATAATAATCATGGTAAGTCCCTTCTACTATCTAAAATTGGTGAGTTAGTAATAAGTTCAATTTGCCTAGCTCCTGGCCTATGATCACACCTTTATCTGCTGGATGGAAGTGGCACCGTACACCGTGTGCAGTTTCCCTGTGCATGTACACTTAACCAGTAGGAGGAGCTGCAGCAGCAGCAAAGGCTCAAACTGCAGATCTTGGAAGAGGGCGATCTTCCAAGGTAAATGGACATGAGCTGGAAAAACCCTCTTCCCCAGGTCCAGGACTTGTGCACTCCAGGAAAACTCAGACCCAGATGACACCTCACTTCTGGGTCTTGTATGTCCTTAGGGAGAAAATGGCAGAACAGAACTACTTAGGGCCTGTGGTGGTCTGCAAGAACATCTGCAGAAGCTATGAAAACAGAGACTGCTGAAAAATCTAGGCTAACTGACTACATCTAAAGTGTGATCATCTGACTACATAAGGGGTTACTGACTCCATCCACATCATGATCCTGACCCTTTGTGAAGTCAGAGTTGAGCAGCACTAGTCTCCTCTTATGTCTGCCACCTCCCGGGCCACAGAAAGAGAACTGGGGCCATCAGGCTGGAGAGCATCTGCAGTACCACTGACTAAGATGGATGCTGAGATGGTAACGGCCTAGGGAACACGAATGCATGCAGCCTGGTAAGTTTAGAGGAAACTTTTTATAGTTTTCACTGGAAACTCTGTTTTAGCAGCTTGAAATCTATACATTCAAAGGACAACTTTAGGTAAAATCTAGTGGTTTCAATTCACTTTCCCCCTCATTTTGCCAATCTTAGAATTACCTAGAAACAATAGCCTTTTTTTTTTTTTTTTAGTTGTTATTTGGTTTTTGTTTGATTTCCTTGGTTAAATGTTTCTAATATATTATTAACAGATTAATAAAAGGTCTTGTCCTTTTTCAGGTTGATGAGCAGTTTTCATAGATTGCTCTACATGTGAGGGAGAGTTCTTGTTACAAGGCTTCCTATGCTGTCTGTTACTAGCTAAATGTTCTACACCCTCAGTTTATATCACTTACTAGGCTGCTGAATCATTGAGCTGGTACTCTGATGCTCTTGCAAAACATGCCTGGATCCCACCGTCATTCCACAGTTGTTTGATGAGTTCCACCAGTTCAGAAGTCATGTCACCATCCTCCAGATTTGTTGCCATGGCACAGAGTTTCTTTTCATCTTCCTAAAGAGAAATTTCAGTAAATGCTATGCAGACACACTGTACCCCAGCTTGAAGATGTACTTGGTTTACAGTGAATTCCAATGGCAGAGAAGTTTCTCATTTTCACAATATTTTCCATGTAGATGTACTCACCTCTGCATGTAAGCATCCTTTTACATTCTCACTTTAAGTTAGTCTTAAATTATCACATGGACATTTTTCTGTTTGTTATTGTTTTCTCTTGTTCATACAAGGGCTCATTCAGTTTCATCTTACCATAGGTATTCACACAAATTCCAACTCTGAACTTGTATTGTAAGAGAGAGAATAGCAAATTATTAAAAACTAAATTAACAAGAATAAACATATTATGACTAAATTAATGTAGAAATACGTAGCTAAATAAGACTTTGAATATTTTGGAAGAAGAATTTTCTAGCTCTAGAGCACAGTGAGCAAAGTGAATATAAGCAGTGAATGTATTTCCTGTCTATTTTTTTTTCTTTTTTTTTTTTTCTTCTTTCCCCTAGGGAAGAAGAAACATGTAATTTAAACAAATCCCAAATATTTTGTAAATATTATTTTCTAATTTATTCATTTTTGCAAAAGACTTCAAGTAATTTATTACCTTAAAAATATTTCTTTTCAGTGGTTAATGGCTTAGGAATGCACTGTAAATAAAGCGCATGTTTAAAATAGGGTCATTTGATACACTGTCACAGCAGTGGGTAATTATAGAGTATAACTCCTTCCTAGCCATATAAGTAGACTTGCAGTCAATAGTTGCAAAAGTAGAAATTAATTCTAACAGACCCTGTTTTGGCAGGGAATATGTTTTATTCAAAAGTATCTTCAAAGACATCTTCACAATATTTTGTAACAAATTATTTTAGAAATGTTGTATATCTTTATGTTTGATTAGAAATTGCAGTTTCTGGAAACTTTGTGCAAGTCAGAGACTGATCAAAAGTAAAACACTGCAAGTTTTCTAAAATATTTGTGGAATTAAGTTAGAGTGGAGAGAAAAATGGGGGAAAATAGAGTCTTACATTTGTTTAAAGGAGAACAGAGAGCAGTGCAATTGTCTTTGTACATTAAAACCAACCAACCAACAAAAAGACAGTATATGTACGTCACTGCTGTGTTCAGCAGACCTGACTCACAATTTCTCGTGTATGCCCATCATTAGACTCCAGGGCACACATTTGTTCAGCTTCAAGATAAAGGTTGGAAAGTACTCTCCTTGACGATATCACATATCATTTGATGATTATAACTGTTCTTCTACAGCACTGTATTCATTGGTTAAGTAGTGTATAATGAGAAGCCTTAAGCTCAGAGCCTCCCAGTAAATGTTTGTTGGTAATTATGGGCTATTATGCAAAAGGTAGCAACTGTAGATACTGTTCCTTACGTAAAAATGGAAGATAGCAGAGTTTATCATAGCTCTGCTTTAGATAAAGTTTTGTTTGTCTCTGATATTTAGATATTATGATTTTCATGCTAAAAACAGATTGCAATGGCACTTTAGGGAAAACAAAACAAAACAAAAACAGAAACAATGAAACCTCTCTCCTCAGATCAGGTGCTGTTCAAAACTGCATGCTTAGGCACTTTTAGAATCACTGAGTGGTACTTATAGGCAATCATGGAACATGGATAAACTCCCTGCTTTCAAGGACCAAGATAAGCCCAGTCAATGCCTAATTGACTTTAGGCAGCTAATTCTGGACCAGAACTCAGCAAAAGCAAAGTCTAGCTGAAGTCAAGCTTCATATCAAAACAACTCAAACCTATGTATGGCTCATGATTTTACAGAAAATGTAAACTAACTTTGTTTTTGGAAGAAGAGGAAATTTGCTAAAGCAAATACAATTGAAATTAGATGATTCTTTAAAACTCACATCCAGGTTGCTCTTCTGTGATCAGGGTGGGGAAAGAAGGTAGGCACTGCAAATATTTTATATTCCTAGAGGCCTATTATTCCAATGTCAATGAAAGTAAGTGTGGTCTTCCTGTGCTATCTGTGGTAAAATTAACATACCTGCAGTTTTCTGCATTTGATTGTATATGATGCTAAGAAATAAAGTGCTACTTAACAGAAGATTTCAGTTCCTGGTTCCCCAAGCTGTGAAATTACTTGAACAAAATTTCTATGAAACTGGCATAGATTTTTGGAAGAAGTTTTATAACCTGGTTGCTGTGTTCCTTTTTTTTTTTTTTTTAATTT
Source organism: Anser brachyrhynchus (assembly GCF_964034855.1). Lineage (NCBI taxonomy): Eukaryota > Metazoa > Chordata > Aves > Anseriformes > Anatidae > Anser > Anser brachyrhynchus. The sequence continues at coordinate 11,626,155 of NC_137694.1, read as the reverse complement.
TGTTAAAGTAAATGCATGCAAAGGAGAAAAGAAAAATATATCACTTTTTCATGTTAGTAATCCACACATGGATATTTGTCAAACTAGCAACTCTGATTTTTTTTTCTTATGGGCTTCCAATCATGCTGTAGTTTTCTTGTTGAAAATTTGATCTTCATATTAGTTTAATTTTCAACAGCAATCTTCATACTGCTGCTTACAATGTGGATTACAGCAGTCGTCCTTTAGGAGTAGTCAATACTTGGTATATGTTTATTTCTGAGAAGCTGTTTCATGGTCAACTCCTGAAACAATGGCCTCTCCATGCAAGAACAGGAAATTCCATGGAATCCTCAGCTTGGACACTGGATAAGAAGTTTTATAGGTTAATAATAAGTAGCTAATATTAATCTCTGTAACTATTTATTTGTTCTGAGTAAAAAAAAAAAAAAAATCTTGGTAAAAAGAGGTTGAAGTAAGGCCTGGATGACTCTACGGACTCTCTAAGGATCAAGCACTTATCTCATATGAAACCAAAGAAGTTCTCTTTCTTTTCAGTCACTTATGTCTTTGATATCATTTTAGACACAGTGGTTTGGAACAGCCAGCGTGGATTTACCAAAGGCAAATTTCACACAACTATCTTGATTGCCTTCTACAGTGAGATTTAGTTTGTGAAGAAGAGGGAAAGTAGAGGATGGTATGTATCTTGGCTTTAGCAAGGCCTTTGACATCTTTGCCCGTAATACTTTTATAACCACATTGAACTGAATAAGTGGGCAATAACATTGGTGGAAAATTCGTTAGATCTTAGGGCTCAAAGGATGGTTATCAGCAGTACTGAGTCCAACTTGTAGCAATACAATAGTGGCATGCCTCAGGAGCTGATACTTGGGCCCTTTCTTTGTTTAGGACCTGGATGGTGGGTTGGAATGCACTCTCAGAAATTTTGTGGAAAATACAAAATTGGAGGTAGTGGACACACAGGAGAGGGAAGCAGGCAGACAGGAAATATGAACACAGAGGAACCTTGTGAAATTCAGAGAAGCATTTCAAACACTGGAGCAGGGGCCCAGAGAGTCTGTCATGTGAAGAAATCCTCATCCTTTGAGATATTAAAACTTGACTGGAACAACCCTGAATAACAATTTATTTGGTCCTGATTTTATCAGGAGGATGGAGCAGAGTGACCTCAGGAGATCCCTTCCAAACTGTATTTTTCAATGATTTTATGATGCCTGTGGCTAAATAAATTAAGTTGCTATGCTTGTATTCCCTACTTTTGTATTTTGTGAATATATCCCTATGGAAGAATGATGAGTGAATATATATAAACTTAGAAAGTTTGGTAAAGCTGGGAAAATAAGCTGAACTACTGGGACATGGGCTGAACATATCTAAAGTATAAGTGGAAAACAGAGTCTGGACCTGGCAGTAGATACTGAAGGGTGAGCCAGAACTAGCTGGCTGGGTTCTGCAAGGTTCAGCTGTCTTAGGGTGTGCAGACTGGGGCATGGATCCTTATGCAGTATGTGGGCCTATTGCAACTGAGACGGCCAAGCTGCAGCATATTCATATGGGCCTGTTTTCTGTGTGGTGTTTTTGGGCACTTTTACATTTGTTTGCATGATTAGTGGACATGGACTCTTAAAAGAATGCAGGAAGAAACATTTAGTTTTTATTTTGTCAGCTGACTGTATGTCCTTTAGTTACCTCTGAAGCATTTGTTTATCGTTTTTTAGATCAAAGTATTACATATCAATGTAATGAGATATAGTCTTCTGTAAGAAGGAGATCTGATTTCAGATAAGTAGCTATAATTCCCTCTAAGATGAACCCCTAGGGAATATGGAGAATTTGCCAAAACTGGAACCAGTTGATATTCTGATGGGCCTTTGAGAAATTCTCAGCAAGATCTGAATTACAAGCAAATCATCACACTGAGAAGAAAGGTATGTGTTTTCCCTTTAATTATTTCCCTGAAAATTCTGCATGATTACCAGAAGATTGCAGGTCTTCTTACTGTAAATGAGGAGGCACTGTCAGTTTACCTGTCAAATGAAAACAAAAGTTTCCTGATTTGGAACATATATACTGAGGAGAAGTATGGCATCTCTCAAATGTGCCTTTGCTCTTGGGCACAAAAGAAGGGACTGAGTTTCCTCAATTATTTAGTCTTCCTGATTAAACTTCTGATAAAAAACTACTCGCTGATGACTGCATTAATCTTACTTCATGGAATCATAAAATCATGGGATAATCTGAGTTGGAAGGGAGCCTCAGGGATCATAGAGTCCAACTCCTGGCTCCACACAGCACCATCCAAAAATCAGACCATGTGCCTGAGAGCACTGTCCAAATGCTTCTTGAACTCTGGCAGGCTCAGTGCTGTTACTAATGCCCTGGGGAGCCTGTCCCAGTGCCCGACCACCCCTGGGTGCAGAACCTTTCCCTAACCCCCAGCCTGGTCCTCCCCTGTCCCAGCTCCATGCCGTTCCCTCGGGTCCTGTCGCTGTCCCCAGAGAGCAGAGCTCAGCGCCTGCCCCTCCGCTCCCCTCATAAGGAAGCTGCAGGCCGCCATGAGGCCTCCCCTCAGCCTCCTCTTGACTTCTCTAGCCTCTTGGTAAAGTCTGCAAGGTGCTGGAATCAGTGTTATGAGCTGCTTAAGGAAGTTGTAGAAAGAGAAGTGCTGCTCTTCACACTTGTGTATAGGACAGTTAACCATGCCAGGAAGGTCAAACTCCACTTCTCTGCAGTACTCCTTCTGCACAATGAGGAGTTCTCTGCCCCAGGAGCAAGATAAAACTGAAGTATTCCAAACACATCTATATGACCTTTCCTTACATGGCTGAGCCCCAAGATTTATTCTTAAAAAGGAAATTTTTATCACATTTCTAATACCGTTGAATAAATGACTAAGCAGCCAAGAAAAGGTTTTCTTTTTTTTTTTCTTATGTTTTTTGACATAAGATTTGAACATTTCTTTTGTAGTAGAGTAAATGACAGTTTATGCAAAGTTCAGACCTCAGGCATCAGTCTTCAGAAAATGAAAATAAGTAAGGATATCTTATCACATCTGTAATCCAAACAGTACTTAGTTTTTACTATCATAAAGCAAATACTGAACTCTCTTGCTTTGTTCTATTAGTCTCTACTACTACATTTATATATTTTTATATATATATATATATATATTAATGCCTATTTCAAGAGAAAGAACATCATACTCACAATTCTAGCTGGGTTTTCATAATTGATCCCTAACTTAGTCAGTGCTTTCACGATAGACAGGATAGACTGCACTGCGTTACTGTAAATGACAGGTCTGAACTCCATGCGTTCTTGGTATGTGAAACCATCTTTATGGATGATCCTGGTGCAAAAATAGAAAAAAAATAAAATAAAATTGTTTGGGATGCATTAAAAAGACAAATAATAAAAGTTGAACCAGATACTTTTGTGCTCTGCATGAAAAAAAAATGAATCTCTCTGGCCCTTGGAAAAGCATCTGTCTATACTTGATCTGCCTGTTCTGGTGGAATGGGATAGCAGCAGTTTCTGTGACAATAAAAAGCTACTTTTTTTTTTTTTTCCCAGTCTGGCTGAATACGTACTTTTCTTTTCACCTGTGAGTCAACATAAGGTAATGTTGCATGGGTCCAAAACAGGTCCCCAGCCCATTCCTGTGGTTACAGGGCAAGATGCATAGCTGGACTTATGCCTCAAATATTGTATTATTACAGTCTATAATATTAGAACTGGGATCTCACATTGCTTGTTTAGTAACTCTCATTTTTAACCTGAGTCTTATCTAGAATGGAAAACAATAATGTAATTATATTTCTACACTGTGAGGTACTTTCTCAACAGAAAATGCAGTCTTTAATATTTCTTTGTACATCGATTAAAACTTCTAATTCATGAAAGATGTTATTATTTTCTGTAGACTTTGGGGAGATAACTATTACTCAAGAGGATTTTGCTCGTATTCCAAAGGTCAAAGAATCTTAACAGTCAAATTCAATTAATCTGATTCTGAGAGAGGGACTGTAATTTCATAATCTTCCCTAACTGAAGTGTGGCATAGGGTTAAAGTTCTCTGAGATCAGTGTGTAGATTGGATCATGGCTCCGAGAGAGATCTTTTTCCACTAGTTGTGGAAAGAATGAAAACTTCATCTATTTTGGTGTAGCGTACTCTCAATGAGCAGACAGCAAGCTGCTTTGGCTACTTCTAGAACCAAGACTATTCTTCCTCACTTCAGTTCTTCAGAGGTGAAGGCCAGGTTATTAAATAACTAATTCCTACACCAACCCCCCAACCTTGCCAGAGATACAGTCTTAACAGAGCTATACAAGCCAAAATGGGTGATATGAAAGAATCTGACAGTCTAGCCCAGAATGAGTACAGGTGTGTGTCTTGGGGACACTTTCCCTGCAAGGGGAGAAGTCAGTCCTGTCAGAAAATAGTTCACTTGCACACACACAAGCTAGATCATAAATGAATGCTCAAGAATCGTAACATGTCAAGAATCGAAACATATGGACAGCACAGAATTCAAAAGTTCTGTACTTGCATCTGTAGCATTGTAAGAGAAAACAGTTCTCTTAAGTGTTTTCACAACCACTTTTTGAACAGGCAAATCTATAAACTCTATTTCAATTTTTTTTTTTTAAATGTTGATTTCAGCACTAATCTACAAGATTCAAAGGAATCCTACTAAAATTGTAAGAAAAATAAAGAGGAGCTGTGTTATGCAGGCTGGCATACTGGTGGACATTTTTCTACCAGCATCTGAGGTATCCGTGCATCCCTATGTCAAAATGGTGATTTAAATGAAATAGGAAGACTTATTGAGAGGGGAGATATATTTACTCTGATCACCTAGAACATATTGCACAGGATGGCATCCAAGTGGGTTTTGAATATCTCCAGAGAAGGAGAGTCCACAACCTCTCTGGGCAACTTGTTCCAGTGCTCGGTCACCCTCACTGTACAGAAGAGTCCTCTTATATTCAGCCAGAACTTCTTATATAGCAAACCATGACAAGATGTGATGTACTTGAATAGACGGACAGTGTGGTTACCCCATGAAGAACATGAGCTTTGTTTGACTACTTTGAGTGTCTTACAGCAGTGTCCAAAACAGGGTATGTGGAGAAGATAAGCTTTTTGCCTGTGGCTGGAAAATCGGGGTTAAGAGTAAAGATCAAGCCTTAATGTAGTCCCTAGATGACTATTGTATATGTTGTTTTCATGTTTTCCCTTTGAAGAACAAAGAGAGGAAGAACGTATAAGATCCTGAAATAAAACTAGATTCTGTAATTACAGAACAAAATTTGTTTTTGCTCAAGGCTTTTTTGTGCCACTCCCTAACCCCCTTTTTTAAAAAAATATATATTTATGTCTTCTGGCAGAAGAGATGCTAGCCAGCCTGTTAAATCAGTAGTGAATTTTGCTACATTTATTAAACATTGGTCATTCTTAAGAGCGGATTGTAAAACAGGCTAACATCTTGTGTGGTTAGAAGGAGCTTTCTATCAATGGAAAATTTAGTTCTCTAACACTCCTTGGAAAAGAAAAAAAACCAACAAAATAAACAAACAAACAAATCCAACCTGTAAATAAGTGGAGGATGCTAAAGCTGTGAGTTGTTTTACCAGTCATAATACCTAGAATATGTTTTTATTGGAGGAAAAAGTTCAGGCAGGAGGCTTTGATTTAGTCTCTACTGGCTTGATGAATTACCAAATATTTTGTTTCTTGCTTTTTATTTCCCGAACTTCTACAATTCTGAGTGTTATAAAGTAGATTTATACTTCTAATTCAAGGCATAGCAGAGAAATACTCAGCTTGGATTAAACAAATTAGCTCACACATTGGAATTGAGATAGTCAGAAGCACAGAGCTCCAGATTTATTTATTTTTTTTTAGTTGTCCCTCTTAAACATCCTAGCCTTTTTAGGCCTTGCACCATATCTATATTTGGAGCATCACAAGACATTGTGCAAAGCTAAGTGGAAGGATTCAACTTTGATTGAAATCTTCAGTCTGGAAAGAATGAGGTTTATGAATTAGAAAATTATAGTAATAGGAGTAAAATAACCCTGATTTTAGTGTGAATTTGTATTTTTATCAGTCTTCTCTGGAAAATGTTATACTTCACTGAAAAAAATATAGATATTTCTTTTTTACTGTCTAATTTCCCTTTTTAGAAAAAAAAAACTGGTTATGACATAAAGTTGACATTTTGTATGAAAAGTGATAATTTTCTTCAACATTTTCCTGGGAAAACAATTCACATTTGTGCTCAGGTTGACAGCTCATGTATACACGTGGCTTTAAAGATAACTCAGCTTTGCCACTTCCTGCTCCCTCCTTGAAGTTGTTTAGGGTTATCAGCCTTCTTATAGTGTTTAATTCAGAGGAACATATCTAATCTGCTCATACTTGGTGAAGCTTTCAGCAAAATACATTTCAATCGTTTACTGCGTAGTGGATATCTCCTGATTGAAACTCAAAAGAGAAATAAAGTTATCCACCACTGAACTGGAACAAAACAAACAATCAAACCAAAAAATAGAGAAATATTTGATGGATAGTACTGAATCTGTCTTGTTAGAAAATGAGCTGCTTATGTAGTAGAAAATTACTTTTGTGATATGACATTTTTTACTTCACTCTTTGAAATACATAGGTGAAGGTATAAAATATTTAGGAGAACTTATATTAGAAATAATATTACTGATTTAGTAAAACACTTTTTTTTTTTTTTTTTAAACCAAGATACTAGTGCTTACAAAGTGGGATCATATTTTAAAGTTTTGCAGTTCCTGTTTTATTTTATTTTTATTTATTTTATTTTCCCAGGACCAAGAATGACCTACAGAACCCAGTTTGAAGGAAGGAAAAAAAAAAAGTCTTGACACTACAGTTACATAATGTGAATACTTTAATATTTTCACTTGCAATACAGTGAAATTGAATGACAATGATGTGGACAAAATTAAAATTGAACAAAGGGAGATGAGGGTGTTATTAGTTAACATTGGTTCAAAAGAGATTCAGGAGAAAACTGACATGAATTAACTGGGGACTATTTACCATACTGATACCATCTCTGTTTCTCTGGTTCAGGATGGTCCCTGAATAACAGGTCACCAGATATTGGCAGGGTATTTGGTGAAAGTATTACAGTGTGTTTGCATGTGTGATCTGATAATTTTCTGGAAACATCCTCCAGTAGCTACTTCAGGATATGAGATACTAGGCTAGGTGGATGTGCTATGGCCTGTTATCTTATATGGTCTCACCACAGAACCGCAACTCCCACTGAAGCCAAAGAGGAAGCTTCAGTAAAGGGTCGGACAGGTGCATGATTTGATTAGACAATACAGCTGTGTGTCTTAGTCACTTTGTATTTTTGTTTATGTGCCTGAATGAGGACTTGATTTTAATGATGTTTCTTTGCATTTTATTCAAATAACATAAATATTGCAATAAGATGTTAGATAGCTTATGCTACAAATACCATATTCAACAACTGATATGAATATTCATGTACTTACTTCATTTGCTTTACAATAGTGCTCTTTCCTGACTCTCCAGCACCTGCAGAGGGGGAATGTTCAGAAGATATGATTGATACATCAATAAGTAGCAAATATTAAAAATAACTCTCTAGAACAGAATTTGGTATTTATGAAGAGACATACAGATGGTTCAGATCCCCATTTCACTAACTGTAAACCTGCCTAGTGTCCATTCAGACTTAAAAAGAATGAAATCTTGGTGAAAATATAAATTCTAAAAGAGGGAAGGGAATTTGAAAAGAGAGGAAAGTGCAGTCAACTAAGAAAAATACAGCTTCTAATTATCAAAGAGATATTGGTCATATTTTGATTTCATCTAGTGTCTATGCTGACTTTGTAAGCCAGACCACCTAGCATATTTAAACAAGTGGAAAAGCAGAATGTCTATGTGGTTTAGCTCATGAAGCAGAGGCAGCACATGAGCAAATGTCTTGATACCGGTATATTGCCACTTCCTCTGCCCCATGGTCTTCCGCTGGAAGTGGGAAATCTGCAGAGCCTTGCAGCAGATACAGCTAGGGAATGAATTTCCAATAAATTCCCATTGCTGTCAGGGAGATATAGGCATTTGGTTGTACAGGCAATATGCAGAACTAGGTCTTAGTTTAGGTCAGTTTAGTCAGATTAATTTGGCCTTCTTATCACATGCAAAGTGAATAATCACAACACAAGACTTTCCATTGCAAATCAGTATGAGTTTAACCATTTTAACTTCTATCAGTGAGACTGGTGAGGAGCAGGGCTTGGCCACACCTGCCAAACACGAGCTAGATTTTAAAAGAACCTGCAAAGAAGATTTAACTTCTGTGTATGAATCCATGGGACAAGACTCATCTCTGCTCTGATTTTTGCAGATTATCATTTACCTTACTGAATACTTTTGGCAAAAGAGGAAACCCGAGGCATAGCTATTCTAACTGATGGCCCCTCAGTGAATGGAAGATTACAGACTTTCCAAACAGATTTTGTAAAGCTAATAACATTTAAATGACAGAGATTAATTTACTCAATTGAATCACAACAGACAGCAAACCATATGCAAAACATTTTCTGAAGCTCACAATGTGAATGGCAGAAAGTGCAAGAGGAAAACATCAAGCCCATGCAAAATGAGCTGATGCTGCCATCTGCCACAGTTTGGACAAAATGCAAATTTGCTTTAGATCACTTTTTATCCCCTCAGTTCCCCTCTGAAGAACTTGGTAAAGCCCTGCCAGGGAAGCAGCATTGCTAAACTTTTTTTGTAGGGAAGAGAGCAAACAGTTCTGGGAATTCCTGCATCCACCTCATGGAAAGATGCCAGGAAGCATAATACAGAAATGAACCTCTCTTCCAGATTTGGAAGACAAGGTTAAAATAGAGTAGGAATCATAATTTATCTCTTATGGGTGTATTTCTCTACCTCTGCTCATCTCTAATTTATGACCCAGTAATGCCTTTATCTAAACAACAGATGACTCATAGACTTTGGCTTCTCTCTGGAGTATTGTGTTAATCATAGCAGCAGTTGTACTACAGGAAACAAGTCAGAAACAATTTACTTTGCACCTGCTTCCCTTCTTTCTTCCCCCTCCTGTGCAGCCTTCTTTTCTGGCCCGAGCCCTTAGGACAGGAGAGCAGGGCCACAGCTGCATTTCTAACCACCACAGAATCCTGCTCATGCAAATGGCAGCAAAAGAACCATGGAAGCCCTCGCAAGACTGAAGGGGGAGCTGAGGGCAGCTTCACTTTAGGAGGCAGTGAAGAGGGAAATTATAATCTAGCCCAAATTTTCTGCATAAAAGACTAGAGTTTAGGCCAAAGTCAGTCTTGTTCTAAAGCTTGGAAAGTTTAATTGGCTTTTAAACAATTCCCTGTCTCTGTGAAGATTTGTGTCTCTGCCTGACAGGGACCTCATAAAACATGCTATAGCCTGTATTTTGCATTTCACATTCTTATGATCTAGTTTTTATTCAAATTTACCTTTGATTTCCATATCTTTATTTGTACGCCAAGTTTCCTTGAGGTGGATAAAGGCATGGAAAATAAAGGCACGGAAATCTCTGTTAGTGCCTGGAATTCTGGGCCAGTTCCTGAGAGATGAAAATTATTTCACAGTGTACCAGGGCATGCTACATCCACCTTCAGCACTGTGCTGGACGAAGGACAGTTCGGCAGACCGTAAACTGCCTCTCATCTTGGTTGGGGTATTTTCAACTTGACTTCCCAACATCCACGCCATTTCTGTTTCAGGACACATTGAGGCTTCAGAGAAGCCTCGAGAAGTGCAGTGAGCGTGGCATAGCTGCAGGCAAGGATCTGCAAAGGAGCCACACCCAGAGACATCACTTGAATTGCCCCTCTGCTATGGGATGGCCCAGCCTCTACAGTACAGACTACAAAGGTCTATAGACAGAGCAGGAACAGAGAAAAAAACTGGAGGTGCCTTGAAAGTCAGTGAGAACTGATTGAATTCAAAGGAGAGCAGAACGCAAGACCTCAGCTGTAACTTGACTCCACTACTTTCCTAAGCAGAATTTCACAGAATCACAACATGGTTGAGATTGGAATAGACATTTGGAGGCCATCTTGTCCCTGGTCAAGCAAGGCCATGCAGAACTGGCTACCCAGGACCATATCCAAATGGCTTTTGAAGATCTCCGAGGAGGGAGACCACACAACCTCTCTGGGCAACCTGTGCCAGTACTCTGTCACTTACACAGCACCGAAGTGCTTCCTGACGTTCAGGAGGAACCTCTTGTGTTCTAGTCTGTGCCCATTGCCTCTTGTCCTGTCCCTGGGCACCACTGAAAAGAGTGTGGCTCTGTCCGCTTTGCACCCTCCCTTCAGGTATTTATCCACATTGATAAGATCCCCTGAGCCTCCTCTTCTCCATGCTGAACAGTCCCAGGTCCCTCAGCCTTTCCTTAGAGTAGGGGTGCTCCAGTCCCTTCACCATCGTGGTGGCCATATGTTGAACTCCTTTCAGTATGCTCAGATCTCTTCTGTACTGGAGGGCCTAGAACTGGACACAGTACTCCAGATGTGGTCGTATCAGTGCTAAGTAGAGCAGAAGCATCACCTCCCTCAACCTGCTGCCAATACTCTGCCTAATGCAGTCCAGGATATGGTTAGCTTTTGCAGCAAGGGCTCATTGCTGACTGATGTTCAACGTGGTGCCCACCAGGACCCCCAAGGTCCTTTTCTGCTTTCCACCTTGGTGACCCTCAACATATACTTGAGCCTGGAGTTGTTCCTCTCCCAGTGCAGGATTCTGCATTTCTTCGTCTTGAACCTCATGAGGCTCCTATCAGGCCATTTTTCCATCTGTCCAAGTCCCACTGGAAGGTAGCACAACCCAACGGTATATCAGCCACTCACCTCAGTTTTTGTGTCATAAAAAATATTGCTGAGGGTATACTCTGTGTCATTGTCCAGATCATTAATGAAGACATTAAGATTTGTTTGAATATTTGTGGATACAGGGGAGAGCACAAGTCCCGTTCACAATTAACATCTGTTGAGTCATAAAAGAAGTTGTTTGTTTGTTTGTTTGTTTAATATATTGCATTGCTTTGTGTATCAGAAAAAATAGCTATTATCTCTTTACAGTTATTATTTATGTGATAATAAAGGTTTAATTTAGGAAATTTTCCATAAGGACAGGTAAAAAAAAAAAAAAATACTGCTGCCTGAATATTTTGAAACTTGCCACAACTGACTCTCATGTAATACTTGAAAAAATAAAACAAAACCCTAAGCTCTGAGTGCCATCAACAAGGCTCATGCAGAGGTGTGAAACCTCTGGAAACATTGAAGTAGGCTGGAAATCATATCTTTCCAGTCCTCTTACCAAACTGAACTTACTTTCTCCACAGGAGAGACAAACTAGAAAAAAAAAACAAAACAAAACAGGTGCTTTATTAACCCTGTGCCCTCTTGAGAGAATAAGGTCCTTAAGTTTCTCCCCTGCTCCTCCAGAAACAAACAAACAAACAAAAATAAAACAAACAAAACAAAACAAAAACCACACCACTGCCTTTCAGTCAGTGGGGTTATTCAGCTGTCTTTACTTTCAAAGTCTTTGTTTTCAGTGAAGGTGTTAATAGCAATAATTTAAGCCTTGCCTCATAACTATGGCAATTGAACTGGATTTGACTCATTTAATGGATTTTAAATGTCTACACTGCAAACCTCTATGTTCAGAGTCACTATCAGGTACCCGTTATAGACAGTGGAGAAAAATATTTTCTTCTAAAACTAAAAAAAAACATATTGCTTCAATTTTGGTCACCCTGAAGTAGGTGCTTAAATTAAATTAGATATTCTAAAAATGAGTATTTCTCAGTGAGATGGGGGTGATCAGCTCTGATGTGGGTGAGTTGTAATCTGCCACTGGAAACTGCATACAATGAGGTCATCAATTAATAAAGTTAAAAGTTGTAATGATTATCTAAACTGAAGTTAAGTTCTTATTTCTATGAAATGTCATTGTTCCTACAGTACTGTGAGCATCAGCTGTTCTGGTGGCGTTTCAAATGTGCATTGTACTTTACCTGTAGGCTGGCCTCCTACAAAGTACATACAAGATGTGGCTGTATTTATCACCTGATACAAAAGAAATAACATTTTCACGCTGGAGTTTGTTCCAGACTCATAAAAAGATATGAATTTTGGAAGTATAAATATTCAAGGACTAGATTTCTGGAGAAGGATGACCTTGACAGCACAGGAGCACCTAGCACAAAGGTCTGAACCTTCCTGGCTCTGGGGCAACTTCTGAAGAAAATGAGGAAGGGACATTGTTTTCCTCCTCTCCTTGTGCATGTTCTATAAACTACAAATTATCAGCTCTGTACCAAGAAAGTGTTTGCCTAGGTCATGGAACTTAATGTAAAGAAATGTGGTAATGTGGTGTTTTTAGTTTCTGTATATAATTTAATTTTTGTAAAGTGACCTGTTGGAGGACACAGACAGACCAGACTAAAAACTATTAAATTAATTTAATAGTTAAATTTAAATAAAATTTAAAATTAAATTTAAATTTAATAATTAAAAACTCCTCTCAGGAAATGGTCAGAATGCTTTTTGTTTGTTTGTTTGTTTGTTTGTTTGTTTTTTTCCCCTTCTTCACATTTTAAAGGTAAGAGCAATAGTGATGACACTGAAAAACATATGAAATATATGTACAACCTTTTTCCAAATATATATATATATGCCAGTCTGCCTACTGCAAAATAAACAATGGTGATACCTGGACCATAACATAGAGGCAATGTGTGGTCAAAATGAACAGAAATCTAGGGCTAGGATAAGACTAGTCTTATCAGTTCGAATGGTGGTACCCTTAAATTATGAAGTGTAAGAACTGAATCATTTTCTGAGATCACCTTGGAGGTATAGAAATATCAGAATAATCTAAAATCTGAAATAAAATAAAATAATCCAGCCTTGAACCCAGATCTGGATAGTGGATTTATTTTGTCCTACCTGGCCATTTCACTGGTTGACCGTAGAAAGATCTATATGATGCCCCATATACACATTGCTTCAGCAGCTGTGATTCCAAATGTTGAACAAACACTTTCACTCTAGCTGTGTACTGAGTTCAAAACAGACTTTATTCACCTCTTTTTTTTTTTTAAAGAAGAAATAAATTAATTTTATTTTTTTTCCCTGTAACGTTTTTTGTTTGGTTCCTTGTGTTCTATATCATAAGTACCCTAGGAGAAAAGCTTTCCAAAACACCACCCACTGACATAGCTTGAATAAAAGCAGATAAAATAGAAATATATGCTATAGAGAAGAGTTCATCAAGTTTTGGTGATTGTCTTGTTTCATGAAAAGAGAGTTTGAATAGTTGATGAGGCTGAAATATGCTAAAGTTAAACTAAATAGAAATCTTTTTCATGTAGCTTGCAATTCATCTCAAAACATTTTACTAAAAGTATCTTAAGACTGAGATACTAATAGTGTCAGAAAAAGATTAATTTTATCCATTGGGAAACATTCTAAGTTAATGCTCTAAATACTAAATACATACATATTTTCTGGGAGGAGTGATTTATTTTGTGTCCTGGTGTAAGACAACCTGCAGTATGAGAGCTAGGACATGAAGGTTTGAAGATAAAAGTATATCATCAAACTGCTTATCTTATAAATTTCTCTTTATTCTCTAAATTCCTCTTAAAGGATTTCTTACATCTTCCTCATGGATCAGTTTTGGTCAGAGACAGGATTCTGGAAAGACGGATTCTGGTTCTAACTCAATTTGCCAGTTTATTTTCTTAAGAATATATAGAAATTATTGAAACTTTATGAAAGCTTAAATGAAAATATTATTGTCTTTTTCACCAACTTAAGGTTGTCTCAGCAGGAGCAATAATTTCTATTAATGTAGCACAGAAAATCTTCATATTCTCTACTGATTTCTAAAACTTTGTAAATTGCAATCTGAATACTGATAGTACTTAAACTGTGTCAAACTGTTATTTTCCTGTAATCATTTGAGAAACCTGCATGCTGGTCTTTTTCCTGTATTTATTATTTATAATGGACAGATTCTCAGCAGGCATAAATAGATATTTTGCATAAGATACAAATAGAATTAATCTGATTTACTTTATGTGAGAGATCTAGCTCAGGCTGAATAAATCTCAGTTTAACAGCATTTGTAAACCTTGTGGTTACAATGAAAAAAAAATTAGAAAAAAATGAATGATAAGAGGCTATTTTTCTATTCATTTGGTGTAACCAATGTAAACTCTCATAGTATAATAGTAGAAGAAAGGTATTAAGATACTAGCAGTGTTATTGTGCTCTTGGATATTTCTAGCAGGCTAAGCAGTAACATGGGGAAAAAAAAATAAAGCTGCATCAAGAAAAATATCATCTTTCATTTGCTATTACACACACTGTGAATAAATTGTTCATAATGTGGATTAGAAGTAGTAGTCTGTGAGAATATTCATCTCTACTCATTTCACTACGTTCTGTTCTTCTATTTACAGTATCATTTTTATACATAAAAACAAAGAAAGAAAGAAACAAACAAAAAACACTCACCACATAAGTTTTTATGTAAAAGAATGAAGTGCAACGGTTTGGAAAATAAGCAATTTCTATTTCAATATCTGGTGGCACCTGGGAATTTTCTACTTAACCAATTATCTAACTTAATCCTCCTGCAAATGAATGCATATAGAATCGTAAAAAAAATCTGTTCTACTTTCTGCATATGTAAACATCAGAACAGTTATTCTAACAGTAGGTTCTCATTTCTCAAACCTTTCTATGCTCAAGGATTTGTAAAATTTAAAATTGAATCCATTTAGTTACATAGTCATTTTCAGCTCATTCCACGTGTCTTAATTGCTTGCTTCATGTGTGTCCACAACCAGAAAACACTTTATATATGTGCTGCAGGACTATTTTCTGTGAGTAAAATAGTAAAGGCAGGGAAATCCACTGTTCTGAAATGTAATTGTAGAGCAAAATAACACCTCATTGGAAAAATATTATCAACAATTTTTATTCTATTTACCCAACAGTAGTAGTTTGACTGTCCTGGCTTCCCTCTCTGCATCTTCCTGGAGTTTCTTTTCCAGCTCTCTGGATCGCCTGGCTGACTCCTTGCTCTCGGAACTGGCGCCACTGCCCATCTTGAGGTGGTCACAATCCTCTCTTTGTGCCAACTGATTTACTTCTATGTAGACTAGTTGTTTAATTCAGGACAACAGCCTGTGCTTTGAGGAAATCTAAGAATCCTGAACACCTCTGTGTTCAGCCTTCAAATCAAATAGTTCCTTCTCACATGTCATATGATCCGGAGATGCTACAGTCAAGGATTTACATAGGGACATGAAGTGTACTGTTATGATGTCAAAGAACTAAAATGATCTATTCAAAAGCAATATCAAGGTCTAGATAGTTCTTTATCCATGGCCAGACAGTGTCCAGCCTCACACATTTTAAAGAAATATGAAGAATGTCTTGAAACAATAAAAACAGAAATAATTCAGCTAAAGGAAAAAAAAATGTGAATAAGTGCTTATGTTTTGAAGCCAAGAAAGGTTTATATGTCTTTGAAGCATTTCAATAATTTATTTTTCATCTTTCTCAGTGATTATAACCCTAAATTTCAGTATTCTTTATTTAAAACTAACCTAATTTGGATTTGTATTGAAGACTTTTTTTTTTGAATTATTAATTATCTTGCGGAATGTTTGATACATTTTCATATTATGGCAAGTTCATTTGTTTTCTTGTAATGATAATAAGTACTTCACTGCAGTTTGTAACAGCTTTGTTATACTTTTCCATGGTAATTCCTTAATAACTGCCACGGTCCTTTTCCATTTCTTTATGATTTTACTATCAGTTTCAGCTGAAAGTACCACACTTTCTTTGTGTAAGACGGGAAAGAGGTCAGATTCTCCTTACTGATGTAATTATTTTGTCTTAGTTTCTTCACAATGCAATAGCAATATAGAAATACTTTATGTAATATAGTGGGCACATTACTTGGTATGTGCTGCCAGCAGTATACTGAGAAAATATATTTTGTAATCCACACCTGGTTGCAGTGGGTAAGAGTAGAATTACCATCAGGACTAAAAGATTGAAAATGGTCGTTTGCAATACTGTTAATAATTGTAATGTTACACTTATTCACTTTGCACAGTATTTCAATTACATTAAATATAGAAACTTGTATAAAATTATAAAATTACTTATAAAATTACTGTATAAAATTATTGTTTTACAATTATTGACTAGCAATGGTCAATAATGCTCTAACTTTCCAATGTGTAGTCTTTAGAAGGTTTAGCCCAGAAACAATGTTTAAGAGAGGTATAAGCTTACAGGTCAGTTTGAATGATGTTAGATGTATTTTCCAGCCAGAAGAAAAATGAGGAAGAGGACCTGAAGCAAAGTATTTCACGCATCCCTCCTATAGAATAGAAACTTTCCCACAGCAGGACCCCAGATTTAACAAGAAGGCAACTAGCACTGGGTCACAAAGGTGGGAGAGAGAGGAATAAAGATGAGAAGCACTGTTAATGAGTTGTGCTCCATATGAGCAGGAGAGTGCTGTCTTCTGAGAAAAGACAGGCCCTTTGCTGTCCCAGTCCCATTTACTAGTGAGTGTCATCTCGTAAAAAGACCACACATTGCAGTAAAGATCTGAAGATGTGCTTGTTTGTCTTATGCTTCTCAGTCAGTGGAGCAAGAAGCCCTATTTTCAGTCTCCTTGCATTGCTTTGCCAGAAATGAATAACCAGTACTTACCAACAGCTGATTTTTTGCGTATACATCTGCAAAGGAAGAAAATGCTCTATTTTATTAAGCTTATATTCCTACTTTTTTTTACTCTTTAATATAGACCATAATAAGATCTTTATGCAGCTGTACTAACAACGTTTGTTTAAAAAATGAAAATAAACAGCTGCAGAAGTGCTCTATCTACACCAGGTGTCTGTTTACCAGAATCGTAGGCAAGTACTATGCTCTTATGGATTTCAGTGGATTTGAAAAGTAATTGTTTGAGCATTTCTGAACATTGCCAGAATTAACAAATTAACTGCTACAGTCACAAAGCGTGGAGAAGAACATCACCTCCAGATTAAGAGCCCACTTCCCTACTGAGTTGTTCAAGGCATATACTGTTATATCTCTACTCATTTTGCATTAAATTTTTACAGTATCAAACTGGAATAGTACAATGGCAAACTAGCTCCTATTCATCTGCAGTGGAAAAAAATGAATGTAAATAAATAATGGAGAAAGCTTTATATCATTTTCCCTTGGAAAGCAATGGAAAATCAAGTGTTATTCCCATAACATAAATTTTCTACCCTTTTGTTGCTGTTATGACTTTATGACTGCATACAGGAATTAACTTTATATATTAGGTGATGCAAACATGCTGCAAACAGATTGTCAATAGAAATAAAGGTAAAAACAGTTACTTCATAAACATGCATTAACAATTGTTTCATAACTGCATAAAACATGCAATAAGAATTTCTTCATAAACACGCAATAGCATGCAATTAACATCGTACCCACCTGATTTGCTTGGTTCTGCCTTCTAACTCTCAACTAAATAGTTTACTGAAAAACACAACAATCTGTTCCTATTTCTCAGGGAAATCAAAACAGATTTAGGAGAATGAAGAGGATTCTGATCTGCTTTGGATATCATCATTGTCATCATTGTTATCACTACCTATATTCTGATTGAGGAACTTTCTGCTCATGATCAAGACAGAAGCAATAGACACTGACTTACAGAGTTCAGTTGAATCTAAAATATTTTGCAATAACTTTTCTTCACCTCTTCTAGTTGCAATAACAAAAATATTGCCTCCCTGTCTCTCTTCTATTGTGTAAACCAGGTATGGTTGAAATGGAACTCACTGAAAAAGAGTAAGTCTGGAAAGCGTTCCTTTGAAATACAATCACAATTTATGAAGAATATTATGTTACTGGAGTTATTTCTAGTGATGCACTCTAGGTGGTGCTGATATATAAAGTGTACATTACAAGCATTTTGTAGCTACTATGAGAAACTATGAGACACTCTTGAAAAGAGCTTTCAGATGATCAGTTCATGGATTTGGAATTCTGGATTGTAATTCCAAATTTTGATTTTGTAACTTATATTAAAGGTGTACTGGTTTGGGATTTTTGTTTGGCATTTATATAGATTATACTGTTTAAAAACCCTTCCAATGAATTTAGGTGTTATTTTTTGTTTGTTTGTTTGTTATTTTTTGTTTTAATTTATTTTCAGTTTCTTAAAATAAACAAATAAACAACAAAACAATGAAAAAACAACCAACCTATAATCTTCCTATCTTTCTTCCAGTCAAAGAAAGAGGAATAGCTTAGGAAATTTGCAATTTCCTTTTTTTTTTTTTTTTCCCTTTTTTTTTTTTATTTCTATGTCTTTGCATTCAGAAACTGACCAGCTAAGGAACCTAAAGGTGCACAAGTCCATGGGACCTGATGAGATACATCTGCTGTCCTGAGGGACCTAGTGGGTGTTGTTGCTAAGCCACTGTCCATCATATTTGGGAAGTTGTGACAGTCTGGTGAAGTTCCCACTGACTGGAAGAGGGGAAACAGAACCCCATTTTCAAGAAGGGAAAAAAGGAAGACCAGGGAACTACAGGCCAGTCAATCTCACCTCTACGCCTAGGAAGATCATAGAGCAAACCTTCCTGGAAACTATGTTAAAACACATGAAAAATAAGGGGGCAATTGGTGACAGCCAGCATAGCTTCACTAAGGGCAGATTGTGCCTGACAAATCTGGTGGCCTTCTACAATGGGATTGCAGCATTGGTGGAGAGGCAAAGAGCAACTGATGTGATCTACCTGGACTTGTGTAAAGTATTTGACACTGTACCCCATGATATCCTTGTCTCTAAATTGGAGAGACATGGTTCTGATGGATGGACCACTCAGTGGGTAAGGAATTGCCTGCATGGTCACATTCAAAAAGTCAACGGCTCAATGTCCAGGTGATCAGTAACGAGTGGTGCTCCTCATGGGTCAGTATTAGGACTAACACTGCTTAACATCTTTGTTGGTGACATGGGCAATGGGACCAAGTGCATCCTCAGCAATTTTGCTGATGACACCAAGTTGTGTGGTGTGGTCAACATACTGGAGGGAAGGGATGCCATCCGGAGACAGGCCTGAGAGGGGGGCCTGTGCAAACCTCATGAAGTTCAACAAGGCCAAGTGCAAAGTCCTCCATCTGGGTCGGGGCAATCCCAAACACAAACACAGGCTGGGCAGAAAATGGATTGAGAGCAGCCCTGATGAGAAGGACCTGAGGGTGTTCGTTGATGAAAAGCTCAGCATGAGCCAGCAATGTGCACTTGCAGCCCAGAAAGCCAGCCATATCCTGGGCTGCATCAAAAGCAGCATGGCCAGAAGGGCAAGGCAGGTGATTTTCCCCCTCTGCTCTGGTCTTGTGAGACCCCACCTGGAGTACTGTGTTCAGCTCTGCCCCTCTGCCACCCCCCCCCCCACCCCCCCCCCCCCAGCATTAGAAGGACATGTATGTATTAGAAGAATACAGAGGAGGGCCATGAAGATGATCAGAGGGCTGGAGCACCTCTCCTATGAAGACGGGCTGAGGGAGTTGGGGTTGTTCAACATGAAGAAGAGAAGGCTCCACAGAGACCTTATAGTACCTAAGAAGGGCCTACAGAAAAGCTGGGGAGGGACTCTTTTTCAGGAATGTAGTGGTAGGACAAGGGTGAATGGCTTTAAACTGAAAGAGGGGGGATTTAGATTACATGTAAGGAAGAAATTCTTTACTCTGAGAATTCTGTTGATTCATTGGAACAGGTTGCCCAGAGAAGCCCCATCCCTGGAAGTCTTCATGGGGCTTTGAGCAACCTCATCTGGTGGGACGTGCCCTTCCAACCCAAACCATTCTATGATTCTATGATTTTAAGTATGTTCTTATTTTTGACATTTCACTGTAACTAATGTTTTCCCTTTCACCTGATAACATTTGGAGGAGTGACATGGATGGAAAAAGAGGAAGTTTTATTAAGAATAGAATTCTCTAAATATAGAAACTTCCAATACATTTCCTCCAGTATACTCTTAAATAAAGGAAGCCTGAAAAATCTTCAATACAATGCCTGTTACAATCACAGGAAGCCTTTCAGCTCTTTCAGTTGTTCTATTACTCTATTGCACATTGACCATTTCGGTAGGGAAGAAAGTTTCCCTTACACCCAAAATGCTGGCAAGTCAATCTGGACTTTCATAACTACTCTTGTGCTGTACTTCATGAGAAACCCTGCTGAATGATAGATATTACAGATATAACAGAGGAAGTACAGAGTCTCTTTATATGCTCCCAGTCAGCACTGCTATTAGTTTAGACCCATGGCAAGCTGCATTAACGTGACACAAAGCTAGATGTTTTGAAAACTGTTTTGAAATCTGTTAAGAATCAAAGTTCATTACCTTTGGCACTTGGCCATGGTCATGTAGCTTAAGTGTTTATGGATCTGAGGTACTTTCTCCACGTAGGACTGTGTTTCACTATGTGATGTTTACAGTTTGGATTGTCGTCTTCACTGTGCAGCATAGACACACCCATATTGCTTGACTGCAACCAGACATCCCAGGGTATCTTTTCATCTCTCAGACTTGCAAGAACAGGAATGTAAGATAGATCTGGAAGCAGTTAGTACTGTTAACTTCAAAACTGCCAATCCAGCCTAGCAGTAACAGGTAATGGGGGAGAACCTTTGGATAGTAGATTGGCTATGAAAGTCTTCTCAAGCTATCTCCCCTTGCCACTCCAATACCCTTCCAAGATATTGTGACTTAGTCATAAAAGTGAAACTGTTGAAGTTCAAGTGTGATGTGAAGCCCACATAAAACATCCAAATAAGTATCTATGTCCTCTTAGGAATCATCTTCATATATCTCAAGACAAGTAGAAAATATATCAATTTCAAAACCAACTGTAGTATTGCAATGAAATATCTGACATAGAACAAGAAAATGTATCATTTAACTGGTGGCACCTGTCAGCTTCATAATCCTGTGTTTATGGAAATAACATTAGGAGACAGGATTACTTTTGTTATTCATCATTCTGTCTCCATGATAGAAGCAGACCTTTCAGAGTCTCTGGCATCATGTTTTCTGATTTTCCCTAAAGCACTGTTGCCATTGATCCTGCCAGTGCACATACATGATGTATTTAATTGAGTTGACTCAAGTGTAGTCAGAGCTCGGACTTCCTCAGTTTTCGACTGAGGAATCCAGAAATGCTTCTTTGGGCACACTGCTGCTATTACACACCCGTACTCAATTTGCTGTCCAGCATCCAGGTCTTTTTTGCAAAGCCACTTTCAGCTTGGATTGCTGCATCGGGTTATTCTGGTCCAGATACAGGAATTGTCATTTTCCCTTGAACTTTGTGAGGTTCACACTGGTCCATTCCTCTAGCTCATTGAAGTCTGTCCAAAAGGCAGCCTTGCCCCGTAACATACCAATCACTAATAAACACTGTTCAGTTAATGTTAAGTAAGTTAACCCAGAGCAGTACGCAGGCACACTTGCAATTCAGTGTTTGGACAACAGAACTACTTCCTACTGGAAAAAGTTAACAAGTTGATCGAGTGTTTTCAAGCATATTTTTCAGAAATTAAAATATCTCTAACACAACTGTTTTAGTAGAATCGCATGTGTAACAGGACGTAACTGAACATAGTGTTCTAGATACTGTCCTGGATGTTTTCATGATGAGCTGTCATCTGTATTTTCCATGCTATTCAAAACAGCTGTAGTAAAGCAAGGTTAATTAATATCCTGATAACTGGTAAGAAATCATGGATCTGATTAATCTCACTTGAGACCATTATATATCTATTTCTCGAAGCTTCTTTGTGTTTGTTTATTTTTTATACTACCTCCACATTTTTTAAAAGTCAAGAATATTTTGCAGATTTAATATCCATGTTTACAGTAGATACTTGGGAAAAGATATGATTAACAGATCTTCAGCTCTGTGGATTCTGGAACTGGAAAAAAAAAAAAGAAAAAATGTAAGTTTTTCATGATTAATAAAATATTGTTTCTGTGAAAAACATTTAAATGCAAAGAATACATTAATAGATTAAGTTCCCAGTTGAAAATTTTGCATTTTTTTTCCCTTCAAAATATATTAAAAAAATACAGAACTTGGGTGCTTTTCTTTTTATTTGTTCTTGTCCTTCCTAATTTTCTGTTTCCTTTTCTTCTGCACTGAAATATATGTAAGACATAAATAAGTGAATGAAGTCTAACATTTATTCGTTTTTTCTTGTTATCACCTCTCTCTAGGAAGCATTATCACATAGAAGGAAAAAAAGAAAAAACTCATCCCTTAGTTCTATAACAGGATTACAGAAATGAACTGTATCACTTACAAAGCCATTTTGTTACATAAAGAAAGAAAAAGTAATGATATAGACATTCATTTTTATTGATTACAGAGGAGAAAATGAAAAGGAAGTAGAAGAGAGAAAGAAAGAATATTAAAAATGTTAAAAAAATGAAAAAAAAAGTTGTTACATTTTTAATGCTGTCAGATTTTTTTTTTTTAATATATTGACATATTCAATAATTCTTTTACTTTTTTTCTGAAAATCTCAGGCTCACTGTGAGATACATGAAGCGTATTGAAGCTAGTTCAGTTTCTCTAAACTGAAAACTGAACTTCAGTACACTCATTATCCTCAGTTCTATATTTGCCACACATACTGATGCAATGGAATACGTAACGTGTGTGTAGAGATTATTGGGAGCTGGGTGGGGGCTAGCTGGCTGAGTACCAGTCCAGATAAGGCTCACATAATTTTGATGTGTTTACAAATACTTTAGCTGAACATAGGCTGTGTTCTTTCTGAACCTATGTCAATTTTGTGACAGCAGACGTGTGGCTAAGCTATTATGTTCAAGTAAAGAACCAGTCATTCCAAAAATTTTAAACTTGCTACATAATTTTGCCTTACTAGTAAAAAAGAAGCATCTAGTGCAAAGTCATTAAAGAACCCCAAACTCTTCAGTTTCTCCTGAACAAATACTCTGACTACAGACAACACTTATGGAATGGATTTCTCTGATGTATTTGACAGAGCTATGAACTGCACTGAGCACTAGTGTTTTTCCCTGATTTCTTACACGAGGACAGCAAATATCTCAGGGTCTGACCCTTCTCCAAATATTAGTAGATGATCTCTCTGTTATGGTACATTTGTATTTTCTCCTGTCTTGTTGATTTACCTGAGAAAATCAAAAGGACAGTCAGAAAGTAATGCACTGTAATGAATCTGTTATTTTAGGTCTTTGAACTGATTCATATGTATTTCCCACTGGAGTGTCTGGCACTCTCCAGCCGGCTTCTTCAAGAGGTGCATCTCTTATTTCAGAAAAATGTTAGGGAATCTTAGCAAAAAAAGTGGGTGATGCCTGCAATTTCTGCAAAAAGGATTTCATTTCTAGTACAGGATGAACGGTCAACATAGTACATTAAAAAAATCTTAAAACAATGGGGAAATATTTTGCCAACATCTCACTCTGAACATTTCTAATTCCCAGAAGAGCCATATATTAAGATCTGCCAAGTCCCACAGTGCCTTGCACAGTCAGAAGTGAAGAAAGAGCAAACACGATTCTAATTTAACTCCTTGAGTAACAAATATTTTAACCTTTCCTTTTGGAGTCAAACTGGCATGAAGGGGAAAATATTGAAAAGATAAAAAAACACTTTTTTTTTTTTTTCCTGACATCATGGTATTCCTCCTTTTTTGTTGTTGTTGGTGGTGTTTTTATTGTTGTTGTTGTTCATGTGTGACTGCAGTCCCTTTGGCAAGCATGGGACTCCACATAGAACATGAGCAGATCTGTACTGTAACATAGCTGAGTAGTCATTGGCAATGTTTAGCTTCTGAATACTGAAGACGGTGTAAGTAGATAGTTTCAGAGCTTGGAAAAACTTTGCAGACTGGAAAATAAATATATAAATAAATAAATAAATAAATAAATAAAAGCAGTTACAGGCTGCTAACTGAATCAAACCTTGCTGCTTGAAGTGTCTCCACACAATTTCTTTTCTGTAAGAACTGTTGTCATATTGTCATAATCCCTATGGGAAAGACTATAGAAGAGGTTGTTCTGCTGCTGAGGTAATGCATCGCATCTGAAGAGAGATGGTTTATTCTACATGGACTCTTATACTGTATTCTCATGGAAGTTGACTTCTGTGTCTTACTAGTTCTCTCATTCTGACTCCAGATCGCTATATTAAATAAATGAGATTTTTATGTTGGTAGGTTTTTAGAGAGGATGGTGGC
Source organism: Anser brachyrhynchus (assembly GCF_964034855.1). NCBI lineage: Eukaryota > Metazoa > Chordata > Aves > Anseriformes > Anatidae > Anser > Anser brachyrhynchus. The sequence continues at coordinate 11,601,720 of NC_137694.1, read as the reverse complement.
ATAAGGGAACCATTTTTAAAGGTACATTTCACTGTAACTCTGTGTTAGACCTGATGAATTCAAAGAACAGAACATGGCAACAAAATATGGTAAGGCGAGAGAGAGAGAGTGATTTCCTGGGAAAGTCAGTCTACAATATTCATATTATTCTGTGAAAGCCTGTCTCCTGCTTGGTATAACTTCTGTAAGAAAAATTACGTCTCCAGGGCAGAAAAGCTGTTTCTAATTATCTTTGTGGCTTGCAATCATTTTAGCCTCTGATTGAGCCCTATACATTCTCATTTACTTCTGTGGTCAGATCAGTTTAACTTTCAAACATCTTCAACTAAGATGTCTAAAGTAATTTCAGTTTTGATGGTATCCTGAAATAATGTGCAATAGCATCGTGATGTACCTCATGTTGACACATGTAGCACGTAGAGGAAGTACTAGGATTTTTCACTCTGGGGATTGTAAGAATTATGTTTTATGTATTCTTCTATGCTGCTTGTAAAGTAGCATTATAATTAATGCAGCTTGAGGTGACATTTCCCCTAGAAAAATGTGTATTGTCCTGGGAAGAATTCAAGGGAAAATGGAAATTATCTCATTTTTCTCAGCTCCCACTCCCCTTAAAGAGGAACTTAAGAGCTGAGCATTTCTTCCTGAGCTGGGCCTCCACCCCTGAAATGTTCTGTACTTAGAGAGGGAAGGAAAAACAAAAACAAAATATTTTTACTACTCTCCTGAATGGCAGGAGTACAGCTCAACCTCCCTGGATATTTGGGAAAGAAGATCCTAAGCACATATGTTAAGAACTCTACTCACACACAATAAGTTGATGGGAAAAAAATATAAACCTCTGAATCCTCAGGTCTCGTAAGAAATGAAGTCAGAACTTAGTTGCAAAGGAAATGGAAGAGCCTACAAGACTAGCCAGACATTTTATGAATGTCAATAATGTCTAAGTGTTGTTCTATAACAGATCACAGCTGGGAGTGGGTCTCCATCCTCGATGGCATCCAACTTCAAATGCTGAAAAGGAAGTGCAAAAATCATTTGGTAATTATAAAATAACTTGTTAAGATGGGGAACACCTATTTACTTTCAGGCAGCACATTAATTTATGCTTTCAAGAGTGACGGTTTTGTTATTCAAAACCACATGTTCATTTCCAAAATTAAATATCCTTCCACTTTTATTCTGAAAGCTGTAACTTTAAGTAGAATTGCTTCCTACTCTTCAGGGGACTTGTTCTCTTGGCATCTCCAAATGTTTTGTGCAAAAGTCTCTATTCCCAGCATTTACCTTGTCTCAAGTTTGACTGTCTGAGTCTGTCCGTAACTGAACTGCAGAACAGAATCTGCAGGGTCTCTTCTTCCAGAAGTCATTGTAACACCCATACCTTATCTTAAAGTTAGTGTTGTGCAGCTGGCAAACTGTATTACTGATATTTCACACAACTTTTTCAGGCTACTTATTTATCTGCATGCCCTTGCTGCTGTAGAGTCACCCTGACAGAAAGTCATCTCTGGGTTGAAGTGTTGGCTGGATGCCTTGTGCTGCCCTTTGTGATTCTAGCTTCATGGAAGTGTGTGTGTGTGTGTGTGTGTGTGTGGAGTCACAGTCCTGCTGTCTGAGCAGTCACACCTCATGCTTCAGTGTAGTGCTCTGCTTGGGTCTTAGATATCTTAGATTTCATTTGTGCCTGCTCAGTTTTTAAGTCCCTCTGACCTGCAGACACTGCAGGGCTGGATTCCAACATTTGTGATCAGACTCCTCATACATATTCAGCCCCATATTCTGTTCAGATTTATACTTTGTAATTAAACTACTCACCACATATGTAGATTAGCAATGCCACTAGCCTTTCCAGATGACCAGCTCTGCTGGGTTATTTTGTGACACGTGACAGAAAGAAAGAAGTCTTCCTATTCAGTATTTGCCCCCTATGCTCAGTTATGTGTTTAATTTATAGGCAGCGGCTATATTAGTATATTCAGGAATGCCTGGCAATTATCCTGGAATGGAATTGTTAGAACCATCCTGGTGAAGAATGTAGAGTGTTCGTGACTTTCCCTGGGCAATTCTTGGACTTGGCTTGACAATGAAAATTGGCATGACTAAAGAAAGATTATTCACAACCTGTCTGTTTTGAAGCCTTTGACTGTTTATTAACACAGACTTGAGATGGTCTGTGATATTTATTCTCAGTTACTGTAGGTGTAAGGATATGTTCTGAAGCTGATGATGTAATGGACAAGATGTGTCCAAGCTAGCTCATGGTCAGCCTTTCCTGATTTTGGCTCTCAAAGTCTTATTCTGCATTACACCTTCCTGTGCTTCCTAAATTAGAGTGTGAGAACAGGCTGAGATGGTTTCTATGCCCACAATATGCACAAATCTGTAACACCAGCGACAGAAGTTTTGCTTTCAGTGGGAAGAACCACTTAGATAACAGGTGCGATTCAGACTTTGGAGGAAGTCTTTCCAGTACAAGTTATGTGATACTAACATAATATTATTGTATTGCCTAGCTCATTTATTTCATGATGTTGGCTGCCAGGATATTTTAGCTTCCTGGATTTTTTAACCTTTGATATAGTCAAAATCCCTAGAATTAGTACTTTTAGCATAGCAATAAATTCAGAAAACAAAAGGGCAGGAGATACATTATTTGACTTCCGGCTTCATTAACATCTTCAACCATTAGAGCAAATCAGTCAATAAAAGGCAGACAAGATCTTTCAAGAATGCATTTCTCTTTAGATGACTGCAGAATCCTATTTATTTTACATCACAGTCTGCACTGGTCCACGTATGTATGGAAGCCAGTGTCTATGTCCCATAGGAGCAGAAACACTGTTCAGCAATGTGGTCCTTTCTGTGCTGTCTGTGGAACGTACAGACGCTTTCCACCTCTGCAGCTGCCATAAGCACTATAAAGCAAAAAACAGAGTAATCTATTTTCCTAGTTTGCCCACCAGTTTCATTTCATAATATACCATAACATGTGGGGAATGCTAGAGGTTAACTTCTGGAAAGGTAAGATCTGCCTTCAGATGTGAACAAGTGATGATATGCTTGCAGGTCTCTCTTTGTTCCCAGCTACTCTGTCAAAATTATTATTTTTCGTCTGATCATTGTATCAGTATCTATTTTTAATAGATACTTATATATTTAATTTGCTGATCAGCATCTTGCTCAGCATCTTCCTGGAACATATAATCCTATCACACATTTCAGGAAGGGCAATGTTCCAGGAAGGGAATGTTCCTGGAATGTTCCAGGAAGGGCAATCCTGGAAATGTCTTACCCCTTCCAAGACCCGAGGCTGAAGAGAGTTTTTAGAAAAAGAACAAAAACAACAAAAGAAATCAGATGGTGCATCACTGTGAACAGAGACCTACAGTACAACAGTATGGCAGTTCTTTCATTTTCCTCTTTTTTTTTTCTTTTTTGTTATATTAGAGGAATCACAGTGGCCAAAGGTAAAGATGCAATTAGTTGTGTGAGAACTTTAAAAGTAGGAGGAAGAGTTAAAACTTTTAAAAAATTCCCAAGAGGCATACCCAAAGACAGAAAAGGATATTTCTCCGACATGTGTGTACTTTGGGAAATGCTCATCGCATTCTCCAGAGACATTTCTAATTATGCGACACTATGCAAAAAAAGAACTGAAAAATCCTCTTTATTACCATCTGATACCATGAGATGCTATTTTGATCATCACATTTGTACAACTTTGTATCTATGAAAACAAAATATCGTTTTCATATTATATTACGTTGTTTTAAAAGGGCACATTTATGTAGAGGTATTCAACAATATTTTATTGTTCACTTCAATGTTGTGTATTCTTCATTGATAATTCATCAGAATCATGAATGCTAAGTAAAGCTACATGCTTTTACTGCTATTAAAATGTTGAAATGTATTTGTTGATATTAGTTGCATCTGTCCTCAGATGCCTACAGTGTACAAGTCTAAATTTCAATGAATCACCTTCTATCCTTTTTACAGCCAATGAAAATAATAGGCACTTCCAGATTTTAGTTTTCTCTCACACATACAGCAAATAGCATAGAGGCCTCATCTTCTGCTGCTAAAATCATCACCAAGAATGCTAAAATCTTTTTTTTTATTTCTTCAGTACTTTCAGAACTTTAGTTCTTCAGTACTTTCACTGTCATTCTCACAAAGGCTCTTCTGAACATGGTTCTCAACAGAAGCACGTATTTTGCATCAGAAGCAAAATATTTATTATTATTATTTATTAGTATTATTAATTATTATCATTTATTATTATTGTTATTATTATTGTTATTATTATTGTTATTATTATTATTATACACTGCTCCAAATTCAGCAGTTCTCCAGGGAAAATACAGATAGTGTCCCTCTCTCATGCAAGTGTCTGGTGAAGGATTTCTTTACTACATAAGCTGAGGATGAACTGATTTTCTCAAAGTCATTGGACAAATGGTAATGTCATCAATGTCCAGAGAGACTCCAAGAGTTCCAAAGTTCATTTTTTCATTTAAGAAAACACTGTGTAAGATCTTTATATTAGGAGACTTTCCAGTCTCCAATGCATGAATACTTTTCACTTATTACTAGAGATTTGTTGCAGTGATTAGTGGAAATCATTCTGCAGACATCCTGATAAATTCCAAGGTCTGCTGGACCTGCTGGGAAAAAAGTACACATGAATCTCATGAATGAATCAAAAAATTTTGGAAAAGAGACAAAAATCTGGAAAATGGCCAAAGCTATTGCCAATTTCCAATAAATTGGAATGGGAGCAATGAGATGAAAAAGATTTATTGATAGAAACACATTTCATTAAAAAAGTCTAGTCCTTGATATATAACCATAAAATGAGGAAATAGTAATCAAGAGCAATGGGAGACAGGGACTGTCCCTGTGGGGACAGTCACATGCATCTTTGTGCTGAAAAAAGCTCTTTTGCATGTGTCTTTTTCTACTCTGCATTCAAGATAACACATTTATTTTCACTATAGTAGATTAATTGTGTAGTCTTTCAGGACATCCATCCAGGTCTCACTTTTGAAAGAACATTTCTATGTCAGAGTTTATTTCTAATTAATAACTAAGACTGAAATCTGTCTCTGAAATAATTCTACCTGCTTCATTGGCCTGTGGGTTGAACATTTAAATATTAGTTCAGAAGCCATGGTTTTAAAAATGAAAACAAGTAAACAACAACAAAACAAGCAGTCAAAACAACAGAAGCAAAGGAGAACTGTTTTCTCCAGCAGCAAAAGGACTACAAATAAACTTTATATGCAAACAAAACTGGCTACTGTGTGTCTGACTACACAGGCACAGTCTATTATAGAAAAACATCTGTTTTACTATGGGCCAAGCTCTGTATTTTTTCAGTTCATGTGGTTATGCATGGAAATTACATGGAAAAATGAATAGAGACAAATCTCTGGAGGCGAGAAAATTGTATATACTCAGTTCTCCCTATATACTAAAAGAAGGATGAAAGTGGACATACAGGCATCTAAATATGTTGCCGTTCTTAGAACAGATTTGTCATAACCGACATACCTGAAAGGAACTGTAATATCCAAGTCAACACAGTAAAGGGGAGTTCTTCACAGAGATAACATTATACTGCTTAAATACAAGAGGGGCTTTTATATGAGACTACTTAGAGAAGCCTGTTACAGCCAGGTGTAGAAGCTCTTAATGGAGTCAGAAGTGGAGAAATTGCCTTCTTTCTTGCTGTTACACATTTTCTGATGGAAAATGTAAAGGATATTCTAGTCAAAAAAGGTTATATACATTCACCGCACCACTTTATAAGTAAAAAACAAGTGAATATAACAGGCAAGACAGTTCCACTAGGACCCAGTTTTTACAAGAAATGTATCTGATATTGTGACATTATTCTAATGTATGATAAGGTAGATGTGCTTTTCCATTATTAATAAAAAAAAAAAAAAGTTTTTTTTTAAAGTTTAGAAAATCAACTAACAAACAAATGAGATGTGAAAGTCCCAAAACATGCATTATGAGGATGCTCGTGTCAGGAAATAAAAGGCAATCATAATTTATAATGAAGGTTTCCATTAGGTCTTCTGAAAAAAACTAACTATAATGGTAATTAAGCCCCAGGACAAGCTATAAATGAAAGTTATGGAAACCCCAATAAGCTGGATGAATTTCTACCAGGTACTCTGGTAGCATACTAAATCCAGACACATTTAATGCAGAGAGGCAGAATAGAATCCTTTTGATATCCCATGTAATGCTACATTACCTGTAAGAATAAGGTACCTAAAGACAAATCTGAAGATTTTCTATTTGAACAACATGATTTCTCTACTCATTCACTTGGATCCTGCTGTGCCATTAAACATATTTATGTTGCTCAATGACCTCTTGTTCTTCAGATAGTTTTTTAGCTACTTGCAAAGCTCTTCACTTTCCCTTTCCTTCCTGAAAGTTACAATGAAATGTTGTACCATATGCCTTGAAGGATGTATGCCAGATCAAAATATAGTCATCTACTTTGAAGAAAATGAAAAGGGTTTCAAAAACCTTTTTTAGGTTGAGGATTTTTCCTACATCCTCCAATCATGTGGTAATGAATCCCTTTCAGGAGGACTGCAAGGCTCAAAGAAGAGTCTAGACTGAACAAAGAAAGTATGAAAGAAAATTGTGCATGCAATTAATCCAGAAACAAAATAAAACAAAAAAAAAAACATAAAAACAAACAAACAAACAAACAAACAAAAAAACAACCAGAAGAGTGCCTAGTCACTTTAATATACAGTTGTTGATCTAAACCAGATTCAAAATGTAGACTCTGGTCACCTGAATTAGCTACCTTAGTGTTTGCCTGGCCCAGAGAGGGGAGTCTGAGCACTGAAGGTGGCACGCCAAGGTTTCTGGTACAGTAAGAGGTTGTCACCTCTGTTAGAGATGCTGAGCTCTCCAAAGAGATGCTGAACAGAAACATGAGTGTGAAATTTTGCTTAGACTCCTCTACTGGGAGCACAAAACAGGAGGAGATCATAAAGTAAAATGCCTCTGTAAACTACTGTACTCAGTAGTAAATAAGCCCTGAGGAAAATATTTGTTTATTTATTTATTTACTTATTTAATATATATTTATACATTTATCTTTATCCAGCAGTAACCAATTCATAAAAACAGCAGAAGAAGGGCTTCCCCCCATATTTTTGGAATGCAAACTCAAATTTCCAGGGATAACTTGTGATGAGATTCAGAAGAGAACTTTAGTGTCCACTCTGATAAAGATAATTTGAAGGACTTTATGGCATAAATAATATCACAAAGGCACAAATATCTTTGGAATCTTGCTGTGCTCAGGGTTACATCATGCTGGAGAGCAAATATTCAGATTCTCTTTATTCAGCTCAGGCTTCTTAATTGCTCCTCAGGTTTATTAATGGCACAAAAGTAGGTGATCTGAATCTTATCCTGTGTGTTTTTCAAAATAGGAACAAATGAACTTGTGTAAGCCTTATTACCTACAAATGGAATTTTACTTAAAAAAATCCTAGGATATTTTGCTTTTTAAGGATGTCTATAAGATTTCAAAACAGCTATTAAGGTAAGGAAAATGTTTAGCTAGTTTCTGTCCATTTTCTTCTTTTGTTGAGCCTTTTATAAAAAAATTAGAGCATTGCCTAGATGGTGATATGGAACACAGGTGGTGGTAGGAAACCTCCTTCTGTCGTATAGCGATGTAGTCATTTTATAGTTCCTCATCTTCTCTCCCTCTCTTCTTCATTGTTTTATCAATGTACGACAATTTCTACAAGCCTAGAAACTGAGTTATGTGAGAATGGATCTGTTCAAACTGGAAATCATGGAAATCTTATGTTTTCTGTTATGGAGAGAGTCAGGAAAGTTAATCGTAGTGCAACACTGGCTTTGTCACTTATGGTCTGTTTCTTATGGTATTTTTGCTCAGCTGTAAACAGCAAAATACCCAATACTCACCTGATGCCTTTAAGTGCTATGGTAACATCAGGTATATAATCCTCATTAGTGATGAATAATGGGGTCCCTAACAGTTCACAGAAAATAGAATCTGGATCTTTATGTTGATGATATCTAATTGATTAGAAAGCTATTTATATGCATAATTAAATTATATGCTCTGCTTAAAAAAAAAAGAAAAAGCTAGCAAAAATTCTGTTGACACAGTTTATGAATGATATTGCTGTATGTGTATTCTACCCAGTCTCCTGTGCTGGTTTCATGAACCAGAATATTTTGTTGTTCTTGTTTCTTCACAAGTCTATAGATGTAGTATAAATGCACATGCAATCTTGTTGTTTTATATATTGCCTCCTTTCCAACATCTTTTCCTCTTAATTCATACCATTACACCCAGGAAATGAACAGATCCAAGGCTTAGCCAGGACTGGACAAAGGTTTCCTGGAGTGCAGATGCTAGACTTAAAATGAGGGGCATGTTGCTTCTGAGCATCCAGGTGACACTGAGTGTTGCAACTACCTTGCATGTAGTTCTCTTGGAACCTCTGATGTGGCCAAACAGCAGGGAAAAAGGGAAGATGGAGAATGAATCAGGTTGGTCTCTCTGGACTGTGACTCCCTCAACAGCACTGCTTAAGTGGGATTCCTTTATTATGAAGGGTCAACTGGAAGTATAGCAGAGTTTTGGCCTTCAGTACCCTCCTGTGGCTGACAGAGAGTGCTAACATCCTCTTATTTATCTGTTACCCAAACTGCAGCAGTCCTACCTCAAATCTGTTTGGACCATTAGTGGTGCCCATTTAAATGATTTTAATATTGATGTAAGCAGCAAAAACATAACAGATGGAGAATTCTGAATCTTATTCAAACTTAGTCTTGTCCTATGGGTTTTATGTTTGCTTGTGCCCAGCTAGCACAAATTAAAAATATGAGTAAAATAATTATGCGCTGGTCATCTAGAACATCTAGTTTCTATCCCAGCAGAAACATAGCGTTCTTTGAACCTTACTTTTCTGCTGGATTATGCTGTTGAGAGGTTCATTGGAGTTAGGCTAAGTGCACAATAGACATTGAAAAAGAGGGTGTCGTGGCATATGCCAGCTTTTTCTGTGTATCATTTATCTTCACGTACTCAGAATGACAATCAAGCCCAATATTTTGGTGTGTTTTGTTAGATAGTCAAAATAATATATGCTATTTAGGATTAGATGTCATTGATTCTGACATATTTTTTTTTGCCTGCACAAAGGATTGGATAAATAGGTACCTTTTGTTATCTCGCTTCTTCATAAGTGTATAGATGTAGTAGAAATGCATTTCACCTTTGTTATTTTGCGTATTACCTCTTTTCCTCAGCTCCTCTCTTAAGAAACACAATATAATAGTGTTCTCGGCATAAAGTGATTTAGCCCTGGTGCTTGTTCACTCCTTGGGAATGCCAGAATATAATTGTGTTCTGGAAACTGAGGAACTGAGGTAAATGCATGAGCCTTCAGCTAGAAGGAGGTTGCTCTGCAGCATGTATTCCACTAGAGAGCTCCAATGCAACAGCAGAATTTGGAATGCTATTGTCATCTTGGTTTTGGTCTCCCCACATCCTCCTTGGTGGCTTACTCAGATGAACCTAGCATGGGGCCCCTCCCTGTCAGGGAAAATGATGAGGACAATGGCTATATATTACTAAAATTTTGGGAGGATACATTGTGCAGGTCCTCCTAAGACATCCCAGAGCTTATGTTCTAATAATATAAAGAGTATGTATGACTACGCCTGTACTTCAAGCCCTACAAACCCTTTTTCTTTCCCTATTTTGCATCTGAGGCTTTTGCTGAGTATTCCAACGTCTGCCATTCCTTGGTCATTTTTGACTTGATGGATCACTGTTTACCCAGCGCCACTCTTCTTATACTCCTTGAATGCTGATGGCAGTTTCAGCTGCTGAAGGTTAAAAACATGGATGTCTCACATCAAAAACAAAAAGGATTTTTTTTTGTTAAAAATTAAAAGGAAAAATTAAGTATACCATTGATCTGAAATAAAAAATAGTGTTAAACTGAAAATACATACTTCATAGTAAGAAAGAGAGAGATGGGGAAGCAATTTCATTATACAATCTGAGAAGGAGCTTTTGAAGTCCCTAAGTCTAGTTGTTTCACTTGTTTGAAACAGTGGTGAAAACAGTTAGACACACAAGAATATCTATATTAAATACATTCACAAATAAAGTTTACTGTTATGGTGAATTTTAGAAGTGGTGTTGAAAGGAACATAAGAGCTCTAGTAGAAACATGAAATTAAATGAAAAGTCTGAAGTTACCCTTAGACAGATAAGGATAGGGAAGATTTTAGAGAAATGCAGATTGTACTATATCCCCACATTAAGCTATACTGCATCTTCCCTTTTACACATTAGGTATAATAACGTGTCATAGGAAGAGCTCTGACATTAAATCTCAAATCACAGGATTCATCTTTGTTTGTTCTGGACACACAAATATGTTACTTAAGGTTGTCTTACAGTGACCTCCTGGAACCTAGACTTACCTGGTACAGCAATTCCCCACCTTGAATATATGCAACAGAGACAGCTCAGGCTTTGGAGGAAATAATCAATTTGGTACTCTGAGAAGTGGACCTGGGGGGTGGGGGAGGTTGGTTGGAGCTGAGCAACTCCCACTACCAGGAGGGAAGAGGAAGCTGCCGGGAAAATGTTTGGAGCTGAGTTTGCTTTTTCTGCTGCCTCCTAGGAGACGGAAAGAATAGTGCCTGGGAGGAACTTCTCTTCCTCTTCTCCCCAGCACTACTTGCCAGCCCACTCACCACAGAAAGATAAACCACCTTTACCATCTTTACAAGGCTCCTGTGTCATAAGTAAGAGCTGTGGAGGAGGATTTATTTGTTTATTTTTTTCCTATACCTGCTTTCCAGTGTAACTGCCTACATTGCCCAAGACTAAATCAATCATCTATAGGAGCAAATTAATATTACTCTACATCTTGACTGTATTTGCTAAATCTTCAAGTTAGAGAGAAGAACAAGGCAATCTAGTTTCTCAGAACTGCATTGACAGAAATGTCTGTGGGCAGCTACTCAAGCTACCATTTATTTATCTCAAGTACAATCAATTTCTGGCAAGGCACAGCTCTGTGTGAGCTAACTTACCTTGCTCTAAATTGATAACATGTTTATTGGTATTAGTCCAATCTGATGAGAGTTTCCTTTTGGGAAACTCATCAGGTGTTTCTTTAAAAACTGCAAACCATTGTGTTGCTTCAGTTGGTACATTAAGTACTGTGGAGTGCTTGTCTAGAACCTATTCCTGCTACATGTTTTTCAGTGACTGTCTCCAAAAATGTAAAGCCGTCTCTCATTCCATTTTGGCTGTGTGAATGTTTTTCACCTTCTGGCTTTCAGGTTCAAACTCTGAGTTGAGATTTACATATATTATGAGAAAGAGGTGTAAGGGTTCACAGAGATAAAGTGTCCCTGCTGATGAGCAAACTCCAGTAAACAGGAACACACCTCTGACTGGGTAGTTGGTACCCAGAAATAAATGGTCAGAAGATTCATATTCCATTCCAGTACAATGACCATCTTCTTTATACTTCATTTACCTTAGAGTTATCTGGGGACTGATTCAGTCTTTTTCTTTCTTTTTTCTTTTCTTTTCTTTTCTTTTCTTTTCTTTTCTTTTCTTTTCTTTTCTTTTCTTTTCTTTTCTTTTCTTTTCTTTTCTTTTCTTTTCTTTTCTTTTCTTTTCTTTTCTTTTCTTTTCTTTTCTTTTCTTTTCTTTTCTTTTCTTTTCTTTTCTTTTCTTTTCTTTTCTTTTCTTTTCTTTTCTTTTCTTTTCTTTTCTTTTCTTTTCTTTTCTTTTCTTTTCTTTTCTCTTCTTTTCTCTTCTCTTCTTTTCTCTTCTCTTCTCTTCTCTTCTCTTCTCTTCTCTTCTCTTCTCTTCTCTTCTCTTCTCTTCTCTTCTCTTCTCTTCTCTTCTCTTCTCTTTTCTTTTCTTTTCTTTTCTTTTCTTTTCTTTTCTTTTCTTTTCTTTTCTTTTCTTTTCTTTTCTTTTTTTCTTTTCTTTTTTCTCTTCTCTTCTCTTCTCTTCTCTTCTCTTCTCTTCTCTTCTCTTCTCTTCTCTTCTCTTCTCTTCTCTTCTCTTCTCTTCTCTTCCCTTCCCTTCCCTTCCCTTCCCTTCCCTTCCCTTCCCTTCCCTTCCCTTCCCTTCCCTTCCCTTCCCTTCCCTTCCCTTCCCTTCCCTTCCCTTCCCTTCCCTTCCCTTCCCTTCCCTTCCCTTCCCTTCCCTTCCCTTCCCTTCCCTTCCCTTCCCTTCCCTTCCCTTCCCTTCCCTTCCCTTCCCTTCCCTTCCCTTCCCTTCCCTTCCCTTCCCTTCCCTTCCCTTCCCTTCCCTTCCCTTCCCTTCCCTTCCCTTCCCTTCCCTTCCCTTCCCTTCCCTTCCCTTCCCTTCCCTTCCCTTCCCTTCCCTTCCCTTCCCTTCCCTTCCCTTCCCTTCCCTTCCCTTCCCTTCCCTTCCCTTCCCTTCCCTTCCCTTCCCTTCCCTTCCCTTCCCTTCCCTTCCCTTCCCTTCCCTTCCCTTCCCTTCCCTTCCCTTCCCTTCCCTTCCCTTCCCTTCCCTTCCCTTCCCTTCCCTTCCCTTCCCTTCCCTTCCCTTCCCTTCCCTTCCCTTCCCTTCCCTTCCCTTCCCTTCCCTTCCCTTCCCATTTTTTTTCCCATTACACAGAACTGCTGGAGAGAGCTTTCTAAGGATCACGTCTGGGGAGTTTTCTTTACCAGACTGAACATCTCCTCTGACTATTCTTTCTCATTAGAGTTCTCTCTAGTGAGTAATTTTAGATATTTCCTGAGATGCTTTGAGAAAGTAGTAATTTCAGATACGACTTCTCTGACTACTTCATTGTACTGTTTCTCCTGAGCAGTGGCTACATCTTATATCGGCAACATAATTTCATGGCAAGGTCTCAAACTTCTTGAACTTACCTGGTTTCTTTCCGTTATTATGAACAATATAAAAATGACAAAAAAAATCATGAACTTTGCTGAAAAGGTGTATGTGTTTAATTTTTTGTAAGCTTTAATGGTAGGGTTTCTAGCCATATAGAAACTGTCTATAAACCACAACAGGATAACACTTAGTATTTATTTGCCTATGATTTCTTTGTATAGATATGTACCATGAAAACCAGTGAATTAATCTGAAGTTTCTGGAGAAGTCATGCACTGTGTCAAAAAGAATATTAAAATTTTATTGCATAACAATGTGCTTTTAGGAGCTCTCTTGAATGATGCACATAGTTTTGCGCTTGTCTTCAAAATACATTTTGAACTTTGATCTTGTAATTTCTGAATAAATTGTTAAGAATTATTTTCATTTTAATGTTTCAGATAACTATCCATGAAATTACTCTTTTAATAGTAACTGGTCTAGAGTTTTGAAACATTTCTAACATCTCTAACAGATACTGGAGTGTGTAAGGATATGATTTTCTATCCGTTAAGTTGCCAAGTTTAATTGAAAGAATATTAATTTCTGTGGCTTTGAATTTCTCTTCTGTCACATTATACCTGCACTATTGCCACTGTGATTTGACAAAAATGAAACAAACAAGTAATAAGTAATCAAACAAGCAAAAACTTATTTTCAGTTGTTAAGTGTATGCTCTGAAGTTATGCTTTCCAAGCTTTATTTACTGTTACTGCTGCAGGATGTTGACCTTTCAGTTTACAGAATGGTGCTAACAGGAGCTGCTAAGATAACAGTACTCTGTAATGTGGCAAGATACATCTGGATATACCTCCCTACATTCCTTAGGAGCCCTCTGACCAAGTAGCCACTTATCCTTTTACTGCTCAGAAAAAAAAAAAAAAAAAGACTATCTGCCCAACACAACCTGCAACTTTTCAGTTCCCATTGATTTTTGGCTGTTGCTTATTTCCCACAAAAGACCCTGCATAAATGGATCAGACAGACCCAGTAAAAGTTGTTCTCTTTAGAAGTGGACTCTATTGTGTCAGGAAAATCTTAAACTTTTCTGGGGCATCACAAAGTGTGGGGAAGGGGTTATACTATTATTAGTTTTTTTTAGGAGCTTTCTGAAAACTGAGACAGTGACAGCTAGGCACCTCTGATATGATTCTTATCTTTTGGCAGTTCATAGTATTATTTGACAGCACTCCTACACACACACACACACACAAACAAACAAAAAACCAAAATAAAACAAAACAACAACAACAACAAAAAAAAACCAAAAAAAAAACAGTGAACAACATGAAATTTATAGCTTGAAAGAACTTATTCGTGTGACCTCTATCTATAATGCAAGCAAGAAATCCAGGTCAGGAAATCCAAATATGAAACGATCCAGAAGGAAATATTAGCAGCGGTTTGCCAAAGCTGAAAAATAGGAGTCTTGTCCTGACCTTTGAATTCATGTTATAATGTTATTATTTTACCGGCTCTAGCAAATTTATTCCAAATCTGCTCTGTATCAGAGTACCTTCTGTGTACGTTCTGTGTACTAAAGGAATAAGAACACCAATGAGGCTGCCAGAGGCCCACAGGACTGAAGCAGAACAACAGAGTGTATTTAATTATCCTTAACATGCGTATATATATGTAATAAACACAGAGTATTCATTTGCATCTATTTTCTCCCTGGTGCTTTCTAACTGTAAGAGTCAATATGGAATGAAATCCAGCTGGCGACGGGTCATGAGTGGTGCTCCCCAGGGAGTATTGGGGCCCATCCTCTTTAATATCTTTATTGATGAATAGGAGGGAATTGAGTGCACCCTCAGTAAGTTTGCAGATAACAGCAAGTTGGGGGAAGTATCAATCTGCCTGAGGGTAGGAAGGCCTTGCAGAAGGATCTGGACAGGATGGGTCAATGAGCAGAGGCCAATGGGGTGAGGTTCAACGTGGCTAAGTTCTGGATCCTGCATTTTGGTCACAACAACCCCAAGCAACACTACAGGCTTGGGGAAGAGTGGCTGAAAAGCTGTGCAGAGGAAAAGGATCTGGGGGTGCTGATTGATGTTCATCTGAACATGAGCCAGCAGTGTGCCCAGGTGGCCAAGAAGGCCAATGGCATCCTGGCTTGTATCAGGAACAGTGTAGCCAGCAGGACCAGGGAGGTGATAATCCCCCTTTACTCAGCTCTGGTGAGGCCACACCTCGAGTACTGTGTTCAGTTTTAGACCCCTCAGTACAAGAAGGACATCGAGGCCCTAGAGCGTGTCCAGAGAAGAGCTATGAGGGAGGTGATGGAGTCACTATTCCAGGGGGTGTTGTAAGGAGAGGTTGGACATGGTGCTTAGGGACATGGTTTAGTGGGTGATATTGGTGGTCGGGGGATGGTTGGACCAGATGATCTTGGAGATCTTTTCCAACCTTTATGATTCTATGATTCTAATTTGAGAAATGTATTACCCTCTAAATGGATTGAATAAGGGGGCACAAATTCAGATTGTAATTTCTTTACTGCTTAGCATTTCACTCTTTGTAGTAAACTATTGCTATCCCCTGGTCTCACAGATAGTATTTGAGAGGAGCAGTCACTCTGGTATCCCTGTTTTTCCTACAGCTATAGCTCAGACAAAACTCAGGCATGTTACTGGAGCACAGGTCCTTTCCCTGATTGCTCAGTGATTAGTTTCTACTTCATGACTACTTAAAAATGTGATTATCCTTCAAGATGCAGGAAAGCTGTAATTTAGAGGCAGTTCAAAACTGCAGTGAAACAATGGGGACAAAGTGTTTGTACAAATATTGGCACAAATATTGTTCCCAGCAGCACTACACAAAATGTAGCTGGCTGGATGGCAGTTCTGTGCTGCTCTGAGGGGCACAGTTAGAGACTTCTTGAAGAAAACCTGTATCTACCAAATACTGAAAAGAAAACAAGCTGTTTTAATGACTACAACAACCACTTCTGTTTTCTTTAAAGACAGTACCACTTTGTGAGGAGAATTTCAGACAAGAGTTCTTTTAGCATAATTCTTATTTTAGATTAAAGTGTGATCTTGTAATTGCTGAATAACACATTTCAAAACCTCTGACTCAGCAGTAAATTCATGTTTCTTTCTCCACAGTTCTTCCTGCAAACAGTAGTACTTACTGGCTATAACCCACTGCAGCCAGGGGAAAATTTACGGGCAAATCTCAATCTCCATGCCTATGGACAGCCTTTCCTAATTGCAGGAAGTCATAGAAGAAGGTTATCATGCTTGGAGGACTGAAGAACTGTAATTTTTAAATTCGCACATTTGTTACTAAATCAGTCACTCAAGAAAATTTGATTTAGGGTATTTCAGTCCATGTAGCAGCACTGAATACCCGTTTATAATGTAAAGGGTTCTTCCTGGTTGTGTCCCACTACTGCCAACAAAACATCCAAAGACAAACCTCTGAGTACTCTTGTCTATACATGTCACTTTGCAAGGCAAGCAGTGCACTGGATTAATAATTTAGAGGAACTGGTATGTTGTTCATAACAACTGATAATTTTCTGCTGTAATGAAACACTGGGAAAATGCTGATCATATAAAATGAAATGCTCTCCACTTAGCTAGCAAGTAGGTGAGTGGCTGGGCTTGCTGAGCAGGGAGTGTTCAGGCTGTTCAACTTGCTGACTTCCCTTCTCTCAGCCTAGCTTTTATTTGCAGCAGTTCCTGTCCATTTCACCTACAGGAGATTTTATTTTATTTTATTTTATTTTCAGAAATTTACTATATATACATATTAATTTTATGTATGTATATTTGAGCAAAAATTTTAAGCAAAAATCATTTTTTTCAGTATCATGTTAAATAAACCATAAAATTCCATACTATACGTGTGGTTGTTGACAAAAAATAACATACCAGTTTCTTTCCTTTTTGTTCTTGATGAATATAAAACATATTTCACACACATTACTGGGCAGATACACACTATATGACTCTCATAAAATATTCAATAAAAGAATATAAATAATATTTTTCCTCATAAATGATTTCACTTATCTTTCCTTGATCAATAATGAAATGTCATTTATATGATTAAGCAATAAATGTTATGTAAAAATAACAAGCAGTATTCCAAGTGCACCTTATTCTGTGCCAGTTCTGCTATTTATGATAAGCTTAGTTAAATATTAAAAAGGACTTATTTGAAATTCTCATTGCTAGTTTATTTTTTCTGACCTGAGTTAAAACACAGCAACAGCTAACGTTCTCTTTTCCACTGCAGGATTTAAAAATGCCTATTTTGTCTTCATGCAACAGTGTTTAGTGTAACCACAATCAAAACAAAGGCTGATTAAAACTTTTCTTTTTTTTTTTTTTTAATAGACACTTCCCATGTCACCTCTGTGGGGTGTGTAGGGGTGACTGGTTTCACAGCAAAGCATGGAGTTTGAAGATTTGTCATTGATTACGGTACCAACTCTCTGGGCTTTGGACCAAGAGATCGTGGTAGAAGCTGAGGCACCCTGGTAAGACTGAGCTGTGATTAACCAACCAGCTGACCCCTGCCATGTTGCAAGACAATTCAATATGACTGCTCAGCACAGTAATGTGGGCTTCACTAAAATATATTTGGATTTCACTAAAACTTTTGTATCTTTAAATGTAAATTGCTGGATTGGAGTAGAAGTGAAAGTGAGTAGCATGTGGAGTTGGCATTTCTTTGGCTATAAACCAGCACTGAAGCACACTGCTGAAGGTGCATTAATGAATGATAATTGGTGCAGCATCTCACTCAAGAAACTGGAGAGAATCCATCCAACTGTTAAAATGATTAGCGGCCTAGAGAATATGACTTGTGAGGAGAGATTGAGGGCTTTTTTAGTCTAGCAAAGAGGAGGCTAACAGGCAATATAAAAACAGTTTAAAACTACTAGAGTGAATTGTAAAGCAAATGCCAAACTTTTCTTGATGGTAGCAGATGGTATAACGAGAGAAAAGAGTCACCGAGTGAACATTTTCAAACACTAGGAAAAGCTTCTTAGTGGGTGGTGGGATAATGCAGTACTGTGTTGACTCTGTGGAGACTCCCTCCTTGGAGATTTTCAAGGCATGGCTAGTCAAAGCCACAAGTGATGTAAAATAACATTGGTTAAACTCTTGCTTCAAGCAGGAAGTTGGACCTGAGGCCTCCAGACACACCCCTTCCAGCTAACATTCTGTGATTAGCTTTTGTTGTAGATCTAAATTCCATTCAAATTTAGGTGAAAGCATTTTTACTTAGTTTATCTAACAACTTTACCAGTGAAGAAAAGGAGTAGGCAGTATATCCTCTGACTTGCATCTAACATCATCTTGCTACCATCTTACTCATTTTGCAACATGATCTGAAAACACACTATATACTACACTCAAATGCATGCAACAGATAGTAGTGAGAAGGTACTATAAGTTCATAGCTATTTTGAGCTCATCATAAAACAGCATTGGGAACCTCTTCCTATTTCAGTCTATGACAGCCCTACGTGCCTGATGCTTGTGATAAAAAATAAAGTCCAAGATGCACTAGATAGAGTGATATGATTTTTTCTGCTTGTTGCCAGTAAACAGATATTGAGCCATACACTTCATGATCAAGCAACACAATTAAGTATGGTTACGTAGTACCTGTTGCCCAAATCTCTTCTGTGTCTAAGTAACCCTGTATGTTCTGTCAAAGCTATGAATGAAAAATGTTTCTCATCTGGTATCTTGCCACTGTAGTTAAGGAGGTGGACAGTACTGCCAGTAATAATTAAGCTAAAAAGAGCTTACAATATATAAAATTAGCAACTCAACCCTGTTCTCTATGTCAGACTCTTTTTTAAGCTCTATTGTAAATTCTCTAACTTACACTCCCAGTTATTTGACTTCATTTTAAATTTTATTATAAAACCTTGTGCTGTGCAGATAACACAGTTTATTTGGACAACAAAAAAATACAGTTTATTTTTACTATATCAAACTTTGACTCTGGCTCATGTAATTGCATTTCATCTGATTAGTTGTTGCTGAGTCAGTGAAATCCCAAATTCCAACAGATTTAACAGATTATTATTATTATTATTATTTTTTAGCAACCACATGGTGATACCTTGGATATTTTCAGATCCGATACTTAGCTTGGAAAAAAGATGCTGCCCTTAATATGAGCTGTGGTAGATCTACAATTTGATCAAAAATGAGCGATGAAGACATGTTTAAAATGAACTGTCAGAACATGGGTAACCTTCGAGCAGACTTCTAGAAACCCCATAATGGTTCTGCTTGACACTGAAGAAACCCTATAAGTATCTGTGTTATCTTTCAAACCCGCCTAAAAGGATGGAGTTAAATTGCCTGTTCAGCTGCTTGAAGCCATGCTTAGATATTTGGCGTAAACATTAGATACGCATTTACAGTAATTAAGTAGAACCTATATTCTTACCATCCTATGTGCTCCCCCTGTTTCATTTGTACGGCTTCATGGTTCACTGTATTAGGGATCATGTCTAGCTGGAAAATAAAAACAGGAGTAAATGTTTTGTTTTTAATGCCACCACAGAAGGGATAGGTCAAGAGCTGAGACCAGTTACCTGCTAATAGATAAGAAATGTTTAAAATAACACAACCGGTGAAGGAATGAATGTTCAGGTCTTCTTTCTATATGTATGTTCTGCAAGGGATTTCCATTCAAAGAGAGACTTCAAGGCCCTCCTCCCCGTGCAGAAGCCTTTTGCTGCCCAGTTAAAGCTCATTTTTCAGTTCTGAATTGCAACAGTCAGTATGCTGAACAGCTGTTGAAGGGACACTCATCACTCAGGAATGGTGTTCAAGCTGACCATCTGACGTAAACAGTCTTACCACTTAATTAACAAATGTGTGGCCATCACCATCTAAATGATTGTAACATACGACAGGATTTAACCACTTGCCTCTGAGACTGATCCTTCATGCCACGGCCTACTTATGCCTGTCATCCCTTAGACTTTGTATTTAGAAGTAAACAATCTTAATATATTCCCTTCAAATAAACTGTTTGTTTTTAAAAGCTCTTAGAATTTCTCTACTGAACCGTTGGCTGAATATATGACACTAATTAATTAGGCAGGCTCTTTTTAAAGATCTCACAGTAGGTTACAAAAGCTTTTAAGAAATTCATCCTTAGAACATTACTGTGTTTTGGGGGAGAGCTTTTCCTTTTCCTTTTCCTTTTCCTTTTCCTTTTCCTTTTCCTTTTCCTTTTCCTTTTCCTTTTCCTTTTCCTTTTCCTTTTCCTTTTCCTTTTCCTTTCCCTTTCCCTTTTCCTTTTCCTTTTCCTTTTCTTTTCCTTTTCCTTTTCCTTTTCCTTTTCCTTTTCCTTTTCCTTTTCCTTTTCCTTTTCCTTTTCCTTTTCCTTTTCCTTTTCCTTTTCCTTTTCCTTTTCCTTTTCCTTTTCCTTTTCCTCTTTTCCTTTTCTTTTTTCTTTTTTTTTTCTTCTTCTTAAGAATATTAAACTTTCAGAATAAATCCAATATGTGGGTGTAACTTATTCAAAAACTAGATGCTTAAAGACGTGCAGAAATTCATTTAAGTCTTTCTCTGAGGGCTGTAGTCTTGCTTTGTGAATAAAGAAAACTAGAATTATGCAATGCACAAAGCTGTAGGATTACACAAAGAACAACAAAGGTAATCCTTTCTTAGGGTGATTCTTTCATCAAGCCGTGAGTTCAGAAGAGTTTTGAGTGAATACGTAACTGTATATTGGGAGCGTGTTCCTTCTAAAACACAACACTGGCTGCAAGGTGATCTTCTGCAAATGTGTGTTTAGGGATTTAGAAATGTTTAACTTCCTTGTACACTGTCAGCAATGTAGTGTAGGACAAATTTTCTGGATATGCAAACACTTATATATCTCCTGAAATGAGATGCATTTTCTTTGGTTAAACAAGAACACTGACTGGGGTGTGGGGTCTCCTAAAATATTTCTTATATTTTGCTCTGCTCTGTAGCCTATGGCATGACTATCATAGCCAAGGAACGTACCTAGTAGCCACATGTATACGTTATTTGGGAAGCTGTGCTTCTTTTACTGTTATACAAACAAAACTAGTTATGTTTGGTGAGAGCAGTCACCCTGAAATGAACACTATTCCACGTTACTTAGCCCTTATTCAGAACTGAAATATATGAAATGTGGCCTCAACCAGCTATAGGAAGTGAGATGGGATTTATTCCTTCCATGGGAAGAGCTCCCAGACCTAAGACTGAACAACTGAGGAAAGGAGGAAACATTGAGGTAAAGTGAAGGGGTCTTGTAGATCTCTATTTCACCACTATTTCATTCAGCCAAAGCTCAGATATGACAGTGTATAGCTCTAAGTTCTGCTTAGTTTTACTTAGTTCTCATACATGTTTGCTTGAGGGTGGGAAAGAAGCAAGAAAGGAGGAAGAAGTAATAGTGGATAAGTGTTCAGTTCACTGGGGAAATACAGTGAGAACTTTAAACCACAGTAACCAACTATCATAATTTTATCTGAAGGAAACCAAACCAACAGAATAACTACTCTTCACCTTTGAGAGGGTTATAAATACTATAGTAAAAAGAATCAGGGTAAAAAATTCTACTGAACTACAGTAATGATCTGAAATTTTAAAAAGTCAATATAGTGTAACATTGATGAAGGAGAATTTAAATATCACAGTATGACTCCACAATCTGAGTTTTTTGTGACAACAATCTGAGGAAGTTAGAAAATATTCCAGGATGTTTTAAAAATGGGGTTGTATTACAAAGAAAAAAAATATATTATATATACCATTATATACGTATATATATAAAATATATATATATTTAGGTAGTGTTAGAGAAGCTATAAGACTGTAAACAGGATAAGAACAACCAAGAGAAACTGGAGAAAGTCCAGAGGAGAGACTAAGACTGATAAGAGAATGCATGATTACTAAGGAAAGACTGAATGCACTTTGTTCAATCAAACATACTAAGAAAGGCATAAAAGTATGGTATTATGCAACATCATAAAGTGTCTTTTCATCAGGTTTTCTCCATGTCAACTGAATGGAAGAGAAAGGAAAAGGGTCTGGAACACAAGTCTTATGAGGAGCAGCTGAGGAAAATGAGGTTGTTTAGTCTGGAAAAGAGGAGGTTCAGGGGAGACCTTATTGCTCTCTACAACTACCTGAAAGGAAGGTGTGGGGAGCTGGGGGTCGGCCTCTTCTAGCAGCTAACTACTGATAGGACTAGAGGGAATGGCCTCAAGTTGCGCCAGAGGAGGTTTAGGTTGGAAATGAGGAGACATTTCTCCTCAGAAAGAGTTGTCAGGAATTGGAACGGGTTGCCCAGGGAAGTGGTGGAGTCACTCACTGTCCCCGGGGGTGTTTAAGGAAAGGTTGGTGCTTAGGAACATGGTTTAGTGGGTGACATTGGTGGTAGGGGGATGGTTGGATCAAATGATCTTGAAGGTCTTTTCCAACCTTAATGATTCTATGATTCTAACTATTAGAAAAGAAAATTCAGGGTCAATATTCACAGTCAGTGAATATTGTGGAATGTCCTTCCCTGGAGCTTTTTCTGATGCTTCATTTCTGTTTAAAAATGGTAATTTCCAATAAAAAAAGTAACTGATATTTAGAAAATATTTAGGAAAATGGGGATGAAAATTGAAATAAATTACTATTAATTGCTAGTTTACAAATTGCTTTTTAATGAAATCACTACTTATAAATAACAAAATGTATGTACAAGTAAAAGAAGCACCTAAGACTACTATAATTCATTGGTTTTGCAAGATACTGCAAAAATAAAAAATAAAAAATAAAAAATTAACGTTTCTAGGAGACAGATTTTTATTTTTTTATTTTATTTTATTTTATTTTATTTTATTTTCAGTCCTCATAAATGATAAAAGCCTGAGAAAGAAGAACTGAACACAAGAGGGAAATTCATGATAGAGTAGAAGTTATTGATAAAAAGACTTCTGCAAGTCATGGGCTGTTGTCCTAAGACGGATGAGGAAGAACATCAGAGGACAACAATTTCTCAGCAAATGAAGAGAATTTACATTACACGTGTTTAGATTAGAATCATAGAATACCCCAAGTTGGAAGGGACCCACAAGGATCATCGAGTCCAACTCCTGGCACCACACAGGTCTACCCAAAAATTCAGACCATATGACTAAGAGCACAGTCCAAACACTTCTTAAACTCCGACAGGCTTGGTGCCATGACTACGTCCCTGGGGAGCCTGTTCCACTGTGGGACAAAAATTGATTCCAGTGAAAGAAATTGAGCTGGAAGCTGGAAACCACCATTTGCTTTGGAAGTGGCAAAAAATAAATGGAGCTACCAAAGGTGCAGTCTAGTTTTCTCAGCTTATACACTTGCACTGGACCTACTTTAAAGCATCTATTGATAACAGTCAATAACAGGTATGTATGGGGGGTGACCATGACCAGAAAGGGACTGAGTACCTGAGTTTACATCCATTTATTAGATAGACTAGGGCCTGTTCATGCTAAGATCTGAGCTGTTTAGTCTGAAATTGTAGGCCTCTTGGTGGTCTACAGCTTCCCCACGAAGGGAGTGGAGGGGCAGGTGCTGATCTCTGCTCTCTGGGGACAGCAACAGGACTCAAGGGAACAGCATGGAGCTGCAACAAGGGAGGTTCAGGCTGGTTGTTAAGAAAAGATTCTTCTCCAAGAGGGTTGAGAGGCACTGGAACAGGCTCACCAGGGCAGTGGTCATGGCACCAAAAAGCTTCAAAAAGCTTTTGGACAATGCTCCCAGACATATGGTCTGATTTTTGGTTGGTGTTGTGTAGAGCCAGGAGTTGGACTCGATGATCCTTGAGGCTCCCTTCCAACTCAGGATATTCTATATTCTAATTATGAAGGCTCTACAGAATCAGGAGGAAGAAATTTGAGTGCTGAAACTGTGAGTTCTCTGAGGATTTGATTGGAAAAATGGCAAAGCACAAATATTTATATATAAATATAAATATATATATATATATAGCCTTTTTATGTTAATGCAGATTCTTTTCTCTACAGACTGTGTATTCACTGGAAGTGCACTGTATACCCACTTATTTAATGTCCTCCTCCAAGGGTAGAAATTGGGGCAATCTTAAATATCCACATAACTGTTTGAAAATAAAAGACCATGAAATAGCCCAGCAAGTTCTCAGCATGAGTTGGGAACAATTTTTTCTTTCAAATAGCTGAGCAAGTGACTGCTTGGGCAGTACAATTTGCCTCCATTGAAAAGGAGCATACTGCCTGAGAACACAGAGCTAAAAAGCTATCAGCATAACAACTCATCAAAAAACATTGCACTGCTTACTCAGGCGAGGTCACTATCTTATTGCTATTTTATTGCTTTATGAGCTTTAAAATGATAGACAAGACAGCTTAAATCAGTGATTTGTGAAAGAGGCTGGAACAGCAGAGTGTATATGAAGACCGTAAAACAGTTCTCCACCAACTCAGGAAACTGCTGGATTTAGTCTCATGGCATAATAAAATGTTAGAAAAACTATCAATTACCTAACTGACATTCTTAAATGCATAATAACAAACCACTTAAAGGAAGAGAGATAAGAATCAAAATAAAAGAGCACTATAACTGCATTGTGACCTCTTTAAAAACTATGTGGGAGAGCAGTGAGATAAGCATGATCACAATTATGACTTGCTTTCAGACTAATAATTCAGGCTTTCTTTGTGATGGGTATTTAAACTATTCTTACAGAGATAATTAAATCTACAATTACCACATCCACAGTGAGTACTCATATAATTTATACAGACACCTCTACAAGTGTTTATGAGGAAAAGAACTTATGATGGCTTAGTGTTGAGTTTGGTTTAGGTAGTCTGTAAACACACAAATCCAGGACCTTTCAGGATCACTTAGCCTGTAACAAGCAGGTATGTGTTTATCTTGGGCAGGGCACTTGTGTTTCCAAGCAGGTGAAGCAGTATAGCTTCTGACATCCCAACATATTCCAATAGGCCAGTAGTTTGCCACATATCCTTATATATGAGAGTGTAGAAGTGATATTCTTCTTCCCTGTACAGCTGCATAAAGAGTATCTCTAGGTGACACTGGAATGAAAACTGAATAACTCATTTTATTGCCTTTGTCCATTGGTGTTTAATTTGTTGTTGTGCGTAAGTGCCAGCAGGGGTGTGTACCTATCTGTGTCTGTAAGTGTTACATACAGCTACCAGCCACGTGTGTGTGCTTTCTGCCATGGCCCAACTGGCTGAAGGCCAAACACTACGAATATCTCAATCCCTAAAACTAATTTCTGCTTGATTTTAAGCATATATTCCTTTTACAATTGAGCTAGGATATCTAAATGATCAACTCTGTTAAGGATTTCCTTGAATGTGTCTGCAAGTAATTTCGTATTTAAGTGACAGTTGACTAGTGGTTTTCCTGTCACGAGTCTTAGTCATAATGCACAGACTATCTGTGCCTTTTTTGATACTTCCCCTTTCAATGTGTTCTTTGATCATTTACCCTACATTTTTGGTCATTTTTGTAGGCAAATTTACTATTATTTGCTTCTAAAGCTTAATCTCAAATCTGGTTTCTGAGGAACCTCACTCCCCCTTGGTATTGTTGGTGTAGCTTTTCTCTCTTATATATACTTATATTTTGGAAGAAGAGTTCAGTTCCTGCATACTTTAAGAAAAAAAAATGGACCTTGTGTTCCAGCTCTAAGAAGGAACTTTTGTGTGGCAAACAAGCACATTCTAGCACTGGAGTAAATGAAAAATGAAAGAGGAATGATATGTTGATGTCCTTATACAGGCAAAAAGTTCCCAGTGGCTTTTGTGTTTGTTGAAGACACAGAGTAAGACCTCCAAAACTTATTGCCAAACGTTAGTGTTTCATCCTTAAATACACACACAGCCCTCATTGTCTGATCTAGTCCCTTTCACTCTAGGTATACATTCAGCCTCAGCGTTAGCGTGTGGAAGAAAATTACCCCAAGATTTGGGGCCCAAATCCAGAAATTTAGCAGATGCAATGAGATTACATTAGTCTCTTCAGCTCCTCCTGCAGTGTATAGAAAAGAGCAGATATCTGAATTGCTTCTCCAGATTCCTAACTTTCTCCAAGGAGCAGAAAGGGAGATTAATTTATCTAGGCTGGTGATACCTAAATTACTTTAAACAACTATTTAGAGATCATAGGCATCCTAAAAAAAAACAACCAACCAACCAACCAGAAACCTTTTTTCACTTGCCTGAAATGCTAGGACCTCTAGGAGTGTGTGATACTGACACAAAAGGGATCAGAACCAAGTGAAGACTACTGAGGTCAAGTGGCATTAACTGTCCTGTATCCACAATGCTTAGTGCTGGACCTAGTTGGAGCAGTTCAAAACAGACAAGAAGTGAACTAAGTAGTGCTAAACATAGACAGTCAGTGCTCACATTCACTATTCAGAGGAAAGACCATTCATTATTCAGAAGTAAGTGAAGGATATCTGTATTAATTAAAATTTTTATTTGAAATGGGGGTGATCTTGACTACAATCCCTGTTAGGAGGAACCTAAGTGGAGCTCATGGTTAAACTACCTATGTTTAATGAGACATGTTTCTTGTAAGAGACATCAGATTAGATATGTAGGTACACCTACATTCCCTTTTTTGCTGCTTTTCTTCTAACCTGTACTTCCTGCCTTTCTTCTAACCTGTACTTGCTGCTTTTCTTCCTTCTGTAGTTTATGCAGCTGTCCCCTTGTCTCTGCTTTATACCAAGGGGATGCAGATCATGCTATGAACTACATGAGATGTTATAAACATGAATTTGGAACATTCCAACACTTAAATACCTTTGAAGGTATGGAGTCAAGCAACTTGAAAATGTCGCTAAAGAGATCCATGGAAAAGCTGGAATTTAATCGTGTTACTGACGGTATAGGGAAGCCTAATTTTCTGTTCCCTTTCCTCCTCAAACTGAGATAATTCTGTACCTGTTTATGTAACTCACACTGGCACTCTTTTCCCTCTTTAGCTCTTCTTCCAGTGTTTGACCCTTCAGATGTTTGTCTGATATTTCTGGGCTCAGAGTAAGAATCAAAAAACTGGGAACCAGGGAGCTCAAAGGCAGCAACTAGAAGATAGTCTAATGGGAAAAGACCAGAGGATATTTTGCTTACCCATGGCTTCTGGTGCTCTTGTCACCACATTCTATTATTAATGCCCATACTACATTTATAGCATCTCTCCCATCAGGGACTGATACAGCAGGCAGTTATGTTGGCTTGATATCCTGAGATCCTTCTTGGAAGTTAAAAATGACGGAAACATGACTATGTGAACAAGGGAGATTCACTGGGGTCAGTGAAAATAAGTAGCAAAATATCATTCCAGTAAGGAGGCAAAGAGGACAAGTAGATTATTATTGTAATACAAAAGAGAATAAAGAAAATATTAGGACAGTTATGCAGAAAAAAAAAAAAAAGAAAAAAACACTGGAGAAAGCCAGATTCCTGTGAAGACAGAAAACATGAATACCAGATTACGGAAAGAGAAGCTTTCAGTCTTATGGGAGAAGGATGTTTTTAAAATCACATAGAAGCTCTTTTGACTTTAAAAGGTTAAAGAATGGCTAAGAATAGCTAAAAGGGAAACAAAAGAAATAAATGAAATTGATGGGGATTAGTTGTAAATATTAATGGTTCATTTGAAGGTTAATGGAATATTTCCTGAATATTTCAGTTATTTTTTTAGGATTTTTCCCTTTTCCTTTTAAGAGAATCTTCATAGGAAATCAAATTTTGAATTAATCACAAAAGCAACTCTCTTAGAGCCTTGAGATTCTTGACTAATTGCATTTTTAAGTCCTCTGAAAAATACTATGGGAGTGAAAGTCCTCACTCTACTGTTAAGCATCCCAGTGTAGCTGTTCTGCAATTCCAGAATCAAATGAGAAATCCAGACAAGTAACATGCTCAACTTTCATTCAGCCGTGTTCATAGAGAAACTCTTTGTGACTCCTTTAATTAATCCGCTTGTCATTTTGAGGATACTTGTTACAGTCCTTAGAGATAGAGCTTCCTGATCTACTACATACATGAAAAGAGGCACACCTACACACCAAATCAATGCTGGAGTGCCAAACTGCCACCAGCAATCATAACATCTGCCCATAATGCCTACTCTGCCAACTATTTCTATCTCATTTTTTTTTTTTAGTCAAACTACTTCTCAGGCTGTCCTGAAGTGAAATGAGTTGAAATGACAGAAGGATATCTGTAGAAGATGTAAGTTCTGTACAGCTTGAAAAGTGTGCAGAAGAGCCAAAAAACATTTCATAAAGGTAATCTTGTTATCAACTTTCTTCCAGAACTGCTCTTCTGTTCTGCTGAACTGCGACATTTTTTTCAAACTGAAGTAACTGCATACACAGGATTTGCCATGTCTGCTTTTGCTTACTTCTTGAAAGAAGACTCTGAGGTATGACTTCCCTTAACAAAGGGGAAGCTTTTATTAACTCTTCCCTGGTACTTACCTATTTCCTTGAGTTATGCTAGAAGAAAGTTCACATCATCTCTCAGCTTCAATTAAGGACATTTTTTGAGTGCTATGTAAGACTGACATATGACTACTCGGTTAGATGTCAGTCTATTTTGCATATGCACTTGAATATGGATCTAGAAGACTGGATATTCAAAAATATGGTCAGCTTCCTAATCAAATTAAAATAATTTCACAATTGAGATAAAGATCATTTCAACTTAAGCTATTTAAATGTTAGGTAAGAAGCTAAGAAGAAGTGTAAGTAGTTCCAAAGGCAATTCTTCATAGACTGACATAAAACAAGATTATAAGTAATATTTTGAAACAGTCAGGTTGCAGAGCAGGTTGTAGGACTGGGATAGACTCCTAAAGAAACGTGATGAAATTAAGCACAGGTGCCAGGTCATTCTTGTGCTCTTGGCAAATGTCCTTTTTTATTTTATTTTGTGTGTGTGTGTGTGTCTGTGTGTGTCTGTGTAGGAGGCTGATAGCTAAGGATGTAATCTTGGCAACTGGAGATCGAAGTGCATATTCTTTCTCAGCCTGCCCCATTTCACTCCTCTGTGGTCTGAAACACCTTGCTGTTGAACAGCAGGGGAGAAGCTAGGCCTTAACCTTCATATAGCTGAAGTCAAAATGTTCTGAAGGCAAGAATCCAAGATTTTAGAATAGCTGTTAAAATGTTCACCTTGGCAGAAGAAGATATGATTACTAACAGGAGATGACTGCCTACTTTTACCAACTTAACAAACTTTTGCATTGCTGTGGGCTCCCCTTTCATGCAGACTTGTTTCCTCCTCTGTCAAGTGATTTGTGCAGCCCTTCCCTTTAAGATGTCTGCTCATACAGCTGTCTTCTTTGGCTGTAAAACCATTGTGCTTCCTTGTAATGGTTGGAGATTCTTGTATTTTTTAATGGAAGTTTTATGAACGTCCATGCTTGTGTATTTATGTTACTCTAATAGTGGTAAAGTGCAGAATTTTCCAGTTGATTTTGGAAATTCACAATGCTGAGCCTTTCTGCAGTGCCTTCTCTTTCTTACCACCCTTCTACCTGCCTCTCTGGCCTGCTGCCCAATAACACCTCTTACAGTTTGAAACATGCCCTGTATTGCCAGGGGTGCTGGTACAGTTTCTCAGCAAATGGCCCATCTCCACCAGGAAACTGAGAGGCTTTGCAGATATCAGCAAGCAGAAAAGGTCTGCTTTGTGTTTTTAATTTCACCTCTGACGTTGTGATTTTGTTTTTTCTGCATGCTCTCAGCTGTTGGTAGAATTGCTAAAATCATCATATGTCAACAATATTATCTTAATCTACTCCCTGTATAATTTAGTGTAAATTCTAAACAATGGTTTAATCCTCTGATGTTTTGATTTATCTCTAAGACCTGAAGTATAAAATGTAAATGCTCCAGGGTTTTTCTGCATTAAATTTTAACAGCTTCTACCCCACATAAATAAAAATAAGTTAAAAAAACTTTACAATGACATGGAATACTGTAAAGTAGTATCCCCATTTTCTGTCTCAGATAGCATTTTTTTTGGTTAATCATTTGCCATCATGTTTTCCCAGACTCTCTTTCAAGTCTGAAAGACTTTGAACACTTTTTATTGTATTGTTTCTCAGATAAACTCCCTTTGCCAGAAAGGATTTTAGGACTTTGCCTTACAATCGATCTTTTAAATAATTAAGGCACGGATTTATCTAAATGTATTAATTTAACATTCTGACTGAACTGAAGAACTCCTAACACGATACTCACGGCACCAGATACTGGACTTACTGTTGTGAATTGAGGTTTCTGCCCCAGCCAACAAGAAGATATTTTCCTGTGTTTTGGGGACAAAAGGATATATTGGTATATTTGACAAAAAGAGAGTGGGTTTATTACACCAGTTTGGGTCTATACTTAAACATGCTTTATGGACTTAGATTTTGTTTTATGTAATTTAACATAAAAATCATAATCTAGACACTCAAATAACAATTTGAACTTCAACAATGGCTCACAGCTCTCACTGAAGTAAAAAATTCTTTAGCTTCTCTTTATTAATCACTCCTGAATACAGAACAGTTCAACTATAGATCCTGTAACTGAGCTTTCAGCTTTCTTTAAAAGTAAGCAAAATATGGAGAATAGAAAAATAACAGTTCTCACCTCCACCTCCAATCTCTTTAACTCATCGATATTCAGAGGTGGCCCCAGCTATAGGTAATAATAATAAAAAAACCACAACAGAAAAAACTGAGTTGGAGCACCCTATTTAACATTAAGATTTCATGCTGACAATGAGAGAAAAAGTATTAAGTCAGTTCTTGTTCCTATCTGCTGAGCCTTGGTTACTTCAGTGCTTTCTTCATCACAGTTATCAGGAAAGCCATCATTTAAAGAGATGTGTGGAGGAGGGAGGGAAGGAAGGATAGGGTTTGTAGTCAACAGTCAGAACTGCTGTTTTAGTACTACTCTTATGTTTTGTTGAAGGCATAACTTGAGAAATGACGAGAAGTGGTTTACACAATATGGAAAACTTGGAGTGTAGCAACATTTAATGCTGTTGAACAGTTCAGCCTTGCCTTAATTAAACAAACAGAACAGGAAAATTTGAAAAATAATGACGGTAGTACAGGTGTCCCCTGCTGTTCACCGAAAAAAAAAAAATACTTCTAGAAGCTCTCATGGCATGAGAAAACAAATGTATTTTCAAAATTTTGTTTGTTCCTTTACCCCTTAAAAACACGAGGATTTACAATGCAAATGTGCACATATCTATTTATCACACATGGATGTAAGTCAATGTTTTCAAGACAGTTGCAGACATTTTTATGATCATCAAAATTAGTATTAACTGGCTTGTGATAACTAATACAATTGCTTAATTAAGTCATAAGTAAATACTTGAAAACAACTTTATTACTATTTAAGTTTGTTTGATTTTTTTTTTTTTCCCCACATTCAAGCATAGCTTACAATGAAGATGTTTGATTTCAGCTACTGTGTTTATAAGTTTCTTTTTCCATCAGCTGTGATGGAACTATTCTTTTGAAATAGGACTATGTCAAATCACATACATAGTTTGAAGTAATTGCTGATTTAGGCAGCAATTGTGTGTGACAGAATTTATAATTGTTAGATGGGTGACAAGATGCTAGAAATGGGTGATGCATTAAAAAATAAATAAAAAATTGAGAAATCCTCCCTCACATTTAATGACTGAGACAAGGTCAGGCCTGTCTGCTTTGTGATTAAGTGTTGTGTTTCTTGTTTTGTTCACTTACTGACTTCTCTATGCAGAGAAACTGTGCAATATAGCAACAGAATGTTTTTTCTCATAAGTAGTGTTTTTAAATTGGATTTCATTTACTTAGTTCAGAACATTTTAAAAGAATAGCTGTTTCTGTAGATGCTGTTGTAAATAGCTGTAAACTCCAGAACATTTTCTTAAGTTTTCAGCTTGATTAGCAGAAAATCAAGGTTAGAAGAATCAGAAATACCGATCCATCAAAACAAGGCTGTTTATAGAACTGCTATGATAATAATTTCCTGCATTTGTGTGAAGTGAAATCTGCAAGAAAAGGAATTTCTTTTACAAGGACATTCAGAAGGTGTGTCCAAAAGCCTTGTGAGTCAAAAAAAAAGAAAAAAAAAAAAAAGATGAGATAAACACCCCATGGAAATGTAACAGATCTCTAGTGAAAACAGAGGAGGGAATACATCTCCAGGCACTTATGGAAGTAAAATTGTATTTTAAGTAAACATCTGTACATTATTTAAGAATTTCTAAGACAACCCTGATTCATGCCATTTCTCCTTATTACTATTATTTGTTTTTTTTTGAAAGGTGAGTGAATTGAGAATAGCCCTGCAGAGAGGGACTTGGTGGACAAAAAACTGAACATGAGCCAGAAATGTGCACTTGCAGCCCAGAAATCCAACCATATCCTGTGCTGCATCAAAAGCAGCGTGGCAGCAGGTTGAGGGAGTTGATTCTCCCCTTCTGCTGTGTTGTTTTGAGACCCCACCTGGAGCCCGCCGTTCAGCTCTGGGGCCCCCAGCACAAGAAGGACATGGACATATTAGAGTGAGTCCAGAGCAGGGCCAAGAGGATGATCGGAGGGCTGGAGCAACTCTCTTGTGAAGACAGGCTGAGGGATTTGTGATTCTTCAGCCTGGAGAAGAGAAGGCTCCAGGGAGACCTTATAAGTGGCCTTCCAGTACCTAAAGCAGTCCCATAGGAAAGCTGGGGAGGGACTTTTTGTCAGGGAATAAAGTGAGAAGACAAGGGATAACAGCTTTAAACTAAAAGAGGGAAGATTTAGATTAGATATTAGGAAGAAATTCTTTACTCTGAGGATAGTGAGGCACTGGAACATGTTGCCCCATCCCCTGGAAGTGTTAAAGACCAGGCCAGGTGGGGCTGGATGCCCATGACAGGAGGGCAGAAACTAGGTGATCTTTAAGGTCCTTACCATCTCAAACCATTCTATGACTCTATGGAAAAAAAAAAAAAAAGTAAAGTTGGATTCCTTTATGCATATAGTTTTCAAATTATTACAACTCTGTTAGAGTTAGAGAAAAGAGGAGCTCTAGCTTAAAATGATAATTTTCTCTCAATAATTATATAAAAATAATAGGTTTTAATATTTAAAACATACTTTTAGAGTTTCCCCAAATGCTGATAACGTTTTACAAAATTGGAAATTTTCAAAACAAACACCTCCAGGCCCCAGGAATTAGAGTGCTGAAGTTAAGAGACTGCTTTCGCTACAAGAACAAAAATACATTTTTCTCTCTGTTTTTTTTTTTTTTTTCCTATTGCTATAATAACCAGAAACTTACTTTATTTTTCAGAAATGAAATCAGAGATAGTAACAACTCATAGTAACAACTGATTCTATAAATAAGAGTTTAGCCATGCCAAATGTGTAGTAAAACAATGAGCCAATTGGGTAATACTGATTTCATAAAAGTCAATTACCTGAAGTATTTCTGTTGGTTTACTGTTTCATATATTCACAGTGCTCTCTCTCTCTCTCTCTCTGCTTAGTTTTTCATTTTCTTTGTTATTTTTAGTATCTCTTAAATCTTTACTTTTCTCCTAATTTCCTTCCACATCTCAGTCATGCTTGAGGATTGCTGGTCTATTTTCTTTCTCGTCCCTTGAGGCTGTTCAAATACTACTTCTTCAGCCTCATTCTCCCTTATTAACATCAGAATTTCCTTTACCCTTTTACATACTCTTTATAGCTAAAATTTTCCTCCCAGCTTTCCTACAATTAGGTATTGTTTACATGTGCTTGGAACAAAATGATTAAAATGAAAAGAGAAGCCAAGTATCTTTGGGCTACTGGCCTCTGAATAGTCATTTTTGGCACTTACTTAAGTATGACTTGTGCAATGTCAAGCTCTGTCTCAATCCCAATATGTTTCTTGCTCTTGACTTTCCGGCTTCACATCAGCTGCTGTTCTTCCCACAATTTCTGCCAGAGCCATTAGAGACTAAAACGGTAGTTCCAAGTCCTCACAAAGTGCAAGAAGCATTCTTGTGACATTTTATTCAGTATCTTCCCAGTTTAACAAGTATCAGTGTGCATTACCACTGTCCAGTAGAGCAGATAGTCTTTGAGCACAAGATATACAGATTTCCATTCTTCACACTGGTGTCCACATTCTGACAATGATAATCATGCAAATAGCACAGGATTTTGAACAGAAGTTGTTATTTGGGCTTCTCGTTAATTAGAAAGCCTGCATATTCCGTAAAGGAAAAGGTCATTGAGCTGTTTAAACTTTTAAACTTTGAAAAAACAAAACAAATCAAAACAAAAACAACCAATGTTTATTCAAGTTTTAAATAGATACAAATTCTTAATGCTTGTCAATTCACAGGGGAATGCTGCCTCAAGGAAACAAGGACATTACAGACACTTGTGTATTTCCTTAAGGAAAACTTTATTTCAGAAATGTAACAACGAGATCTGTGGTTCTTATAGCTTTTATGTATGTTGTGTTAAAGGGTAAAAAACGTTTGGTAGGAGGTAAACTCGCCTGCATTCCAGCCTGTCCTCAGATATCAGAGGGACTGAGTTGGCTGGGCTTAGACTCTGAATGATGCCCAGTTTGGCCCTGTAAGTCTGGTTGCATTCAACACATTGAACTATCATGGATGCACAAACAGCACAATGCACCTCCAGACTAGTAGATTAATTACTGATGCATTTTACTGAAGCAACACAGGAGTAGAGGTTCTTTTGGATTGCTGGTTATAAATACACTGTCTGCAAAGTATGTGCAAATACCAAGAATATGACTAATACAGCCAAATACAAATTGCTTTTTTTTTTTTTTTTTCCAGTTTTGGGCAATGCTACTCTGTTGTTTTGGGAACCACGTTACTTGCAACTAAAAGAGATCTGACTTTCCAGGGGACTAATAACAATTTTCATAAATCAACTACCTAAATTTGAAGGTATCTAGCATCACTTTTACTTTTGAAAAGAACATTTTTAGGATGTATGTACATTAGTATATTGCAGTGTTTGGTTTACAGAAATAAAGCTGAGATAGTGATTTTAGTCATGCAGAGATTTAATATGAACACAAATGGACTTTATCACAGAAAAATTGAAGAATAGCACAGAACTTCTGGAGCCTGATTTTCTACTTCTGTATATATACTCTTTTAACTGCCTTAATTCACTTATGTAAATTCTTATTAATTCCTATGGCTTGGTGCTTGTTCTGACTCTTTATGGCACCAAATACATCCAGACCCAGCTGGAAAAGAGGACAATTGCTGGTCACCTGTTCTGGGCTCATAGGCAGCAGGTCTAGGCAACCAGCCTAGGGAAAATTAGTACTCTGACATTTTATTTCAATACACGGGAGTTTCCAGTCTCACCACCAAGGCTCCACACTGTTGCCAGCTCTCCCAGCTTCCCTGTGAACTCTATGAGGACTTACTGTGAATGCTCAGTTGTCTGGGTAAATCTTTCAGGGATGAGTTTTAGTTGAACAAGGAACTACATCACCTTGCTGCTTCTAAATTCAGACTACCATGTAACTCTCGAACATGCA
Source organism: Anser brachyrhynchus (assembly GCF_964034855.1). Classification (NCBI taxonomy): domain Eukaryota; kingdom Metazoa; phylum Chordata; class Aves; order Anseriformes; family Anatidae; genus Anser; species Anser brachyrhynchus. The sequence goes on along the minus strand of NC_137694.1, from coordinate 11,566,139 downwards.
AAGAAAATGTCAGAAGTGTAAAAGTTTCTGTTTACATCTTTACCTATGACTTTTGAGACTGTCAAGGACTCTATTAATAAAAATTAATAAATTACAATGTGAATTATACAAGAAGTATCAAAATAGTACTTAGATGAGGCATAGTTCTAAAGTTGGGAATCTGTTCATGAACAAATTTCATCAGAAGAAAAGGCTACGTAGAAATACAGTAGCCACATTAAAGAAGGCTGTAGCACCTGTGAAAAATTGATTTAAGCAATACACTAAGTGTGGCACATGCCAAAGAAATAGGTCTATATTACTGCCCCATTCTTCAAGTGAGAAACCTGAATGGTATGAAAAGTATAGCATGGCAAAGCCTGTGTGGAGACCCATAACACAGTTTCAAAGGCTTCTGTAGGCACAAACCTGACTAGTGACATGTGTTTCAGTGTGAGGCACACACGGCATTTTCCAAGGAGAAGGCAGTACTTTTCAGGGTGTTTGCATGATGGAAAATGGCAATAGGCAAGGTTGCAAGAGGCAAGAGAGCTCAGCTACAGACCAAATCTCTGGAGACATGCTTTGAATTTGAAACAATGCACCTTTATACATGTTCATGTATACATGCAGGAATGCATAATGCTGAAATTTTGTTGGGTTAGGAATTTCTCTGTTGCATTAAGGTGCAATGCTGCTATGGTGATTGCAGCCTTCACACCCAAAACTTCTAAAGGTACTGTAGTGACGTGGTGAACATTGATCCCACAAGAGATGGGCAGGCAGCTTGATAGCAAGGTTTAGGTAAGGGGGATGAAGTGTGTGTTAGAATCTGGCAGCTGAATAAAGGAGTCGTGAAGGAAAGACTGGTGAAAACCTAGTTAGAAAGCCACTAACCAAGCAGAGTGCAGGATGGAAGAAATGGTTGCCAGAAGCTGGAGGGAATGAGCACTTATGTGTCTGTAATCCTGTGGCTGCTATTACCCAGAAAGGCTTGGGAGTGTCAGGCTGAATCCTCTCCAATACCATTTTGGGAATCTGATAAGTGACTATTGTTACTTTTTGCCCCAAACAGAGAAGCCTGAGTATAATTAGACAGAGGGTGTGCACTCCACCACAAACATGCCTGGGGTGCTTCATGTTGTGATGGCATGTTTACAATTCTGTAATCTTTATCCTATGTAATTTTAAGAATTGTTTTTAAATGCCTAACACTAACGAGTGCCCCAACTTCTCAAAGCATAAGACAGAGGGGAAGGATACACTCCCTTTCCTTTTTAGCTGTTGTGGGATGGAAGGACACAGCACTGTTTTTGGTAGTCCAAAATTTCTACTCCTGCACTGAATCTGTTTCCACATTCAGAGAAGTCCAAGCTGTTCCCAGCCTCTTCTTCAATCCTGCCTCGGTTCTGGCGCAGGTAAGTGGAGTGTAAAGTTCCTTTTCCTTACCTGGCACATCTGCATCTTTGTGTATGTGTATCAAGAATCATTTTCTTAGGAGTTGGAGGACTTCAAAAAGAGTGCTGAATGACAGCTGAGCAGGAAAAAAGTTGTGGGCAGGAACATCATGAGTTTTATTATTCTGAAGCCTTAGGAAGGAACACAAACAAGAACACATTACAGGATTAAGACACCAATCACTGATCATTATTTATAATTAACCTTTTATTATAAGATTCATCTGTGTACTAAAGAGCACTGATAAAACTGTCTTTCAGTTGCAATCAGCTTTTGATTAAGTGATAGTGTGGGGAGACATATACCAGGACTTCAGGCAGAGGGAAGGGAAGTAAGAGAAGAGAGGAAAAAAAAGTAACATGAGAGATTTGGTAAAATATCATAGAATATCTCTATAATATAAATGCTAATGACAAGGGACAAGGTCAGAATTGATGCAAAGCTGTAAATTCTGGAAGTGGGGAAAGAAAAACTAGAGGATGATTTGGTGAGGGAGGAGACAGATGAGAGGAGATTCTTGATGGAGGAATGAGTGCCGAGATGATAGGGTGGAAGGTGGGAGAGATAGGCAGGGAGCTGGAGGAGGGAGGAGATTATCTGGGAAGGAAACATAAGTAAAAGGAATCACATATAGAAAGGAAGACAGAGGGGAAGTCTGGCAACAAACTGGAAGCTGCAGCTGTAAAAGCCACACAGGAAGCCACCAACAGGACTCCAAAAAGACCAAAGGTAGAAAAACAGCATTTACATAAGTGAATAGGTCAGAAAATATCCATGAATGGAAATTTCTGGAATATTTTTTTCCCTTCCTTTCTCTTGTTTCTTCATTTTCTGACTAACTAGAGATAGAGCATCATAGAAAACAAGGTAAAGAGAAGAGTTTTATGCCATTGGGTGCCTCTTGAGGTACTACACGTGGCAAGTAGCTTTATAGTTCTTGTCATACTAACTCACCTCAGGGTGCTGTTAACCCTCTGGAACAGCTTTTGTTTTAATTATGAAAGTCCATCGCGGACAGGCTGCCCACTGTTGCTATTTGCTGTAACTGTCTGGAAGGAGGTGCCTCAATCTGTTGTTCAAATCCCAAAATTACTAAAAACCTTAACAATTCATCACTGCTATGATAAAAGGATCTTGCAAGGATCCAAAAAGGAAGGCAGAAGGAAGCAATAACACTGTCACTTGACTTATATGTTCTTTTAGACAACAAAGCTCTGTATCAAAGCCTGCGAAAGTCATTAGAAAATCCCATTAATTCGAACAGCTGCATGCATGGCTGCGATCCCTCATTCTGACCTGTCTCTGTGCTTTATGTAACCAAGTATAATAAGCCCAAATCTGAAGAGTTCTATCTAGTATGAAACTCCTTACCTGGCTTCCACAGTCTTGTGAGGATTAACTAGAATTTAGACTGAGTTTGCAAAGAGTTATTGCAAAGACCAAAGTCAATTAGGCTTGTTCTGGATTGTCAACAGGGACCTGATACATTGCCTCGAAGTGTTGGGTTATTGCAGAGGGTAAGGAGCTCAGAGGCAGAGGCTGATGTTAAAAGGACTTTTTGGAGCTTGTCTTTCTTGCAAAGCAGAAGGGTGAAAGAGTGTTAATTTTGGCTCAGAAATCGTACCACTTTCTTATCACTTGAGACAGTAAGGAGTTTAGAAGGTCTCTGCAACTTTCTTTTTCCCTTTCTGGCTGATCATCAATGTACTCACAGGGCAGCCTAGGTTGCTATCGGGTTGCTACAGCATTTTTTTTTTTTTTTCCTGTGGATAAGGAGCTAACTTAGCTGGCTCTTCTGCAACTCTGCAGCTCCTGGTGGCAAGGGTTGTGAGAGCAGGTCTCCCTCCATACAGGTATGTAAACCTACTCTTGAACTAAATGCAGTTTATCAGCACAGAGCTGGGCATTGTATTAGTATCTTGTGAGCATGCTATTGCATCCTATACTCTTATATATTAGAATTATTAAGATCAAAGACAGATATAATTCAGCCTCTATTTCTTGCTTGTTTAAAATTATATAAAGAGCCTATTTACAAAAATTTAGCAAGAGTAAATATAATATTAATCAAAATATTTAATTGTATATTAATATATTGCTAATTGCAAGTTACAATTAAAAGGAAAATTGTCAAAGATTAAACTTTATTAGAAGTATATATAATATTTGCCTATGAATCATTGCTTTGTACATAAAAGTCTGTGATACAAAGGACTATATGCATTTATTATACAAATATAAAAGAAAAGAAATATCAAGTGTATGGCTGATCTTAAGTGCATACATTTTATATGTGTTATGAATCGACATGAAAATACTGACATAATTATTAAATACAGGAATAGGCAGTAAATTTACATGTCTGTGTAGATTTAAAATTATAATTCATGACCAGTAAAGATGCTGATGTAACATATCTTAAATTCATTTTGACATGAAGTCCTGAGATCAGCTCAATAAATATAGAATAATCATAAAACCTTAGAATCATTTAGGTTGGAAAAACCTTCAAGATAAGGTAAATACTAATAACTTGTGCTATTTTAATGATCTGATTCTTTCATAGATGATGTAATCACTATGATATTAACTTAGGTTTAAAAGAAAATAAATTTGGTAAAAATGCTTTATTTATATAAGAAGTGTAGTCTGTAGTTGTCCAGTATTGGGGATTTTTTTCTGTTCTCAAGTTATACTTCATAAATATTTATATTATGGGCACAGCCATGAAAATGGTCAGAAAAGTAGTTTTTTGGTTTTTTTTTTTTTTTTCCAAGTTAAGTTATTACATTTTGGAACTGCGTTTTGTGTAACTGATAGTTATATGCATATTTCTGTAATGTGGTTTCATCTGAAAGTATAATGTCAGATCTTAGCATTGGAAAAGTATGTAATTGGAGAAGTTCAGGGTATCTGTTAGCTGAGTGTTTCATTCACTGTTAAAGTACAGAAATCACCACTAGAACTTTTTCTACTGATCTGTTCTTCATAGTTGTTAATGTTTCCTAACATGCAATAACTCTTCATATATTTTCCTAATCTCTCTAGATCTTTAACTGCTGCCAAGGTATCTCTTGTAGCAAAGACAATTTTATATTTTCATTTTTTGTGTGTGTGCTTGTGATCTATGTTATATATTTGGATTGTTATAATTAAATATCTTTTCAAGTAAGATATAAAAAAGTTGAAAGATCTTTCATTGCCATGCTCACAAAAGTAGCACATTAATACTTCAAGCAGAAAATAAACAAACAAACAAAAAACCCCACCTCCTTTACTATAAGGAAACATATTAAAAGTTTCTGTTGTATAAAGTTATATAATTGTCCACAGGGAAAGTTTATAAAAGGTAAAAAACTCCTTGACAGTTGGAGAACATTTTCTTGAAAACAGTCTGAGTACTGCTTCTTTACGCAGACTGGTAGGCAAGACCCAGAACTGCTGCTGCCAGCTGAAGTGGAAAATCTGGTTTTCTGAGAGTGTTTCCATTAGTTCTGCACTGCCATTGCTGTAGTCTCTGAGATTTCTCCTTGAGGGACAAAGCTTGATAAGGAAGGGCTTTGTTCTGGACTTTGTCCAAATGACTTTCTGTGTTGCCCTTTCTTTTGGAAGAGTTCCACCTCCCTGGCAGAGGTCTGGATCTCCTGATACTATCCCAATTACTGGTTCTGATTCTCAAAGTGGGACTGGGGAATTGTCCCAGGACATGGGACTGTTTAAATAAAGCTTTCTTCTATTGTTGGCCTGAGGATTAGCAGGCTTGCCTTTTTTTTTTTTTTTTTTTTTTTTTCCCCCTGGATATGGGCTCGTAATACGGCTTTAATGCCTTGTGTTTGTGGCAGAAGTAAAGTCCTGGGAAAGATTTGTGTGGTGCTCAGATCAAGGATATCTCTCCAGGTCTGGAATATGTCAACTGAAAAAAAAGGATGTCAATTTGACAGGTCACCATCACTAGAGAAGTCACCAAAAAAACGACCTTAAAATTACCTCTTCATTCACTGGAAGTAACTTCTAAGTATGTTGTCCTTGACTATTACACAGTCAAAATTATAGTGTAGCTGGAAGGGCAAAAGCTAGTATAAGGACTACCCAGTCATTCATCGGAGTCACTGCCACTGCCTGTTTGGGATGATTCATTATGGTGACTATTTCCCAATCAGGTATTGCAGCAGTGAAGGAGTTTTGAATTACTCCATTATTCTGTGACTTCTAAGCCAAGGAGCAGAGTTTTGAAAAAAGTGGAACATGTCCAATTGGGGACAAGATTTATTAAATTTCTCTTGACTTTCAAAAGATACCTGCTTTCAAAAATTTTCTCCCTTACAATAGAAGCCTCCTCTTGGTGCCCTCCTTAGGTTTCAGAGCGAAAAGTCTCTAGCAATAACAGGATGACATGGTCCTTCGGCTAACAGACCCTGTGCTGCTTCAGACTCACTCAGAAGGTTGAGTTATTATATTACATTTTCTGTATTGGTTCAGTTCTAAAAACTTCCTTCCTGCTTACATTCTGAATGACTCACATGAACCGGTGGGAGTGGAAGAGTAAAAGTTGGCTTTATCATTACCTCTCTTATGCTTTCTTCACCTGATTCTCCTGCTAAAATCACTTAAAGATATTTTTAACTGTAACTTTGAGGACTGAGAAAAGCAGCAGTGTATGCATGCTAAGAAGAGAGCAGAATATGTATTTCTGGGTAAAAATGAACTGAAATAGCTGCTGGGTTTTCTATCACTCATTTTGCCCTTAAAGAACTTAGTTACAGTTTTATAGAGACACACATCATTGGCAGGAGCCAAATATATCACACTGTTTCCACTGTACTGCTGCCAAGCTGGCGTGAGTATTAATACCTTCTTAAAATGTTATTTAACATGCCTTCCATATCATCAGGATACATTGAGAATCACAAGGGACAATATCTTAGGTCCTAACACTTTCCACAGAGCTGGGAAAACTGCAGTTAGGACACACTAGTGTATAGCTACATAGCAGTTTAGAATGTTTTTTCCAAGCTCTTGTGATGGGAGATCAGATATTAATGCATCCTTGGGAGGATCTTTTTTTTCATGTTGAAGCAGGCCAAAGGCTACTTGATATCATAGAATGGCTTGGGTTGGAAGGGACCTTGGAGATCATCTAGTTCCAGCCCCCATGCCATGGGCAGGGATGCCACCCACTAGATCAGGATGGCCAAGGCCCCATCCAACCTAGCCTTGAACACCTGCAGGGATGGGGCAACCACAGCTTCTCTGGCAATGTGTTCCAGTGCCTCACCACCCTCTGAGCAATGAATATCTTCCTAGCCTCTATTCTAAATCTATCCTCTTTAAGACTATTCCTGCTTGTCCTATCATTATCTACCCAAAGAAAGAGTCCCTCTCCATCTTTTTTATAAGACTCCTTTAAGTATTGAAAGGCCACAGTGAGGTCTCCCTGGAACCTTCTCTTCAGGCTGAACAGCCCCAGAGCTCTCAGCCTTTCGTCTTTGAAGAGGTGCTCCAGGCCTCTTTGTGGTCCTCCTCTGGACTTGCTCTAACAGCTTCACAACCTTCTTGTGCTGGGGTCCCCAAACCTGGATGCAGTACTCCAGGTGAGGCCTCACGAGGGCAGAGTAGAGGGGGACAATCCTCCCCCTTTCCCTGCTGGTCATGCCTCTTTTGATGCAGCCCAGGACACGGACGGTCTTCTGAGCTGCAAGTGCACATTGCTGATATGAGGTTGGAGTATGCCTTAGGGCATACACTGGAAAACCTTGAAGGACAACACATCTACAGTAAAAGTTTATGATGTGAGGTGGGCGAAAAGCTACAACAGTCTACTTCAGTCTTTTTCAAAACTGTTCACTAATGTCAGGTGGTAAATATTTTGAACTTTTCTCATTACATTTTCTTCTTGTTTTTCAACTAGAACCTTCTATAGATGGTATAGCACACCGATGAAGGGAGGAACTGAAAACCTTTCTGGGGAGTTTTAAGTGGAATCATTCCAACATTAACCATCTAAAAGTTAGGTGTCTAAGTTAAGTGAGTCATCTAGGTTCTCTGGAGTTAAAGATGAAATATCAGTATGTCCAAAGGATATGATGCCTCTTTGCCTAAGATAAGCATTTAAGGTAGACGTTAAAAATCCACTGAAGTTCCCATGCCTCTCCATAGGGAGGACAGGAAAACAATTCATCTTTGTTAAGCTGGATGCCTCCTTTTCACCTGTATAAAGTCATTGCAACAAGTATTTGTAGATAACTTTAAACAAACAAACAAAAAGAATCATCACTATGAAGCTGTCTTTCTTTTCATTTAGGTCCTAAAGAGAGAAGACACTAAAAGCCAAACTGAAAAATCTGAAATATTTTGATATTTCTTTCCTTCAAAATGAAGTCTTTATGCTGCGTACCTCTGATCTCTGCCATGGCTTTTGGAAAGTAAGATGTTACAAAATACTAGTCACAGAGAGAGCACCTGAGACAAAGACAGTGAACATATCATTTAGGAAAAGAAAATTAAGTTCTAAATATTTTTTTTTTCTATTGTGTTGGTGTTATATATTCAAGTCCTTTTTAGGCAGTACCTGAATATTGGTGATGTTCACTCTAGAAGAGGCTCATAGGCAATAGCAGTGAAGTAAATTGTTGAAGCTGGTCCAGGTGGAAAGCTCACATGCTACTTATGTATTACGTGATTAAGTTATACGCAGAAGGCTTTCATTTCCATAGGAAACCTCATTATCTTTCATAAATACAAAATACTTCATTCTGTTTAAAGGAACATCTCCTAATATCTCCATACATCTACAAGGGTAAAATTCCCATTCAGATGGTGGCATATTGCACATTTTCTTCTTCAGATGATTCATCTTCCTCATTGTCTTACTCAGTCAAATTAAGTGCACATGAGAGAGCACAAGTGTGTTGAATTAGAAAGAGCATATTTGGGGATAGGAGACTTTTTTTTTTTTGTCATATGAATGCTTAAATCTTTCACTACTGAGTAAGATACAACATTTTTTGTAGAACTTCACTTCATGTTAAGGTTAGTTTTTATATTTTTACATGTTTATTATAGATAAATGAAGAAAAGTCCTGTTTTTTTTTTTTTCCTGTAATTGTGGAAGTGCAGAATTCAAAGTCATGCCATATCATGTATCAAAGAATTCCTAAAGGAATGTGAAAACATTTATGTGGATACCCCTCAGAAACATAAAGAAAAGTCATCCCCCAACAGGCACAATCTTTCTTAACTTAAAAAAAAAAAAAAAAGGAAAAAGGGGGTCATTGAGTGTTTAAATTTCATGACATCTATATTTATTCTCATTCACTCTTTCTATATTTAGAAAACAACCCAAAGAGAGTGATTTCCAAAAAGCCTTACTATAAAATCCCTAGAAAAGCCAGGAATTACATTCATCTCATCAGAATTTTCTCATCTGTAGTCTCTTTATTTCTGGAAACAAATATGGATATAGTTCATATGGGGCTGACAAACGCATTTGACCTGTTCTGCTTCCTGTGGTTTTCTGTCTTCATCATGCATGTGACTGTCATTTATATTAGTTCTCTTTCCTGACAATTTCTCTTTGTGTAGGTAGTTTGTCTGTTGTCATATCACTGGGGATTCCAGTGATATACATATTTTTTTCTGTCATTTCTCTGTTTCTCTCTGTCTGTTTTCTCCCCTATAACCTCTGAATTCTGATCTAAAGCCAGAGAAGATAGAAGTATCATTAAGTACTTATGCTTTTTCCTTTTTTTTTTCTGTTTTATAAAACTGAGAAATAACTGACATCTGAAAGTGCACAGCTTCTCCCTTAGCTTCAAATCCCTTTAGCTGTTTCTGCAGTTGAACATGGCTGTCCTCATTTCACCACAGAGCACAGCTTGCCAAAAGTGATTTTGCCTATACATGATGAGTACAGAATATTATGTCACAAAATTAGCTAGTAAAACTCAGCATATATATGTTGCAAACTGAGCCTCATTACATTTGTTTTAGTGCCTTGTAATTTACATTTTAGGTTTCAAAAAAAAAACACAAAACACCGACAAGAAAAAATGAGCAGTAGATGTTCTCCCTTCTTAATAGTGCATACTGAACCCCATAACCTGCAAATGAAGAAAATAGGCATGGTAGGGAATATCTCCATGGACAGGTGTGAGCAACTGGAATTGCCTTTTCTTAGAAGAGACAAATCAGTAATGAAGAAAGCAGTGTAGCTAAAGAGGAAAGCTGGGAGACTCCTAATGAGCATCCTCATGACAGCATCCTATGAAGACACCTCCAATGGAAATAATTAATAATACTCAGAAAACTAGTTCATGGGAGCCACAGGATGGAGGACTGCTTCTATCCACAGTTAAACCTCACTCTCTAATTAGAAACAGAAGACAATTTTACTGCATTTTTAGGGTGTGAAATTGGAATTAGCTAGGCTCACCAAATTTCCCAGGCCATGAACCTTCTTCAAAGACTGTCCTACAGGTTTCTTTCGAAGGACTAAAGTCACTTTCATTCTTGCCTTCACTACTAGGAGAAAAACTCAAATTCACTAATCTTCATCCCTTTTATACTTAACAGAAGTAGATTAAAAGAGGGGAGCTTCTTCCACAACAGCTTAAGTTTCAAATAAGGCAATATCAAAAACAATAAACAATCAGTCAAAATATGTAAAAAATACCGAACACGTGGATCACAAACTACAGTGCTATACCCTAAAAGTCTGGACCTAAGAATCTATTTTATAAGAATATTTTCTTTCTTGTAATTAAGAAAGCTGCTTGAAATCACTTCCTCTTGCTGCTGCCAAAAGAACCTTTCAGAACAATCCATTCATGTAATTCACCCAGGATGAAAAGGTTAAAAAAAAAAATCTGATTTGGGCAAACTGCCCAACTGATAATTTTTAATTTTTAGTAGACACTAAATATGGTAGTAGATATCAATGTAAAACTGATTTTTAGATACACTAAGAAAAAGAAGCATGTGGTATTAACTTCATTGACCTTGCAATATAAGAGGAAGTTAGCACTTCATGACAAAATGTTGTAATCCAAATTGTGAGGAAAAAAAAAAAAACCTTTGAAAATATTCTGACATTTCCTGATTTATGTATGTATTTATTTTACTTGAAAATGCACTATCTTGATGATTAAACTGCAAAGGTGTTTATACTGTATTTTGAAACAGAATGATTGCAATAATAAGCCTTTATACAGCAAGGCATGCTGTATAGCAAAGGGTATTTGAAAATGTTCTGTATCTTAAAGAAGCTGTGAGGAACTGGTTAGTGATAACATGCTAATAGAAGCACTTTTAAAGCAAATGGATATTAGAGAAGTGACCACAAACCAAATAAGTAAGTTACCCTTTTGTCTCCTTGACCTTTGACTCACTTGGATCAAAATTTGACAAAGATTGCAGCTGCTAAGTATATTACCATGAGATGTAGGTAGTGGCATTTAGTCAGACTGCAAAAATAGACAGCCCCCCTCAAGCACCAATACAACTTAACTTTTTCTTCTGGCAGGAAGATAAACAGGGAACTGACATCTCTTGGAATATATAAATGCTCCCTTGGCGTTTAGAGGATTTGTCCTTGGTGGGGAGATTTAGCTGCTTGTTTTCTCTTAACTTAATGCAAGTCGTGTGTTAAGTACTTGTACATTCAGCTGAAAAATCAGTTGCCCTTATTCAAGGTGAGTCATATAATACAACATTTAAAAGTGTGTGGGGGGGAAGTTCCTCAGAAAAAAAGACTTTTGAGTTCACTTGTTGGAAAAATCTTGAAAGTATTTATTTGTAATATAAAATAAAATGATAGGATTTGGCAACACTGAGTTAAATTGTACATATATTGCTGAAACTCTGCAATGTTAGCAATGGTCCTCTATGATCAGTGTGGCTGAATTTCCCAATATAATTCTGTTTTTTGATATTTAATATTCTTGAAATTACAGTTCGTGGAGTCAGGTGAATATTTAGGAATATTTTGGAATCTTTTAAAAGTGATATTTGTAATATTTACTTTTGCAGATAAAAATTCAGGACTGTAATTGTAAAATGCATAAAACCTTAAAGGAAAAAACAAAACAGAAATAACCTCTTCCTTGCAAATTTTTCTCTTAATAATTTCATGTTTTTTAGTCCCACACTCTGACCTTGGACAGAAGAACTGTAATTATGTTAAATCCCCCCACTGTTTTGGGGCTGAAATTCTCATCAGAATTTTCAAAATCCATTTTCATGTTCATTATGCACATTGCTTCTTCCTCATTTAGTTTCTCTCATTTGGGGCAGCAAATCTGGTTCTATGTCACAATTAAAGAGGTGGATGTCAAACTGTTTAAAAATGACTGTTGGAGCTGGAGAAGTCATTAAGAAAATGCAGATAATGTTTTTCAGTTTTGTGAGGACTTGCTTTAAATTCATACGTTTAAAAAAAAAAAAGTAAAAAAAAAAGTATAGGTAAAGCAGGGAAGAAAAAGTTTAAGAGAACTTTGCATTTTTTCCTTCTATTGTTTATAAATTGTCTTTTCAGATGTTTGAATGGATCATTTCCATTGCTAATATTCTATTAGGTATATTTAAAACAATATTAAATATATGTACCCAATGGTCTAGAATGAGTTAAATATTCTCGTTAATCCTATTGTCATGTCTAAGTTTAAATGATATAGTCTATAGACAATATCTAATTTTTATGGTACTTCTGTGTAAGGTAAAATTTTTTTCACTTGAATATGAATTGCCAGATACAACTATATTCTTTCTGGAAATTACTACTTTGGTCTTTATTTTTTTATGTTAAGTTATGATATATAAGAGTAGCTTAATAACATCTGTGTGAAACTGTATAATGTTGTGAGTTCTCTTCTTTGAAATTGTGTAATTGATAATTTGAATTGCATAAATTCAGATATGTCTAGACTGTTATTGCATTGTGTTTGGTGGGAGAAGGGTGAATCTCTTACATTTTACAAAAGCTTGGAAGAGACACAAGTTACTAGCAGCCAGTTGCTTTCTAGCTGTTTATTGCTAGTAATCATGAAGGATACCTAGTCAGTCTAACATAAAAATCCACTGGAACCGCTTATACAAGCTTAGATGGAAACCTATTCCAGTGGAATATGTATTTTTATTGAGTTTGAGAAGTTTCATTACATAAGCCAAAAAAAAAAAAAAAATAGCATGACAATGTCTAAAAGCCCTCTTTAAACAATTATGTAATAAATAACTTCCATTTTTAATTTTAAAATGTGTATTTCCACACTTTCTCATTAAAAAAAAAAGGATGGATAAAAATTCAACCTGAAATATGTATTTTTCAGAATTTTCTTTAATTAAGAATTTCTACTTATGTAGAACAGTCAGATTTTGCCAAACTAAAGACAATGATATGAACATGTCTGCATATGAGAGTTGGTCCTAGTGAAAGTCACTTAAAATTTTTAAGGTCTAACTTGAAATTCTAACTTGAGCATGTTTAGAATTTTGCCATTAACCACATCATCCATCCATCCAGTACATTATAGAGATGTTAATAACTTGCTATTTTTCTATTTTTATAAATCACTCAAGTAATTTTTCAGCTATATTTATGAACAGTGCAACAGGTTGCACAAAAATTTGGGAAAAGGAACTTTTTTCTAAAAAAAAAATAAAAATAAAAAAAATCTTAATGTTACCCCCTTGCAACCACCCAAACCTGTAGTTCAAATAAGGTGCATCTCCTTCTGCAGACAAAAAAAAAAAAAATTACACCTATATAAACATTCTTTTCAGTCTTTAGTGAAATGTAAACACTTTAGCTAAATGTTTTCTTTCCTTGTCCTTTGTAAGTGCTGTAAGTGCTGGTCAGAGTGTAAAGTTTTGATGTGGGAACCCCAGGGAATCACCTGGTAGCAGGTGGATGGACTGGATGACTTTTATAGCCAATGTATTGTCCTGTGATTGCAAGAAGTAGTCACTCAGTCATCCTACCCACAAGTTTCCAAATACAAATGATTAAAATGCCAGCCAAGCTCAAACCTACAGAAATAGTCATTGTTAATGTCAAGGGACCCATGAACTGCTACCCCAAGAGCAGGCAACAGGTAGGTGTCTGGAGCAGATGAAAGGAGCCGACTGGGCACAGGTGCAGACACGATATAATTGTTGTGACAACAGTCACAAGGGGACACAGCCTGCTGACCACATGCATGGTGTCTTCTTTTTCCCCCATAAAAATTGACCTTATAACTGAATATGGGATTCACAAAAATAAAACATGTGGCTGTTCCTACACTTACTTTACTATTAAGAAATCCAGTAAGTTTTTTAGCCTTTTAATCCTCATGAGTAAGCTGGGAATTCAGGTTGAGTCGTTCTTTCACTACATCCTTCTGTTTTCCTTTGCTCTCTGTGTTTGGCCTTGAATGTGTAATTAACCCTGCAAATAACACCTGCTTTAAAAGTGATTTAGAGATGAGCACAATAATTTGACAAACAAATATTGTTAAGAATAAAAAGGACTATGGGTAATGACACCTAAAATAGAAAAGAGCTGAGTTACTGTTATCTGGAGGTCTAAGGCAAATAAACAAAAAAAATCTGTGGCTGTGTTTAATTCCCAAGCAAGCATAAATTGCAAATTATGAAGCTCTTTGTCTCAGTTATTCATAAACAGTAACAAATAGGACAAAATACCACTGGGAGCTTATGTTTTACTATCTCTCAACACTGGTGTCATTTTGATTTTCTTTATACTGTCTTTCAGTAGGGACCAGATGTCAAAATACTTTACCACATATTACAAGCAACTGTTGTTTCCCAAAGAATAATTGCAAACTTGTTTTTTCCGATACTCAATGACATGTAGGGTATTACAGCCTCCAAAGATCAAAATGTAGACAATGTTTTAAAAAGTCTGACTTTCTGTAGGCAACTGGGATTAATGAAACTTGGTGATGGGGTGTACAACTGAGAGTAAGAATTCAACTTCTACATAGAAAATCCAGTCATGGTTTAGCCATGAAGTTGCTGAAATAACATTTATCCTTTCAGTACTAGAATATGGACTGACAGAGGTCAGGAAAGACAAATTTTTCATAGGTGTCTCTCACTAGAGATTGGCATTACTGCCAAGGTAGAATACATTCACATTCTGGGTAGCTCCCACTAGCAGTGTAAACTCCTGATTTTGCCTGAAGTGGGAGCCATGGGCACTGCAGAGTGTGACAAAAGATGAAGGCTATAACCTCGTGCTTTGGCACAAAGAGATTTCTGAAAATGTATTTGCCTGAAGAAGAGTATCAGCTGAGTAATATTGTGACAGTTTTTTCTAATAAAACAGAGGGGGAAACAAACAAACAAAACCACCAACAACAAAACAACACACTTAATGGTATTTTAGAGAATTCAGGAAAAAAGAGATTACAATATGTAACAAGTGACTATCTTGCCAAGTGTGTATATCATTTTTTTTTTTTGGCACTGTTTGCCACTGTCTGTTTTTGACCTGTTATCTCCCTACCTGCTTCACCTAATGCACTTTGTATTTTTGACCTTTGGAATGTGATTTTTGTTCACTCTCTCCTTATATTAGCAGCTTCACTCAGGAAGATCAGTGAGTTTGTTGGGACCAAGAAGCGAGAGAAACAAACAAACAAACAAAAAAAAACAAACATCGAGGCTTGCAGCAAGGATATTTTTACATTGCCTGTCTGCACCCTGAAGAAGGAGAGGAATGGGCTGTAACCGAAACTGTGGGCTCCTCACTGGGGCTGTCATCGGTGCTGTGCTGGCCATCTTTGGAGGAGTTCTGATACCAGTTGGAGACAACCTTATAGGCAAAGCAATAGAAAAGGTATGAAGTATTTCTTCTTTCAATCCAGATGGTTTGTGGATAGTCAGTATTTCTGAATCTTGTGTTCTGTTTCTGCTTTTTTGCTTTTGTTTTTCTTTTATTATTATTATTATTTTAAAAAAAACAAACTAGTCTTTGTAATGTAAACAATCCAAAATTTCCTAAGACTAGTTGCTGCAGAACTCTTAAAACTATATTAATTACATTACTGTATTTACTTACTTCCTCTCTTTCATGATTTACATGAGAATCTAAAATATTTTTTTCAAGATGGGTTTTTATTAATGTAATTTAGAAGTAATACATATTTTTTATTTTATTGCAATTACGATTGTTATTATTTTATTTTTTATTTTTTCATT
This sequence comes from Anser brachyrhynchus, assembly GCF_964034855.1. Taxonomy (NCBI): domain Eukaryota; kingdom Metazoa; phylum Chordata; class Aves; order Anseriformes; family Anatidae; genus Anser; species Anser brachyrhynchus. The sequence continues at coordinate 11,550,503 of NC_137694.1, read as the reverse complement.
TTCCCCCCATGATGATCCACCTATTTTTCTGCATTTTTTTCCCTTATTTTGGAACTCACTCAATGCACTTATGCATTACCTACTGCACGTAAGTTAAACAAACTTATGATGCAGAATCTAGTTTTAGATTTGTGTGCATTCAGATCATGATCTGTGACTATATAATTCAAACACATCATGGTTCATGAGACTACATGATCTCATCATACACATCTCCTTGGTTCAAGGAGTGTGAAGAGTAATTGAAGCAGTGTTGTAGACCTGGCAGAAACATATCCCTCCCTCCCTCTCTCTCCCTCTCCCTCTCTCCCCTCCCTCTACCCCTCTCCCCCCTTCCTCTCCCACCCTCTCCCTCCCTCCCTCTTTCTCTCTATCCCCCTCTCTGCCCTCCCTCTTCCTCTCTCTCCCTCCCCCCTTTCCTCCTTCCCTCTCTGTCTCTCTCTGTCTTTATAATCTCATTTTGTCTGTAATTAAAAATGAGAAGTTAACTTGCTAAATCTTCAGTGAAAAGGAGTGTATAACCATGGAGTAACGGAAATACCATGGAAGCCATGGGGTATCCACATAGGAGACACAGAGTCTCCTTGGGGTCATTACATTTGACTGCCCTTAATTCATCATCTACATAATTTAAACGAGGAAGTGGAGACCTAAACAATGTTAAACTGTCTCTTGAAGCCTTGCCTAGATTCTAGCATCAATTTGTATAAAAATAAATAAATAAATAAATAAAACCACAACTTCTGCATTTTAATTAATATCACAGTATCACAGATTTCTAGGTTGGAAGAGACCTCAAGATCATCGAGTCCAACCTCTGACCTAACACTAAGTACTCCACTAAACCATATCGCTAAGCTCTACATCTAAACGTCTTTTAAAGACCTCCAGGGATGGTGACTCCACCACCTCCCTGGGCAGCCCGTTCCAATGCTTAATAACCCTTTCGGTAAAGAAGTACTTCCTAACATCCAACCTAAAAATCCCCTGTCGCAACTTTCGCCCATTCCCCCTCGTCCTGTCACCAGGCACGTGGGAGAACAGACCAACCCTCACCTCTCTACAGCCTCCTTTAAGGTAACTGTAGAGAGCGATAAGGTCACCCCTGAGCCTCCTCTTCTCCAGGCTGAACAAGCCCAGCTCCCTCAGCCGCTCCTCGTAAGACTTGTTCTCCAGACCCCTCACCAGCTTGGTCGCCCTTCTCTGGACTCGCTCGAGCACGTCCATGTCCTTCCTGTAGCGAGGGGCCCAAAACTGAACACAGTACTCAAGGTGCGGCCTCACCAGAGCTGAGTACAGGGGCAATATTTGTATATTTCTATTTATATATTATATTATATTCTGCATAACATTTTAATTTTGACAAAGCAGAAGAATTATTCAATTCTTAGTATTGATTGTATTTTTTCATGATATTTTCAGATTCATAGAAAATAAAAATTATTAAAAGAAACATGGGAATATCTCACTAGCTAACGTATCACTCTCCTTCCAATATTTTGAAAAAAAAAGTCTATATCCACAAATAATTTTAATTGATTGGCATATTGAGGAAATAGCAGTTTTTTTAGAAAACATGTATTTTTTAAATGTGTATCTCTTTATATTTAAAATTTACTTTGAGTTAATCCAGAACATTTTCTAATGCCATTCAGCGTTTTCAAAGCAAATTATACACACTAGCAATGTTATGTATTCGTCTGTTTACTTATAATAATGAACCAGTTATATGGCATGCTTTGCAAATGTCTACACATTAAATTATACCTGCATCAGTTCCTAGTGGTAAAGTTTTAGACTCTTTATAATTTTGTGCATTGTGATCATGTTTCAGATGCTTATATTTCAAGGCAGCTTGTTTGAAGTATATAAAAAGGAGAATTTGTACCAGTATTCATATGAGTAATACAAGAGTAAATTTGTATAGGTTTTATTTATTTAAGTAAAAGAATGTATTTTTTTTTTCCTAACCACAAATCAAACTGGATTATTTATTTTCTATTTATCATGATGATTATTCAGTGAAACCATAAGACTGTAAGACAATTCATTTTCTTAACAGATATGTCAAAGTAAACCAGCTGAAATATGCGATCAGTAGATACACAAGAGGGTCTTGAATCTACCTAATTCTTATTTATTTTTGTTGATGAAATGGCTAGCAAGAAAAACAAATATTTGCTATTCATTGCAGTTATATTTAATAGAAATATATAGCTGACAGCAAAGGAAACAGGTCTGCTGAGCAGTGAATACTAAAAATGCATTTTTTTTCCTGAAATATTTCACTTTTGAAATTGTCATTTTTTAAGGAAATGTTTCATTGAAACAGATCCATTTCAGTGACAGTTTTATCTAGAATTTTTCAAGAACAGAAACTGTAGGATAGAAAGAAAAACAAGCAATAAAACAAACAAAAAATAATAATGAGCAAGACTTTCTTTCAGATATGACCTGTATCATTCATATTTCCATTTTATCTGATACAAGGCAAAGCCTGAAGTTGGGTTTTCATCCACTAGGATGAAAACAAGTGTCAAAATACCAGATTTTTAATAAAAAGGAACAATTATTTGAGACATCACCTTATAAGCCAAATTATGTCTTCACATTCTGCACAATCCAAAGCCTGAAAGAGACTCCACAGTTGTTCTTCTACTTATTCTATTTCAGGGTAAATCCCAGTTCTTTACAGAAGCTGACAGTACAGCAAAACCAAATTTACATTCCTAGCTACAATGAATTTTGCTACAAAAATATTATTGCTAGATTAGAGATAAAAATACTGATTTTTTTTTTTCCTGACAATATATTTAGGACACTTCATTCTATAACAAGTCAAACTGTCGTAAATTAACTTATCGTCATTTAGTCAAATCACATAATCATCAATTTTCTCTTAAGCAAGTCTGGTTGAACTTCATGGCATTTCACAATAAAGAACAGCTGTAGTATCATCAATACAATCAATAGTTCTTGCCATTCTTGTTCTGCTAGCAGCGGAAGCCTGAGCACATTTCCCTCAAGCATACATTGCTACAGGTGGCCAAACCCTATAAGCCCCATTTCATCTTTATTGCCGTCATTGAAGGATTAGCCTGAGTAAACACTGCAGGTCATACTTTCCTGGAAGACTTCATACTGTTGTTGCAGCACAGAGAAAGCATCTGCAAATGTATATGCAATCTCAGTTGCCCTTAGATATTCGTCAGACAGTCTCAGAGTGTAGGCTGTTATCTCCTAGCAGATAGGTGCTGCTCTCCACCCTTCTCTAAAATGAAGTCCGTATAACATATAATACCAAAATGTCACCTTGTCACGTGTTCCAGTTTATTAACATACATCTGTAGTTCGACACAAAACAGATTATTGTATTTTCCAACTTGACTGCTCTTACTCACATCTCAAATAATTTTTTGGATAAGCTGTTTCAATATTCTCTCTTTCTTACTCTCTCTATTTCTGAATATTTTAAGAGGCCCTTTAAAAATCTGTCACTTGAGGAGCGCACTAAAATGACACCAGCAGCAGCAGCATCTTGGCTGGGATCCATTGAACAAGATTAGTGTTAAAATATTTCAGCTCTGGTACTATACTGGCAAAGGAGATATCCCCCTTAAAAGTTGCTTTGATTTCAGTACCAAAGGACAAAAACTGTAGTTTTCCCAAACACTGCATCTATCCACAGAGTAGGATAGATGACCTCCATTCCATGAAGGTCCTAGAGGTTTGGAAAAGTGACCTTGTTACAGTTAGGAGTGAAGCATGAACTTTTCAGAGCTCGTTACAAAAAAATATTTTGTTTGAGGCCATCAAAATGTACATTTTTACCTGACTTTACACAATTCTGTTGCACATTGTCATGTCTTATAAGCTAATATTAAAAAAAAATAATAATAATCAAAAAGAGGAATCAATTCAAAACAACAGATCAGAAAGTTTACATCCAATATTGTTGAAAGGAGATATTTTTTACATGGTCAATTACTGCTATTTGACTTTTTCTCCCTAAGCACAATATTATTACCTTAGACAAAATTCAGTTTATTTTTTCCAGGTCTAACCATTCACAGCCATTGCTAGTTGATTCAATTACCAGAAAAATCTTTATTGCCACTTCTGTGAGAACTTCTGTTGCCTGCCTGAGAGTGTGAACTCAGGAGATTAAGAGAAGACACTTAATATATTAAATTCCCTATTAGTTGATAATAGAGAATATTTTGCCACAATACCTAAGTGCTGCACTATTTCAGTAGAGTCCTCAGGGTTAGTCTCTGTTATTTTTATAAATATAGCTATAAATTTTAGCTATTATTACATTTAGCCATCTCTCTAGATATGTTTTCTATGATTAGCCAGATTATTTCCTCTCAGCTGCTGGAGGCATAGGAAACACTTCTAATTTAAAATTGTTTCTGTGAAAGTCATATGCACCTTCTTTATCTAAACTAATGAACCTAAAGCAACCGCAACTGCTGGCTCCAAGCAGAACATTAGTGATCTGATCATATATATTCCAGCATTATCAGTGATAAGCTTGATTGGCTTCCATAATTTGTTATGACCAAGAAATCTAAAAGGACTAAAAGTTTTGATTCAACAAAGCTTGAATAGCAAGGCTAATACATAAGAGAATCATCATCACTTACAAAGTAATATGTGTCTATTCCTTAACTAACTCAGTTAATTCAGTGGGGGTGGGGGTGAAACTAGATGATATTTAAGGTCCTTTCCAAACCATTCCATGCTTCTATTACTAGGGAGCTGAAAAGTGTTTCACATTATCACTTGCAAATTATTAGTTTCCCAAATTACCCTACCTTTTGTAAAATCATAGTGGACAAAATGTGTCAGTGTTAGTACGGTGACCAGTCACAGAGCAGAGTAGCATTTAGGGATGGCCTCACTAGTGATCAGACAGACAAAGCCCCAGGGCTTGTAAGTGTGAGAACATTAGTTTTATTAAATGAAGACATGATTAAGGAGAGAGCTCTAAATTTTCCTCCACTTAAACTCACTATTTGAACTCTTGAAGTATATGGCAGTGAAATACATGCCACCTCCTTTGTTGAGAAATGTTAGTAACAATAATGGCTGACTGCCAACAAAAATAATGGTCTTACTCCCTTCCTCCCCCTCCCTCTTTTGTCCTTCTGCTTCCCTTATTTTAACTGTAGTTCTCATCTGATCCTTCCCCCTACCCACAGCACTGGCAGAAAGGTAACCTGGAAAAAAAAAAAATCTTCTTAAGTCCAGAAAGCAGAAACAGCTTCCTGAGGAATGAGAGACAGCACAAAGGAAGGGAAAAGAGGTTGGGTCAGGTCAGAGGACAGAGGTAGCTGTCTTTCCCCTTTGGCTGCAAAGCTGCAGAACTGTCAGATCAGACTGGCTGTCCCCTCAAAGCTCACCCCCAGGGAGGAAAAAGCACAGAGTAGATGGTGGGCTGCAAATCTACATGGTAACTCACTGTTACCTGTCTGCCCCAGTACTTCAGTCCCTGGGGACTCTTCATACAATGCCCAAGGTCCTACTTTCCCATTGGCATTTCCCAAGCATATAATAGGGACATAGTAATCATTCTTGCATAAAAAGTAAGGGAGAGTCACCCCACCTTCGTAGGTGGACAGCAAATTAGTTCTTGATTGATAAGAAAGTACATAGTACAGTACAGTAAGGTGCAGTAAGGAACAGGACATGAAAATGATCATCAATTAGCCTACAGTCTCAGTTGTTAAAGAGGGTATTCCCGGTTGTACTAAAAAGATGATATAGACTCCTGCATGCTCTTAGATTTCCCTGCATTTTTCCGTCTCTCTTAAATACGTCTAAGGATTGTGACTCCACCATTTCCCTGGGCAGCCCATTACAATGCCTGAGCATGATTTCCATGAAGAAATTCTTTCTGCTATCCAATCTAAATCTCCCTTGGTGCAACTTGAGGACATTGCCTCACATCCTATCACTTGTCACCTGAGAAAAGAGACAAACACCCTTCTTTCAGGTAGTGGTAGGGTGTGATAAGGTCCCTTCAGCATCCTTTTCTCCAGACTGAGCAGCCCCAGTTCCCTCAGCCATGCCTCGTGTCCAGTTTTCTAGTCTTTTCACCAGCTTCATTGCTCTTCTCTGCACGTGCTTGAGCAACTCAGTATCCTTCTTGTAGTGAGGGGCCCAAAACTGAACACTGTACTCAAGGTGCAGTCTTACAGGTGCTGAATACAGGAACAACCACTTCTCTAGTCCAGCTGGCCACACTATTTGTTATACAAACCAGGATGCCGTTGGTTTTCTTGGCTACCTGGGCACACTGCTGTCTTATGTTCAGCTGGCTGTCAGCCAGAACCGCCAAGTCCTTTTCTGCCAGGCAGCTTTCCAGCCAGTCTTCCACAAGCATACACTACTGCATGGGGTTGTTATGACCCAAGTGCAGCACCCAGCATTTAGCCTTGTTGAAGGTTATGTGATTGGCCTCCACCCATTGATCCAGCCTATCCAGATTCCTCTAGATAGCTCTCCTACTCTCAAGCAGATCAACACTCCTGCCCGGCTTTGTGTCATCAGCAAATTTACTGGGGATGCACTCAATCCCTTCATCCAGATCATTGTTAAGGTATTAAACAAAACTGGCCCCAGTACTGAGCTCTGAGGGACACCACTTGTGACCAGCCATCAAGCAGATTTAACTCCATTCACAACTATTCTTTGGGCCCAGCCATCCAGCCATTTTTTTACCCAGTGAACAGTACATCCATCCAAGCCATGAGCAGCCAGTTTTTCTAGGAGAAAATGCTTTGCTAAAAGAGAAATGCTTGCTAGGAGAAATGCTTTGCTAAAGTCCAAGTAAACAACATCCACAGCCTTTTTCTCATCCACTAAGCAGGTGACCTTGTCATAGAAGAAGATCAGGTTAGTCAGATAGGCCCTGTCTTTCATAAACCCTTACTCACCTGGTTGTGCCGTACGTGCTGTGTGATGGCAATTAAGATGACCTGCTCCATGACCTTCCCTGGCATGGAGGTCAGTCTGACAGGCCTGCAATTCTCCAGATCCTCCTCCCTGCCTTTTTTTTTAGATGGGTATCACATTCACCAACTCCCATTCTTTATATCAGCCTGCTTCTCCAAGGTCCTATGAGTAATTCTCTATGAAAACACAAAAGGCGATTTCCAATTCATGGAATCTCTCTTCACAAAGGAAATGGCCTGCTCTACTTAGGATCACAGCTGGGACAGTCCTTGGCCTCTGAAGGTATGCAAAACAAGACTGAAGAGAATTTTATCTGTCAGGTCTGAGTGCAAGCCCTCAAGCTGATAAAACATTTGCTGTGGAAAATTTCCTTCCCCTCTCACACAAATGCACACAAATTATAGCAGATATTCAGACAGCAAGCTCAGCTCTTTACACCACCAACAGCATTTGCTGCTCTACCTTACAAATAGGCTTTCATCCTGTCTGTGCTAGGAGTTCTCTAACACATTTTATTCATTTTTCATGACAGTAGTTCTTAATTGGTATTATCCTTTCTTGGATGGTGCTTGCTAAACAAACTCTAGAGGCAGAAAATTAAGTTAGAAAGAAAATCTAGCAAATCTTGCAATTTAAAATGCCTTTTCTTGCTACATAACTGTCTGGAAGATTCCAGTCTATTGCTTTCTGCATCTCTGTGAGCTATGGAAATTAACTATAATACTGCACAACTCTGCTAAAAAGCATGGTATATGTTGGACCTGGGCAGCCTAGACTTTTCTTCTTATTAAAAAACCTTTTCTAAATTTTTACCACCAGGGGAAAAAGAAAATCTATTTTCCCAAGGATTTGTGAAAATTGTATAGAAACAGGTCGGATGAAGACCAAACAAAACACACGTTCCCCTGACAATATAGGATATGTACCTTCAGACTATCCTTTTCACTGTGAAGTCCCAAGGTAGACATTTATCATAGTACATCTGAGTGCCACGCACATAAAGCTGTTGGTTAGTCTATAATGATTCCCAATGTCCTGTCTGCTCCTTCTCCCTATTTTGTCCTCATTCTCTGACCTGGGAAACCTTCCTAAATAAATGATATTAAAAGCAGAGAGATTTCATAGAAAGTCTTAGTCTTGGTCACAAGAATTTTCTGACAAAAAACAGTCCTGCAAGAGCACTATTCACTTTCTCTGGTGGTGAAATGACTTAGTGCATAAGTAAAGATCAGAGATAGCTCCCATTTCCTCCCCTGGGATACTAGAAAATGCATGAAAATGTATGAAAATTAGTTTATGGATTCTAAAAACTTCTGGGTATGATTCAGTCATTAACAATTTTTATTCTTAGAAGTAATCCGTAAGTTTAGAGAATGGGAATTACAGTGATGACCAACCACAGCAATAGGAAAGCTTTTCTACTGGCTATGGTAGCAGTTATATCAGCTTTGTGATCACTTCTTTTAAGGGGACTCACATTTGCCGTTGCTGCACAGGAATATCAGGCTGCTTTCAAACGTTGGCCAAAATTATGTGCTGTATACCTCATAAAAGTCATCTTTTGTTGTTAATTTTTTTTTTTTTTTTTTAGGAAGCTGTTATTGCAAATGGTACCATTGCTTTTGATAATTGGCTTGTGCCAGGAAGCTCAGTTTACAGACAGTTTTGGATCTTTCATGTGCAAAATCCAACAGAGGTGTTAGAAAATGGATCACGTCCAAAACTTGAACAAAGAGGACCTTACACGTACAGGTAACCATAGTTCCTGAATATGTGACATGTCATATCAGAATTTTTGTTAAAGCCAGAAAAAGTTCTGCTGAGTTAAAATTGTTTAAACTGATTTTGGAAAGCCCAGAATCCCATTGTAGTCAGAGTTGTCAAAAATGCCTAAATATTTGCAGCTATGCACTGCAATCACAAACATTTCTTACAGGGTTTCACGTTGGGATACCAGAACAGGTAATCAGATGTGAATCTATTTGTTCTTGTGATAAACTATTGCTCATTAGTAAGATGTTTACCGTAAAAACACACAGGCATGTTGCATTTGTTGCTGTTCAGTGTTTACCAGTCTTTTACTTAGAAAAAATTATGCCAGATACCCCCAAAACATGAGATTGTCCCATCTTACATCGCCCATGTAAGTATAACACTCATATTTATTTTAATAATATGTTTTGTTTTATTGCTCCTTTATTTATTTTATTTTGCTCCGTTTGTTTGTTTTTAATCTATAGCTTTTTCTTACTCAGATTTCCCTCTGAAAACCTTTTTTTTTTTTTTTGAAATGTATTATCTAAGGCCTAGATGCAACAGTCCATCCCTGTCCAGGAAAGTACCTAGCTGTTACTAGCAGTCTTGTTATGAAATTGCTTTCCTAAAATGATACGACATTTCTTTCTTAATGTCATTGACATGTATATGATATTTGCCAGGTAGTTTTGTATTGCTGTATCTAAACCACAGGCGCCTTAATGCCTAAAAGGTTATTAATTTATCATTGGAATATCTTGGTTCATACAGTACCTGGGAAGACACAGGAGATGGTTATGCAGGAGTCAGGAAACTCAGCAGTTGAGAAATATTGCAGAAGTTGAACTCCCGCTAAACAAGCATTTTTTACTCTGGTCATGGTGGTGCATATACTCTCAGGGATAAATCTCTGCTGATAGCCTAGATAAGACTGTTCAAGAAATGATGGCTTCATTTCTTGGGGAAAAAACAAACAAACAACAACAACAAACAGGCTCTTCTCACTGCTGCATTCATGCTCATCTAAGAAGCAAAAGATACCTTACATCCCTTGATCAGAGATATTGGGTGTACCTTAATCACTGCAATGCTGAGTCTCTTTCTCGGTTTCCCTTTGAATGTTTCATTGCTTACTACAGAGTAGAACAACTGTCCTTGAAACTGCAGTTATCCCCAAGACTCTGTTGGGAAGTGGGAAACTTTGTTTAAGCCTTTTGTTTCCAGTTAGAAGTAACGTTACTTAGAAAACAAACCTCCCAACTTCTAGATAGGTGCTCTACACATTAGTCCATTAACTAAAATGGCATGCACACAAACCACTCTTGAGAAGCCAAGATCCAGCTGCTTGTGGGGTAGGTCCCACCCTGCACTGGTTACATCTGTACCATGGAGAAAAGTGCTCTGAAATTTCTGGTCCTCCCATGCCCAGGCTGGATGATCTGATGGAGCACGATGATCCCTTCTGGAACAGAACTGGGATAAACTTTTTAGACCTACAGCATAAACTAATACAACGCTTGCTGGATGCCACCTCCGCAGGGGGGTCAGCAAGAGGATGGGTACATAAAGAGTTGAGCCAAAGCCAGAACTGTAACAGCTCAGAGATTTGTTCCTCAGTGATCCCCTAACAGAAATATAGGCACTTACAGGCACGATGGAGAAGGGCTTTTATGTTTCTCAGTGGTGCTGAAAGACTGCTTACAAATCACCGTATTGATGTGAAATATTAATAAAGTAGCTCCCAGTATGGATTTAACCTCTAATCTCTTTTATTAGAACACAGGCCTATCACATCAAATCTTAAGGGCATTTATAAACCATTCCTGAGTCATTCCCTTCTAAGAACATGCAATCATGAAAAAGCTTAGAAAAAATGTGATGAAACATAACTAATTCAGAAGAGAATACAAAAAGATAAAAGGTCCGTTATTGCTATTAAAAATAAAAAATAAAAATAAATCTTTGTATTTTAGTATCAAGCAAAAAAAATGCATTAGGCATTAAGCAAATGTTTGGAAAAGAAAAATATTTTACATAAAATAGATTTTTTACAAATATTCAAATGAAAAGTTTAGAACCATTTCAGTGATTTTAAAATGTAAAATATTCATCTTCAAAAGTGTCCATCAACATTTCAAAAAATTTCAGTCAGATGTGGTTATGTGTTGACTTGAAAATCAGATTTTAAAATATTCTGTGTTTTATTATTTTGTATTTCAAGGGTGCGATATTTAGCCAAAGAAAATATCACAGAAAACTCTGATGGCACAATATCCTACATGTTGCCTAATGCTGCTCGTTTTGAACCTGATATGTCTGTTGGGACAGAAAATGATACCATCACATGCCTGAACCTCGCTGTTGTTGTAAGTCAAGAAAACAAACCATAATATGCACATTTGAATGTTGAGATATTCAAAAAATAAGGGGAGAAGTAAGCATTAATAACACAGATTCTGAAGACATATTGCATTTACATTGAGGTTTCCTTATACTCCCAGGGTAATCTTAACTGTAAACGAAAATTGACTTGTTCTTGTCAATGGAAGCAAAGTCATCAGCTTGGATGGGATGTATCAAAAGCATCCTTCTAGTCAATTTTAGTGTGGGAATGAATCAAAAGGTTGTGGATGGATTCCTGTTCTACCTGAGGTACAGCATGACCAGTATAATGTGGGTTTTCCATACTCTTTTCATAATATCTTCAGTCCTGCTTTGCAGGGGAGACTGTGTTAAATCAGTGTATGCATGGCCTCACTGCTTCCATGGTGCCCCTCTGCCCCAACGCAACGGCATCACCAGAGCTCTCCAGTCCTCCTGAGACTTTAGTTCTCCTGAGGAAATCACAGGAGACTCCACCTGTACTTCACTCCAGATGTTTTCCTGTTGTCATAGGATTTGAGTGTTTGCCCTTGACCTATGTTTACAGATTTCATATTTGTATTCAGGCCTAGCTGCGTTGCTTGGGTGTCTCATACTAATGCTGTGGTGTCTGCATGTGAGCTTTCAGGACTACTGTGAGGGAGAGGGTGGGTGCTAATGGCAGAGTGGAGAGATATTCAGTGTAAAGATGAAAAAAATGTCAATTGCCTCATTCATACCAGACCTATTCTGCCTATGTTCTAATTTAGGCTAGAATTTCCCTTTTAGAAAGATTTTTTTTTTTTTTTTCCTCCTGGACTAAGAGTCCTTCATCTCATGATATTCTTAATATTCTTCTCATGGTATTCACTAACTCTGCTCAGTTGCCACATTTTGGGCCATGTAGCTCTTTACGGATGTAAACATAGGCTCTTGCCTAGAAGCAGCCATGTCAGGGGAAGTAAGAGCAGAGCATCCAAGCCCCATTTTGGTGTTCAGAACAAAACCTGGATAAGTTTAAATACCCAGAGAGGCTCTGCTTATCTCACTTGACAGTATCAGTAGAGCCCATCTTTGGTATCATAACCTTGTGGTCAAAATACTCACAAGGGAATCAAGAGAGATGTTTTTCACACTTTCTTAACCCTGAGGGGATTGAACCCCCATCTCCTCTATCTCATAACCTTTCCATATCCATGCTTGCCCCTTGCTTTATGTTCAAATTCAGACAGGAATGCATGGACTAAGAGAGATTAAAAAAAAATGAGAGCGAGAGAGAACAAACAAGAGAGCAACTTTGTCTTGGTTGTTTCGACTTTCTGGCTAGCTCTGACTCTTCCACTGTCATTACCATTGCACTGAAGACAAGGAGAGACTACAGTAAAAAGCCTAGGGTGAACACTTGCTCTGAGAGGTACTTTTTCGTTACACAGATTTACTTATCAAAATTGTTACCATTCCCTGCTTCACCACATGGGCCAACATAGATCATTTTTGCTCATTTTCCACAAGATGATCGGTGGCTTTAGGGACTTGACTTTGTGTTTTTGCCTCTGGAAAAGTTCATTACAATCATGGCTGGTAAAATACCACATCATTCTTCATTGAAATAGGAAAAGTTCATCTGTTATGTAGAATTAAAACTGTTTGGAAAGAACATGTTAGTTGCAAAAACGTATTCTTTCTGATTAAAGAAATAATGGAGATCCAGCACTCCATTGGTTTTATGCAGGATAGAATCGTACTGCTGTTAGCATAATTTTATCAATATAGCAAGTCTAAACCACAGCCAATAGGTAACAAGGCATGTATCTTTGTACTTGCATGCTTATGATGTGAGTGAGTCTGCAGTAATGAGATATGAAAAAAAGGAAAATGAAAGTTGTACAGTCCATGTTATATGCACAGAGACTTGAAGTATAAAGACATTAGCTAGTGAACTTGTGGAAACAGTAAAGATAAATTGTCTAGTTTTATATAAGTTATGCTCAGCAACTGTTTCAATAATGAGTTGTAGTTTTAATTAGAAATATAACTTACAGTGAGTAAGGTCTGGAAACAACCTTACTTATCAGCTTTGCCAGAGATTTATTGGAGTTGGTCTGTATTTTTGATCTGCTCACGCAGAATTTTATGCTAAACATTAATTTTATTGCTGTTGTAGGCTGCACCTGCCCTGTATACAAATGCTTTCATACAACTACTATTAAACACTTGGATTAAATCTTCTAAGTCATACATGCTGCAGAACAGAACAGTGAAAGAAATACTATGGGGATACAAAGACCCCTTCTTAAACAAGGTCCCCTTCCCCTTGGACCCAGTTTTGGGAGTCTTCTACCCGGTAAGTGAAACCAATCAGAAGGCAATATTTCAGTTATAATTCTGTGAATTAAAATCAAAACTGAAGCTGCAAGGAAGAAAAATCTGACAAAAATACCTTGGGTCAGTACTTCTAACTGTTATTCCTTCTTGTGTTTGTTACAGTATAATGGGACATATGATGGACTTTACAGAGTGTATACTGGAAAAGAAGATATAAGCAAAACAGCAATAATTGAAAGTTATAAAAACAAAAGGTATAATAGCATTGTATATATGAAAAAAAATCATATTTTCAATGTTTGCATATTAAGACCTGGCTCACTGAGAGCTATAGTTAAATGGAAAGTTGTCAACAATTCAAGGAAAGCTAGATCAAGCCCCATGCTGAGCAAAACCACTTCTCTGTTTCAGCTATTTGTGATTCTGTTATGAGCTTGGATTTAAGATAATTTTTTGATTCTTCAATACAAGTAGTTAAATGTCTTCCATACTTAATTAGCTCGATCGCTTTTGCCCTAACCTAATGCATCATATAGTTTATCTGAACATATGAATTAACATCCCTGTCATATGCCTTTGCTAATGAATCATGTTTATACTGGAGCAGTGAGGATTAACACAGGTAGTGAAATGGATTACATAGTACGATATAATTCATGCAGCATGACTTTTTTTTTCTTATGTTAAAGGAATCTTTCTTACTGGGAAGGTTACTGTGATTTGGTTAACGGCACAGGTGAGCCTATTAAAGCTTTTTGAAACTTCAACACATTTCTTGATATTGCAAAGGAATAATGAGGTACAACATGTATGTTAATGTTAACTTTTGGACTTTGAGAGTTCTGTATTCTGCATATTAAATGTCTATATAAATATGAATGTATATATACTGCTGCTACTACACATGCATATATATCTAATATAATATATATTATACACTATTTAAAACACTATTTTTTATACTTATATGCACACTTCAGCTATAGAAGATGCAGAAGACAAGAAAAAAATCTGTCTGTTTCTAATAAATATCCGTATGGCATGGTATAACTAAGATTCTTTTTCTTTGGTACAATGGTTGAAAAATATTATCTTTGCCTTCCAGTAACATATATTCATTTGCACCGTTGAAGAAAAAAAAAAAAACTTTTCTGTCTATTCTCATATATTTATTTTAATTCTTTTTTTTTTTTTTTTCCCTGAGATAGGAAAAGAAATTGAGTTGGCAAGGAAGAAAGCTCTCAGACAAGTGGTAGTAGCAAGTAAAAATGGAAAAAGAAGGGAGGTAGATTGGGTTGAATTTTTGAATTTTATTTTGGAATGCATATGGAAACAGTTGAGTTGTTTAAAGATATATTTATCCACGGGGATATATTTCTTCTTGGTGACTGAAAATGTCTCTGTGAGAACACTGGAATCTGTTGAGTTGAGGCTGGCAGATATCATGGAGGAGACTTGCAGAGAGCTGCAGGCCTCCAGTGAGCAATTATCAAAACAAACATCTTCCTCCCTTCCTCCCTTCTCTATCTCTCTCTCTTTCTCTCTGCCTTTCTTTTTCTGCCTCTTTCCTTCTTCCCCTTTCTTTCTTTCCTTCTGCCTTTCTTTTTGCCTTCCTTTCTTTCTTCCTTCCTTTCTTCTTCCTTTCATTTTCTTTCTTTTTCTTACTGTTTTTTCTTTTTTTTTTTTTCCTCCACATTATGTAGTTTTCCTTAGCATAGATCATTCTCCTTAAAAAAAGCCGTGCACGTGACAAGAAATTTTGAAGCATTTCAAATACTTCCCAAGAGTCTGAGTTTCCAAAAGGTTGTGTATCAGGAAGGATTAGTTATTTTAGTGATTAAGAAGTGATATTTTCTTAGTTTCTGGGACTTACCTTCTTATGGAGCCCCAAATCTTTTTTTTTTCTTCTTTTTTTTTTTTTTTCTTTTTTTCTATCATCAGCTTTTTCTTTGTCTTCTTCCACAGCAGATGGAATGAACACACTCAGGTAACTAGACTAAGTGCTTCAATACAGTGAAAATGGGGAGAATTTCACTGTTAGTAAAGGTCATTACACAGTTTACATGAGCATTCAATGTGACTGCTCAGGAGGGAATGTGTTTAGAGAATGAGCAGGTTTAAAATGTTGTGTAAGTAAATGTGAGAATTCCTTTGTATCTTGTAAACTTTCACAGCAAAGCACGGCATGTTTTCCAAGCAACAGTAAATAACTAGATAGAAAGATTAAACAGTATTCTTGTATGGGGCTTGAAACGAGTCCGTATTTGCAAACACTCCGAGACTGCCAAGATTTACAAATAGAGTGTGTCTCTAGGAAGATCTTGGATTTTCTTTAAGGAAAAGTGCTTCCGTCAGCTGTGGGCAAGTGGCAGTATGTAATTTAGCTTTCTCACTCTTGCCAACTAGATTGAAAGATATCACAGATGTTTTCAATTCCTTGGTTAGGGTTGCTGACTAAGAAACTAAACAGAAATTGTTGCAAGAAGTAACAAATGTACTGGTTAAAGGTTTGTTACAACACCTTGCTTGGAAAAATGGCTGAGACTCCTCTTACTTAACACTAGTTGCATGCAATACAGAAATATGCATCTGAACTGGCAAGCTGCTCTTTTCATAGCAAGTGGGAGAAAAACATCACCAAAGTGCTCTTCCTCTGACCTTCTTTGCTTGTCTACCATAAGCTCCAATTGAGCAGTCTTGGGTGGAAAAAAAAATAAAAATGTTTAGTGCTGTTTATTAAATAAGTTTTGAAGTCTAAAGCTGCATTTCTTATAAGCGCTGGGTGCCATAACTCCAGGTTAACCAAGCATCTCCAGAAAGCTTTAATTTTTTAGACTACATAAACCTTGAAGCAGTGGCAACAGGTATTGGGAATCGTATTAAGCAGGAGTGGTATTTATATCTGCTGTTTTTAATGGGCTTGATGATATGTAGATTCATGTCTGCGGAAAAAATAAAATAAAATAAAATAAAATAAATATCTGCCATCATTTGGCTTGCCTTCAAAATCAATACAAAATCAATCCATGGAGTACCTGTCATTATGCAGTAGCTTATGTAAATATTTTCCCTACAAATGACTCATTGTGTTTACCTTGTTCACAGCTTTATGGGAAAGCACTAAGCACTGAGCTAGAAATTAAAGTACGTCTTCTAAGTGGAATTACTTTAAAGCACTTAATTTTATTCACAGATGGGGCATCATTTCCTCCATTTGTTAAGAAGGATCAGGTATTGCGCTTCTTCTCCTCTGACATTTGCAGGTACGCCGGTCCCTTCCTTTTGTGCATACATGTGCTTCTCAAATGCTCTTTTGTTTCAGTAGGCTGCTGCAGTATCTCTGCTGGGGCTTAGGTTGCTGAGGCAGTTCCTCACAACTGCTTCACCTAAACTCAAGTCAATTTGTGAGCTGTGCTTATGATTCAGAGCTTAATTCTATCACTTTCATTTGTGTCAAGTAGCAAGTTATTTATGGTGTGTTTCATTTAAGCAAGTTACAGGTGTGTAATTTAGGAATACCACTGCTTAATTTCACAGAGAGAAACACTGCTATGAGCAGTTACAGACACTGAGGTCCACAGGGTTCAAAGTCTTGAACAATTTCTAGGATCAGGACTCAGCCTCTAACCTGCTTAATTTGGTCTGAGCAGGCAATTTACCCCTCTGCAGGGGCTGTCTGGACCATCTTGGGAATTTCCGCATAACATCATCTATGCAGAACAGGATTTACTGTCAGCCACTAGATGTTCAAAATTGTTTTCCCACAGGATTTTTTTTACATAGTTTATTTTTATGTATTTACAAACAAACCAACCTGCTTAATTCATCCCATACTGATGGCTTTTCAGCCTGCTTCTTCTGCTGTGGTTATCCAGTGTCCCTGAGTTCTCCAGTGAGATAGCTGAAAGCAACATTAAGAGATTTAAAGGGCATCAGAGTGTATTTACTTTGGGAGGTTCGATCCCAGTATTTATTTTGCTGCCTGGAAACAGCTGCTTCTTTTAACTAGGGTTAAAGTGGACCATTTGCTTTGCAGATTGTTTGTTTTCAAAGATCAGTGTTTTTACATGAAGTTAGAGTTCTTTTTCTTGTGAAGCAATTGTATCCCCAAACTGGACAATGTTTCATAACTTATGGAAAAGGGAACTCTACATAGTGGAGAAAAAATAAATTTGAATCAACTGGACAAAGTTTGAGAGATTCCTCAGGCCATCTAATTCTCACAATTAATGAACAATGAAGGGCAATAACAACCTCCGAAACTTCTCAGATGAAACAAGGTCATAGAAAATGGTTCTGACCATGTTGCAAGACCCAGAACCCTTCTTTTGATCGGCTGCGATACAAATTGTTGCTGCCTTGGTTACATTACTTCATACCAACCTTATTTCTTTATCAGTTGATATTGTATCATCAAAAAAAAAAAAAAGTGGTAAGCTTGAAGTGGTATTCTAAAGCTCGAAGTGGTATTCTGATTCACATGCAATGGAATAAGGTTATAATAAATATGTCATTTGCACCATAAAGCTTAAATCGGTATCATCAAGTCAGTAAAAACTGTAACCGTATCCACTGATTTTGGAAAGTATCTCTACAGTAGTCAAATGAATTGCAAACATTTCATAATAACAGTTGCTGTAGAAGTGTGTAGAAAAGACCTCTTACTAGTTTACACATTTAGTTTATATTGTTTATTGGTATTAGTATTTTTTTCTGCCTTTTTTGTGTTTTGCTGTGCTCACCTCTGAGCTTGTACATCCCTTTGTGAAAGCACAGAATTGCCTGTGTTACAGGGGAAGGCCCATACAAACTGCTGGGCATGGGCTCTCTGAAGTACTTTTCTTTCAAGAGACAGTCAGAGGATCCTTGAGGAATAAGGCCATGAATTCAGATTTTCAACCTAAGTGACTAAAACATATTTCTCCTCTTTTATATTCAGATCGATCTATGGAGTCTTCCAGGGCAAACAGAATGTGAAGGGAATCCCACTTTACCGTTTCACAGTTCCTCGTGAAGCGTTCGCATCACCAGTTGAAGTTGGAGATAACTACTGCTTCTGTACAGAGGAGGTCATATCCCAGAACTGCACACAAGCTGGAGTCCTAGATATTAGTGCCTGCAAAGGAGGTATAGCGGGGGCATGGTACTGCCAAAGAAGCCATCTAACTGGGGAGAAAGCACGTGTCCTGTAGCTGAGGTGTTGCTCTAGGATCCAGGGCATTAGTGTTTGTCTGCAAATTCTTCCACAGACTGCCTGTGAGAGCTTTCCCTTTTCCGTAGCCTCATTTCCCCCAAATGAGAGCTATAATATTTCTGTATTTTGAATGTCATTATGAAGAAGAAAATCACGATGCTATAGATTGTGTACTGAAATTGCAGGAATGCACATGTAGAAAGGAAAGGAGGGGGATTCTATAGGTACTGTTTAAAGCCAGAAATAGTTACAGTCCTTGTATTTGTGATGGTTCACACCCACAATGTATGTGCATGTGTTTGTGTGTGTGTCTACGCAGCTATATACATATACAGAGACTGAGAGACACCAGTTACTTAACATCAGTACAATAAAATGCACTCCCAGCTCCACAGTGTAGACACAAACAAAATTTGTAAATACAACTTATTTCACCAGGCAAATTCTCCTGACAGTAAGATCTCAGAAATTCTCAATTTATTTTAAGTTGGAATGAGGGGAGCTATTGACACTTTTTTTCAAGATTGTTTGTGTTTGTATAAAAAATTATGTTTGCATAGAAAATGGATTTAGAAGGTGAGCACTGAAACAAGGCTTAATGATTCAAATGCTTTTTTTCTTTTTTTCTTTTTCAAATAGGAAGACCCGTGTATATCTCTCTTCCGCATTTTCTTCATGCAAGTGAATCTATACTGAACGATGTTGAAGGCCTGAGCCCAAATGAGAAGGAACATGAGACATTTCTAGATGTAGAGCCTGTAAGTCCAAATATTTAATAAAATTAAATAGTAACTCAGTAAACTTGCGATGTTTAAATTTAATTGCAGTAAAGTAGGTCTTTTACCAGAGGGATGAGCAGAGGACGCAATATTTTTATGCTTGCTTTTTAAGATCTGCTCACAAAGGTGTTAAGCTTTTAGCAGGGGAAATTTAGAGCAGAACTTTGTCTTATTCTGACCTTCAAAGTTGGAAAATAAGCTTTGATTTTTTCCTCATTGGGAATACATCATGAAATAGATTCCACAAAGCTTTGAAGTATGCTATAACTTACCTATGGCTTTCAAGTACTTTCTGAAAATTCTTTTCTACGAGATGTCTTCTGTTCCTTCTATACTTATTTTTCATTTTCCATTGTTAATATTTTGTGTATAATTACTATCTCAATTGAATTAAAATAAATAAATATAGGTTATTTCCAAGAAAATTGTTAAAAGTCTAAAGCCCAATCACTTGCCTGGCTTTAGAACAGAAGTAATATAGTCTTTATGACTCTGTCCAATAGAGCTCCTAAAAGAATGAATTTATGATAGCTCTGATTTTGTTTGCCTTCAATTTTACATTTACTTCTGTTCTAGTGATTCAGATTAAGATAAACATTCTTAAGTGTGTTAACCAGAATCTTCTGAAGTATATAGTGAATTCCAAAGTTTCAAAATTTTATTTTCTCTGAATTTATATAAAGACAAAATTCAGGATTTTTCAGCAAAATATTTTTTCTCATATAATTTAAAAATGAAGCCACATAACTTCAATGAGATCTAAAGTCAAGTCTCATTTGAAATAGAGATATAAACCTAAGTTTCCTAAATCCGAGGTGAAAAGGAGACAAAAAAACAAATAATCTGACCTTTGTTTTGATATTTGTTCTGATAAGAAATGTTTGTTTTCTGCCCTATGCCAATTAAACTTACCCCTCTCATTAAAATAGAACTTTTAGTCAATTTCTGATGAAAGAAAAAAGCTAAAATATACTTTTATATAGAACATATAAATATGACTGGTATAACAATTTTCACTATTATTGTCGCCTTCATTATAAATTTGTAAATTACAAAAGTGACTAAGGTAAAACAATAAAATCATTACTTCTATGAGAACAAAGAGACCCTTAGAAACATTCAAAATTCATAAAAATGTAGCTCTTCAAAACATAAAAAGAAAAATAAACCTGAAGTTCCTTTCCCTTTTTTTTTTTTTTTACACAGACTGTATTCTAAGCTCATGCAATCAATTCAAAATTTAAATTAATGATTTTTTTTTTCATGTTTTAGACCACTGGTTTTACACTACAGTTTGCCAAAAGGCTGCAAGTAAACCTCCTTGTGAAACCTGCAAAAAAAATTGAGTAAGTGTTTCATTGTTTTGTTTTTAAACACTTTTTTTTTTTTTTCCAGAGGTCTTCCTGGTCTAAAAGAGTGTTGGTAAAAAAGGGAAAAGAACAAATGAAAATACTTGACTAAAGTCTCTTCCTCTCTCTTGCAAAAATTTCAGTCGTGACTTTCCAGAGAATATTAATTTCAGTGAAAGAGCAAGCCTTCTTGTGCAAGGCACTGCCCAACAATTTTAGCACACATTTGATTTCCCCACAACAGCTTACAGTGCAACACGTTCTTAAAAATAACATTGTTACAAAACCCAAATGGAGGCCATAAGGATGAAATAGAAGGGATAATATATTTTCTGCAATAAATCCAATGAGAGAGGTAATTTATGTGTTCCCTGTTACTGGATGGAATTTATGAGAAAGGTTAAGGTTTATCTCACTATTTCTCTTCTCTTCATTGGACCAAATTCACATGTACAGCTCCTGTACACTGTGTACGGGTGAACACCACATACATTTTCAGACCCTCTCTTCAACACTTGTCTGCGTCCAGCCCTTCTTTGTTCTGACTACCTCTACATGGAAGACTAGACAGAAAGAGATAATTACCTGATTTGTGAAATGGCTGTTCTTAATTGTAGGCTTTTTTTTTTTTTTTTTTTTTGATCCAAATCTACCAAAAGGTACTTCCAGAAGACAGAACTGTTAGTGCAGATGGAAAATTGTTAAGTAGAGACTGGCTTTATGCACAAAACTGAAGGTAACATGCTGTAATTTTTCTTCTTCTTCTCATTTCAGAGCTTTATCAAAAGTTCAAAAACCTTATATCTTCCCCATTCTTTGGCTAAATGAGGTTAGTATACTTTCTGCCTATTAATCTTCACTGTTAAAAAAATACACACGCACAAAATGACTTAACTTTTTATGTCTTAATACCCCGAAATTGAACAAATAAGCTCATGTTATGATGTGCACATGACAAGCATGTAAGTAAGTGAGGTCTTGTATGCTTAATGTTCACTGACTTTTTTCTTGCACTGTTTCAGTCTGCTGTTATTGGGGATACAAAAGCAGAAATGTTCAGAAAAAAAGTCTCTGGTCGGGTCCAGATGCTGAGTCTGCTGCAGATGGTGTTGATCATTGCAGGTTCTGTGGTGTTCCTCGCATTCCTGGGTTCTTATTTCATATGCAGATCAAAGAAATTAAAATAAGTAAGTAAACATTAATGGCTCAGTCCTCACCAGTAACTTCTTAAGGTTTAAGTTGTTCAGAATCATTACATATTTAGTTATTGTTATTTTTCAAGTGCTAGTAAAGTTCAGCAGTTATTATGTCAGTTCTGTTGAAAATCGTCTAGATAGCTGTTGTTTTCAAATTCTCTTCCCAGCCTTAATCCTTCAGGATACTCTTAACATACCAGGGAGGGTATTGGGATCTATCTCCAGAAGACCAGCAATTTTTTATTTTTTTTTTTCAAATAAACAACGTAATAATTGTGACATAATGAAAACAGACATTTTAT
Organism: Anser brachyrhynchus; assembly: GCF_964034855.1. Lineage (NCBI taxonomy): Eukaryota > Metazoa > Chordata > Aves > Anseriformes > Anatidae > Anser > Anser brachyrhynchus. The sequence continues at coordinate 11,528,279 of NC_137694.1, read as the reverse complement.
CCAAAACTGTTAGAACACTTCAGAAGTGTACTCTAATACTTCTTTGGGACAGAGGCCACTCAGCTGCAGATTTCTGCACTTTTCCAGGACATAGCCCTGTTTTGAGGTTCAGAGAATTCACTGTAAATGACATTTCTTATTAAGAGTGTTGGATAGGCTTTCCCACTTTTTTCTCTCAGTCTTGCATCACTATCACATTAGTCAAAACACATCCTGTACACAGCTAGCCTACTAAGGCAAAATACAGTCCTGTCATGGATAGAATAACCAAGTGGTGAATTAATGACATCTAGGGAAACAAGCAGAGATGTAAATGTTATAGTGAAAATATCATGCTGTAGTAAAAATCTGCTTTTAACAAGATGACTTACCTCATAACATGCTGAATTCTGATTTTATTTCAATACAGGTAGCAAAAGACTTCAGATGTAGACAGTGTTTAACTGATGTTTCAGCCAAGCACCATGTTAAAATTTGGTGACAAAAGGTATGATTCAATGCACAGTCAGCCCACGTGCTATGGAATTCAGTGTGCTTTTCCATTTTGAGAAGACCAATTCACTCACCCAAATAAGTTGATGTTTCCAGAGGCCTACACGTATGACATCACTAGAGTGGCCACTGTGGAAATTATTCTTGCAAATAACTGATTACATGAACCTTGTTACAAATTTTAAAAGACATTCAAACAGACTGAAGTTGACATGTAGCTGGAATTTAGTCCACTTTCTGCTATATATGCAACTTGCTACTTTTTTTTTTTTTTTCTTCTGGGAACCGCAAGACAATTGAAAACCCTTTGCTGATGTTCTAGCTTGGAGCACAGGCTTGGGAATGACAACGTCTATGAGCTCAAGCCATACTCTAGATACTCTCATTGCAAAGTTTCTTTCTGTTCCTTCAAGGAATGGAAACTGCTGCAGTAGAACTGCTCTCTGTCCTCTATTCAGGGATGCGAATTGTGTTGAATGTGAAGTGTATTATGTAAAGTTACTAACTGTAATACATGAAGTTAATAAATAACTTACTAAAATATATGGTTCATACATTTTATGCAGAGATGGCCCATACACACACCACAGTCATTCATATGTTGATGGCACTAATCAACATTTGACTCTACAGTTGTTTAGTAATCTGAGCTACTCGCTAACTCCCAGCCTCCATTGCTCTTTGTATTGCCTCCTGTGTGCTTCCCTTTCTGGCTCTTGCTCAAATATCAGTCTCTGCTCTGCCTTAGCTCCACTTCACCTAAGGCCTCCCTTAGGGCATGTTCTAATATACCATCTTTAAGACTGAGTGAAAATATTTCAGAACATTTTGGACACAGGAAATACTAAGATAATGGTCAAACATCAGAGGGTTCTACCTTCTTGATATGGAAGAACATAAATTAAAACAGGTAGCCCCAATTCTTCTCTGATAAGCCATCTGCCACAAGGAAATATGTGCAATCGTGTGGTTAATGAAGTGCATTAACCTTGCTGATGCCTGTAGACAGGTAGCTAACATTTCCATCTGTGTAAATGGTTTACTTTTTCACTTAATCTGAATGCCATATCTTAGAAATGAGAGTAAATGGGACAGATATCGAATGTCATGGGGTCTCTCCTTTCTCATGGACTCACTGAATTCAGAACAATAGCCAAAGTTCAGCATTTTATAAAACTTCCCCTTGGATCTTTTTTCCCCTCAAGAGCTGAAAAAAAAAAAAAAAATGGAAAATCAAACACAGGTCAGCTTCTCATTGCCTGGTGTTTGGAAAAAGTGTTATAATGGACTTTAAACCAGAAAGGTTTAACTTGCTAGCAAATCTTTGGTCAGGTATCTTTAGCAAGCTGTTTTCACCCTTTGGAAAGAAAGGGAAAAAACGCAAAGACTAAAATGATGTTGTCTTAATCCCTAGTGTTTAATGTTCCTTGTGTAACTATCATTTTACATCAGCGCTGATGAATTACAAAAATCCCCAAAGACTATTCTTGGAGGGAAGTTCTATGTGGTACATTGCTAGTCTTTTTCCAGCCATGGGTTGGAACTCTAAAGTAACAGGGCGGGAGATGTGAAGGAAGCATGACACTCAAGGGAAGTTCTGATCACACTCAGAAAGCTGATTTCTCTTACAATTGAATTTTGCATTGTGCTTGCTAATCAATGGAAAAAAAAAACACACAAACAAACAAACAAAAAACCACTTTTTCTCTTTGCTACATTATTGCTGATGTCATTTTGTAATGCCCTGTTCCCACATTAGCATGGGGACAGTTTGACACAACTGAAGGCATCCCTAGAGTCCTATGGACTGGTCAAAAAAAAAGAGCACAAGTAAATGTATTAAGTCACCTTCTGCTTTGAAGCAAACACAGCTCTGCTGTGCTTCAAGATCTGACACCAAGTTATTATAATAAAACTATTTTGTGTGTGTGTGTGTGTGTGTGTGCTGGAATCTAATGGTGAGATATTTTCACCAAAGGAACAACAACAGCAGTCCTGTTGATTTTGATACAATAGTATTTCAACTTAATTTTCTTTGGCTTGAAGTCCATTGTCAGCACATTGAAGTTTGCTCTATTTGTGTGGTTTAGCGCTATGTGATGCTCTAGCATCAGTGATCCAGCAAGTCAGGCCATGATTTTAAATGTCTCAGGGCCCAATTTTGCATACGTACAAATGTACAATGTTCTTACGTATAATCTCATTGATCTAAATGCAAGTTTGGATTTTTAAACTATGTTCAGCACCTAGGCTACACTTGAATTATAATTTTAGTTATTTTGTCCAGAGCATTGGTTCCAGTTATTCTTAACTGATGTTATTAAGGCTAATGTTAATTATTTGCATTTGTTCAGACACGTGTGGGATAAACATTTATTAGGGTTTTAAAGAACTCAATACAAATAAACTAAAGCTCTACCTGTTCTTTCTGAGTTCCATATGTCTAAGTGTAAATAAATTCTTCTGTGTTGGATAATGGACTCCATTTATTTCTGTCCTTGGTATTTTGTGTGTGTTTTATTTTCTTTGAGATCGATTTTATAAATTGATGAATAAAGGAGCTTATAGCTAGCCTTTATTATATAACTGTTATTTAGCACGTCCCTGCTGCTTAGAAGTGCATATCACCTTCTGTGTTATACCATGATGTATTATAAATGCCAGTGACATTTGTTTATCCTCTGTGTTACAAAAAGAAGGCGGCTTTGGGGGGGAAAGTTTAGCACCAGTATGTCCAAACTGAAGCAATTCTGGGGCCGTACCAGGAAACTAAGCTAAGAGAAACCTGCTTTCACACCCCTTGAGCTGGAGGTCGTGGCAGTGTGTGGTGGCACATCTGAGAGCACTTCACAACATCCTTTGCTGGCTTTGCTGGCCCAGCTGGTCGGATGGGAGAGGAGCCTGGCTATGCTCACATGCCACGTTCACCACCCATCCCAGGTCATTATGGATGAAAATCACAGGTGAAAATCAGATCTGACCCAAGATCTACCAGCCCACATACACCCCAGAGCAGGTGTGCCAGCTCTTGATCTCTAATTGTAATTATGCTTTCAAAGCCTTAAAACCTGTTCTTCCTACCAAACCTACCAGTGTCTGTTAAGGTAATATAAACATGACACAACACCCTGAAAAAGAGAAAGCTGATGTTTTGTTTGTCTTTTTAACTGGGAGTCTAGGCAACCACTTGTTTTATTCATGGATGTGCACAGTGTCAGCATTTAATAAGTAAAAGATGTGATAACTATTGAAGTGTACTTTTTTTTTTTTTTCAGTAATCACAAAAAAAAAGAGGCAAATTACTCACCTTTGTCAAATGCAAACTGCATTTATGAATAGATGTCATATATTTTCTTTTCTCTGTCCCTTCTTTGCATACTGGATTTCCCTGGCACTCCATCGTCACACCCACTCTGAGGTGTACCCAAAGCAGCCAACGACCTAGAGCTCAATCAGCCAGTGCCAGGCTGGGGACTTTCTCAGATGTACTATGCAAGAGAAGAAGCTAAATGCTTTGCACTAGGCGCCACCCAAAGGGCATATATTTTTTTTTCACAAATTCTTGTGCTTCATTTCAGTATAGCCAGTGAAAAATATTACTGGCTAAAACTCATAGTTGCTTTTCCTGCCGGTTGACATCATCCAACATAATTGCATCATTTTAAAAGCAGTGTGAGAAAAATCACATCTTAAGTGTCTACTGAATGCCAGACTATCAGAGGCATCACTAAGACAGAAATTTTAATGCCCATTAATATTCCAGAGTGTTTGTTTAAGTTCATGTTTTCCCCTGAGTTTTGTGAATTTGTGTTTTACAGGATACATGCCTAATGTGACCTGAGCCTTCAGACCTCTATTTCTTGCCCAGCAAGCACTAATGTACCACTAAGGATTTATGGACAAATCAGGATTTACATAGAGCCATCTGCATGCTCTTATACCTGACTCAGGTTTTGGATGCACCTAAAACATATTTGCATATTCATTTGCAATAGAATATTTACATGTTAGACTAGGAAAGTCAAATTTTTGTCCCTTCTTAGTCATTTTTTTCCAAATGCAAAGCCCATGTATAAGAATTCTTTTAAAGGTAAATTTCTCCAGTGACACTTTCTTTCAAGACAGGAGTTAAAGCATGAATGGCACCTCAAACCAGCAATGGAAGGTATAAGTATGCTGGAGGTGCAAGTACGTCTGTGTACTGATACATAAAGCCAGATTTTTTTTCTGTGTTCTTAGAGCAAATATGAAAGTACATTCTTCTCTGTGTATTCACTTTACAGATGTAGTTTTTTGTCTTTGCTCTGGTCACACAGTGGGTCCAGTTTGAAGAAGTTAACAAGAAGATAACAAGAAGTTATCACAACAATTAATGCACACACACACATCCCCACACTGACTGTAATGTTGCAGCAACTTCATTTTATTCTGCAGTCTTGATGACTTCAGCCTGTTTATCCTCAGCAGAATAAACTGAAGAATACTGATTACATTCATGGACTCACATTGACAGAAAAAAATAATCACAAAAGTGGAACCAGGGGCCTATTATTATTAATTATTATTATTATTCCTATTAGCAATGTGAAAAAAATGGCAAAGCATAACCTTTAATTCAATAACAAGTCAGTGCAGTTAATTCAGGAAATCTGCCCTAGTTGCCATCTAATCTAACAGGCAGCACTCAGGAACATCACCCACATCACTGAAAGGATGTAGGTACATGCCTCCTGGGTAAGATCATCTGGGATTCAAGTATAACCATGCACACAATGTTTCTAGCAGTATAAGTAAATTAATGAGTATAGGTATCAGCCATAAAGTCAGATATGTGAGTTATGAAAGCACTGATTTTTATGTGAATTATTTTGATTATATTAGTTCAGATTGCAAGCGTGTATTATATTTCAGGTTATGCCTTCAACTGAAGTTGAAGTTGTACAAGAAGGTGTTAATCCACAAAAAATGAAGGGGATCTTTGATTTCCTTTGGGTACTGGTTGAGAAATACAGGACTACTTTTATGCTGTATTTAATGCTTACTGGATTAAAACCAGAAGTGATCTAAAAATCAAGGACCAGAATCTCTTGATCTCCCTTTCTAGCCAGGTGCAGTAACAGCAACACAAAAACTAAATGCACCTTCTTCTTAAGGAAAGAGAAAGATGTAGAGCTTTTCGGAGTTAAAATTTTCTATTACTTTGGACACACTTTTATGAAAACATATGAAGAGTCAGATTTTACCCTGTGCTTCATATGAATTCCTTCCCAGGGCTGAGCACCTCTTGGGCATTGCAGCACAGGCTATCAGAACTAAGTACTTCTGTTCAATACTGCTTCAATCCTCACAAGGGGCTGCTCTGTCTGGAACACATGCGTGAGGAGGCTGGAGGTCCCTGAAGTCTGGCCAAGTGTCACACAAAATAAGGAAAGGCAAGTCTGCACAGAGAGTTTAGCATGGCAAAGCCTCATACCCGTATGGAAAACTTTCAAAAGTATGCTTAGCTCGGCGTCAGCTAAGAGTGCCAGTCCTGCAATCTGCTTCACAGCATCATGAGTGTAAGAGTGGATAGTGGTCCCAGCTGTAGTGGTGGTGGGCAGACAATGTGGAAGACTCCCATATAGCAGGTAATAGCTGTTATTCTCTGGTATCTAATATAAGTTTATTCATTATTAGCTGAAGATTGAATATTATGAAAATTTTCACATTTGACTAAGATTCAGAACAAGTGGAATAGATGAGTTTAAAACAGCCATGGTTTCACTACCTTAAACTCATAACTGAGTTTGCATTTCAGCCTCTGTGATGCAGCACACACAGCAGACAGTTAGAGCAACTCTCTGATTAATCATCTCTGAGCTGAGACCTGTTAAATGTTGTTATGATTGTTCAAATCTTTGACAAGTGGTTAAACTTGTGTATTTGTTTTCATCTGAAAGAAAATGGAAATTGTCACTGTAGCACAAAGGATGATGAAAGAGGTTTGCAGACAAAAAGATTTATTTGTGTGGTCCATATGTCATGATGTACAGCAACTGCAACAGAACCTCTTGCATTTGATCAACACAGGGAAAGAATGGGAAAAAGAGAAAGGGGGAGTGGGGTGGAGAATTTTCCAAAGTAGCTGGCCTGGATGAGAAGTGACATGTTCCTCCAGATGAGCATCATTCTGGGGACATCCTTTCCAGTGCAACATTACTTGCAAATAGCTAAATAGCTTTTTCAGAGTAACTGCAGTTACATCATGATCTCACCACTGTTTTCTCTCACTCACTGCTCTGATAGAGCTGACTTATGCATGCTTCAGCCAGGAACAGATTTTGCAGTGCTAACTGGCTGTTAATTCTTATGTCTGTGCATTGCTGGGAAATGTTAATTGTCTATCTGAATAACTCTCATTATTCTCTGTTAGTTCATAATATATGTTTTTAAAGTAAAAATTATGAAGTGAGGAATGAATTGTAGAGGGAGGAAAGAAGGAATGTATATGGCAATGGCAATGACTTCTGACAAGACCCAACAGAGCAATTTCTGAGTTCCCCTGTGCAAAGCAATGAAGATAAAGAGTATTCGCTAAGATCAGGACAAGAAGAATGGCTACAGACAAAAGCAGGCATGTTCAGGCAGATGGCTACATGCAAGTGCAGCGCTCCATGAGTGGGACTGCAAGGCTGTACCCAAAAAGCTCTGAGCACTGCACAGGCTGGGGAGCCAGAAGCATCATCCCACTAGTGAGTTTGCTTCCCACCAGTCCCCTGTTCACTGCTGATACCCTAGAAAGTGTGTTGTATGCACATGCAAACAAACCAGGGAAAACAGGAATGCTGTGAACATTCTCAGTTGCCTCACTGTATGAAGACAATATATCTAAGTATACTTTTTTTTTTTTTATTAAATATATATATATATTTAGCATCTAGTTTAGGAAGGCCTGGGTCTCCCATAGAGTCCATGTCATAATTCTCATCCCTCATGAGTGTTTCAAATATCCCAAAGCATGTAATGTGGGAAGTCTTCCTAGATCATTCTATAATCTCTTTCCATAGATGTGCTCTTCACACCTGAGTCCTTATAAGGAACCTTCTCCAAAGTTCTTTGTGGGCAGAAAAGAGAACTGAATGAAAAGATGTCACAACTAAATAGCTCAGAAGCAGATTTATAATAACTCATCTTGCCAACCTCTTCTAAACTTTTTTACAGACACTTTCTGGATGCTCCAAAATGCACTTAAGAATATATAACCTCTTGCAGCCTGAAACCCTGAATAATAAAAATAAATAGATAAATAAATACTAAATAATAATAAAAAAATCCACATTTTACAGTTTTGACTATTGAGTTTTGGGGGGTACATGCACAGAATTACAGAATCACAGAATCACAGAATCAATCACAGAATAGTTGAGGTTGGAAGGGACCTCTGGAGGTCATCTGGTCCAACTCCCCTGCCCAAGTAGGGACACCTTGAGCAGGTCTACTCAGGACCATCTCCAAGTGGCATTTGAAGATCTCTGCCCAGGAAAGTGGTGGAGTCACTGTCCCTGGGAGTGTTCAAGGAAAGGTTTGACCTGGTGCTTAGGGACATGGTTTAGTGGGTGACATTGGTAGTAGGGTGATGGTTGGACCAGATGATCCTGAAGGTCTTTTCCAACCTTAATGATTCTATGATTCTGTGATCTCCAAGGAGAGAGACTCCACAGCCTTTCTGGGCAACCTGTGCCAGTGATCAGTCACCCTCACAACAATGAAATGCTTCTTGATATTCAAATGGAACCTCCTGAGTTTCAGTTTTTGTCCATGACTTCTTGTCCTGTCAGTAGGCACCACTGAAAAGAACCCAGCTGCATTTTCTGTGCCCCCTCCCTTGAGGTATTTGTAGATATTGATGAGATCCCCTGAGCCTCCTCTTTTGAGGCTGAACAGTCCCAGCTCTCTCAGCCTCTCCTCACAGGAGAGGTACTCCTGTCCCTTGGTCACCTTTGTAGTCCTCCATTAGACCCTTTCCAGTATGCCCACGTCTCTCTTGCACTGTGGGGCCCAGGACTGGGCACAACACTCCAGGCATGGCCTCACCAATGCTGAGTTGAGGGGAAGGATCACATCTCTTGACCTGCAGGTGATACTTTTCCCAATGTGATCAAGAATATTCTTAGCCTTCTTAGCAGCAAGGGCACATTGCTGACTCATATTCAACTTGGTGTCCACCAGCACTTCAAGGTTGCTTTCTGTCAAGTGGCTTTCCAACTGGGTGGCCCACAGCATGCCCCGGTGCCTGGAGTTGTTTCTCCCCAAAAGCAGAACTCAGTACTTCTTGTTGAACTTCATGAAATTCTTGTCAGCTCTATCCAGCCTGTTAAGGTCACTATGAATGCCAGTGTGGCCCTCTGGTGAATCAGCCACTCCCCCTGGTTTTGTGTCAACTGTGAATTTACTGAGGGTGCACTCTTACCCCATTGTCCAGATCATTAATGAAGATATTAAGCAGGAGTAGACCTGGTATTGACCCCCGTGGTGCACTGGCCTCCTACTACACTTTGCACCACTGCCCACTAACCTCTAGGCCCAGCTGTTCAGCCAGTTTTCAATCCATCTCACTGTCTGCTTATCCAGTGAGTGCCTCAACAGCTTCTGTGTGAGGATCATAAGGGAGACAGTGCCAAAGGGCTTACTGAAGTTCAGGAAGACAATATCCACTGCTCTCTCCTCATCCATCAGGCTGGTCATTTCATTAAATATGCTTATCGGTTTGGTCAAATGTGACTTTCCTCAGGTGAATCTATGCTGCCTATTCCTGATTATTTTCTTCTCCTACACACGCCTGGAAAAGGTTTCCAGGATTCCATCACCTTCCCAGGGATCAAGGTGAGGCTGACCAGCCTGTAGTTCCCTGAGTCCTCATTCTTGACATTCTTGAAGATTAGAGTGACATTTGCTTTCCTCCGTTCTGTGGGCACTTCTCACACTCGTCATGATCAACCAAAGATTATAGAGAGTGGCCTTACACATCTGCCAGCTCCCTCAGCACTTGTGGATGAATCCTATCAGAGCCCAAGGACTTATTTATGTCCAGTTTTCTTAAGTATTATGTGATGCGATCCTTTTCCACCAAGGGTACATCTTCCTTGCTCCAGCCTTTCCCCCTGGTCTCTCAAGGTTACTGAAGACTGGTTGTGCTGATAAAGACTGAGGCAAAGAAGGCACTCAGTACCTTGACCATTTCATTATCCTGTGTAAATAGGTCTCCTGTTTCATTCAGCAGGGGGGACTATAGAATAAAACTTGGGAACATAACACACATGCTGCAAGCAGCAGAGGTCAGTGCTTTACAACTCAATGAGTTACTGCTCCCAGTGTAGGAATAAAGTGCAAGCCACAGAGTAATCCCAATAATTCTGAATAATTTTGAACGAGTAATGATATATGTATATATGTATTCTGTTTGCAAGCAAATACTGAGGTGAAAGCAGAAACACTGTTCATTGCTTACCTGTTCCTTCTGTATTTACAAAGGGTACACAAGTCTCTTCCCGGTGTTCTTCTACTCCCAGGAAAGGAAAATGGAAGGGGTAAAGGCTTCAAATTTTTTGCTCTCTCACAAAATTTATTATTGTTCCTTTAGAAAAGTAAGGATGAGACGGGAGATTTCTATTACGAATTTTGTGTTTTCATCACAATATCTTAAAAAAAATATATATTATTTAGTTATAAAACTAAAAAAAAAAAAGTACACTAAAACAAACAAACAAACAAACAAACAAAAACTAAAATCACCCTTAGATTTATAGGTAGCACTGTGCATTTCAACCTCCAGGCCTCGGCCTGCAGTTTGTGAGATGGGCACTAGATGGCAATGCAATATCTAGGCTGGCAGTCCGAATTCTCCAAAACGGGTGTCCAGGACAGTCACCCTTGCACTGGGATTAAGGTGGATACACTTGGAGATGGTGAGACTTAAACTGGGGGCCCTTTATGCGCACTAATCCGCAGCATAAAATAAGCATTGCATCACCACCTCACACAGCTTGGTAGTGTTGCAACAATTACCTGACTAGTTCATATATGTTAGCATACAGCTTCTAAGAGAACTAGATAGAGAGAATGCTTGTTTTACAAAGTTGCATTTCAGCTTCTGAAGAAATAATGAAATATTTGAACTAGGGTCATGTTCTCCCAGGCCTGTGAACAACATAAATGATGCTCCACTTACTGCTTGACAGCTGCTGCAGGCAGAGCATGGTCCTGGTACCTGCTCAAAGAGCCAGGCTGGCTCCTTCTGATGAAAGACATAACAAAGTATGAAACACCCAATGCTCAGGAACGTCACTCACCACCCCTTGACATCAAAGAAACAACACCCACTTTTCAAGATTCACCTTTTTTAATATCCCCACTCTCCAGCCTGAAAACTCATATTTTCTTATTCCCTCTGCTTCCTGCGCTTCTGAGGACGTGAACATAACCTGCTCAAGCATTTAAATTCAGTTTTACTTACGCTGATGAAATATTTAGAAATGTATCTGTGTAACTGTGTACTTAAAATATTGGCTTAAATACGGTTACAGCATCTGTCCTGGACTTTCAGTTGTAAATCAAGGTTCTAGCCCTTAACCAGTATTATACCTTTATTGTGGGATATGCTTTGGTTTTAGAGAAAAGAGGTCATGTTTCTATTTTACTTTTGTATCTGGGAAGAACACGAATATTACAATGCATGTGGCTAAACAAACAGATATATGTCTAAATAACCTTTAAATATGTTTAAAAATCCATTTTCAAGGTAGTAGTGCTGGCCCTGATGAGAACCAGTACCTCAGCAAGCTTTTTCTAAAAGTTAGATGACAGGTGTAGCTGAAATTATGGTGGTTATGTCGCTATTCACCTGTGGCCATAATTTATGGAAATAAAGCATTTATCCATGTGTGTGTTAATGAGTCTGTTTATTGTCTCTAACTATATAGGAATACCAGAGTTATGAAGACAGAATAGCAGTCGCTTTTATTTAGAAAATCAAACTTTGCACTTGTTGAGTTGTGGGCTATGATCTCTCATCCCAGTGAGATGATATCTTAATACTCAGGTGGAAGCACTTCTTGTAAGTCTCAAGAGACCCTTTAAAATGATGAATAATCAGTTGATTTTTTTCAAAATCAACTTGAACTATACATACAGATGTTCAGGACTAGACTCTAAGTTACTCTTCAAAGAAATAACAACCAAGACGTTACATCAGAAGTTATCTGTGTTGTAAAACAGACAAAGTGCCAAACGGTGGGCTTGTTCAGGTTTTCCTCTCTGTTTCTATTTGCAAAATACAAGTGTGGATGTCCTGAAGATACAGTTTCTGTTGACCAGAGGAGAATATTTGTTGTCTGTATCTGATCATCACATCAAAATCCATCATGTTATGGAAGTTTCTTATAACAATTTTAGGATTAGGATTTAATCTTAAATGTTACAGTCCTTTGGTATGAAACATTTCTTAAGAACTTTTCATATATATAATTATCAAATTTGTCTTGTCACATGTTTTAAATAAGAAATCTCTACCTTTCACTACTGGATGAATTACTTCCTGGCATACCTGCCTTTTCCTGAAGAACAGAGAGTTTTGAAAAGCTTTACCTGTACAAATTAAACTTGGCATGGAAATGATCCTGTGGGGAGCTGGTACAGTAGTGAAGGCTTTTGTGTTGCTGCATTTTAAATATTGATTTAGAAATTTGTATCCATTATTCAAATTAGCTCTGCAAATATGCTTTGCAGCAAGTCTTGCCTGATTGAAGTTTGGCATGTAGAATCTTGGCTTTCCTTCTGAAGACTAAGCCTTCACGCTGACTGCCTGAAGGGCAGGGAGAGAGTTTACGGGCCTGAGGAGGTAGTGGAGGCGTGTTAAAATGACAGATATGCAACATGTATTAAACCTCCTCCATTACTGGCTTTCCCAAAGTAGATTTCATAGGCAGCTGCTATCACATGATTTCATGTCCAGCTGCTGATTCACCAGGGAGCACATGTAGCTCATATATAAAATACTCTTTTGCTACTTCTGTCCTCGTTGCTCTGCTTCCTCCAGCCCTGAGCAGTGACTGCTGACATTTTCTCCAGACAGGCACTGACAACTAGCAAACAAAACACACAGTACACAAACCTGTAAAAAAACATATTTTGAAGAAGACAGTTGCTGCACACATGGCATGATTACATTATACCCACATAAATAAAAACAAAAAATATAATTGCACCACCTGATAAGGCTGGTGCTCTTCATTACATCATATGCAAACACACTGGATATTGTACACTGCCTCACACCCTCCTCACCCATTTCTTCTGCCTTGATAACCACCCACTGCTTTGTTAATGTCTGCTTTCCATATATGTGCATGACTGTACCTGAAATCCCCAGCTACCTGGAATGGTAAGGTTGGATAACTGGTAGTGATGCAAAAGAAACACATTTGGGAAACAACACGTCCCATGGCACTTCAACTGGGTACTGCCCTGTTCTCTTGATCAACTTTCCCATTGTAAACTCAACAGAATGAAAGTGAGAGCAATAGGGGAAAAACCCTACAAGCATGCATTGGATGCACTCCACCTTTTCCGCCTGTGTGACTCAGCCCTGTATGCAAGATTGGTAATGTCTCTAACTACCCAGCAGGACTTTTGCTTGAAGAACTCCACACTTCATCACAAAAACTTCATGTACAGAGCTTTTCCATTCAGGTTGTTAGTGATTTACTTAATGTGTGCCAACAGTGGTGTTGGAGCACTGGCACGGCATGTTGAAAGGGAGAGCTGAAATGCATGAGAGCAGGTGACCAGGATGCAATTGCAGCCTGATGCACCCTGTGTGAAGGGCACAAGAGTTTTCAGGTGTCATTGGTTTAAGAGCTTTACGGAATTAGGAAAATGATTTGAAAAGATTCACAAATTTCTTGGCAGGATTGAGGCATTTTAATACTTGTGATATCAAAGTATTAAGCCCTTTGACTCATTTTCCAGGCCATGGTCCCTGGTGAAATCAGCTTCTAGTTGTCAAGGTGGGCCTCAGACACACACTTTCCTCAGGCAAAAATCCTGTCTTCCAGAGCTTAAACCTTCACTTACAGGGCTTTCAAAACCCAAATATTCAAAGACATCTGAACTCTGATGTACTGCTTACACGTATGAATCCTAGTCATTTTAAGTGGTGTTAAGTAAGAATTAGTCAGCTGGATCTTGGGCCCAAGGCTCAAGTTGTTCTGGCTGTAAAGAGCACTGAAAATGCAACCCCAGGATGATTGATCATGAGGTCTATCCATACCATCAAACCAAAATGAAAAACTAAAAACTATAACCCAAAGCTAGAATATATTGAATGCCATTTAAATAGTACAAGTTTGGATAGCAGATTATGTGTGAGTTAATACAAATGATTAACCAGTCTGCTTTCAAATAGGTTGCCTGCTCCAGCTCCCACAAATTCATTGGAGATCATTACATTAATACAGTCAATGTTGGTTCAAGACCTTTTTGCCTTAAAGAAAGATTTCTCACAAATAAATAAATAAATAAATAAATAAATAAATAAATAAATAACTTTATCCCATTCTATTTGGAGATTGAATATTGAGAACCAGTAGCTTTTAAGGCGGTAGGCATTAAGTAAAGCTCCAAATAACACCTCTCAATAATTTCTTTTTACTCTTTCTTGTATGCATTTTTCTACTGAAAATAAGTGGTTTGTAGTCAAAGTTAAATAAATGTACCAGCTTTCAACATTTGGAGAAAAAATAAATTGTATGCTTCACATATTGTTTAGCTCTGGTGTGGTCATTTGATTCCTGAAGAATGAACACATTCTCTGTGTGTAGGACAAACTCTTCACCCTAAGAATTCAATATAGCAAACACCAGCTGTTTAAGGTTTTAGCCAATAGAACAGGCAGGAAAAAAAAAAAAAAAAGCTAGAAAGCTGTATTTACAGCTGCATTAGCACTTAATACCATGAATTTCTTTCAGACTCAGAAAAAAAATTGACCTTTAAGAGTAGCAAACTTGGACTTCAAATGCAAAACATGGCTTGATTATGAAAGCTTTGATATAAAACAGGTTTTATTCTTATAATGCTTGTCAAGTCCTTGGCTTGAAACTGCAAAGCTCTTTGGTTACTATTCTTTTCCAAGCAGACGATAAATCTGCCTGCTTTGTGTGGCTTAATGTGACAGCATGGCTCGTGCAATTCTTTTAAGCAATGAAAATATGCCTGAGACCACAAGATTGTGTCACAGATAAAGGAGCTCCTTCCTGCATTCTTTTTTTTTTTCTTTTTTTTTTTTTTCACAGTGATGCTGAGGGGATTGAAATGCTCCTGGCCCATGCACATATGGTCACTTATTGATTGGCTCTACAGATCCAGTTACAGCAAATGACATTATGTGTCCTTCTCCCTAGTTAATTAATGAAATCCCCTTGGGCTGCCACAATTTCCATATTGAAGTGGGTGGTTTGTGCATAAGTATAATGACTAGTGCTGAAGCAATCCTTTTAAAAGCAGAGGCATAAGGCCAAAGGCCATTTCCTACAATTAAATTAGATAATTTAAAATCAAGTTTGATCAACTGGGTTACTGTGGTCATAGAGATATGACCTAGGTTACTCTGTAAGAAAAGACATTAAGATTTTACATCGCTTCTGCCTGTAGAGGCCTGGCATCTGGGAAGGGTGGAAAAGGCAGTTCCTGGTAACATCTCCTCGGCAGCACGTAAAGGCTGATGATCCATGTGTATCCTCCAGAGTCAAGTGACTTGGTTCTGACTGCAGCCTTGCCACGGTCCTGCCCTATTACTCCTTCTGCCTCCTATTTGCCTTGCTGACCTACATGGAGGCTGTCACATGTATCTGAACAGTGCCGAGAACAAAGGACTTCTGCTCTTGCCTAGCACCTGTAAATGCGATTTTAGTGCAAGTATGGAGGTGGTTGATACTCTTCAGTCAGAATCCATTGAATTTCATACAGAACTAAGGAAAGAGGAAAAATGAACCTGGTGAATTGCCTGTGTCCGCCCCAGTGCATACCCCTGCATGAGCTGGGACGTATCAAGTCTTTCAGCTGATCCATGGTGTCTATGTCCTTGCTCTTGCTCTCTTCCAGTGCCTGCCACTTTGGTCATCCCAGGAGGCAGCTATACTGAAGTTTATCTCATCTATTGTCCCTACCTTAGCTATTATATTAGCACATTACACCCTCTTGATAACTAATGAACAAAAAGAGATACTTGTGAGTCATGATTCCTCTAAGACGCTTAGGTCTTATTTTGTGATGAAATACACCTGACAAGGGTTTGATTCTAACCCTTTGGCCAAGGAATTGAAAGACATAGCTTATATGGATGTTGTCCCTCAAAATATTTGCTGGGTTTAAGGCTTCCTAGAACTAGAGAGAAAGTTTGGGTTTTTATTTTGGAATTAGTATTTCAAGCTTCTATGTGTTTCATGGGATCTAACTTCAGAATTGTCTATTCAGTGTGTTGCATCTGGCTTTAGATGCCTGAATCTGAGTGGTCTCCTGACCAAGCTGATGCCTCATGGCCACAATCAGCTAAGATTCATCTATCCGCATCCAAGCACACCAGTCATCTAAGCCCTTGGAAGTTTTGATGATTTCCACAGCAGATGTTATTCCAATTGCAAAGCATGAGCCTGTAATTATTCTCAGACTATGTGCAACCCCAGGTAAACACATCCAGAGAAGGAACTTCTCTTTGCATGGAAAAGAGAAGAAAGGGAAGAGGAAATCTCATGAGCCTTAATAACATAGTGCTCATGATTGTCAATTAGCAGAGAAACCAGCACTCTGCATTCTCTGAGTAGAAGGTGTCCCTGCCCATGGTAGGGGGGTGGAATTTGATGAGCTTTAAGGTCTATTCCAACCCAAACCATTTTATGATTTTATGATTCTATGATTAATACCTTGCTTTTGTACACATACCACTGAAAATTCAATCCAGAGCCTCAGTCTAGTTCTTATAACATGCAGCAGCCCAAAAATGTGGCTTGAGATTTGCTCAACACCTCTCTTGCTAAAGAGGGTGGACTGACAGAAGCAAATACTACATGAATGAATCAAAACATTCTGACAGTTTCTTCTGCAATCGTTTTAAACTTACTCATCCAGAAAGTGTATTAATGTTTATTTGAAAGCCCTTTGACCTTGTGAAGGTATTGTTTTCCTCAATAGACAGGGCAATAAGCAGCTGCAACAATATTTAACTTAACAGAAAAGTGTTTTCTTTGTATCAGTTTCCTTGTGTGTGTGTTTTCTCCAGCCCATGGGCTGCAAAAGACATATATTCATTTCTTTAATTTTCAGATTGGAGTGGAGAGGCATCTTTCTGTTAAACTGCAAACATACAACCACATTCATGGCAATGGCTAAGCTGCAATCGGCTTTCTTGTGGTGCTGAAAGTCATTGTGTGGAGGAAGACATGCTGCTCCTGCAGGATTCTCTGCAGTCAGCTAGCATGTATCAGCAAAGGTCTGGTTTTATCTTCCCCAGACTAGCTATAAAATACCATCAACTGCTTGCTTACAAGCAGACTATGAGGACCGTGTTGGTACACGCTGTCTTCGTTTGCTGTAACTCATTTTTCCAGCAGTTCAAACTCTCTTTTTATCTTTGTGAAAAGGCCAATATGCAATTTGGGGTCAGTGATGATAAGAGAAGTTGAAAATAATTGGAGGTTAAATATCCACTGAGACTTGCATTTTCATTTCAGCTGTTGCTCTGCGTATGTAGCTGTTTGTAGAACAGAGTGGTAGCTCTTTGTAGAATAGAGTGTGAGATCTAGAATGACACATTTATTTTGAATTGCAACCAATTTTCTGACCAGTCAAATGAAAATATAAATTCAGGCTGTACACAAATGTGTCTGCAGCTCTCCCATATTAATTGCATCACATGTTTCTTCAAGTCAATAGACCCAAGTGAGTTGTAAACAAACAAACAGAAAAGTTAGGGAGTTAGGGAGACTAAGATTTGTAGCAGAAAGGAAAATTAAACTACACAACTGATACAAATTCTTATATTAAGAAAGACAAAATAACCTTCAGAGAAACAAACAAACAAACAAAAAAGGCATATTGTCAAGTAGCAGTACCATATGGCAATGGGGATTTTTAAAATGTGTATTAGTTTTATTTTCTGTTCTTAAAAACATCTTAATATTTAGTTATTAGGTCACTGTTAATAGTTTCTGGTCCAGGGATGGACTGTAGAACTAACTCATTTAACAATCTTTAAGCTAAAACTGAGCTTTAAGTACTAACTGATCAACAGTGAGGAGAATATGAGCTATATGCTTGTTAACGTAATACAGAAGTGTATTCTAGCACCATCTAGCCAACTTCAAAGGCAACTTCAAATCAGCAAACAGGTTCCTACTGTCCCATATCATCAAACTGGCAATTAACGTTGTCTGTGTATTGGTGGGTGTGGGTGGACTAAACAGCACAGCTACAGGTCAACCAGGATTGCAGTCATGCACATCTAGTTTGGTTCAGAGCTGTATCCATGCCCGAAAAAATGGGTTCTTTCTATAAGAGAGAACCTTGAATGAAAGAAGCATTTAACCATTTTACCTCATTCAGTATGAAGGGAATAATTCACTTATTTGGGAATGTGAGTGTTTTGGTGTATGGGGATGACTGAGAGCAATAACATTATCACAGTCATGATTAAGATTTGTCAAATAGTATAAACGCTGCTGTATATATTAATTTCTCTTTTACTGTATAATAATGGAATCTGGAAGGAATTTAATTTCTTTAAATTAATTAAAAATAATTAATTTTCAAAATATATCTATTTTTAAAAATCTTCGTATTACTGTGTTATTTTTCTCTCTCTTTTTTTTTCTTTTTTAAAAATATTTTCTGAATATTGTCTTATTGCTTTATGTTTGTGATATCCTGACTTTGTATATGGTTACTATAGCTATAGTAACCTAAAATAAATAAAACAGAAACTAAGTGTTCTTGTTAATGACTTGGAATGAATTTATAGAGAGGATATAGAGCACCCACAATCAGGTGGTGAGAAAGATTTCAAATGCAAAAGACCCCAGACACAGGAAAAAGGAGGCAAAGAACACTTCTCAGAAAGTCAAATCCCACAAGCCTTATTCAGACCTCACTCTTCGAAGATGAATAACTAACGTCAGTAGTAGTTTTCACCAGAAAACTGGCCTAAGAAACTGAGTAGGGAGTACATTGGACTGGGCTGCAGTTTAGTGTGTCATCAAGGAAATACTTGCTGGATCTTTTCTAAGATACAGGGATGGGAATTGGGCATGTGTTAGACAAGCAGTTTGACATTGCACAAGATGCAGGGTATTTTACACTAAACTGTCGTCTTGACTTGAATTCTGGATCTGTCAAGAATTACATGTTTTCTGCTCCTTTCACGTAGCTAAATTTCAAGTGCAATATCTGATATATCTGAAGGACTTTCTTGTTGGTGAAATACAGTTGTGCAGCAAGCAGAAAACATTTACAGAAATTCTTCTCCCATTTTACAGTTGAAAGAGGTCACTACCAAGTAAAATGAGCACTCTCCTGGTTATTGCACCACCTCTTCTCATGCTGAGTCTTTCTTTAGGATGTTGATGAGTCCCAAAACCATGCAGCCTAGTTCTTTGTCCTGGTAAATGGACTTACATAATGGCCTAGACACAATGGTTGCTTTGCACAATTCTGGTGATGAAAAGCAGCTGTGAACTGACTTAATCAACCAGTTAAATGGTGTTTATGACTGTTTCAGCTTTCTGGGACAGCACAAAGTAGCTGGAGTGAACCAAAGGAGAGGCCCAGAGTTGCCAGTTTGAGGCAAAGTAAGCAGACTGTATCATCTCCCTTCTCCCTGTACTGACAAGTGAGGTAAAACCTGGTGTAAATGGGACTAGGGAAATGCAGCATCTGGCACAGTGTGACACTGTCTGCCACACTCAACTCTGCCTTCACCAGTCAGTAACAGCATAGTCAACAGCAGTTACTTTAGAGGTTTCCCTCAGAGTGAGATTTATTCTTGGCATCCAAACCTGAGTGCTCTCAATTCAGGAAATCTTGTACCATTTCCAAGATTTCTGCTGGCTGACTTTACAGTTGGCTGGAGGATACAGGGGAAGTTTCTGTTCAGCTTATATGGTTTTCGCCATCGTGTCGTTAGCTCCTTTCAAAATAACAGCTTGCCTTCTTGACAGGAACGAATAAACTGGCAAGGCAATTCTTTCTTTGTTAGTCTCTAACTGGTCTCCAGCAACACTAGAAAATATACTGTCTCTAACTCCATTTAGGGATCCTTGGACAATTTGTACCACACCACAACAGATCCTATGCCGGGAGACAACTAGGCTGCTCCAGAGGGCCATGTGGTCACCAAATGGCAGTAAATATGACCCTTTACTTCTGGAGCCCTGGGAAATCCATCAGGTATGTTATTCTCTGCTTTAACCACTTCTTGATAGCCCACTCCATACATTGCTAGGTGGAGGACACATCACAAGAGAGATCCATACACAGGATAGATCCATACGTAGGTAAACATCTAATTCTAATCCTTAGAAATCTTATGAGAAGAAAACTTGTGAACTCCTTTTGTCTTGAATATATGAAGGAGGCACCTAGCTTTGTTTCTGTGGTAACAAGGGTGATCTTCAACTTCCATGGCAAAGTCCTTTGATCTTTCCACAAACAAAACAAACAAAAAAATCTTAGGAACATTCTTTGTAATCATTTGGATAGATTGGACTAATTATTTTGATTATAAACCTTTCTGAGTTACAAAATAATTTATCTTCATAGAAATTTGACAGAATCTATTTGTGACTGGCAATCTGTCAAATAGATTAAGTCTGTGCAATACCATGTATTGATATTTCACTTCTCCGTCCTCTGTTACCTCAAGTCCCCTAAAACAAAGTCTTTGGGCCTGGATGCTTGTATTGTCAGACATAAAACAGGGAACAGCCTGCAGTACAAATAGTGTACTGGAAAAAAACAAACAGAACAAAACAAACAAACAAACAAACAAAAACACCCAAGAACAAAACTCAATGCAACTCTCAAACCAGAACAAAATAATACACAAATGTCGAGTGTGAACATATACATTCTACTAAGTGATATGTTTCTGGTGTTTGTTCTTAAGCTCGAAAGTCTACTTACATCTTAGAGATTCTTCTTTTCTGTTGTTGTTGTTGTTGTTGTTGTTGTCATTTTGTTTTATTTTTAGCTGACACCATGAAGCAGAGAAGCTTGATGAAACTAACAATATGTGGCATCTGTTGAAGATTATAATAGGCAATATATTTAAGAGTATTAGAGTGAATAGGGTTTGTAACTAAAACAGCTAAGTTAACGTAGCTCTTCTGAGTTTGAGTTTGGCTGAGGAAAGGTAAGGAAATAAAAAGGAGATGATACAGAAAAGGAAGAGAACAGTAGAGAAAGAAAAGCTTTTAGAAGAGGAAGTAGTTGATTTTTCAACAGAAACTGAGAGGAGCATAAAAGCTCTTGAAAGGGCCTAACCAAATTCTCTTTGTGAGCAGTTAAACGACATTAATTTTGGTGAGCTTTAACTTACTAGAGAATCAGGCCTTCAGAGATGAAAGAATAATATTTTCCCATTATCTAACAACATGCAATAGTAATTCATATTCTATTCACAGCGTTCACTGAAAATGTGTGGCATGTTGCATTGCTGTGTTTCTGGGGTGCTGTTCCTCTCTGTCTGTCATTCTTAGCAAAGTTTAAAAAATGTAAAATTTATTTATTTATTATTTAATATTATATCAACTGCTGAAACTGTTTAGACAAATATCATGGATAGCAGTATATGTAATGTTATTTTTACTGATGTCTTATTAGAGGAAAGGCCTGACAGGATGTCCTGGACATTATGTCCTAAGACGTGAACTTGAAAGGAAGTATAAACCCGATGTCTCCTAGGGATCTTTGAGACAGAGAGAGAGAGAGCAAATATTGGAAACAGAACTACTGTTAAGAGCCAAGGAACAATAACTATCCAAAAGAGTTGTGAACCTAAGGTTAAATAAATGTATTTCTGCTTATTCTTTCCCCATGCTACATGTTGCTGTACAAGTTGCTCAGCTAGAAAACAGTCTTTCTTACCGACTCTCTCATTTCCCACAGATAACAACAGTGACCATTTTTTAATTTGCTCTTTCTAAAATCCTTTAGAAGAGTTTCAGGGCTTTTAAAAATGTTGAATAGTTTGAAACCCCTTGGCCTAAACAGTCTTGAATGTAGAGCTCAGCAAACATTCGGGTTCATTTATAAGGCTGGCATTCAAAACAGCAGTAATGAAGCTGATACAATGCTAAGAATACGTGAATCCTGTTTGCTCTGTACAGCAGTATATAGAATCCAATAATGAGTCCTGGGATACAAGACAGTCTATCACTGTAAAGTAATTATTTGTTGACTGCTGAGCCAGCTGTGTTGAATTTGCATCTTGGAGTGTTCAGAATGCCGAGACATCTTCAAATCTCAGCCTTTAGTTTAGATCAGACATGTTAAATGCCAGCAAGTTTTTATTATTTATGCTATGTTAGTTTCCTGATTGAAAAAAAAAAAAGAAAAAAGAAAAAAGAGAGAGAGTGCAGAAGAAGATAATTTAGAAAATGAGTGATTAGAAGATAGGGCTTTTGTGGACCACTTTGGGGTGCAGGAGAATGGGTTTAGCAAGCTGGCTGCAGCTCAAAGAATAAAGAGATATTGGTCTCCCAAGACCTAGTCTATTGCTTTAGACAAAAGTCACAGTGTCCCAATCTGCTTTTAGTCCCACAGAATTAAAGCCACTGACTTAATTCCAGAGACAACAGTTAATTCCATAGGCATTCTTCAGCATTGGGACCCATCCTGTTGTTAGTGGTGCCTCCTATGCATGCAATATTTTTCACTGGTTCCCTCTGGGCTTTTGTGGATATATAGACGAGGATGTGCCTAGCACTGCTCTTCTGCTCCTCTAGGGATCCTGCACAGTCACACACATCGCAATAGACTGTGTAAGTATAAGTGTGTGGCGTTCGCATTCTGCTTTCAATGAACAGAGCTTGGCATTAGAAGAGAGAAAAGAAAGGCAACTCCCAGATGAAAAAAAAAATATAAATAAAAAAATAAAATAAATTGAACAAATATGAAAGACAAAGAAGAAAGCTTAGGCCTTTTAAAATCTCACATGTGATGTCCTGAGAAGTCATGTGTTTTCCCACTGCCTGGAGCTAAGGAATCAAAGCAATAAGTAGTTGAACCATTATTATACAGAAGGTGGGGAAAAAGAGAAGGGGGAGAGATCATCAAAAGACTGGACAGGGTTTAAAGACAGAGGATTAGATCTGTGAAATGTATATCAGAGTGTTGAACTCTGTAAATGCCTAGCTTTTAAGTCCCTGACTTTTAGAGCCTAATCATTTCCTACAGCACTTGGGAGTGCTCAAAACCTCAGCTTCAGACCCAAACTGGCCTGAGTGCAGGTAACTTATCCAGTGTCAGCATATCTAGGAGCCAGCCTGTACGGAAATCCTGGAGTGAGGTAACCTTATCCTTCTCACACCTCATAAAGCCTTGCAGGAGTCTATCTATTTGGGAAATCAAAATCCAGGTTTAACGATCCAGAACCTCGTTGTGAAGGTCAGTATTTGTGACATTAACTTTTTAATTATTATCCCCGAAAAGCAGGTCCTATGTTTTCTTTTTAAAACCCATCTGGAAAAACTGAAGACAAGAAGACCAATTATAACACTGCTTGGGTGATAGATGCAGGAAAAAGGAGTGTACTGTAGCTGTCAGGCAGGTAATTTTGCTCCAAGGACAAGCCAGGAAACGGGAGAGAACTGCAGCTCCCAAAGGTGCACCCCCACCAGCATACCTCCCCTACAGAGCTGCTTGGCAAATGCCTTGAGTCCCAACTGAAAGAAAGAGCTGAGCAACACAAATTTTCATTTGCAGGATTTCACAAAATGTATTTTGTTGTTGTTGTTTGCTTTATTTTGTTTCCAATTGAAATAAAAGCATAAAGCATTTACATTTCACTCCCCTTTTTGAAAGCCAGACATTTCTTTATGCTTCTTATATGCATTCTTTATAAAGTCATACTTTATACTTCTAGAAGAAAACCATTTTATTTTATTTTATTTTATTTTATTTTATTTTATTTTATTTTATTTTATTTTATTTTATTTTTACAATGAAAAACTGTTGACTTGTTTATGTGCAGGGACTTTACAAAAGGTCTTTTCTGAAAGAATTCAACTTTGACTCCTCATATATGCCTGGAAATCACTGTGGCCTAGAGCAGAGCTCAGAACCTATCAGATGTAATACTTTATGCTGCAAGTATTTTCTTTGACTTGTTTAAGAAAGCCTATGGGGTTGTTCTTCAGATAAAGAAATAAAGTTTCTTATTTTTAAAACATATCTGTAAAGGAGAAAATTAAAAAAAAAAAGTTGTTGCAACACACTTTATTTTGTCAGGCAAATAATATTTTAGATATTCAATTAAATAACACTATGTTAAAACTACATTCTGTTCTTTCTTACACACTATATAATGCATATTCACTGTAATGACAGTTTCATCATGCTAGGAACTTTTACACATACCTACAATTTTTAAAAACAGGATTTTCTTAATAAAACACGCATATCTACAGTAACAACAATTGCAAAGAACACATTGTTAGGTCGAGATTTCAGCAAACTTTACAAACTACACAAAATAATAATAACCAAAAAATATCAGTACATGGTGAAGTTCTTAGCAGAGAACATATCTTTACATTTTGTGAAGTTATGCCTAGACGTCTTTTTGCTTTTGTATTTTTTAAGAAATAAAATTATATACATAATTTAGTAATCCTCAAAATAGGAAGTATTAAATAGCACAAACAATATTACAGTCCTAAATTTTGGTGTTACCTACAGTAGAGGGGCTACTTTAAACAAATAAAAATCGAAGTTTGTCTATCCTGTACATTCAGGGCCAAACCCTCAGCTGGTAGAAACCACAGTAGCTAAATGGACAGCAAGGAAGTTACATTAGTTTATACCAGCTGAGCATCTGGCTCCTGACTACTCTATACACAGGGGAAGGCTGCTAAAGCATGGAAGCTTGGACCAGTTATGCACTGACAGCAACTTATTATATATTTGCTGAAGTTTTCATGCAGCAGGAAAAATGTTAGTTTAAGTATAATCCCTTAAACAGTCATACCATAATAATGGTATATGAAGCAGCTTTAAAAATATTATTTTATAATCATATGAAACTGAGTTATGCTGATTGTTTTAACGGAATCCCTTATTGCCAATATTCTATTAGAAAACAGTGTAACTATAATTTCTGAGGCCTAATGGGGGCCTATTAAAATATCACTGTACCTAACCACTTAAGGAGTAAATTGTACCCTTAAATACTTATTAATCACTGTATTCCATCTGGAAGCAATTATGATCCTCACAATAGACATTAATATCACACTGACTCTGCAGTGAATCTGCTGTGGAAATAAGAGTATGGCAGCCTACAGAGCATATGTACTAATGTCATTCTAGGAGGTAGTTTCATTTTGTGGCACTCAATTTTTGGTTTGTAACTTACACACTCCAGAAGTCGGTTATCCTCAGGAAAAAAAAATACATATATATATATGTATATATATATATAAAATACATATATATACATACATATATATACATATTTTTATATATATATACATATATATATACATATATATACATATATATATATATAATACATATATATATATATGTATTTTTTTTTTCTCCCCTCAGAAAGTATTTTTTTACCAGTTCTCAAGGCTGGTTCCAAGATCACAGAAATCAAAAATAAAATTTACCCATTGGTTTCCATGTGAAGGACCTCACATACCAACATCTACATACTGCAGAAACTTGCATTTAGGCCTTGACAGAGGAAAACACTTAACTACTTGGTATCATACAATCAGTCATTGCCACCCCCTTTGAAGCAAGCACTAAGCATGTATACAGAAGTCCAAGAGCATCAAAGAAGTCCATCAGCATCAAAGGGTCTTAGGAAGAGTGTTCAAGTAGTTTGATAAATCATGACCCATTTCCCAGCTATTCTGCATCAGGTGGTGACGATCTGACATATCAAACTATGGTATCACCTTAATAACAGAGTTAACTCCATTGCACTGGATCCTAATTCACACTGGCTGAGGTGTCTTCCTACATCTTGTAGAGTTATGCCCAGTGTAGAATCAGAATAATGCCCAAGAGTTTCAACAAGCATCCATTAAATTTTTCAAAACTGTGCTTTAAATACAGTATCCATGTTACTGGCTGGAGCTAACTTTTTCTTACCTTCACTGGGCTCAGAAGTTATTTTCACTAAGTGATTTTTTAGAAAGTGTATTTATTTATTTATTATTCATTTATTTATTGAACTGAACATAGTTAATTAGCTTATATTGTTGCATACCATCATAAAAATATCATGTAATAAAACAGCCTTTCTAAGGTAGTCACACACATTTAAACCCTACTGTCTATTTCCTGTAAACAAACCCAGTGGCTTCCAGAACACTCTTAGAGAATAAAATAATGAACATTTGTCCCTATTTTTTGGCATCAGTGTTGCTCAAAAGGACACGATTGTTTTGCCCAGGATAGATGATGTACATGTAACCAGTTTTCAATAGACATACTTCATTAGACCTGACAGCTGCTTCTTAAACAAAAATATTTCTATTTAAACATGCCTCTCAAAATGTTGTAATTTTAGGTTTTTGACCCAAATATTTTTATTTTTATTTTTTATTTTCTATCTTTTTTTCCCCTTGTTCTTCTTTTCAGCAGAAAACCAACCAAAAAAAAAAAAGGTATAAAGACTGAAAAATGGAAATGCTTTAATTCTAGATAACATATTTGCAACTTTGAGAAACTAACTGAAAAAATAATGTTTTGAAAATTTTAATGACGTTTCTGACTTGTTTCTATATTGTAGACCAGCTCCAAATAAATTGTGAAGCAGATTAAAGACAATTTTTGAGTAAACACTGTACAGTATACCCACATTCTGACCTTTGAAAAAAATTGGAGTGTAATTCTTTGAAAATAGCTAAAATACCCAAGACACTTAGGTGTTTTTCAAAATTGTACATATAATGAACATTCTCATCTTAGCTTGTGCCACTTATAAAGCTATGTCATGTCATAGGACATCCTATAAAAATCAATATGAGCAGAGATATTTTAAGTTACATTCCAGACTCATAAATTTATTACAACTCATACTATGCACAATAATCAGTGTTTCCTCCGACAAAGTATAAAAAGCTTTTTTCTCTTTGTCTTCTACTCATTCCTTCATTTGACCTCTGAATGAATGAAACATTTCTACTATGTTTGCTTCCTATATGCATGCATTCACATGATTTGAACAATGAGTGAAAGCTGTAAACCCAGTATAGAACAGTAAACAAGTAGAAACTCATGTTCATAAATGCAGTGCAAGGAAATCTTAGTACCATCTTACTTTGAGCTTGCATCTTAACCCAGATTCTTCCACCACCAATCTGTTTAGTACAGTTCCAAAGTTGCAAGATAATGCATTGATTTTGTAATAATTTCTGTTCAACTAATTAAATACTGAGATGTTGAATGTGAATCTGGTTTAAGAATAACACTCAGTTTTGCTTCTAGGACAGAGCATAATCTAGTGCCAGTAAGCATCTAGGAATGAAAATTCTCCACATCTTTTCTTTAGTTAAGTTACACTGCATTTTATTGGGAGGATGATATTTTCTGAAGCTTGTTGTAATATCATTTAATTTTCATCATATTTGCTCAAATTTGTTCTCAACAGACAAATATAAGCCCCCTACAGTGAGGACAAAGATATCTCCTACTACAAAATAAAATTAAGATCCAGGTAACTGATTTCTTCTATTTCTACTTTTTCTGCTATTGATAAGGGCCTTTAGTTTACTGTAGTCGCCTCTCATCTTCTGAGATTCTTCCCTTTGCTGACCTTGCTGTCTACTGTCTTTGCAGTATTGGTTAATCATCTGCATTTCTGAGTGGCTGAAAGCTCCCACAAAGTCCTTTGGGTGGAACTGCAGTGCTCGCACTGAGCTGGCCCAGGTCCAAGGGGACCACTTGTCAGTCATAAAGGCCACCATCTCTGTATCTAGCACTTTGAAATTGATTTTTGCTAAGGTTTGCTTGAAGTTGTTCTCTGTTGCGATGCAGTGATAAAGCCCTCGGTCACTGTCTTGGACAGAGCGAATGAGGAGTCCTTGCTCAGTAGCTATGATCCTCTCATTCAGCTTGACCTAAAGGGAGGAAAGGCAGAATGAACTTTTTCAAGAATGTTACAGAACAACGCAGTATTGGACCTCCTGGCTAAGGCTTCAAATGCCTCTTTCTTTATTAAGGGTTTCTTAAATGTATTATATTTTGCTTTATCATGCATCGCAGTGACCACTATTCCTGCTAATATTAGGAGAGATCTTACCTCAAAGTAGGTTAGGTGTCACTGTAGAAAATAATTTCAATATTGGTATTCATTATGTTACAGTAGATTTGACTGGGATGAAGACAAAAATGTCAATCTGGAGACTACATGAAAGAAAAGTTTTTATAATGTTCAAGTAGAGAAGCTGAGAAAATGTACTTTTATTTGCCAAGGTTATATCCCTGCAACCATTCCTTCCAACATCAGACACTGCTGTTGAAACTTCATGGAAGACAGGTGCAGGATTAGGCCAAAGGCTGATCTGTCATTGAACTGAAGGTAGCTTCTGGTTAAATGTTTTGACTGGTAGAAGGTTTCTGGGGCTATCACCAAAGAACTCTCTTTGAACTGTGGAGTTTAAAGCCAGATAAAAAAGGTTTCTTCAAAGTAGCATCAGCTGGGACTTGGCTCATTGGAAACCTAGACCAATTTTTCTACTATCCTATTTTCTTTCTGGTTTCAGACTTTGGACAGTCCCAGGAAATAGTAACATCATCTGAATAAAGCAAGTTATGATATTTTGTTGAGTTATATCTGACTATAAATGACACTGCACGTGTCCCTTAGCATATCAGCTGTGAAATAAAAATTAACCCACTGTGAAGAATACCAGTTCTGGCATTTTTATGAATTATTTCTTACTGCACTTCGCATTACCTGACCCTCTTGAAATCCAATGTATTTATTATGCTATTCTGTTATTGTATTTTTTTTTAGATATTGTAGAGGGAAGATTTTCAGCAACCCAAGAGATTCAGTTTAGCTTGAAAAGTAATTAATCTTGTGATTGATTTAGTTTGTTGCTACTTAAAACTGGATTGATTCTAATCCTGTTATTGAACATCACAAAATAAATAAATAAATAAATAGGGAGAGGTTCTTCTGAAGCAACAGGTTAAAGAATTTCACCTAGATTGCCAGGACATGGCTCGAGTCTTTGAAGAGTGCATGAGAGAATCAGCATGAAAGACTCAGCAAGAGGCTTTGTAAGCCTTCTCTGATTTTGGAAAATGGCCTGATATGAGATTAATGCTTTTCAGTATTTATAATCTATCAATAGACACCATATTACTTAATTTTTCCTTACAAAAGACATTCCTTTTTATTCATACAGTAACTGCCTTGGATTTGAAATGATTTTTCCACTTTTATATTACTTAAGGAAGACGCATTCCTCATAAACAATCATACTGTATATTGCAGTGCTGAAACTGGAGAGCCTTACAGAGTGCGGTAATGGAAAATGTGATTGCAGCATGGTGGGGAAATACTTTTGCCAATACGTGTTCTCGCTAAAGAAACCTTTCACATTTCTCCCACTTTTGCCTTTTATCTCTTCAATAACACAGAAAGGCTGCTGCATGCAGACTTCTTCCTGAACTTTATACAGCTTATTGCTTTTATGCCTGTTTCCTCAGATCAATAGTACGTCCCGAGTGCTGCAAACTTTCCATTTGCAATTAGTAAGGTGTGAAGGAAAAGTTCATTAACTGGTTCCCTAACTTTAGGGTATTTTCTGATAACTATTCTGCTTTGATAGAAGTTGGCAGAGCTGAGGAGTTAAGTGCCTTCCAGTAATACTGAAATCTCTGCCTTGACTTATACAAGTAAAGTGCTGGCCAGTGTCCTGCATCCACACACTTTCTCCAAGTTCAGTGTAACTGGGGAGTCTGATGAAGACACAAATACCATTTCGCCTCGGTCTGGGATGTGGATTAGATACTGACTGAGGTCCCTTACAGAGCTATTGCTAACATTACTCACCTCTTTCCTCCTGTCATTATCTTTCTGTAGCAGCCATTTAATAGAAGCCTGAGGAGATTTGGGTGTACATTCAAGAAAGGTGGTGTTGTTTTTCACTCCGTATTGGACTGTTTCTGCTGCATTTCTGTAGGCTAGAAAGGAAAAGAAGGCAGGTCAGGAAAATGTAAATGCTAGTTTTATATAGGAAAAAAAATAACTGTGTTTGCACTATTCGCAAAACAGGTCCAGTGAAGTATATCTGATCCTAAAATTAACAGATAATGAGTATTTTAAGGAACAGAATTTTCTAAGATAATAAATGAAATGTAAAGAATCACAGCTAGTTCCAAATACTGGTGTTTTCACTTGGACATGATCTTTTCTGAGAAAGACAATACCTGTGGGCTGGCAGGCAAATGTATATCTAGATGCTTTCTGTTGAGCTGAGTCCTGCCTGGAAAGCTCTGCTTGCCGATGGGGTAAGTGAGCTCAGGCATATTCTTCCCAGAAATGACCTCATTCTCTACTAAGACAAGACCACCTCTCTGGAACTGTCCAAAGAAAAACAAAGTGTTTTATACACTTCTTCACACTTCACAGTTTACAAATTAGGGTAATGTTGTTGCTGTGACTACAAATACATAATGACCTAAATTAAAGACAGCTCCATCTATTCCAGTGGTCATGCAGTATCACAGAAAGGCAAGAGAGGGCAGACTTGACTGCCAATCATCTACTTCTCTTACAAAGCCTTTCCTTCTAAGAAAGGACCTGGCTCTAAATCTGAAATTCAGTAAATACTTAGGCCAGCAACTGAAAGCAGGTCAAATTTATAGCACTCCAGCAACACCTGGGCAAGTGCTGAGTGTATGTCATCACTTAGACTTGTTGTGGCCCTTTATAATTTTGATAGATGAACAATTGGTAGTCACTGATAGGAACTTTCAGATGTTCATTGTTTGCCCTAAATTATAATATTTGTCCTGAAATCAGTATATTTCCAGATTTAAAAGCTTACATCATATATAAAATAAAGTTCTTATGTATTTATTTATTTAGACAAAGGAGCAATAGTTACAAAATAACGTGAGAAATGCAGATACATAAAATTCTATATGTTTAAAATCAGACTGTGTTTTTGTACAGTCCTAAGACTGATTTTCCTCAGCCTATATCTCCCATTCTTTTCACCTTTTTTTCACGAAATGATATGTGAAATTGTAATGTATGCTACTAAATGAAGGAGGTTTTTTCTGTTTAGTCTTTGCAAGTTCTTAGCACATTTATGAAGTTGTAACAAAATCAGTTGCATTTTTTTTTTATTAGGAGAATAATATAGAAATATTTTGCATTCAAAGACCATAAACTAGCAAAGAGCTTGTCTGTGGGCTGGCTTGTCTGTAGCTGTGGAACATGGTGAGAATCAGAGTTGTAGCACAACTTTATTTTTATATACACTGGGACTAGGTATAACTTATCAATGCATTTTTTAAAATCTATTTAGTTGATCAATGCATATTTAACTTCTTGTTTAGACCATACTCTTACCACTTATACATGCTAAGAAAAAGAGAGAGAGAATACAAATGCATTTCTCTAGTGGCCATAAGGTATAAAACAAGTGTAAAAGTATTACAGTGTTTCACAGAACATTTGAAAAGTGGTATTACAAACCCTGTAGTTTTTGACAATCTCTTAAAAATAGCAATATGCTAAAAATGTTTTTATACAAGCTGAGAGGTCTAAGGCATGCAACCTATCATGTTTAAAGACTTAGTTTCAAGACTTCGTAATCTTCCTTATGAACTTGTAAGATTTCATCTCATTGTCCAACTCTCTGCCCTTTTGTCTTTTAGGTATGTTTCAATTTTATCCCCAGAAAAATAGTTTTTCTATAAATGGCTTGAATTATATTTTGAAAGATTCCAAGTTGCTGTTTCTTTTTCTCTTTTCCACAGGAGAAGATGCTGTCACCTACCTACACTATACTGCTGTCACCAAAACATCCTTTAAAATTGCTAAAACATATAAATCTATAAATATATCCACATTAAAAAAGAAAAAAAAAAGTATGGAAAACAAGACTTCTGTGTCAAAATTTAAATGTTTATTTCCTCTCAGCCCAAAAAGCAGACAGATGACATTCTCACATTTTCCACATGGAAAGAAGAGACACCCATCCTTGGGATAGATAGCAAGTGAGTGGTCACTGCATATGCCCACAAGGTAGGACACACAGATCTAGGTACTTCATGATTCAGAGCCTGAGCTTCAATATAAATATCCCAGAGCTCAGGTGCATACTGAGCAGGTGGGGTCATCTTTTGTAATTAATCTGTTCAAGCAATCAAGCTTCATATAAATGACCTAACACTGAATCATGGGGAAAGATCCAGTGGTGCTGTGGGTTGGCAGCTAGAGCAGAATTAGCCACATTTGGCCTGAAGGTTCTATGCCTGTCTGACTGTTGTGGTCTGTTTTCTTCCAGGAGATTCTTCTGGGACCCAAAAAAAAATATATTTAAGTGGAATTATTATTGACTGAACATTTGACATGTAACTCTTTAAGCATTCTTCTTTTATTCAATTAAAAATGTAATTGAAAATTCAGAGTGAGATCTATTATTTAATCTCCAGCTGGAACAGATGAGAACACACTTACTGAAAACAAGCTCAGAAACAGAGGTGGAAGGAGTATCATTGTCTAATACAGGCCTGTGGTTTGATAGCATAGTTTGCCACTGCCTAGCTCAGACAGGCATGGGATTAAAAAGGATTAAGCTTCTTTTATGTGTGTCTGCTCTGACTATGACTTTGGCCATATTTGGCTGGTGACTAGAAATCTGAAGAAAGTGAGAGCTGGGAGGGCAGATCATTGTCTCCACTGTCTATCCACATTGTGCCAGGCTGACAAAAGAGTTGCACAGCTGGGAATAAGGAACTTTATAAAGAGATTTGAAGCAATTTGTTTTTCCATGTAAAGGAAGAAATGAATAATGATAACTCAAAATGTAGGTCTAGAACCTCCTGTTTGCTGAAAGATGTGCCCCAAAACATAATATGGCCTCAAATTCACTGTACCTGTTTTTAGTCAACACTATCAGCTTCTCATTTCATGTACGCAGAACTTTATATGTCATAGTTCATCATTTTTTATCATATGTGCAGGTTTCATGTAATTGCAAGGAAAAACTTAGACTTGGAAAATAATTATGCTTTACCAGTAAACCACACAGATAATATGAGCTGTAATGAATCATACAAAGGAAAGCCATATGTTCTTTATATAGCACGAGGATCTCTAAATTATAGTACCTTTCAGGTTGAAACCTCGGCACTGAGTCAGAGGGTTTCCATGTCTCACATCTTGCCTGCGACTCCTCCTGAAATATTTTATAAACACAAACTGTTATTCCAAGATAGGTACACAACAAATAAACTTTTTTTTTTTTTTTTAAACAGATTAGGTATCAGGGATAGTTCATTACCTACTCTGAGATTACTTTGCTGCTGCCAGGGATGCTAGAGAGAAGATACTGTTTAAGTGAATAATCATTTTGAAGAATTTCATAAAGCAGTTGTACTTTAGGTTGGTAAAGTAGTTTTGCAATGAAGGCATAGAGATGGAAGAGTTAGAGATAATACATAAAAGGTTTAGTGATGCAAGACCTAACATTTAGAGGCAGAACCCCTGAATGATGCTAGACGTCTTCAAAAAGGCAGGCACGTAAGAATGGGTTGTAGAAGAGTCACAGATCTCATATCTAAAACACCAGCAGAAAATCATAATGTAGGACATGTTCCCTCCTTGATTTTGCTAGGCACCTTATTTTCAGTGCCTTTAGCTACCATGGTAGCAGAGTAACTGAAGTATTCAACCAGAATGGTGGAGAATTAAGATTCAGTTCTGTTCTTTACATGAGGGCACATGACCTCCTTTCTTTCCAAATATATTCAAACTCACCAAGTCTCAAAATACTTTGAAATGGAGCTTTGTTATATTATTTGAATGGTAGATGCAAAAGCATGATTATGTAGTTAAGTAGTTGAGGAGCTTACTAGGATTGGGCATACTGGAATTTTAGACTTCTTTGGCTAGGAGGTCACTGCTCACAGAATTCAATGTGTGAAAACCTAGAACTTGAATTTTTATTCTTAAGATATATTATTTCATTTACTGAAAATTCTGTAAATTAGATCAATATTTATCAAGTTCAGTGAAAAAATATGTTATTGCGAAGGTATGCTGTTGGGGTATGCAACATCCATGCTTTGAACTATCCACTAATGACTCATAAGATAAGAAACCATGAAAAGCCCCTGGAGCTCCAGTATTGCTGGGTGAAGGGTGATGCCTCTTTTGTTACATTATACCATGAACTGCACATACAATGAGAGACAGCCCTTATAATCCTTTGTCACCTGATCTTTCACTGGATTGTTTTAAAAGGAAACATTTGAAAGGTGATCTTTCAAAGGAGTAGTTTCTGACATTCCAAGTATACTTTTGATGGTAAACACCAAAAATATTTCATATTATGCCTTAGGATTTTAACCTGTGTGAACTGCTTATGTGAGTCAGAGGAAACAACGGAAAATTTCTCAGTGAATTTCAGGATTTCTGTGCTACCTTGAGATGCTCCACTCCATCAGAAATTGTATGCTGGTGACATTAAGCAGTTCTGAGAATCTAAACTTTAAGTCTGATATTTATCCAAAAATGGCTGAGATGGTGGTGTTTAGAAAATAACGATACTCTCCGGTGTCTTGAGGTAAATCAATTTGGATGAGAAAACACAGTAAATCATGGGAGACAGAAGTGTCAAAGGAAGCAAATGAGCAAATGTGTCTAGCAGAAAGATAATACTGTCTAGACAATGGGATTTGGCTCTGATTACCAAAGTTTTCTTCTTCATAATCTCTCTTGTTAGATAACAGGACAACTCATTTGCTTCACATAGTAAAAACAGATATATATATTTTTTTCCCCATACAATTTTAGGTGTTTATTTTCATTTGATATAAAAAGCAAACTGAAGACAAAATGTCATCATGGAAGCAAGCCACAGTGGAAATAACCATGCTGTATACATAGAAATGGCAAGAAATCCACTGGAAACTGTACAGGCTGGGTATACCTGACTGCTCATTATCTTTCAGTGACTATGTCAGTGTAGGAGTTCGGTGACCTGAGACTTGGAGATTTTCCTTTTCTTTCCACCCTTGTCTTCTGACCTTTACTCCATGGAAGAAAACAGTCAGTTCTCAGACTGGAAGCTGAATATAATATGTGAAAGCAGTAAAAACCCAGATATTGTACCATATCTTTTACTGCTGTATGACCATGTTGAGCTTTACATTTTTTATGTGAAATGAGGAATGATTCAAGAAAAGTTTGTAATGATAAAAGTAATCGTGTTTAATCCCAAGGGATCCCATTGTCATCAACTGGTTGTGTCACTGGAGCAGAGCCAAGCTTTGCCTGTTTCTGTCTACCAGCTTTCCCCATGTAGGTAACAGTAAAGTATGTCCGCAGCATCTGGGCTTCTGCATCTGCAGCCCAAGTGCAGCGAGTGAGCACAGGAACACAAACTAGGCAAAACTCTGACATGTAACTGAAAGGTCTCTCTCCTCTGCGGTAGTACTTCATTGAATATTCTGTAGCTTTGTACATGAAGTGAAATCTTAGGAATACAAAAGCTTAATACAACCCCCTGCTATTAAATATTTCCCTAGGGAGGAGGAAAGAGGCTCCTGTTTTGCATAAGAATTACGAGATGGACTATTAGCTGTGTTGTAAATTAAAGAGAAATTGCTTTCCCTGTCTGCTTTAATAAATCTCATGTCAAAAAAAAAAAAAAAAGTCTCCAAGATTGCAGGCATTACATGGAAATCACATTTGCCTGAAATTTCCCTGGAAATATTTCATCTCACTTATGCACAAGTGAGGAACAAAAAGAAAAAAAAAAAACAACAAAAAAAAACACTATCTCTTTGACAACCTCAGAGATACCTTATCTTAATTACATCCATAGTAAGCAACTGAATTTAAATAAAGGGAACAAATATTTCACTGATTTTGTGTGTGTGAGATGTAAAGATTAATATTTATAATTAGGAATAGCTTTTTTTTTTTCTTTTTTTTTATTTTTTTTCCATCCATTACTTTAAATATGAAAAGACAAACAAGGCAAGCTCCTAGGTAATAAACAATGCCAAGCACAATAGCTACAGATGTTTTGTTTGTATATGCTTCTGAAAGGAATGACATCTCACTTCTCTATCATATTGCAAGGCTCCAAGCTACACAGCAGCACAAAAAACTTACTCCTACAGAATAGGAACCTTGCAGATTTCACAGGACTGCTCACCTTTTCCCTGTGGGATAAAATCTGGAGCAAGAGTTGCCATCCCAGGCACAGTACGGATCTCGGGCTAGGCAGCAGTCAGCACAGGCAGTCCCATAGATGTGGCAGCGGTGCAAGGATACCTGGGTGACCCCTTCGTCTGAGCTCACATACAGCTGTTGCTGTAGAAGGAAATGGAACGATTTATTTCAGATGTGGAGGAGCTTCACCCAAGACCCAACTCGTATACCAAAAAGCCTTTGAATTAATTTTGGAATAAACTCAAGACCACAAGAGGAGCCACTAATATATATAAAGCCTAAATAAATAGAAATTTCCCAGGTGAGCAGGACTGTTTCCACCTTCCTGTTACAAAACACTTAGAAACACCAGAGAATGTTAATGTTTTTGGACTTTGTTGTTGTTCTGTTCTGGGGCAGGCAGGCTGAATTAATACTGTTCAGACTTTAGAACTTGGTTCTTAATGAGGGAGGGCTATTGGTCTTTTACCTAATTATTTTCTCTGCATATAGTCACATTAATAAATATTATGCAGAGTTACTAACTGGGTTCTCCAGTTCATACAGTTCCAAGGCATAAGTCATAGAAATTATGTTGAGGTTTTGGATCAAATTCTCATAGCCTTAGATACCTGGAAAAATAAGCCAATAGAACTTTTATATTAAATGAGAACTTTTGCAAAGAATGTTCAAAGTTGAATAGGTCATAACTGGAATCTGGACCAAAGTATCTCTTTTATTCAGAACCAATTCATCAATTATTCTTAAAATAAACATTAATATTAAAAACAAGAAACAAACAAAAACTAGGAACTCTTGGTCATAAAACTATCAAATTGCACTGAATTTAATTCAGTGAATTGTGGATAGTGTTTAATTCTTAGTTTTGTGAAATATTGAGCAACATGTTGTTTGCAAAATCTTGAAATATTTATTTTAAGTTTGGGTGTTTAACATTTCATTAGAAATCTTCTCAACTATTTTTACCATTCCTATTGCAAAATAGATAGATATGTACAATTTCTCTATAGATCTAACACTGCATTTTTCACGTAAGCCAGACTTTCGAAGGAAAAGTTTTATTTAGGACCTATGTAAAACAATGGAGGACAAATTTCATCTTTTAGTACTTTTTTTTTTCCTTACTTGCTTTTTTTTTTTTTTTTTGACACTGTCAATGAATTAGAAATGGTAAATTATTAATATATATTATTTTATCCTAGTGGCTCTGGGGCAGATAAACAGCTCATGAAAGTTTTGGTCATATTTCTCCATATTAATTAGGGAAAATCTTCTGTCTATATTTATTATGATACATTACAACTGATCTTTTAACATCTTTAAGTCAATTTGTTTCTCTATTAAGCATTAAGTAAGCATCCCACTTCTCTACCTTTTTAGATGAGATCTTCATTGTTGTTATAGGAGAATTACTCTGAAAGAAAAAATTACAAACCACTTTTACGAAGATTAACTTGTTAATACTCTCCCAACATTTATATTTAAAGTTCAATAAAGACGAAGTTGTATCTAATAAAATTATAACTTTCCACATTTTGGAAAACAAAGAAACAAACAAACAAAAAACCACAAACACTCATACAATTTTTTTGCTATTTCAAAACTACAAAAAAAATATTACATAAATACAATGAATGTATCAGTAAAGGTACTAGTTGAAATAAACAGCATTATTATTCATCATGTGTATAGGCGATTTTTTGTACAAGTCTAATTCAACTGCATTTGTGTTACCTCAACAATATAGAAGTAATGTGCTCTGAAGTCATTACTCTCACTTTGCAATAAATAAATAAATAAATAAATAAATAAATAAATTGTCCTTTGAAAATGATGATATGGAAAAATCAAACAATAGCTCATGCATATTTACCATGATTCAGATGAATGTCACATTGCTCCTAAACATTATCTACAGTGCATAGAGTTTGGTTGCCAGCCAACACATTCTTTCAGAATATTGACTAGAATATTAAAAATGGCAGGTGTGTTATTCAGTGTTTTGTTCACAGAGACAGTGCTGTATACTACTGTGTGTCATCACTGGAGTCATTTATTGTCTGTGTCCAAACCAAACCTTAAAGAGCTGGAAAAGGAATTATCACATTCATTGCCTTAAGCAAGTGAAGCAATTCATTATTATCATCCAAACAAATGATAAAAATGATGGTAATAAAAATGTTCAGCATTTTTTTAAGATTTAGCAATTGCTCAGTCAGAAAGGAAAGCCATAATGGTGGGCCTGGATTAACTGTAGATTAAAAGCATAGAGGGGAGGCAGGACAAAAAAAAAATGGCTGTGAATCATGTGAATTGGCAAAGGTTTTTTAGAGCTGCTATAGCATTTTATGACTGCAGTGTCTGGAGACTCAAGTTCCAATGCAACATTGGATCTGATGCCACATTCTCCTTTTCTTGCTTATACTCTGGAAAGGAATCTGTGCTTTGCTTAGTCTCGATATTTACTAGCACATATCTGGTGATCTCATTCCCTCTCTTCTTGTAAGACTCATCAAAAGACTCAACACTGCCCCAGTGCCCACACAGACTGCAACAGCAGAAATTATGATTTTGTGATTTTGTAGGCTCAGGATAAAAACGTCTGTGCTCAGAGCCTCATAAATGAGGCTTAGGGTCAGGATTCCTCCCACCCCAACAATCTGCTTGCTGTAAATGGAATAAATAATACTTGGGTAAATGGTGCTCTAAGTAATGCTACTCGCACGTATATTTATCAAAGGGAAGTATTCAGCAAAAGGCTAGGAGAGCTAATTATACCTTTTGGGGGGATTGATACAGAAAGCATTTCATTTTTTAAGATAAATTATTATTACTGTCTGTCTAAATAAAAGTCTCACATTTTCCTTTTTGTATCCCCTCAAAGAAACAGAGAAACGCAATGACAAAACCCTTAACTAAGTTTGTAGCTGCATAATTACCATTTGCCCTAAGACTACTTATTTTAAAGAACAGCCCATTCAAAAATTTGATTCTGATCCAATTCTTCAAATTGGTGGTGAACATTTTCTTTAGGTTATTACAAGCTGCTACATACCAGACTGATTGATATTATTCCCTTATTTTTCCCTGTAGTTGTTTGTGTTTCTTTTTGGTTATGTTGTGTTAAGCTTGTTACTCTAGAGGATGTGAAGAATGGGAGCAAAACCAACACTAGTTTGCTTTAATTCTGCAGCCTGGAATCAGGAAGATTAACAGATAATCAAAGTATAAAAATCTTAGATTCCATCTGCAAGTAGTGACAGTCTCAGTATGTGATACCAATGATAAAAGTTGCCTTCAGGCAGCCACTACCATATTATTACAATATACAATGTTATTATAAAAAATCCTTCTATCTAGTATGACAACTTAAAAAAAAAAAAAGAGAGAGAGAAACAACAGTGAAAAAAAAAAAGGAAAAGATTTAAGCCTAACTACAGTCTTCATAACAGTTGACATTTTATATTGTACTTTGGGTGGGTATCAAGTTGACAGTATGCACATTTGTTTGATCTTTTATCAAGTCATAGTTGCCCTTGCCAAAGCCTATTAGAACAAAGAGTTTGTGCTTGGAAAATATGTATGCAAGAGAAAGACAAACCTGAAAAACCTCCAGCTCTTCTAAAATGAGTTCTCCACTTGCAGAGAAGTTGGTGGGTAAGACAACAACCTTTTGCACGGTTCCTTGGTCTGGAAAAGATAAGACAAAGTCAAACCATGTGACAGAGAGAGAAAGAAAACATTAAACATTATCAGGTATGAAAAGAAACCATCAAAGTAAGCACTATAACATAGAGTAAGATATGAAAAGATGTTCATTAATTTCTTGTGTTTGGGCTGAGAAAACACGAGATGAAACTATGAGATGATTCCTACAGAAGTCACAGATTGTGGATAACTTGGACATGACTGTATATAGTAATGTTCTCATAGAAGAATTTGAAGTCATAGTAAGATTGGAGAAATTGCCATTATTGTTACCATTCTACCCCAAAAGATCAATCAAAATTAATAACTAATAACTATTGTACCAACAGCTGTACAGACACACAGATAGAGGCAGTATCTATCCTAATGACCTTGCAGTAAAAACACGGCACTATCAATAGCTACTGTGTAATTGAAGTACATTCATACTCAGTAATAATATGTAATGACAACTGATGTCAAGAGAGGTAAATATTCCAAAGAATAACTCAATCTCTTTCTAAAATTTTTTTTTCCCAAGAAAGTCAAACAGTACTTAAATTCTTTATATATTAGTAGTCTTTATATATTAGTTGTTTTGGTCCATGTGGAAAAAAAAAAAAAAAAAAAAGAAAATTCAAGGTGATAATATTGTAGCTACTCTTTTATAGTACCTTGTCAAAACACAGTTTCAAACCCCCAAATCCATTCATGTTGAAGGAGTAAGTAAGAAGCAAGATGGACGGGGCAATTATGATGCTTCTACAAGTAGATGTTATGAGTGAGACAATCAATGATTTAGTGGATTTATGTGGAAAGAACATATGGAATTGAGGGGTCATTCTGTGGAGGCTGTTAGAGGCTGAGACATACACTAAAGGATTTCTGATATGGCAGAAAAGGCAGACTGAAGAATCATAAGAACAGGCATGTGGTATTTTTACTGGGAAGAAGTACAACAGAAAAAATTCGTCTTGTCTGAAAGGTCTGGAAATTAGTCTGAGTGCAATAAATTTATTTGCTCAATATTGATTCTGAGGAATGAGAACACATGGTATAAATTCTGTTTGGCCTTCAAAAATTTTACGAGTAGTATAGACTTGTGTGGTTAGTAAAACACTAGCACAGCACAATATAGTTAAGTATCTATGTGTATTTTTATGAATTTGTGAAAGGAAATCTCAGCTTCCTGTTTGACAATCCACGATATAGACTACATAAACTGAAAAAGCGTAATTTTGCTTTTGTTTTTAAGGTCATTGACTAAATTCCATAGCTGGAGCTGTGGGGCAAGTTGGTTGCAGTAAATAATTTACATCTTCTTATTTCCCTGGAGGAAGCTAGAAAATAACATGCATTGTATTTTAAAAATTAAGGTTTATGGCCAGAATATTGACTTGTAATAACCTGACCCCACTTGCAGAAAACATCGCAGTATTCTGTCATTTATAAAAATGGAAAAGAGAAATTGAAAGCCAAGAAGATTTAAATACGTGTAGCTATCAATTGTGCATGCACAGGGCACGTTAGGCATGAATTTTTCATGAGAATTTTCTATGGCAAACATTTATTTTCATTAGACAATGGCATGATAAACCAGTTCCTTCCAAAGAAACTACCGAAACTAAATCTTGTGATAGCACAGCTGTGGTCTAGACTGGGTGCCAGTATTAGCAAAGCTATGAGAACCTGATAGAGATTTACTAACTGCCAAGACACACCAAAGTTTTAAACTGCTGCAGATGCATCTCTTGTTGCAGCTAAGGAGAAGCACGTGCATGCATAAATGTGTGTATTTCTCTTCCTGCTGAAGGGAATAATCCCCACTCAAATTTACAAGCTTTAAGTGCACCTCTACCTCTTTACATCCCTTTATCAATGTCCTCTGTCTAACATTAGATCACACCATCTAAAATATTGCATCAGAATGCAGGAAAAAATAGCAGCCTTTTCTGATTTTTTTTTTTTTCCCCAGCTGCCTGCAAAGTATCAACTACCTGTGACCCTGACTTACAGGGTATGCAGTGTGTTGACAATGACCCTACCTGCAAAGGAATGTGAGGCTGAGCCTCCAAAGAACAGAAGAACCGGTTTATTCCAATGATCCATTAGTGCATGCCACACATTTAAAATTCCTAAATTGTCCTTAGTCCTCAAACATTGCCCCAAACTGAAATCAGAACCTGCGGGGAGATTTTATCCACGGTATCGTCACAGAAAGTACTGATAATGCCTGACGCCAAGCCCTTGTGTCCTAATAACCTTTCTCATTTGAAAACTAGGT
This sequence comes from Anser brachyrhynchus, assembly GCF_964034855.1. Classification (NCBI taxonomy): domain Eukaryota; kingdom Metazoa; phylum Chordata; class Aves; order Anseriformes; family Anatidae; genus Anser; species Anser brachyrhynchus. The sequence goes on along the minus strand of NC_137694.1, from coordinate 11,486,124 downwards.
TCATATCTACCCTTTTGTCACAGCCCAGCAAAATACACAGTTGACTGTTTACCTTAGAATTCATTCCCTTTGACTCACTATTTTACCATTCCTTCTGACTCAGTGTTGTACCATTAGAGACAGATCCTTGCAGAAAGGAATGCACTGTTGTTTTAAAACAATTAGTAAACTTAATACATTTAGAATAAATGGTAATGTGAGGGAAAGTAGGCAACAAAAAGCTATTCATTAAATAAAACCATTTAGAGTTAGGAATTCCAATAGTCTGTACATATATATACACATAATTCTAACAATACATGGCTTGTAGGCCATGTAGTTATAATTCTCCACCCCTTCTGAAAATGGTTTTGCTGCTGTTGCTCAGTATTTTCTTAAATAAATGAAAAGCAAATATTTGTACCTAGAAACCTTTTCTTATTCCTTTTTCAGTAGAACTGAGGTCTCCATTAATACCACAGTAGCTGATATCAAGTCATTTCTATGTGTTTATGTCAGAAAGCTTATGGTACATCTCAATGTTGTTAAAAATCTTATTTGCTTATTTCATTTAATGGCAAGGCTGCAAACTAAATTCCTGGGTCAGAAGGAAGATTGGAAGGGATGAGGTACTGTGCACTGCAGGAGATGTATGCAAAATAGCACTGCCTGAGCTGTTTTCCAGTGTATTTCATGGCAGATAATCTGTATTGTGAGCCAGACACAAGAGGTTACTAAACAACTGTCTTTTTTTTTTTCTTTTTTTTTTCTTCCACATTTAAGTCACAATACGAAATTATAAGTAAATTCTGTAAAAATCATAAAAGCGAATGTGATAATTTCCTTCTCTATTTGCTTTTTATTTCCAGAAATCTGCTTGAAAGCAGTTCTACATCGCTGTGATTTCACGCAGTCGTGAAAAAAAACTATTGTGTATCCAGAATATCAACTCACAACTAGAATATTCCAGGTGTAGTGACAGTCACTGCTGCCCTGACTTTTCACCAGGAACTGCTTGCGGCCTCGCTTCATCCCAGCAGCTGGGAGCGGAGAGAAGACTGGCAGCTGAGAAGGAATCCCCTTTGAGCTGACAGCAAGCTGACAAGGGCAACTCATCATGACTGTTTTTCTGTTTCAAACCTGCTTGAACAACTACAGTCTCCCAACTCAACATGGAAGACTATGTCACTGAGGTCACATTCCCTCTGAGAGGACTGAGAAAGTGGGAACGTTAACGCAGGGAAATGTTGATATCCCATAGGCTAAAAGATGGAGTACAGAGTATGCAGAATGGGAAATAAATGGAGAAGGAAGCAACATCCAACAAAGGAAGGAGAGACAAAAAAATATTAATAACAACCACAATAATAGTAATAAGAAGAACAATAATAATAAAAGAACAAAAAAAACTCCCTTGAAACACAGGACATAATTCTGGGCTGGTATTAATCAGTTATGCTTCACTGATACTAGTGAAACTTGGTTATACCACCAATTACTGGTCTGACTGACCATGGGCAACAGAAAAGCAAAGCTTAATGATCAGTGATGAAAAATATGCATGTGTTTGGATGGAATCTGCATTCCAGAAGCTGAATCTGTAGGTCTGAGTTTAAATCTCATTCTCTGAATTCCTACTAGCTTTTCTTTCCATAGATCTAGGTAAACATTACAGTTGTCAGTATTGTGATTATCAAAGAGAGACAGGACCTATCCACCTCTGAGCCACATTACATGCACAAAATGAGCAGCAAATCAAAAAACCTGACTTTTCCACATCATGAAATAATGACTGCAATGGACATTAACTGCTACTCTGCCAGGAGTTTCATGGAGAGACCTCCTGTGGAAACTCACCTCCCCGGTGTGTCAGACACTGTGGGAGGCCCTTTGTAAACTTTTCTCCGTGTTGTACTTGTCAGCCTGCTGGTAGATTAATAATTTTTGGTCTCTAATCTGAGTTGAACCTGATGCAGACAAATGCAATTTTAAAAAAAAAAAAAAAAGTAAGAAAAGAATTTGCAGAATGCTTGAAATCTCTCTGAGAGAATGTTCAGGCTCAGCAAAGCACCTGAGATGGTGGTAGGTTAGCAGTGAGGCCTGAGAGCCAGGTCTCCACGGTCTCTGCTGTCCTTTGGTGTTTTAGATAAATCTGGGCTCCCAGCACAGCCACATAACCTCCACCTTAGTTCACCCATCTGTTGTATGGCTGTAATATTTTCGCAGCTCTGAGTATTGCTGTGAAACTTGATAAAGTCATTTCAAGCTGCATCAAAGAACAAAAAGACAGGTACAAGCCACACTCAAGGGCAAAATTTCCACATAGGCCCACGTTGGTCAAACTTCTGGAAACACTGTGAACTTGTTTGAACAAAAAATAGCCAAGGAAACCAAACAGGTGTAGGAAAACCTTCTCTACATATCTTCTTAAGAGGCTGTGAGAAAGCTTTGGATGAGTTGGTTTCTAAAAGGTTTTGAATGACTCATCCAGTGTGAGCAAGAGGAGGAAGGAAACTGTCTGCTGCCTGTTGTGTCACTCTTGTGCAACACCATCTTCCCAAGCTCACAGACATGAAGCTGTAGCCACCACATTTGTGGGAGGCAAGTTTGCCCTTCTTACCACACTATCTCTCTCCGTTAGAATCTGTGGCTCATTATACGATTTTGTCTCTTGTGTTACTGGAGGCTACTCTTGTCAGCAAGGGTGGGTTTTCCAAAAAGACATCCATAGTGTGACACCACAGAAACAAGTATTGCCGGGATTAATTCACATCTTTAAGACTATATTACAACCTTATGCTCTGAAAACACTTACTGTTCCAGACTGAAAACAAGTGTTGCATCAGAGAAGAAAAGATAATAAGAAACATTGATCAATCTCATGCCACATCAGATGCATTACATTAATCATTTAAATAAGCCACAGTGAAATCTGAAGTTCCTTTTCATGGCAGTCACTTAGATCTCTTTATACAAAAACATATCCTATCTTGATAGTAAGGAGATGAAAAAAATCCTATTGTTGCCTGTAGCTGTTTAATGTACTCAAGTCTGACCCAGACATTTAAATATTTTCATAACACCATGAGCAATAAAAAGAAAAAAAAAAAAAAAAAAAAAGCACAATCTTTTGGTTGTGTAATCTGCGTGTACTTTGACCGAAGGCTTTCGTACTGCAAGCAGTAGGTGGCATGCTTAAAAAATAAATATTAATCTCAGGAAAATGTCCTCATGCTGGTTTATGGCTATTCTTAAAACTCAAATGGAAAACAATCTACCAAAGGATAAACTAGGAAAATACTGTATTGTATTGGGTTCTTTACAAATAAGTGAACTGGCTAAAGTACTGACAGTGAAATGCTAGGGTGAATCAAAAACTTCAAGACTGAATCCTGGACTACCACAGAAAAGGGATAACTGAAGCAGAACTCTAACTGAATATGTTATTACTTATCCCGTAGGGAAAAAGCATTATCAGCATTACCCTTGTCAAATATGTAAATAAGTGATTATATTATATCCAAGTAAATTATCCCACTGGTTTCTGTTTGTGAAGACAAGGTACACAGCACTCTTCTCTTGTAGCACTGCCATCTACTTTAAGGACTTGCTCTTTCTTACTCTAAATCAACTCAGAGGACAGTGTAGAGACCGTTTTGGGTGGCAAGTTTTGTTAAGTGCTTTGGGAGTCTTCAGGTTGAAAAGCACAAGAAAAATAGGAGATTGCTATCATTTGAAAAGCGTGTGGAATGCTGCGAGAACAATATCTGTCTGTAGGATTTACTTTTTAGCTACATAAGAGAGAGAGAGAGGGAGAAAAGCAATGTATTAAGTCTCAGCATGGACCAGCCTCCGTAAGCTCAACACTTCTGTCTGGGGACACAAAGGAAACACTACATTTAGTGCATATTAATGTGAAAAAGTAATACAGCTGCCTGTACCCTCCCAAGCCATGGCTACATGATGAAAACCACTGGGGTTCTTTCGGCTTTCTGTTCTGTTATTTCTCACTTGCATTCAGGAACTGATTTATTACTGAGGCTATAGAGGAGGAAGAGAGGAAAAGCTAAACATTTTGTGTGCTCTGCATCTGGCAAGACATAAAACACTCCGATTTCAAGCATGAGACAGGTCACTGACAGTGACAGACATGGCTCGCAACATCTCAGTTCAGCAGCAGTAACTCATCATCCAAGCTGAGTGTAATTGTCACCAGGTGTCAAATCTCATTGTCTCTGGCTGTGGGTCTCCAGTCTCCCAAGGAAATTATCACATGAAATTCTCCTATACAACGTGGTTTTTGCATTTTGCTGGGATGAACTGACACCAAAGCAAATCCCCTCTGCATTCCTTTTGACAGTTAATATCTCTATTGAATCCTCCTGAGTATCATAGAAAGCAGAGAATAAAGAAAACTCCTCTCAGTGGCTGGAACTTGATCACTTTTATTTAAGTGCTGAGAAACCCAGTAACTTTTATTGCACCAGTTTCTTTTGAGGAAGATCTTGGAAGCTATTAGTGTCTCAGGGAGTCAGTGTGTCCTGCTCAGGAAGACTAATATCTACCCCGGCAACTCATTAGAAAGCAGACAATGATCCTTGTCTCCAGTGTACTGCAGAAGTTAAAAACAATGCATATAAAATATCAAGAGCTGCAGGTTGCCTATTTTTTCAAAGTGGACTCTGTGCTGATACACAGAAGAGGTTTAACAAAACATAACTACAATTTGAGGTATGTTAATATTTTAAATGAGTCACAGGTACATGTGTGAGGCCACACTGGTCACTTAAGAATGGTCAACAGCTCATTGAAATATAAATTGAAATGGCTTGTATTTATCTCTTGCAGAATTACTGAGATGCTAAATGTGTATTTTCATTGACATTTAGTATTTTCTATGCATTTCCAGTATTAACTAACACTACTACATTAAGAATCCCGCATTGGCTGGAAACTTGTATGTTTTATCTTTTCCTCTAATCTTTAGTGGGATTTTACTCCAATTACAATCAGTTGTTTATAGAACATTTTAAAACAATGGCACAACTATATAAAAAATACTGAAAATGTACATTTGAAAGACCTGTTTTAGCCTGCCAAGCTATTTCTATGGTTAAATACAGTGCTTTGGCAAGGAATAAAGCTAAGAGACAGCCAAACCTCTTCTACTAGAACACAGTTTTTGTGGAGTTGTATAACAATATCTATAGTGACAATATCTATTAATGCTCCTGATATTTCTACTGCAGTGTACAAAAATTGTTTTTCTTTGTTCTGAAGGAAAGGAGGAATATGACCCTAAGGGTCCCAAAAGTTGAGAACTGTAGCTGCATTAATTACACAAAAAGAAAATATGGCTACATGTTAGGGAGAGGGAAATATAACAAGAAGAAAGTCCTGACCTAATTACTTAATTTGGTAGTTTCCAATGACTTTGCAAGTGGGATCAAATAGATTTTTAGGGATGCCTTAAAACTCATTTAGCAACTACCTACCAAGAAAACTAAAATGCCCAGAACAAAATCTGATGCAATTTCTACTGTAATTCACTACTTAGACCTTTTTCTATCCTAACCATGCCTTACAATATTCTAAGCGTTCACAGTACATTAAATGATAAAGGCATGACATAAGAATGTGAGCCAACTGTTTTTGTTTTCTTATTTCTTTTCATTGAATGATAGAACCCTACAGGCTTGAAGGGGCCTTTAGAAGTCATCCAGTCTAATACCCCACTTGAAACAGGTCCAATTAGAGTAGGTTACTTGGAGCCATGTCCAGTTGGGTTGTGAATCCTTTGAATCTCTGAAGACAGATAATTCACAGCCTCTCTAGACCCATATTATGTTTGACCACCCCGATGCTGAAAAAATTTTCTTCTATATCTAATTACAATGCCCCATGTTCCAGCTCGTGTCCATTGCCTCTCATCCTGACACTGGGGACTTTGAGAAGAGGCTCTGTGTCTCTGTCTTTTCCCATGAGTTATCTGTACCCTTCCATTAAATAATTGCACATAGCAATAAGGTTTCCCCTTAGCTTTCTCTGAATAAATCCAGTTCTCTCGATGTATCACAGTCCATCTCAATCCATTTCGTGTAAATATTTTCTTTGTACCAGAGAGCCCACATGGTACTTCTGATAGGAGCCAAATAGAGGGGAAGAATCCCTTTGAGCAACCTGCTGGCTGGATATGCTTTTGCTAATACAGTGCAGTATACATTTGTCCTCTTTTGACCCAAGGGCACCCTGCTGATAGCTGGGGACGTTTTTCTAAGAAGAGTGAAGAGACTTCATTTTAATCCTACACAGTCTTCCTACAGAAGCCTGAAATTCCTGAAAGTTTTTTTTTTTCTTTCCCTTTTTTTTTTTTTTTTTCAGCACAAGTTTCCTAAATCTATTACATCAGGTTGGTTATTTCAGCCCCATGTGAGTTTGCTGGCAGACATAGTTATTCTACAAGGAGAAAACAACCAGGATCCCAACAATATGTGAACCATAAAAGCAATGCAAGCCACCTCCGTAATTATTTTCTGATGCTCAGAGATATATTTGTTCTCCCGGAGTTCTTTTCCTTCTTTGTTCTACTTGAAACCATCTGTAGTAAAAAAGAGCCTTTGTGAATATCAGCCTATAATGCCCTGTTAAGCCAGTAAGCCAGTGGGAGTTTCACATGTGAACGAATCCTAGGGTCTAGACAGACTACCACTCCGCTTGTCTGCTTCAATCAGGGGAACGTGATTCAGATCTGAATATTTTTTAAAAAATCAAATTTGATCAGTACAAGAATCACTCGACCTGCTCCCAGTAGAGTTCAGCAGCATAGCATCAGATTCAAATTTAATGTAACTATTTCTTTTTTTACTTTTTGTTTTGTTTTGTTTTGAAAGCTGTTATTTCTGCATTTGTAACACCCTGTTTACATTGTCTTTTTCTTCAGAAGTAGGTTACACGGCATATATTAAGTTATGGTGATGGTAAAAATCAACAAAACAATTCAAGGCCAGATTTTGGTATTTTTACATGTTAGAGAGCATCACATTCTAATATGGAATCACATTGATGACAAAAGATATTCAAGACAAGTATTATAATTTAGATCAAACACAAAATACACTAATGTTGATTTGTATCTCCAATAAAATTCATGTTGATACATTCTATCTCTTGCACATAATTAAGATCCATAGAAAACACAAAAATGAAAAGAAAGTAAAGAAAAAAAAATGTGGATTTCTGTAGACATTTTAGTAATTAGTAAATACATTTAAGCAAACATTTCTGGAAGCTATCAGTTGTACAGATTGGAGTTGACTGCAAATTAGAATGCAATGGAGGAAATTGTTAATTTTGTCTTACCTGTGCCAAGAAACAAGACATGGTATCTTCCATCTGCTGCATTCACTCGGTCCACAGCAATCTTTGTATACTTGTAGTCCGTTCCTATACGGATGATTAATGGCCTCTTGTGTATTGGGTAAATGGGATTAAACATCAAAGGGTGATTCCTGATGAAGGTCACAACATCATCTGGAAACTCTTTAGTTGTCCGCATATTGGGTGTGAAGGCTCCTCCTGGACACTGCAAGAAACATGCACAGTAATGCTTAAAAATGCTTACCATCTTTTCTACTTAGAGATTTCCTCTCTAAGTTGTTTACCAATATTGACAGATAGTTGACAAAGTTCCCGAAAGAGCACTTCAGACTCTGACTGAAAGTAATTATGTTCCAGCAACAGGAATTAAATACTTTAATGATTTGAACTCCCATGAGTTCAGATAAGGCAAACACAAACATAAGTTTGCAGTATTAAAATCCAGGTTGATGGCAAAGATCCATATTTCTGGACCTATTATTTCCACATTCCTTATGCTGCGAACACCCTGCTGAAAAAAAATCCAAGCGATTTGTATGGGAATATGCATTTGTTTTTTGTTTGTTTGGTTGTTTGTTTTTAATAGAATTAGTAGTACAAAGGTAAAAGGTAAAGTTTGATACCTAACTGTAATTTGATCAGTACCCTCTAGACATTATTTTGGTTATGAGATGGTGAAAGGGCCTGTGACTCATCTTCATTTGAAAAGGCGATAGCATGGGTTTGAAGCGGGATATCTGATATCTGAGAAAGCTGATCATTCACAGGATCTTGTCTACCCTTTCCTCTACACCCAAGAAATAACAGAGATCCACTGGTGTTCCAGATGCTCCTTTAAATGCAATGAATAACCACCCAAATAATCAGCCCTGAGGCATTCTGGACTTTGTGAGGAAATAAAAGGTCTTAGAAATCTCAAGCGTTTACTGAGAGTGAAGCTAAAATCAGACAGCGTGGGAAGAAGTGAGGAGCTATGTCAGTAACTGGTACTATGTGCCGGATGTACCCCTGATAATTTACACAGCTTCTTCAGCCACTGTTACCTCACTTTTCACTGCTGCTCCCGAGCTTTCATTTTCCCTCTTACAGATTTTTAAGCTGTAAACCATTCCTTGGAGCACTGGAGCTATTCAGAAATGTTTCAATATAATATTTTCCAGTTGTAAAATGTTGATTTGTTCAATACAAAGTATTTTATGGAAACTTGCTTATTTTGATGAGGACAATTCTTAGGTCTAGGATGGAACTTCTGGTCAAAACCACAGACATTAAAATAATTAGTAGTTTAGGGAGACATTCACCTCACCTGACTTCTGCTGTCTCAAAGTCAGGCATTTATTCTTAGTTAGCCATCTAGCTTTCCTCTGTAGTCAGTAATTCAGACTAGATGCCCTGCTTTTATATGGCTAAAATTACATAAGATGAATCATACTTTGAGAGACCAGGAAACTCACCAGGGGTACATGACTCATGTGCCCAGCCTACCTGATGCAGGCAAGCATTAAAATCTGGGTCTTCACATCCCAGGGGATCCCTCTAACCACCACAGAGGAGTTTCAGTTCTACCCTCTGCCAAAAGTTGCTCCATTTTATTCACCTAATTAACTATTCATTGGGTAATACCAGGAATCAAGTACAAAAGGGACTGAAGCCTAATCCCAAGTTTTAGAATCAGCTGCTGGCTCAATTAGGATTTAATTATTTATACACTGTGGAATTCTCTCTGGTAGGATTTGTTAAAAAGAAACCGCTCTGGCATCATTTACCTTCAGCAGGAAGAATTGGAACTCAGCTCAAATATGGGTCTTTTTTCCCATCTGGAGTCCTTAACAATTTATTCTTCTGAACCCTTATTTAACCTTAGGGTTCTCGTTTGGTTCTTACTCCAAATGACACTACATGCTACCCCTCTAAGACTGCTTATTCTTATTATCTTCTTTGCCCTTCTCCTTCCTTCTGTGGTACTTCCATCCACAGTCTTCCAGGAAATGCATTGTGCTATCTGCTATGATTAGCAGCAAATGGTGAAAACAGAAGTGTCTTCATAAACCTGAGGGCCATTAGCACAATTATTCTTCTTGGCAGTGATCTACCAGTCCCCAGTTCATCTCCAAAGGATTTCTATTTCACCTGCAGTTCAAATTAAACTTTGTCGTCCCATACAGCTCAGTTAAAAGAAGACTTTCTCTAATACTTTCCATCCTTCTTCAGTTCTTGAATTGGAGATCATAAGACTCTCGTCTATGACTTCCTGAAAAAAATGTCTACACTATAGTTCACCCCAGTATGACCCTAAAAACTTAGATTAAATAGTTGTTCTGAGCAAGTCCTTAAAAACATCTTTAATCAATTCATTCTTTTGCTATTCCTCATATAAACCTATACCAAGCAAAAGATGTTACTGAAGAACGCTATAAACTCTCCTTTTCCTTGAGGGATTGAATCTCTATTCTTCACACATCATTCAAGGACTCAGCTACACAATAATTATGTTCACAGTTGATCACTGTGCAGTTAGGTTACAGAGAGAAACATAATTCTTTAATTTACAGTATATTCTTCAACATTCTGTAGGTAAAAAAACTATTTCTGTAAACTGAAAAATGGAAACTATCCTCAAACATGACTGAATTTAGTAGGAAGCTGCCAATTATGTAGTTTCTTTTTTCCATAAGTAGGTTTTGCTTGTGGAGAAATAAGAAACCATTGGTATTTAGTGAACAGCAGCCAAACTCTGCGGAATTGATTATGACCAAATGAATGTATTGCTTTATTTAATCCTGCTGAAGCTATATTGAAGACTTTTCATTGTTTATTCAATGTACTGAAACACAAAAAAAAATGTTCAGTTCTGTCCAAAGTTTTAGTATGAATATCTCTTTAGGCAACTATAAAGTAGGATTTTCTGAATTATATATATATGTATAAATCATCCATGTCTAGTTCAGCATCCTAGAAGTAGCATATAACTTATGTTCCAGAGGAAAGATGTTCAAGCCCCTTAATCTGCAAGCTTGCAAGCTTGGATATTCAAAGCTAACCCTTTGAATACAATTTCTGAACAGAAAACAAAAACAAAAACCTGATTTTTACAGATGTTTTGACATAATTTAAAAAAGAGTTTGTAGTACACATGTTAAAAAAAAAAAAAGTGTTTTGGCAGTATAGAAAACAAAAGCAGAGTAGTCCCAGCTTAGAAAATACAACTCTAGGATACTGTGTTATGGCTGAATTGTGAGGAAACACAGAAAATTCAGTTATCAGAAGAACAGTGGTGATCATCTTAAAAGCTCGTTCATCTTTATTTTCAGTGTGAGCTATGATCTAAGAATTTATCTTCAAATTAAAAGCTCACCAGCATGTCTGAAAAAGGAAGATAACTGCTGAGGGTTAAATCCAAATATGATTTTTTCCCTCTCCATTGTGCTACTCAATTCCTTCAGGCCCATCTGGAATGCCTCCTAATTCTCCATGATGTGAACCATGGCAGTGGTTGAGGAGTTGAGGAAATACATACAAATACAATACTTTGAAGCAGCAAGAAATTCTAAAATGTGACTATTTGCAAAAGCATGTAACTTCCCATTTAAATGGACCGTTTATTTTGTGGTTTTTAAAGTTTAAGCTTAAAGCCTCAGTGAACTCATGAGATTAGAGCTGTATGAATTAATTGCAAAGAAATACTACTGTTAGCATTAGAACTTAGTGGAACATCACGTACCGATTAGTTAATTTTAGAGATCTGGGGACATGAAATCCTAAATCTTACAACCACTAAAAACTGCAGTAAAATATGAAGAATTGTTCAAACAAAGTTATTCCATATATCTGAGCACCAGTGTACGAGAGAAACAAATAGAGAGAACAAGATATGCAGCACAAAGAAGAAAATGAATGAAATGGCAATATGGTTAAATGTTCTTGTAGCTATTTGCAAAATTAAAACAAAACTTAATATCCTGTGACAAATGGAAAAGCAAAAAAAAAAATCATCTAAAAATAATAATAACTACAAATTTGAGAATAGATTTATGATTCTGTGCATTCTTATTAAATTCTGATACTTTATTAAAAATTCTTCATGAGAATCAATGGAAGCCCACATTACCATACTTCTTTTAACAAATACGGATTTAGGGAAGATCCTGGAGAAACTTTATATATTCTTCATTAAATCTGAAAATATTAGATTTCATAGCTCTGCTAAATCTAAATTAAAAAAAAAAAAAGATAAGTAAATAAAGGCAAAGCTGCATCAACAGGATTTTTTATACACCATTTGGTGTATAAAAATGTATTTTTATATGAATATATTGGATTTATTGGATTATTACCACTAATCCACTAACTGGATTATTGAATTATTACCATTCATGGTGGTATTTATTGGATTATTGGATTGGATTATATTACCACTCATGGTGGTATTTATTAGATTATTACCACTCATGATGAAAGAAGTTACTGAAAAAATTTCAAGGCATACAAAAAGTGTTCTTGCTGAGGAAGACTACTGTGAACTGACTAGCATGAAAACCCAGTACCTGACAGGGTATTAGATCTTGTCAAAGAGCAAGTCCCAGAAGCCCTGTTTTCCCTTACACTTTCCAAGAATCATGGTGGAGCTGCAGAACTTTAGAGAATTATGGAAAAGTCACACTGGCTGAAACCAAAAGTTTGGATCCAGACTGCCAAACACACTCATAATGTTGTCTTTTTACAGTTGCTTATGTAAATATCTTTTGCTAAAACCTACGCACAAAATGAAAATGTACAAGTAAAAAAATTGACTGCCATCTAATGAAATAACTCTTATCACCTTTTGAGCAGAAAGAGCAAGAAAGATAAATATTTTGCATGACTTAATTCCTTCTAGAAGATTTCCAGATACTACCTGATTCAAATGGTAAGCTGAGAAACAAATAAAATTGTTCTGAACTGTAACTAAATGCCATAGTCAGATACAGTCCATTCTCCTGGAATAAATAAGATCTTTTTATGTATTAAACAAAGACAAGTAATTGGCAAGCTTGCATAAACATATCTTGTACTTACGGTGCCAGGCCGCGGGTATGGTATTCTGCCCTGATATGGAATCAGCTGGTGGTTTGGTCCCTCCTTGTGTGCAAATGGCCCGTTAAACACAGTCTGGATGTCAGATAAATGATACACACACACAGCTGAGCCTTTAAATATTGAGCTAGAAGACAGAAGGAAAAAGTTAATATCTTAAGCTACCATCTTTTCTATAGATTTTCCATCTTTTTGCATGTTCCAGTGATGAAAGATACCTCTAAAAATTAATACAGTTTAATACTTCTATAGTGTGCATTTACTGGTATTTTAAATCAACTAAACTAGTTTCCCAAAATACACCATTACACCTTAAGCTGGAGAAACTTGTTGAACAGTGAACCGAAAAAAAGAGGGAAGGAGGTAGAACCCCAGCGGTAGTATAAGAAAATTTCCAAATTTTGAGTATAAAAAATATATATATATAACCTGGTCCCAGTGAAATCAGTGGCAAAAATATTGCTGACTTCAGTGAGACAAAAGTTCTATAAACTTTGTGCTGCCAAGCTCAGCACAGGTTTCCAGAACTCCCTACCAATATATTAACCACAAAACTTCCATAAGCCTCTTAAAATCCATGGCTAAAATGTTAATCAAAACATCCAGAATGATTGCTATTGGTTAAAATACTACAATAAGTTGCCAACTTTTCTAAGCAAAATGAGGGCAGGTTGTGGCTGTAAGAGAATTTCTTCTATACAGGCCTTAAAATGTCCCACAAAACTAGTTTTAGAGAACTCCTTCAAGGAACTCGAAGTTTGATGTGTCCCAAAGAGAAACAGGGGGCTCGCCTGTTTTTTTCTACTACTCTGGGTCCATGAATGGTCTCACATATCTCCTCTAACAGTGCAAGCCCTGAATGGCCTGTAGCAGCCAGTGACATTGGAAGGCACCAGAGGAGTAACTCTCAGTGTGATGCTAAGTCTGACTGCCGTTAATTAATTTATTTTTTTTTTTAAGGTTTGGGATATTTATCCTAACAAACTTGAAACTCCAGACAGTCTAAAATACATCCGATGTCAATTGAAGAATGGAGACAATCCAAGTAACTCTCTGTTTTTAATTGACAAAGAAAAAAAATCAATCTAGAAGAAAACTGAAAAAAAAAAGAGTTCAAATCTGCAGTTATGAGACATAGTGTCTAAACAAAGTGCTGTAGATTACCCAGCAATCCACATGGCCCTCAGCTATATACGTATTAGCAAGAGGAACCTTTTAGATGGATTATGATATTTGCAGAAATTTTAGTAGGTATTAATAGGTTTATAAAAAAAATGTACTTAATCTGTCCAGATGTTTTATGGTAGATTTACAGCAGATTATGTCACCAAAATAATTTGCTTCAGTATTGCTTGGTTTCCCTCAGTATGGTTTAGATAAAAGTACTAATAGTTATTATTTGGTGGGATTTTTCTCTCTTGCTACTCTTAAAAGTTGGAGGTGTACAAAGGTGAAGATAAAGGAAAATCCAAGGGATAAAAATCATTATCATCACTGTTTTTAACTATGTAACACATTCAATCAAACAAAAAGAAAGAATCCATAAACTACTGGATCATAAAAACAGAAATGCACAAGTGTAAGAGCTTCAGTAGAGTAAAAACAGTTTAAGAGCCAGGAATAAGTGAACTTTTCTCTTTGTTGTCACCCTATATGGTCTTGCAACTCCAAACCTCATTTCCACTGCAGGAATACCAGGAGAATTAGGTATAAGTGTTTCCAATTCAGGCATGTTGCATCCACAGCCTAATCATAAGTGTGGTTTTACTGCTAAACATAACCTCAGCATTTTTTCTTTTTGTGCAGTAAGAATCATAAAATGTAGACTGCACCAGATGTTTACAAGTTATGGAATTCTGTTTTCCCAGCTTAGCATTATAAAATCATATTTTCCTGGCCAGTTCACACATTTGAAAGTGCAGATCTTTGGATCCACATGAAAAAAATAAATAAAATAAAATAAAATAAAATAAAATAAAATATATATTTTTTTTTAATGCAAGGGTTATTTTATTGGAAATTGCCTTTAAAGGAATTAATAGGAATAACTTAAAAATCATGCTGATTCAATCAAATAAATGAAATTAAATTAAAAAGATTAAAAAGACATTTCTCCCCCCGCTCCCCCTCACCCCTTTTTGAACGTACATAATAACAGCTAAAATGACAGGATAGCATATCAGAAATTAATAGGCAGTAACTATTTCTACTCTGTATGCTACCTGTATTTGCTGAAAGAGAGAGAAAAGGGGAAAAAATGTAGAAATGGCAATAGCAGTAGGTACATCTATAGGTCTGCCTTTGTTGGGGATTTCAGCATAGTAAGCTATAACTGGTACTTCCAGTGCCTTTGGGAGTTCACTGAGTACTTTCTAAACCAGGCAGTATGTGAACACTACTGACTAATAATGGTAGCTTGAGGCTGTGAGGATTTCATCAAACATCATATAGGCTTGCCTTTTCACAGCTCGTTGAAGTCAACACTGGTTATTTGCCATCTGTGCAATCATCCACCAGCTGAGAGACTGGAAATGATTTATATGCATTCCTGTAAGAATTCCAGGTTTGATCCTTCAGGGTGCTGGCTGGCCTACAGGAGGTGTTAAGCACTCTTAACACCACACAAGTCCACTGCTTTGAAGTCCTTTAGATTTCTGCTGCTGATCAGCAACAAGTGGCCCTCCACAGAAATGTTTTCCCAGTGCCAACTGCCAGTATGTTTGGGAGCAGCTTGGTTCAAGCAGCACAGGATGTCTACTATTGGTATCCTAATAAGGATACCAAAGATACCAACAGTAATGCTATTAACCGAGACTGTTACTCCTGCATACAAATCCTGGTCACAGGACACATGCACCGTTGCACAGGACAGCTTTGACCACAAACCATTACTTTTGGTCTTCCTACAGAAAACTGGGAAGTTCAGAAAAGTAATTTTTTCAATTTCCCTGTTACCTTGATGTTGTAAAAATTCCATACACAAGCGTTGTTCTGGGGTTATCTGTCTCCAAAAGAAACACATCCTCTGTAAAAAAAAAAAAAAAAAAGAAAAAAAAAGAAAAGAAAGAGAATCCCTTTTTTTGAGTACTAATAATTTTTTCATTTTCCAGTTTAAATTATGACTTTATTCCTGCTACTCAATGAGTTTTACCGTAGATTTGAATGGAAAAAAGCATATTTATCACATGAATGGACCACGCACATTGCATTTAAACATTCAGAAACAGAGTTAGAAGTTAACTCCACACCATCTAGCCTTATGAAGACAGAAGGCAAAGATTTTCAAATATGTACACCATCCATGTCTCACATTTCTCTCAGCTGGATCTCATTTCAGCAGGTTGTTTAGCAGTAGGCAAATATTTAAGTGGCAGTAGGTCAAAGACAAAGAGTTCACTTAGATATAATCCAAAGCAGGGTAATGAGGAGTTTTTTTTTTTTTTTTTCCCCATCCTGTACACGCCCTAGATGCCCTCCCATTAGCTCATTTTCAACATGATAGGAATGACATACAGTTCTGCAGTAAAGACAATGAGAGATGCGAGCCTTCACTGTGTAGGGATTTAATAACTGCACTATGGAAAACTGTACCTACTTGCTGAATTGAATTTGCTCAACTTTACCTCTGATCTGATGACTTTTAAATAAAAAGTCATTTAAAATAAAAATGCTTACATTTAAATGAAAAATGCTTTAGTCTCTGACATTTTCTCCTTACATATGTTCTTAACTAACTGACTGTAATCAAGTCACTTCTTAAACTTCTCTTACATCGCACAAAAAATGAGCTTTTTAAAAGAAAATACATTCTTTAGCTTGCCATTTAGCTTGTCTCCTTCATTAGCCATCTGAAATTTTTAAAAATTCTTTCAAATATATCAAAAGCAAGACTTCACCATGCAGGACGGGCAATGTTATACTCTTCTGCATTATACATGAAAACAGAAGAATGCACTTCATTGCTCCCAGAGTTTTCTGCATTTCCAGCTGTGGTTGTATTCTTCCTCTCTGCCACAGGATTGTGCTGGAAACTCACACCGAGAATGTTATCTCGTATTCTATATGATCCTGCATTTTGTCATGCAAAAAAATGAAAGCAGTTCTCCTGCTGCTTTGTTGAAGAGAATTAAGCTAATAAATTACATCTCTGAAAGATTAGTGGTTAGGTGTTAAGCACTGAGAAATTCTGAAAGCTAGCCCTCAAAGCACCTTGCACAGAGTTATGGAAATTTAGGATCTGCTCCTAGGTATACCACGCTCCATTGTAACCTTGAATCAGAAAAGTACACCAAGCATTTGTAAAGATACCAAGCAAAAAAGACTCTGTACCCTGTTTGTTATTATGAAAATGAGGAATAATGCCAAAGGAGACAGATTACAATGGAAAGAAGGTAAAATTCACATGCAACATGCGTGGAAGGGGGAGTGGGGGTTGGGGACGAAGAGAGATTAGCTATTTATATTATTTTTACACTAATACAGACAGCAAATCTCACAACACCTGAATTTAGAACTATGTCTTTGTAGATCACAGTTATGGACAACATCAAATTTGAATTTTTCCAATATTGTTGTTAGGTACTTAAGTATCAAAATATGCATCTATTAATTCCTCATTGAAAGGAAAGCTCTTGTAACTACTGTATAGATTGTTCACTGAATATTTACAGTGTTTTACATGCTGAACTGAAAATCTAAGTTCTTGAATTATATTTATTCATAGTGTTATTGCTGGTGCCAGTAAAAGCACTTGCTAGCATCATCTGGAACTATCAAATTGAGACCTCTGCCCAATGATCAAAAAAGAGAAACTATTATGAAAAGGCAGTATGCTACACATATGAATAGTTTCAGAGATACATGTTTTAAAACCTCTGTCATAATCCCAGCTAGAAGCAAAATAATGATGAACTTCACTTACATGTTCCTTTCCAAATATTCTTTTCTTATGTGATTCCTTTACATAATCAAGATCAATTACCTTTATTTCAAAGATAATCATAATTACCCAGACAGTTTTAACGAGAAATTTTTCATTTCCCAGCATAAAATTGTCAGGGGAATTTTGCTGTGGCTTTCTACATGGCCAACATTTCAATGTCAATGACTTCACAGAATCACAACGTCATAGAATCACAGAAAGGCTGAGGCGGGTTGGACCCTCTGGAATCCAACTGGTCCAACCCTCTGCTCAAGCAGGGACACTTAGAGCAGGCTGCCCAGATGGCTTTTGAAGATCTCCAAGGAGGGAGACCCCACAACCTCTCTGGACAACCTGTGCCAGTGCCCTGGCTCCCACAGAGTAAAGTGCTTCCTTATGTTTAGACAGAGCCTTTTGTGCTCCAGTTTGTGCCCATTGCTCTTGTCCTGACACTGGGCATCACTGAAAAGAGCCTGGCTATGTTTTCGTTGCATCCTCCCTCCAAGTATTTTTACATATTGATGAGATCCTACCTTAGCTTCCTCTTCTCCAGGTGAACACTCCTAACTCTCTCCTCACTAAGGAGCCATAGGAAATTCTATAATATGTTCAATAATATGCACAGGGTGCAGGATTTAGATGAAACCTTTTAGGAATTTTCTTGCCATACCTAATTCATCAAAGTACGTTTCTGTTCCATCTTCATCCATTACTGAGCACACGAGTCTTGCTTTCAAGAAGGTTGTCCACTTGTTCACAAGACTACGCTGACCACCTGTATCATTCTGGAAAGGAATATCATTTTTAGAAAAACAAAATATAAGACAGCTAACATTTTATTGTGTCTTCCCTCATTTTCCTCACATTAAATTGATCCCATCATCTAGACATTTATACTGTTATATCCAATATAATTTATAGTTAAAACTAACCTTCCCCCCAAAAAAAACAAACACTCAAAAAAACAACAGATAGTTTTCTGAGCAGATTTTCTGTGCTGGGCTAGAAAGCTTGGGATGGTTGGGCAGTAAATTTTGTGCAGAAGTCATGTATGCAGAAGTAAGATTGGAAAAGACTGTAAATGTCTGTATCACTCACTGACACTTAGTGAGGAGAGACATCCATGTTACCTCTAAAAGATCTGATAGGCTTATGGAGGGACATTTCTTCTAGTTCTGAGAGCAATATAGCTCTATATGATCTAATAAACTATGCTAACCCATGAGGTGGTTGCTCTATAATCAGAATTGATGCTAGCTAGATTTGCACTGTTGCAAGTCCTTCTAACTTTGTCCAGAGCTAGCTTGGTTACATCTCACTCAAGGATGTCTCCATCTCTCTCCAAAACACAGTGGAAATGATAATTGCTGAACCAGATTGTGCAGTGCAGAGGTGACAGCTCCTGCCTCATTCTGCTGATGAACACCTTAGACAAGAGCAGCATCTTCCAAACGGCATAATACAATGTCACCCAAGAAAAGTGATAAAAAGGTAATGTAGAAGCTAGCCAAATGTGATTTTGAAATGCTGTGCTTTTTTCTCTTCCTTGTTTCTTATTCCTATAGCTGGTAATCAGACTTTTTGGGTGACCTATAAGAGATCTTTTGCTGGGTTTCCTTTGGCACTATTTTACTAACATATGTGGCCTGTCTCAAATGTGTTGATATATGAATATGATGGTATACAAGTATACAAGTATGATTGGCTCAGACTTGTTTTCATTGTCTTTGGGATTCTGCCACTGACTTCAGTGTAAGTCTAAACAGGCTGAGGCCTCTCAAAAATCATCTGGGCTTCATTACAACAGTAACAATAACAAATACAGTTATAATAGTGTGAAATGTCTTCTTGCAAAATACCCAAAAAGGCCTCTGGGCACCCTCACAAAAATATAGAAAATGGAGATTATAAAACAGATCACATGCCTCATCAAACTGCCAGAGCTACATTAACTCAACCTTGACCACACCCTCGTGCCCATGCACAACATTACAAAGCATCAAATTTTAAAGAAGATCCATATTAAAGACAGGGAATAAACAAACACAATTATCTTCCCGAACCTTTCCAAATGGAGGAATGAAAAGGCTAGTAGTAACTGTTCATTTTTAATTTTTCTTTCATTAAAAAATCAGTTTCACCAAAGATATTAATAACTGCTTCAATCATTTTTCATACACAGTTGATTACAGATATGAAAAAGGAAATAGGACAATGAAGAGTGCTGTGGTTGAAAATTAATTACGGCACATGAGTAGCCTTACCTCCTGAATTTAATTTTCTTATGCACATTTTTAAAGTTAGACTCACACATACATCAATAAAAGAACTCAGAAAGGATGGACATTGTAAAAGTGAAAGCAATATCTGAAAGTTAAATCAACACATTTGAAAGCTTGATTCTGGTATTTCCAACATGTTTCGAAGATTTTGTGTGTGCGTGTATGAAAGACTGCTGTTTTATAATTCAGTTTTTCTAAGCAATGGGTGTATCTGATTGTTGCCAAGGATAGCATGTTTAGAAATTCAACACTGGTAACCAATTCTGAGCCAGTAAGAGGAATACACAAATTCCCGAGTCTCTATTTTTGCCTATCATTCTATATTTGACCAGATATATATAACAAGTTCAGACCTTAGCTGCATGTTTAATAACATCACTTATGAATGTGGAAGCTAAAACAAGGAATTACTTTAGAATATAAATCAGACGTTTTTCAATCATGTTAACGAACTATAGTCATTTAACTTGTCATGTCTCACTAGCAGCTTGTCCCACAACATGGTGATTAAAATAGTTCTTACTGGGCATATTCTTGCAATCATTGAGTGAATTTGCTTGGTGCTGCCACTGTTGTCTGTCAGTCTCTCTTTGAAGAAGAAGTAGATTTTGGCATCATTGGGGTCAGTGCCATCTGGGATAACATGAGCATCCACAAAAATAGGCTCTGAAATGAAAGTGTGCCAAAACGATGAAACCAAAAGGTGTATCAGTATAAGCAGTATAAGTTAATGATTTGACAGTTAATGGCTGTTTCAAGGAAACACTATATATAGAGGTACTGCTGTGGCAGGTTAAGGGATATGCTCTAAACCTGTGTCTGTACGTATCATATATCACTAGGTAAATTGTTTCAAGCTGGCAGCCTTAAGTTTCTGCTGCCTCACATTTTATCCCACAGTGAATTTCTGAAAAAGCAGTTCAGATACAGAATCAGGAGTGTTAGCTTTCTACAGCAATTCAAAGGCTTGGAGGACAAAGAGGGAAGAATCAGTGTGCTATCACAGGTACTTCAGGAAAGACTCGTTGAGGTGAAAAAAAAAAAAGAAAGCTAAAACAAACAATCAAACAAAAAAAACTAATTAGGAAAGGAATAAATAAGGTAATTTAAAAATACATAAATAATAGGAAAACAGCTCTTGTAACACTGAGAAGGAGAGTAGGATATGCAAATGCTTTAACGGCATTTGAGCTCATATCAGAGGCTGATAAACAGTCAAGTGTACATGGAAAACACTGCAAAGGAGAGCTAGTGAGAAAACAAAATAATAGAAAACTGTAATAGCAAGCATATGATTTCTGAAATACATATATACCTAAGAATACAAAGCACACTAGTGCTACTACCAGTATTCTCCTTTAAAATGTATATTATGACATGCATGGCTGTGCACTAGTTTATTGCAATGCTTTATTTGTCAAACAGTTCTATTGGTGTTAGTACCTGCAGAACACTTTTCTTTGGGGGAATTTCCTATGTTAAAATACAATGGAAAGTGAAGGGAGACCTCAGGAGACTTTCTAATATAAGTCAGAGTCTTATGTATTTAGAAGTGAAGAAGGCACATCCCTAGAAGTCAGATTTTCTAACAACTTGCTGTTTGAAGGTTTTCACACTTTTCCTTGAAGAGTTTGTTTATCCATAATGCAAAATAGGGCATCAGGTAGGGTGGCCCATGAGGTTGGCTCCTGCAGAGGGTCATCTAGAGCTGTGCATTGCCTACAGTACGTACTTACACATATTTCTTCATGGTCCAACTTCAGAAGTTAAATTCAGAGAGGAGCTCTTTAAAAGACAAACTCTTTATTTTTAAATAAAACAAAGCAAAATCTCTGTGAAATACATGAAAAGCCCTAGTAAAACAAAGGCTTCTTACCACTCAGCCACTTGGAGTTGTGTTGGTCTGTTCGCACTGCATTCCGCCTGGTCAGGCTCCGAAAAATGGCTGCATCCGTCCCCATGAAATCAATATACATTCCTGAAAAAAGCTCTTCATCTGCAAAGAATTGAAATGGAGAGGAAGCATTGTTGTGGCTTTGGGAAAATACGTATTTACTAACCTATTTTTATTTTAACCTTATCAGCTTTTTATTTACACAGGAGTCTACACTCATAAATATTAGGTCATGAGAGTGGTGTTTCCCTTGATTTATGAAGAAACAATCTAAAATGAGAGAGAATCATCAGTTTTTGATCAAGGACTTTAGGGAACTGCATAGTTTATGCCACAGCTGAACCACGTATGTGGTGAACCTTTCTTTGATAGAAAATTTAGTTACTAAATATTCATTACTAAGGATCACTGGAAAATCAGGCTAATGTTACCAGAAAGCATCACATTCATGTTTTTAAATAAGTACTTAAAAAAGTTTTTTGTTACGGGAGTAGACAAAATGACTGGGCTGGACTTATTGGTGGTGTAAACTGGCACATCGTCTACTGCAGTTAATGGATTGGTGTCAATACTGACCCACACTATTGTCGAGGCTGCCATAGGCACCCTCAAGCTGACCAGTATTGCAGAGACTAGACAATCATAGTCTTGAAATTTATGCAGAGCAATATGGAGCAACAGTTGTCCCCTTTTATGTGCTCGGTTCTAAAAATAGGATCACTATGCATGAAGAGAATTAGGCATGCAACTTCCTATATTACCAGAGCTATGAACTTCTGCTCCCTGTGAATAGCAGAAAACTGTCCATCAGTCAGAATGTATATCTGTTTGTGTGTGTGTGCATAAATATATATATATATGTATAATTATACTTATAATTACATATACTATCATTTTCCACTCTGTGAATAACCAAGTAATTTCCACTGACTAATGACAACGAAACCCCAGAGTAGAAAACAGTAGCTAAAATAAACCCTACTGTCAGAGTGGGAGTGGTGGCTGAATACATTCCAGTACAACTGGGTCCTTTGACTGATGTTTTTGTCTGAATTCTTGGACTACCCTGAGAGTGTGGTCAAACTGGCAAGAGTCACAGGTTCAGAAGCGCTTGAAGCTATTTTATGCTTCTGTGTGTGTGTGTGTGTGTGTGTGTGTGTGCATGTGTGCATCAATATGGAAGAATATTGGCTCATGAGAGAATTAAAACTCTGGAGATTTCATTTTTATATTGCTGGCTAGAGCCTAAACTGCTTCCCTGCAGAGCAGCCAGCGGATATTGCAGCCACTCTTCTGCTCTCCTCTCTCCCAGTGAAGACAGGAGTTATACACATGGGATTTAAAAAAATGCATTTGCTGCATGTTTGTGAAGCATTTAGCTCCTTACCATATACTGATAGAATGATCTTAGAACTATAGTGGTTTATAGCTGATTTGTATATTGGCCTCATGGCCTCAAACCATCAACGCTTTATTTTTATTATGAAATAAATTGTCTGAAGGAGATTGGGCTTATGGTACTCACTAACTGTTAAATCCAGGCCTATGAATTTCCACATACACACATTAATAACAGTACTACACAATGAAAATTTAATCCTATTACAAATCAACACTATTAGTTATGTCTTAAACATTCCTAGCATCTACTTGCTAATCACGTATCAGATATCGGCCAGCTCCACTTCCTTTTGGTTCAACTCTTAAATTCCACACAGCACTAGGTCTGCACAGTAGTTCACACTACTTCTCTTTGTTATTGTGGGAATAACTGAATTGATGAGGTATGTCTGCTTTTATGAATATCAGAACCTTGGTGTGGAGAGAGACCTGCATCATGTACATTAGTTTTGCCAGGCTTCTTCAAAGTGCTTTTTCCACTGCTTTGATGCAAAAGTGTCTTTGTAAAATGGCAAACTGTAGCAAGTTCACATTTGTTGTTATAGTATCACTTTCCTCTGAAGGGTGAATCAGTTTTCCTGCTGTATTCTAGGGTCATACTTTGTGTTATGGCAGCAGGCTGGTAATACCCAAAATTGTAAAGAAATTGCAGCTATATTTAAAAATGGTTCTTTTGTTGTGGAAAATTTAACCAGTCTGGCAGCATTTACTATCTTTTGCAGCAAGGGGAAGGAATTCCTCCTTCAGAAGAATGCTTAAAGAAGAGTCCAGTACACAGGCTCAGTTCCACATAATAACTCAAACTGTGCCTTCCAAAATCTTCCCTTTTCCAGCATGGACATTGAGGCAAAATTCATTCAAGCTTGAAGCTTCAGAAGTAACTGAGCTTTGCAGTAACAGGGATTTCCAAGAGCAAGAATAAAACAGTCTGTGGGACAGTTTTGAAAAAGAATGTGACCTTTGCAGAATAATTTAAACTTTGCAAATGAATTATGTCATGAAAGATAACTAAAACCCTAGGGAAGGTCTCTTCAGTCACATAACTGAGAGATCAAGTAAGAAACTGTAAATTCTACTTCGATGAGCAAAGCTGCCACAGATCTATTGTAAACAAGCAAACAAGCAAACCAAACCAAACTAAACCAAACAGAACCAAACCAGACCAAACCAAACCAACAACCAAAAAAAACCAGCATACTGTATATACAGTAATTCAGAAATTCAGAAACAATGTACTTTAATAGGGTTTCATAAAATATAGTAGGAATTTATAAATTATATTTATTCTTTAATGACACTAAAAATTCACTTGACAATACCAAATCAGCAATAAAATGCAGCAGATTAATCCATCACTGGCTTTGAACATATATTTTCTTTACACAGCAAGTGCCTGTAAACAGTGAACATAGATCACTGGGGATAGAAAAAGTGCAGCCAAGGTTCAGGGAGGTACCTAAGGTACCTAGGTAGCATTTTTCTGTCTTTTAAAGGTTCTTAATTCATAGCTCAGTAAAGGAAATTATTTGTCTTTTGTATTAAATATATTTGTAATGAGGAATAAAAAAATCATCAATTTATACTTTGAACATACTATGTAGGATAAACTATATGATATTTTCTTTAAGGTTTAGGAGACCCAATATATCCCAAAAGGAAATATCTGCCTCAATATGTTTATATTAGCCTTTAATTTCAGTGGAAGCCAAATGGTACAAACATCATTTGTTGTTCCTTCCTAAACCTTGGGTGAAACATCCAGTATTGTGTGCACAAAGTTGTCTTTTCTAAAAAATGCCTGAAAAATCTGTGTAACTTCCATTCATAGCCAAAAACGTAGCAAGGATCAGGCACATATTGAAAAATGAAGGTTTTGGAACATGTTGCAAATGTGAAAGGTGGCATGCCAAGTAGAAAGTACCAATGGCAGGGCCAGGGCTCCCCTGCAACAGCAGTAAAATGGGACCAAGGGGACCTGATCCTTTGTTAATTACTGTTTTATCTCCTGACTCCTTTTACAGGTGCTTCACAGTGCCTGAATAGAGCAAAGCACCCAGTATAAACTGAAGGATGGGCTGTACTCTTTAATACACACTTGTCCTTCCATACACAGTGAGCCTTGACCTGAGTTGCACAAAGTCTTTTCTCCCTTGAGGTTTCATTTAGGTGGTCATTAGGCAATGCAGTGATTATTTCTGTGTAGGATATCTCACAGTTGCTGAGCACACCCATGACCAATTCACAAGAATATTTGAGGTGTGTCAGTTGTATCACTTTCTGGCTTCTCATATGGGAGAAAATTGCAAAATTTTGAGGGTAGAGAGCCAACTGAAGAATGAAGAGCCTCGCAATAGCTGGTGGGCTCTACAGCAGAGATGACAGCAAAAATGAAAATCAAACTAACTAAAAAGCCTTCAGACTTTTTTATTTTATTTTTTTCCCTGGCTGTTCTGAGAGTTACAAATGATTAAATGAGACACAAGTGTTGTCTAGGATGAACAAGGTCAGAAATTGTTCAAACATAAAATGTTAGGGTAATAGAAAGTTGAAACTGACCCTGGGAAAATATGTGCAAGCTGGAAAAGAGACAATCTTTTGTTTTCTGTTTTTCTCTCTCTCCCACTCAACAACTTATTTCTGCATTTCATTTTTACATCCATCCTTATTTCATGTAAACCTTGTAATGAGAATGGGCACAACTTTTCTGCTCATCAGCATACATACAAGGGACTCATCTTTGGAGGCTGAATTCTGTGCCCTGGTCATCTCAGTCATCCCACCATTCCACACCATCCACGATCATACAGATTTAGACCTCATCACCTTGGAGTACTTTTACTTACTGATCATAACAGACACCGTGTTCACATTTGGGTTGAAAGAACAGCGTCCCTTCCCTGATTCACACTTGGAGTCGATCTTGAAGATTTGTTCCTGCAATGTAAATTTGTATGTCACTTCTCATTTTAGAAACCATCAGATGTAAAGAGATTTTTCCAGCATTAACAATGCTCAAGGTTGCTGGGCACTTTTTTTGTACTATCAGCAATTCATATTTCCTATGCAGATTCACATCATCTTTTTAGATATTTTTTTTCATTGACACCAAGCTATTTTCAAGTTATAAGCTCAAGACACTTATTTAAACAAAGAATTTTTTCCTTAGCTCAATTACGCTTTTCAAAGGTTAACTGATGCCTACAATAATAGCTGTGAAGATTACATCTGAATTTATTTATTATTTATTCGCCAAATCTGTGGTGATAATTGTAGTAGGCTAGAACATTTTAATAAAAGTACTAGAACAATGGTATATATTAAATACAAATATCTTACGATAACTGCCATTCTGTCATTTGGTAATAGTATAAATTTTTTTACTGAGTTATCAGACCTCCAAAAACACAAAAACACAGCAACAACAAACATAAAAAAATAAAAAAATCACACATTTTCTTCAATGACATCTCTTGGATTATGTACACAGCTCCAGTTCCATAGTGACAGATGATTTATTAATATCTATTGCTATAGCCTGAAATCTCTGATTCTTCTGTTCTTTAAGAATCTTGGTAATGAATCTTGTTTATATTTTAGGTGATTCATAAATGGGAAATACATTTGGCAAAGTCAAAGAAACCTGAACTACAGCCTGAAATATGAACAGTCTTTAGAAGATTCTCCCATCTCAGTGCACTTCTTCCCTTCCCAGGTCCCAGTAACCTGGGAATGTTGTATGCTAAGCAAGAAAGGACTTTTGGGCCTGACTCCATTCCTTAAAAACTGCAGTCAGTAATAGCAGAGATACAGACACACAGCACATCTTCTTGTGTTACCGCTATTGTATACTACAACAAACAACTTGTTCCTAGCATCCTATAACAATCTTACAATCTTTAATAAAATGCTTAAAGTTAAAATTTCAAAAAAAAAAACGACAACGACAACAACAACCAAACTCAAAATATATCGGTTAGCTGAAGAAAAAACCTCCAAAGAAAGGTTTCTATGATATAGAGGCCAATGTATTAAGTATTTGACTGAGGGCAGAAACTCCTTATATTCTATTTAACAATTAATGTAAATTGCAGTGGAATGGGGAAACTGCACAGATACAGCCATCTGGCAACAGCAAATTGAAGACTACCAACCTGATATGCTAACCTACAGCAGGAAGTTTTCATATCCTTTATCCCCTATCTGCTTTTTCCCTCTTCTGTTTTCCTAATTTAATTACAGAGATCTTATCTATAACTTCTGTAATAAGCCCTCTAAAACAATGTTAAAAATGTAAGTATGAAGTTTCTAATATAATCTTGGGTGGATGTTTTCTGTTGCTGGTTTACTTCTAGATTAATATGCAGCTTGACGTTAATCTCTATTTACTACATTATAACACTACTTACCAATTCAAAATGTACATTACTGCACTATTAAGCTAGCTCCAGGATTGCACTTGATTTTCATATATATTAAACTACTTTTTAGTATATAATTAATTCACATAGTGATTACAGTTACTTCTGTTTGCATTTACTTTGACATTAAAATATATTTTGGTGACTAACAGAGTCATTATGAAAGACCAAATATCAAGTGTGCCAAGCAAGAAAATGAATTATTTTTTAAGCTCTGTTTCAGGGAAAAGGGCAACATTCTGCATCATCAATGAAACTGCTTTTTCCTTATGTGGAGACAAAAGAGGAAAACAGGCCTAGCTCTTATGATTGTTGGATATTTCTCTTAGTGTCAGTCTTCGTAGCTTCTAGAGAAAAACAGATGTGCATTCTAAAACAGCAGTTTTACACCTGCAAAAACAGCCTTCCGTGCATTTAAAACTGTACTAAATTCAAGGTGAAATGATAAAAGCAGAGAAAAAAAAAAAGAATTCTCTCTAGTCCCATCAGCATTACATAGCTTCTTATTCTGCTGTATTAACTAGGCATGTACTTATGTATACAATTGGTTCAGAAGGAAATGCTTGATTTTAAACCGTTATGCTATTGTTGGCCTGTATAAGTAAGGGCTTTGAGCATGCGATGACTACAGTCAAGTGTCTGACAGATTCCAGACGTCTGAAACAGCAGTTTATTTAATCAATTGATCATAGGCATGTAGCTATACAGACAGGGTAAATTAAGCCAATTCTGCTCTTCCAAGACATGTATCTTTATTTTTAACTTACAAAATTTAACATCTTGTAGTATGGAGAGCTCATGCATATGAAGAACTCGTCTTTGTTTTTTGGTGTTGGTGTTGGTGTTTTTCGTTGTTGTTGTTTGTTTGCATTTTTCTTTTTTTCTTTTTTTCCCAGTAGAAATCTCGTTTACAAAATTCCTCACATA
Organism: Anser brachyrhynchus; assembly: GCF_964034855.1. Taxonomy (NCBI): domain Eukaryota; kingdom Metazoa; phylum Chordata; class Aves; order Anseriformes; family Anatidae; genus Anser; species Anser brachyrhynchus. The sequence goes on along the minus strand of NC_137694.1, from coordinate 11,457,852 downwards.
AAGAGATTCAAAGTTCTCTGCAGCACTACTACTTAAGCTGATAAATAAGTTTGCATTAATTAATAAAAGATTATTTTCCATGTTTTAAATAATTTTTCAAGAAATAAATTGGGTTAGTGCTGTTACCTGAGGAAAGCAGACCTCAGTTTCAAAACAAAGCTATTGCAGACTATTAGCTAGGAGGATGGATTTATTCACCCCATTCTGCTTGCTTGTACTTTTAAATCCAGGCCTATGAACCTCTACTCTCAGATAATCCATTAGGAATGAAGGTGCAGTGATTCAGACTACATCATCTGCCAAGGAGGTTGGAGCCAGGTGATCTACCAAAACTCACTGAGATAATTCCACGCAAACCTACCTGGAAAAACAATGATTTATCACCCACCAGCAACCTCTGTATTAGACCTGGGTCCTGGCCAGAATTCCCATCCTACTCCCAGTGAAATCAGTGATGAATTTCCCAGTGTCTTCCCTAAGAGCAAGCCCAGATTTTAAAGCTGCCCTTACATGGCAAAACCCCAGGTAGGACTCTCTGATCTGTCTTCCCAACACATCTGCTTCCCATTCTACTGGAAAATATACTGCACACCCTTGTGCCTGCAGACATGAATCTGACCCAAAAGCTGCAGAGGTGCTGGGTCTTGGTTAAGTACTTTTTTTTTTTTTTAACTATTTCTGGTTGTTTAATTTATTACCTATTACATTTGCACATAAACAATCATTTCACTTGCAAACGATGAAACCTGGACAATATATTTATGAAACTTCTGGTACTTCATATACTTAAGTGTATTAATAGTGAAACTGAATACAGAAAAAAAAATGGAGAGCTACCTACAGAAAATGAGATTTGTACCCTGAAAGATCTCTCAGTGAGGAGTAAACTTACTGGTTTCATCCTGACAGGATCTACTGGGACAAAAATTGTGTGTTAGATGAAAGTTATCTACACTTCGATTGCATCTAATGGATATTAAACTGAAATTCAGTGAACCCTCACATACCTGCTAACTTAGTCCACAAAAGTGCTTCTCACAGGGATCAGTATCACCCGGGAATTATAAAAAGCTGTTGGACTGCAAGATTTACTTTTTATCTAAACAACTATTTCCTTTCAAGTATTTCTTGACAATTCCAACTACAAGTAGGAATGAATTCACCAGAAAACAACAAATAAAAAGTAACATCAGATTTAGCCCAACATTTGATACAACTAGAATTTTAGACGAATGTCATATTTGTGTGTAGTTTTTGACCATGGCTTTGCTGTTTGATGGTAACAGGACTGTCAGAAAACCATGGATATTTGTTCTTTTTCTGTATTACACAGGTGAAGAAACCTACTTGGTTCATTAATCTTTCTTTCCATATTTAAATTTGTAAGGTTTGCATAATACTAGTAAGATGCAGCACAAAATGAGTAGATAGAAAGAGATTTACCTCAGACCTGCGTCCCCTGTTGACATACACACACACCGGGCTGAAGGCTCCACTGCCACAAACGTATAGGTGTGTGCGATTGTATGACTGTATCACACGCACAAAATTTCCACAGCCATGCTGGAGGGATTACAGAAACAGAAACAAAACCAAATCACATTGGCAACTGTTATTAGGCATTGGGAACTCTACGGAATAGACACAAATCATATTTTTAGTAGTGTCATGAGAACAGCTACTGAGTTTGGTAGTCTCTGGATTTGAACAGCCATAGACTTCTGCTTTATTTTCTTGTCATTTTCTCTCAGTTGGGAATCAGACATAGATAGGGTACAATAGAGGCATAATTAGAGGATTGTGTGCAATTCGCCCATCTCTACACAGTAATCTTATTTTCATCTATAGACTTCACTGTATCTTTCATGGGAAGGTGCAGAGGCCTCCACAGAAAAGCAAGAAGTAACCTTACGAAGCTTCCTCAAGGAAACCTCTAAAACAGTCCCTCCCTTCTCTCTCTCTCCGCCCCCCCCCCCTTTTTCTTTTTTACCCAATACAGCTGGAGATAATTAAAAAACAAAGAAAGCCCAAATCTCAGATCCCATTTCTTGTGTAAACAGTTTCTTTCCAAATAATTAAAACTCTGAATAACACATTACATAACAAAGTTTGCAGCAAATCGTTGCTTCATATTGAAAATCAATGGTAACATCTTCAAATCAGGATCAAAATTGAAACAGAATGTTAAGTAGCACAGAGTTTCACACCATCGGTTCTACAGTTTTCTCCTTCCAACATACTCTTTTCTTCTCTTGCTCTTCCCTTTTCACTATCATCAACTGTTAATGCACTTTAGGTTAAAAATAGACTTTTTTCTTGAACATTTTTCTTACTGAGATCCCAGATCTACTTTCGTATTCACTCATCCAAACCTTCACCAAAGACATGAGAGTGAGAATTGCATGTGTTTTTTGAGCACAGGATGGGAAACTGTCATCAGTCATCTTCATGAAAATCTGTACAGTTAATTCTTGTTCACTAGACTACACAGTTCATTTATATTTAAAGTATTTCACATTTTTTAGTTCAGTGGGAGCTGGTACTCTAGTACAACATCTGAAAACTGGTGCATAATTGTAGGTAGTTCAGTGTTCATAAAGTTTCTCTGCAGGGAACACTGCATGTCCTCTGTGAAGTGTTAGCTCAATCTATACCAGAAAAATCTTTTAAATCAGTCAAAATCTTTTAAATCAGTCAAAATATATTGGACTAAGGACTGTTCCTAAAAGTTTCTATTTTCTCTTATCTGGTCATCTTAGTTTGGCTCAAAAGTGGTTTTAGCAATATCTTGCTATAGAAAACAGTTTTTTTCTCAGCAGTACCACCAATTTCCATATTACAGCTGTGGAAAAGGAAAAAGGAGAGGTGAAGGTATAGCACTAGCTTACGTAAGCCAGTGTGTAAACTGATGCTTTCTTGCCTTTTGCAGAAAGCTTTTCCAGAAGAACCCTAGATAAAACACTACATTCTGATAAATTTCAGAAGAAAAAGTCCTCAAGGATAAAGGCAATGAGCCAATGGCTAGATGAACGGTACACTTACTATTCTGCTTCAATACTATGTCATGCACTTTCTAAAGTGTTTATAGCAAGAATGCAAGGGTGGTTAGATGAATGATTCTTTTCTTTAGGGACAGCCCTCTGAGGTTATTATCTGACACATACTGTATCTTCATGTCGCTTCTCTGATAATTTATGGACAAGTAACACAAGTTGGCTCAACACCAACATTATCATATTTTAATGCTCACTGTCAGGAAAAACCATTTTATATTCTCTGAGCTTTTGCCCATCTCTCCAGTGCTGAACCACTGAATGTCATTTTCAGTTTGCTATCTGATTAATCTGGGTACTGCACTGTGACTCCACAATCTAACAAGAAATTGTTATTTATTTTTCAAAATATTCTAGAGGACTGCTTTTTAAAAGCTTCTGTTTATTTCTCTTTGTATTGTAGTATTTCTGCTTCTAAATCCGGGAGGACTCAGGTAACGTGAAATTGTCTTTAGGATGGCTGTTTGTCAGAGCTGATGGTTAAGCTCTAGATAGTTGTGTATTACTGATGCTCCTCTTGGAGCTGATACCAACATGCACTCTATAAGAGTCTCGGGAACTGCCTTACTGTCATTACGTCCTAGAATCTCATCACAGTACATTGAAAGAAATAGATGTCAGCCTAATGTAAGCATCCAAGTTATCTTGGTGAACTCACTATCTGGAGGTGACAATTTCTTTTCAGTAATGAAAAAGGTAGCCAAAAATGACAAATGCAGGCACCAATGTTTGTCTGACGATTGGGCAAATGAACCCTTCCCTAATCACCTTTGAAAATAACTTCCTGGTTGTGTCCTTTGCTGCCTGTTTTTCTTTTGTCTTGTGATAATCACTATTCTCTGATAGGCCAAATGTTATCATACATCTACTCTATTATTATTATTATTATTATTATTATTATTAATATTAATATTAATATAGATGTGACAAATTCTATTTGAAACAATTCCTCTGAATTCATTCTCTGCTTATCCTGTTCTTATCAGGAATGAAACTCACAAGAACTATTCAATTGCTCTTCAAATTGGTCTATAAATTTCAGGTTGCAAACACTGATTTATCTCTGGGTTCTCTTTTTCTCATTATTTCAGTGAATTTTCAATAAGGTACAACACTGATTTGAGAGCAACAGCTGTTTATCAGGATCATATATATGTATATCTTCTGAACTTTTGAGGACAAACATTAAGAAACTTCACGTAAATGTCTTTTTTGGAACTTCATTTTATTTCTGTTTGCACAGCCAGGATTCAAAAGAAAAAAGAAATTAAAAAAAAAAAAAAAAGAAAAAATAAAGAAAAAGCAAGCAAGCAGCCAAAAAAAAATAAAAAAATAAAGTTGGTGCATATGATAGGCTGGACATTCTTAATTAACTACATTACAGGGCATCAGCAGTACCCACAACTAAACTGTTATTGTAAAAACAGAGGTTTTATCCAGAAACCCGTTAACTAAAGCATCAACATTTAACTACTTCAATATGATTAAAAGTTAGGAAAGTCTCACCACTAAATACCCAAGATTAAAAGTTCTCTGGAGCACCCAGGACTTAATAGTGTCCTAAGTATTTTCCCATGGATCCCATTTTGTATACTGCTTTCTGCATGTACCTTTTTTCTGTTCTTGCCTTAGAAAAGTGTTACGTTGGAAACACGAATAAGACTAGTGAACATTTGTATTTCATATATAAGAAAGTTTCTTAACCAGTCTATCGGGAGCTGTTGCAGTCACTAACCAGGGTAAACATTAATTATCATGAAAAAAGCTATATGCTTTATTCTCACACTTTGTATGACTTAACAAGTTATTAGCTATAGAGTTTACTGCACACTTCAGTAACCAGAATGATGCAAAGATGTATAGAAATGTGGTATTCAATAGGAGAATACTCTTTTTTTTTTTTTTTTCCACTACCATAGCTATCAGGAAAGAAAGTAGGTAAGCTGCCATACCAAACATAGAATAATTATTCATAAGCACTCCTTTTGTTGCTTTGGAGACCTGTAATGAATTACCCTCCACAGTTTTGGAAAAGGTGTATTGCAGCTAAGCTCCAAGAGGCCAACCTTCTGGTGTCTTTACATCAGCAGTTGCAATAGATTTAAAACCAAACCAAACCAACAAACAGAAAAACCACCATATTTTTGTTACAAAGTTGGCTCAGCAGAATTATTGAAACATTGCAAGTCATTTGTAGGCTTAGTTAACAATATAAAATATGTAGCTAATATAAATAGAAATATTAGGCCTCACTTTTGTTCCTAGATTTATGCAGAGGAGGATGTTCCAAAGACCTATCTAATATGAGGGTTTCTGATTTCCATAGTTTCTTGCTCAAGTCAAAGTATAAGTAAAATCAAATTATTTTCTTTATAAATTTAACATTGAGAAATTGAATTTTCTAGCTCAGAATAGATTATGAATTCTAATACTTAAATGGAAATCAGATAAAAAAAAAAAGCTAAAAAGCTAAAAAGAAAACCACATACCTAGGTGCTGCTGAAGAGAGAAACAGACAAAAAGATAACAATAGAATAGAAATGTGACTTTCTGTATTTTTCTTACACTTTAACATTCTTTCATGAATAAAATCTGGGCATATACAGACTGTAAGATCAAATCACTTCAGGAAGATAACTATGTTCATACACAACTCTGCCAAAGACAGGATCTGCTGTATTGTATTCTGCATCTTTCAAAATAGCTAATTTCTACCTATTTTCTATAAAGACAGCATTGGGAAATTATCATCTGATTTAGGTCCTTAGGTAGCTGCATTTAGATGGGAGAATAATCAATTGGGGTGCAAAATGACTCAGTGTGACCTCTTTGTGGTCTGGGTTTCACAGGACTCCAGAAACCATCTTTACCTTGCCTAGTAAAGTGTACTAGTTTCCAGATACTCATTAGGGCATTGCTTTACGTAACCTAAAGAGATGGTCAGGATTTTTGTGAGTCTAGGATTTTCAGGCTGTAGACTGTGGGTACCCCCCTCCTGGGGGCCACCAGAGTGCATCCATACACTGAACAAGAGCTTAGTAGACTGTTTGCCATGATTTCCAGGACATATCTGGAAAATTACTATTACCTAATTCACCAGTAACAAGAAAGAGTGAGGCAAGGAATTGGGTAATTCTTCCTTTTTTTTTTTTTTTCCCAATTTGTCGGTCTGAAGGTGCACTCTGTTTACAGTCTTTTTTTTTTTTATATATATATATATAATTTCACTTTATCATTTGGCCTGCAGAGCATTTAAAAAGGAAAACACTTCTTTCATTTTGTTTTTGGCTGCACTCAAGGTGTTCTGACTTTACTGCCAAGTATGTAATTTGTGTATGCGTATGGATGTGCATGTGGAGTACTACTTACTGTAGGATCTTTGCCAGCCATTTTGCACTCCTCTACCTTGTTTGCAGATGCTGGCCAGAAAATCTGTGAGGAAAGAAACATCTTTTCACTAACAAATTTATCACATAATTTATTTTTAAATATCATTATATTGTATAACTTACACTAATAAGTTAATATTTTGATAAATTTTATACCTTTATTATAAGGCCCAAAAGGATTTTCATTGATAAATGAGAACAATTTTTGTCTTAGAGAGCAATAAATTAAATAAAGGACAACACTTGTGGTTGATATAAATGATCATATATTTTGAAGATAAGTTAATCAATTTATGTAATATTGTTTCTTCCAAATGAGAGAGATTTTCATCTTTGTATAAATTACCATCCACCTTTATTTATTTATTTTAACCTTTACCAAACTCCTAGAAATTGTTCACACTGGAAACTTGAAGACTAAAATATAGCAAGAAGAACTCTTGTAACAAATTTTCATTTTTAAGGTTTGAATGTCCTATGATAAAACCTGCTCAAACCTTAAAATTTCAGGCTGATTTCTTCATTTATTTCCAAGACTTCTTGCACTAAAGACAGCTTTACCTGAACTATACTTAAACTATGATTTATCTTGATTTTGAAATAGAAAAAAATTAGAAATCTCTTACTGGAAATTTAATAAGTGACATAAATTGATCATATTTAGCCTCAAGATAACATAAATAATAGTGTTAAAAGATCTTTATGTATATATGCATATACATGCAGAGAGTTGTAGGTTCATATGAATATAGCACAAAATTAGCAAAGTAGATCTGTTATAAAAATAAATAAACTAAAGAAAGAACACATGGAATTGCAGAAAGTAATTCTGAGCATAATATTGGGTGATTACAATAGCTGCCAGAAAACTTTGGGTAATTTGATTACTGTTGATTTTGTTTAATTTTATTTTGGGCTTTCCATGCCTAAATGGACTGCTGAAACACCTCACAGCTTTGTACTGCAGAAAGTATTGCCACAGACGTTGTTGTACCTAGCTAACTCTGCAGAGAGCTAGAAAAAAATCTGTTAAGTAAAGGTGTGCAGTGCAGGGACACCACTACTTCCAGACCAGGTTAGCAGAATCACTGTGAGATCTCAATTAGCAAGAAGGTCACACCAGCCCTTTCAGATCAAAGAAGGCAGCCCCATTACAGATCATGATTCCCATACCATTAGGAGGAGGAAGGAGGTGTTCATGCTGTCACACAAGAAACATTTCATTTAAATGTGTAAGTTAGAGAGTTAGTCTGCCCACACTCCCCACACGATCAATTCAGGTAGACAGACATGTCCAGAGGGTGATTCAGAGCAAAGCTTAATTTAAGTACTCTTAATCACCCTCCAGTGGGATCTCTCTCTCTCTGTTGACACATTAAAAGCATTGACTCTTAAGTAAAGCATTGAACTTCGCTGCCACACGCTGGATCTCCCTGCCCCTTGACATGCCTGAGGTACAGTAATAAAGCCCATAGATTAAAGGGTCAGATGAATTTGGTATAATAAGGCATATAGGATACATTTTAAGGTGTTGGTGTAGGTGTAATAATCTAAATTTAGGCAATGCAAGGTCCACACAGGTAACATCTTAATAGTTGAGCTTCTGGGCACAGTATTTCTGCAGGCCACTTATTTTAAAATCAGAGAATCTGGATTTCAATTGGCCCTGGAAAAAAAAAAAAAAGAGGAATCTAAAAATGTTTAAATATTCACTAATTTGATTATTTTCATATACAGGGTGCCTGCTACAAGCTGGGGAGTTGGAACATAGAGAGACCTTGGAAAATGACATCTCAGTATCTTCAGAGGAGCAGCCACAAAACGAGTGAGATGAGGGTCACAGTGTCCAAAAAAAACCCACGCTGGTTGTGTCTCAGCTATCTAACTGAAGGGCAAGGGCTGATGCAGCCATAACAAAGCTTGACAAACAGATCAGAGACTAGGATTCAGAGTACAAAACAAAAATAAATATAGTCAAAGGTTAAAGTCAGATTTGTCCCTGTTGCTTTTTCTTTTATTTTTCCCCTTTGGTCTGAAAATGATAGCACATATCATATTCTTCCTTATAATCTCTTTTTCAAAGTGCATCTCTGAATTATCTTAAATCTTCAAGAGAATCATCTATATAACTTTTTTTTTTTTTCATATGAATTCTCACTATGAGGCCAAGCCATGCTGTATGTCACTTCAAAACAAGTAAACAGCTCAAACTGAATGTCTGAATCACAGTCATGCTAATAGTTTGTTCATCTTGCATTACACATAAAACAAGTACTAACAGTTCAGTAAGGTGTGGACCTGCAAAATAATGAAATACATATATATATATTTTTCTCTTAAAAAGAAATGCATTTAGTAAAGTAACCTTCGATTCTCAAAATAAATCCCAAACTTACACTGAGAGGGTCTTGGCTTATATTATTAATATTCAAAGACAGAATATGATCTTTGCTGCCCACATAGATCCGATCCTGATCTTCATCCATTAATAATATCCTGTAATCCAGAGGACTGTGTGATATTCTGTGATATTCAGAGGTCTTAGTTTCTTGCAGCTCTGAAATAGTAAATACAAGAAATTAGTAAACTGCTTCTCTTTTTAAATAAATGAATCTTTAAACATAACTGGGACCAATAAGAGATGAAGAACCCCTATTAGACACTTGCAATAGCTGAGTTGAAACAACCTTTTGTTTCCCAGTTTGAATGCAAACTTTTTATACCCTAAGTAACTATACATAGCCCATAAAAATCTGGCATTGCTTTTATTCAGTCATGTAATGAATTGTTATTTTAATGGATGTGATTATTTACAGCTTTGGCTTTTAAGGAAATTAAATTAGTCAATATGTTCAATATATTTTGAAGTTTATGACAGCACAAAATCCACAAGATCAATACAAATTAGATAAGAACAGTTCACTTGCTTTTCTTGACAGGGGGCTTCACCAACAATAGGATTTTATTGTTTCCAAAGTAAATTTTTTTCAGTCCTTCATGACTATACATGGCTTATTAAAAAAAAAAAAAAAAAAAGGTAATAGAAAATGTGTTCAATCAAGCCTTATTGCCTTATTGCGTGTCTATTTATTCAGTTACCTGTTTATGGGATTTGGAACAAACAATCAGAAGTCTATAACTGTTTTTTTTGTTTTTGTTTTTTTTTTCACACTTAAAACTTTATTCAATGAAATGAACTGAAAAACATCCTTTGATCTCAGTAGTGCAGGATCAGGCCTGTTACAGGGACAGCACAAACATTTTTAATCTAAGTATTACTTGCTGCCCTTGAGAAAGATCAGCCTTCCTGTCTTTGCTTGGCCAATATATTTTGGCCTCAAAACAGATTATTTTTCCTTTCAGTAATAACAGAAGGGATATTTCTTAAGATTTGAGAATGGAAAAACAAAACAAAACAAAACAAAACTTTAATAATCAATTTCTCCACATTCAAGTATTTAACAAAATAGTTTTCTTAACTCATGAGCATTATTATTGGATTGTGTTTCCTGTGATTCAAACAGGGTTGAAAATACAGAGTAAATATGAAAATGAAGCCCTCTTAAAGTCACAGATATAAGAACTGAGTCCATATTTCTTTTCCAAATTGGGTGTCTGGGACAATATGGCTTGTCACTGTTGCTAAAGCCTGTTTTTCTGCTAAAAGCAAGGTCTTTGCTCAATATTCTTCTATAGAAAATGGTAGATATCTTAGCCAAGATAGTCACCTAATATTTTGGGACTTAGATTTCTGTCTACTACAGATCTATTGATTCAAAGAACGCTTGACATAACTTGATTTGCATTGATAAATATGATACACAACCACTTATTTTTTTTATATTGATTTTCAAACAGCTTAATAGAAAGATGAAAAATACCTCTGATTAATGAAAGATATGACATTTTGATTAACTTAGGCATGTGACAGCTTTCAGGAGCAAAGTGTTTTCTATATGCCTTTATTAATGTTAATATTAAAAAGATCAACAAATAATATTTCTATATCATTTTTTTCAAGAAAATTTACACATACAAGCTGTGCTTAAGAGCTTAAACTGAAACAGTACTCCTTGAATATATATGAAAATTGTCCACATCATTTTCAGAAGTCTTTCTTCAGTCCTTGAAAAATCAATTGCTTTACTTCATTTAAAAATTATCCCTGTAAGCTTTCAGCTGGGAGTTGCAAAGACATCTGGGAGACTCATCAGCACAGTGCCATTAAAATTCAGTCCCTTTGCTCTCGTTGAAATTCTCAGATTGACCTTTCATAACAAGCCTGAGAAGCTAGTGCTCATCCCCTTTCCTGGTGGCCTTATTAACTTTACTGTAATATTTTGCAGCTGTAAGATGAAACTGAACCATCTCATAACTGTATATTTGATATGCTAGAAAAGCACAGATAAATTGGGAGAGGCAGCAGTTTCCCGCACAAGATTGGGTAAAGGTGAGCTTATTGATTTTGCATTATATAATATCCCTCCTTATAGCTTCAGTGTTTTTAGAATAAACATGATAATAAATAAACCATGATGGACATAAAAGATTATAGAGATGCTAATGATTATTTTTAAGGAAGAGACAAAAATAACTACATATCTTTGATTTCCATAACCATTAGTCATAGAAATACATTATTTTCCTGGATTTTTAACCTTTGCAATGGTATTTTTTCTTCCTAAGGCACCTGAAGGGTAATCCGTCTCCATCAAGCTGCTGATTAGGAGAATCAGGACCTTATCACATGCCACTAGCCTACAGAAACTCAGTGACATTCATATGAGGGAAGGAAAGCCCTTGAATACAGAAGAACACTGCCCTAAAACAAGGACTCTTATATAGATTTATTACCTTTATTTGTTTCAGGGCTGAAGCACGCAGTCTATTAGCTTAACAGGGGCACTCAAGCGAGTGGGGAGAGAATTTATAATTGATCAAATTTTCTTTTCATTTAACAAAATTTATCACAAAATCAGGAAAAATTAATTTTCTTAAAGATTCACTAGCTGGATGCTGTTACTTAAAAAGATCAGTGTGTGGAAAGATGCTGTAAGGTCTTCCACATTCTCTTTCATCTCTAAAAGTTTTGGAAAAAGTAAGGCAAATATTTACTGATTTTTAAAGCACATTTTATTCCATGCTTTCAGAATTTAACCAAACTTTCAAGGCAGTAAAGCCTGTGTGGAGAATAATGTCGTGGACAGCTCTCCATGAATATGTTTATTTTTCTTGGGTAATCAAAATAAAGACTAGAATATATTCCATATGCAAATAATTGTTATCACTAATAATACAAGAATAACCTTTGTCCAGCATTCTTTATAGGTCGGTGAACTTAGTTTTGGCTTTCTTAGAGTGATAAAGGCAATACCAATTTAATTTCTAGTGCTAGAAATCTGTCAGGTCAAACAGCTCTCTTCTCTTTTAATGAAAAACAAAAACTTCAAAGAACTCTCTTGCCACAACTATTATTATTATTGACCTGCATGTTTTGGGGATCCCAGTGACTAGGAGTTTTCTGTGAACACCATGTAGAGCTTACTGAAAATTAATTTAACACTTACTCTTTAATTATCTTTATAATCCACCACATAAAAGTTAATACAAGTATTACGGAGAAAATATTGTGCTCTCACAGGAGAAAAAAAAATATATTTGTATAATATCTATTCTTAACATCACAAAAGCCTTTGTAATGCTAAAAAAATAAATAAATAAATAAAATTCTTTTGGCCAGAACAAAGCAAACTACCGTTATCATAATCTGGAAATTGAAGAATGTGGAGATATCTCCCCTGCTGACAGACACAGTCTGTTATACCCGAACTGTCCAAGCCACTGGTGCATGTATGTATGAGCTACATCCACTCATCAGGTAGTTCTCTGAATATCTTATTTCATCACTTGACATGATGACACTTCCTTATTTTACATTCACTGATGTTTGAAAACACAACCTGACTTTCTCAATATAAGGGATATAATAATCCCCAATATGTAAGATGAAACCTTAATGTAAGTGACTTTCTCAGTATAAATATTATGCTAATATGGATGCTTGATACATAAATACTGAAACTACTGCAATAATTAGTGGTAACTTCCTAAAAAGAAAAGAAAAAAAAATATTACACCCTATTTGCAAACCCACCTAGCCACTTGTTAGTAAAAACTTCAGTATAATCTGTAGATATCTTTACATTGCAGAGTTTGGTAAGCTACAATTATGGGGTGCAAGCATCCCCAGCCCAAGTTCAATGCACTGAACTTATCTACAGATAAGATGTGGATAAACTGTGATATGTCATATGAGTGCACGCAGACATCTCTGCACTAAATCGTCTTTGGGTTTCCAGCCTGGCAGGGCTTCTTTGAGCAAATCTAGGATGATCTGTCAAGCTTTTAATTTAGGATCCCCTGTGGTAAAGTACAAGAAATAATATGTTTTCCTCCTCTTTCCTCCTGGCATAAGGATTCAGCTTCAGAAGGTTTGTTTATGGGGAAGCTCAGAGCAGAAGCACAGATTTGGAGATCAAAAAAAAAAAAAAAAAAGGAACAAATAAAGTTTTATGCACATAACGACAGTGGAGGGGAGAAAACTAGCTTTCTGGAAAGAGGTTCTCCACAGGGAACCTCTGCTGCCCAAATTGGCACAGATTTTATGTAGCCTTAGTGACTTGGAAGTCAGCAAAAATACTCTCACAAGCTATGGGATTCACCATTAACTGGCCTTGTGTGCATCCCGCAGTAGGCTTGACAATATTAGCCCCTTGTTAATGAAACTGTAAGAGTCTCTTAAGCCTCATTAAACTGTCAGCTTGTGCCAACAAATATGCCAGCCCATGCCAAATGTGAAATTGCAATGTAAAATCTCAGCTTCTAGGAACAGAAATAAAACAAATCCTCTCTCTCTCTCTCTCTCTCTTTCTCTCTCTCAATATTTAAGTAGAATGATGGTTTTGCTTATAATAACTAATGGAAATAGGACAATTTTATTGCTAGCACTGAAAGGAATTGCTAAGTATTTTAAAAATGCAAGTGAAATCAGAAGTATTTGTAAAGTTACAAGAAGATTGTTTTAAAAAGATTAAAGCCACAAGAAAAGCTCTTATTTTATTTTCAATATTTTCATTTGTACTGTTTAGTGAGTAACTTATCTGTTTTGTACCTTACTAAAATAAATGACTGGAAAAGATCTGGTTAAAAGATATCAGATTTCATAAAAATCTAATCATTTTAACTATTGTTTTCTTGGCCTTATTTCTCATTCTTTAAATGTAAAGACTTAGAAGAGACGTATTATTTTTACAGTTCACGTAGCAACTGTGGAAAAGTACCTTATTTATATTCCTCATTTATATTATTGCTTTTCAACTATGAGAGATACATTGTAACTGTTTATATTTGCAAAGAGAACAAGGTGAGTCTGCATATTTCCTTTCAAAATCTTCAGAACATGTCACCTTTGCTCCGTTGATATTCCTCTTCCTTAAAAAAAAAAAAAAAAAGGTATTGATTCCTTCTACTTAAGGTGGTGAGGTAAGAGAGCTGTTAAAGCATTTTTGCTACTGTTCCTGCAGTTTTCAAACTATGAACCAACTCTCAGCCAGCTCCCAAGTGAAGCTGATTATAAATGGGTACATAGTAATTTGGCCAAAGAGCCATAAGCAGCCAGATGTGCTACTTGTCAGTCCCTTGTGTGTCTTAACCACTCAGGGCCCAAAAAGCTCAGGTGGACCTTTGACCTTTTCTTTATCTCTTTATCTTTTCTTCATGCATGAGAAATCTTGACTTTTTTTTTTTTTTCTAATGTTGTTAGAATGAAATTTGTCCTTTTCTATGAAGAGCCAATAGGCTTAGAAGAACTGTTAGCTTGTGAATCTGTCTGAAAGGGTTTTAATTACATTTTTTTCTAAAAAAAAAAAAAAAGTTAATGTGAGGGGAGAAAATAGATTTACAAGTGCTCATAAAATCACAGGCTAACTAATTAACAAGATCACCTAGAGGATAGGGAGGAAGGGAGTTCATACAGTACAGGCTGAAACAGAAGCCCTCATCGCCCAGAGCTAAAACGTGTCATTTGCTAGAAGGAAACTTAATTGCTGTATTTGGAATGAGGGTAAATAACATGAAAATGTCAACAGTATCTAAATGTGATCTGGTTTCACTATACACCTTGAATACTTGTTGGTATATTTGCTAAATGAGTTGAAAATGGAATATACATATTACTGGTTTAAGATAGGGAAGTCTTTTATAAATAGAAATAAAAGTGCCAAAGTGAAATCTTTGAAGAATCAGACCTAGAGGTAGCTATATCACATTTGAAGAGCAATCTGTCACCCTGGACAGCTTTACATACACATTAGGAGCAGTAAAATGCTCAATAGGTCTTTGTGAAGGCAGACCATGTGTTGATAGGAAAAGACATACCAGTTAATAGTTAACCTTAAGCAGAGCATTCACGTATGTCAGTATATGATTCCTCTTTTACAATTAACAAGACACACAGAAGTCCTAAAATCCCAGTAACTTGTAGGATTAAAAAAAAAATCACAATGGATTATTAACCAGCTTTTGTTGGGGATCTTTGAATGCTGTTCTAAAAGACACTCCTAACAGAGTTTTATTGTTTTTCTTAATAGTGCTTCAACAACTATCAGAATTTTTTCACCTTCGATTTACTGCTTTGAAGAATGAAGAAGCACAGGCAGACCCTCTGAGGTGTGGGCAGCTGCCAGTTTTGTGCAGGAGGAATGTGCTCTCTAAGCAAAGATACAATGAGAGAAAGTCATTTGTTTGTGTGTGGTAAACTGTAGTAGCATGGCGGTGTGGCACATTCGACCTAGCATACTCCATCAGGTTAAGTGCAGTTTTATTGCAGCTTTACATTATGAAGAACAGACACTATTAAAATACTGATTTTTTTTTTTTTGATTTACAGAGATATTGTCATGATGAAATCACACCACATTCCATCATAGAAGCTGTACTCTGAAACAAAGAGGAAAAATATGTCAACATTTTCCAAACTGCAGTTGAATAGCCATTCCAAGACCTTCCAAAGATTCCAGTATTGAGATTCCTTCACTAAGAATTACGCAAGACCACCCACACCTTTCGGCCACACAGTCTTATTTGGCTATAGACACTTCCAGGCATAATTTTCAGATTATTCCTCCATTTACCTTGCAGTAAACCTGGAATAACCCCTCTGAAATCTCTATAGATATTTCAACAAAAATGCTGAAAAGTGGCCTTCTTATTTTTTAATAAGTTGAGTACAGTTATAATTTTATTGGTCATCAACTTCATCCCTCAATATAATTGTAATTTGTGTGTGTGAGAAAGAGAAAGCAAGAGAGAAGATGTCACTAATACTGCCACAATATAGAACTTTCCAGAAGAAGTTATCTAACTTTTCAAGTATTACCTCATCCATTTCTGCCTACTATTAATCTGTCCAGGACTTATTCTCATTTTTGGTCTCCAAACCAAAGAGACAATTTTGACAAGCGTGGAGATCTGTATAAACAAACAAACTGTTTTTAAGATTACTGCAGCTGAGTTAGGCATGTGAGATGGAAGCCAGTTTTCTCCATGTCTCATGTACAAAGTTAACCGCTGTCCAAGAGCTGCATACTCCAGAGTCTGCACATAGTCATGCCTTCTTTACTTCTTTTTGAAAGAAACGGAGGAGAGGCTTTGCCACATTGCCTAGGGCTCCACTAGCTGAACCAGTCTCACCCACTAGCCTGTGTGCACATAGCGGTTTTGCCACTGGCACTTGAGATGTTTTTGTTTTCCAGATTCAGAAGTGAGAAGCTGTTGGTTGCCAAATATAACATTATTTTTGACATGAATTGAGGAAATAAAAACAACACATCCATGGGGAAGTCAGACAAATTCCACATTATTTTACTTCTACTGGGAGCAGTATATCTTTTCATTGTAACCTCTTGTGTTTTCTTGCTCTCTCTCTCTTTTTTTTTTTTTTTTTTTTTTTCTCTATTGGACCAGCAATCACATCATTGGAGGAATGGCTGCACTTCCCCCTGTGATGCTCATTCACATAGAGAAATGTTCCAAGTAGCCATCACACTAACTGGCCAGCTGAAGCCCTTGCTGCATGCAGACACCGAAACTCTTTGATCCATATTTAAAAAAGATGTGGGAAAATGAAGAAAATGAATTATTGCAATTGTCTCTCTGAAAAAAAATGAGTTAAAAACTTAAGCTATTCTCCAACTCAGAACTGGCAGCAACATGAGATGCATGTGAGCTGTTCTCCCAATTCATTCATCTTCATCCCTTTTACTGCCAGTAGGTTGAACTCTGGGAGGAGAATGAGGTCTGAATGGACTTACTAGTTTTGCATCTCATTCAGGCTGCTGGTTTTGTGAAAAAAGCAAACTTTTTTAGGCGTAGGTTTGAGTGCTTATTTACTCTCCGTAAACTCAAGATAGCTGATGTCAGCTGGGATATTTTTGAATAGAGGAGCAGGGAGAGTGTATGTGAGGTTGAATGACAGGTAGGACATTTTACTGGTAGAACTGTCTTTTCTTGCAAGTTTATATTTTTGCTTCACTTTAATATTGTACTTTGCAGTTTTACTAAGGTATCTTGTGTATAATGAAGACATGTTTTGTCCTTTACAGAATTGACAATGGCAGCTACTCCCCATATGTACAATTTTGAGGTGTTAATACATTTTCATTGACATGTGAGCTCTATGTACAGAGAATTGGAATGGAGAATTATCAAATATTACAAAATATCCAATACCTTAAGTGATGATAGTGGTCTGTTAACCTCTTTTCAGACTGAGAAAATTTTCCACTTCAACTCACATGCACAGTCTTTCCTTTTCTTTATGAGTATATTGCTGCTAAGCTGCAGAATTACTCTCGCGGCCAGAGCTAAGGAAAATTTGTTGAGAAAGAACAGCTAAATCACTGAAATATTTAATTATGGGTTCTAATACAGTATGAACCCCCTTCACTGTGAGATAGAGGAAGTTTTTTCATTATATACATTTTTCTCCTCCAAAGAGCAACCTCTCCAGAGATTCAGACAATCTCTCCATATCTAGGATTGGCATTACTGCCCATGCTGCAGTAATCCCTGTCTTTATTGATCCAACCAATTTTAGCTGTGTTTTTATCCATGCCACTTTACCCACAAATCTCCTTAAAATATACTTCTCTTTTCTTCAGCAGTCACCCCTTGCCCTTACTCTAAAAATTAAAAAAAAAAAAAGAAAAAAGAAAAAAGAAAAAAAAAAGAGCTTATTTTATGCAGGCTTGGTTACAGTTTCATTAGTTTTATAATAATTTTAATCAAATTAGGATTAGCTATCAGGCAAACATCAGATCCAGCTAAATCCCAAGTACTTTGCTTTTTTTCACTCTTCAATAAAATAATGTAAAATTTACTCAGGCATGAGCTGAAGAAGATTTGGAGGACAGTATTTCATGTTTTCATGATTTCATCATTTCACAATTTCATTAATAAATTAATTTCAATGGACTAGTGAATTAAAGGGTGGTATTTTAGTCTTTAACAATTCTGAATATAGAGGGATGCTTTGTAAAAGAAGCTAAAGTTGTCTATAGCAAAAATACAGAAACAGATATGTGGAATGGTGGATGTCACATACAACTATGTAAATTACTGCTTCCTAATTGTTTTCTTATTTCCTATAAACATTGGTATGTCAGTAGATGGTGTGTATTTATCTGGTGTCTGTGTCAGACAATTGTCTCTATATACTAAGAAAGTTATCAAGCTACACTTTACATCTGAGAAGGATGAAAGAAGCACATATTCTCTCTCCACTATGTGAGAAAACAAAGCAGCTGGAGGTCAACAAATGGCATTCCCCCACCAGTGAACCTTCAATGAACCCCAATTCCAACATTATGCCAGAATGATCATTATACTGAAGACAACAAACTTTACCAAGACAAAGCCACACTCAATTCCACAGTCTTTTTTCACAACCGTATTTATCCCAATCTCCTCTTGATATTTCAATCTCTTGAACAGAAATATTAGAATAGTAGAAGATTTCTGCATGATATTCTTCATTATATTTTCTACTGTGTTCTGCATAGTTAAAATATCTTTTGTTGTCTAATTTGGGCTGTTTGATTAGACTTGATTTTGCAGCCAAGAGGCCACCCACCATTCTATATTGACAGGAAGCAAGCTGGATGTGGGCGTTCGAGATGTTTCCTGAAGTCAAGAAAAGTTTAGTTTGCGAGAAGTGCAAAGATCAAGCCTATCCTTAAATATTTTCCTTTTTTTTTTTTTCCCCGCCTTGAAATATGTATATATATATTTGTATATTAATATCCATCTACTAGCATCAGAGGAAGATCCAGGTAGTTATATGAGATTGCACATTAAGATTTCTTTTTTCAAAATGACTATGATGCCACAACCTGCTTCACTGGACACAGGACTTGGTCATGTCTCTCAGAGGCTGGACACAACTGGAAGTTATTAATTTTATCATCAATGTCCATTGTGTTGCTGAAGACCTTCAGATTGTTTATGAGTATTTTCAATTGTAAATTAATCAGGACTTATTATTTTTTTCTTAATGTTATCTTTAAAAACAAAATGCTTCCAAACATGCAATTAATATTATTTTATTTATGCTTATGTATACATATGTCTGTATGGATTTGGAAGCTGGAGGTGGGTCTGTAACTGTTAGGTGACTTTTACAAGACGTGGCAGTCCCTACTGGTGGCTGTGTGGGAGTAAAAGAGTTCTGCGCCCAAACCCTGCAGAGAGATGTGTTCAGTAGGTAGTATGCTTCCTGTTTAAACACACAGAACATAACCATATTTCACTCTTTTTTTTTTGCACCATGAAGACTGACACAAAGAGTGAATTTAGGAGCACATTCCAGAGCTGCATGCTACCATCAATCTTCAAGTGATCACCAGCTGGTATTTGGGTGGACAATAAAAGTCATGTTTAGTGGGCTGAACATAGCCTGGTGGATTAGAGTCCACTCAACTCTAAATCCTATTCTGATGGTATTTTGCTTTTGACTTAAGACATGTCACATAAACTCTCTGAGTTACATATGTAAAATGGAGGTAATAATTTGTAATATACTTGACTGAGTTGTTTTGGGGTTGCATTTGGTAATGTACAAAAGAGCCTTTGAAATTAAAATGAGATAGCTGCAGGAAGTTATTTCAAGTGTATTTCATATGCAAAAAGAGATTTTTTGTTTGTTTGTTTTAAGTCCAGACTCTTAAGACTTAATAAGCTCAGCCAAAACTCTGGTTTGGATTTAAGAGATAACTTTTATACTTTTCTGTTTAGACTTCATCTGAACGGGGAGCCATTTAAATAAATAAACGTTCTACAGTCACTCACTCTGTGTTTAAACTAGATCTGCCATATTTATTCAGCAGGATGACCATCCAGTATTTGGCCAAAAGTAGAAAAAATTATGCGAATCCCCCCTCTTGCTTGTCCATATATATATATTTAAATAAAAGTTATATATATATATATTTATATATATAAATAGTTAATTAAATAAAAGCTATATGTTTATATTCAGCTCTGAGTTATGAAGTCTCATAAATACAACTCTATCAGTTTTAGACAGTTATTTTTAGCCTCCAATGGGAGCAAGCTATTAATTCATTTGGATATGCTGAACATCAACAAAGTGTAAAAGGAATATAAATGGTTGCTTCAGGTAAAAGAATAAAAGAGTCAAGAAGAGTAACATACTCTGCTAAAGTGCTGCATGGATCACTCGCAGGTTCAGCACCAAAAGAGCAAGTTCAAGGAAGGAAGTTCTCTGTCAGAAATCCAAAAATGAAGGGTATTTAGATTCCTAGAAGGCTAAAATAGGCATGCTGCAGGTATAGGATAAGAGGCAGAGGATAGTATGGAATAGAAGTCAACCATGGTCAGCCACTTAGGTCTGTAGCAAACTATTACTTGTACTAAAAGTTGACTGTACTAAAAGTTGACTACTAAATTGTACTCATATTTTGGGAGCATAAGTAACAAAATACAACTATTCATTTAAAGCAGAGTATACAGATATCTAGAACAAAGGAGATTTGTTTCATGATCAGAACAGGGAACTATAAGTCAGAACTCCTGGGCATTTGCTCTCTGACCTTGAACAAATCTCTCACCCTCCATTTATGTCAGTTTAACCATCTGTTGTATGTTTATAACTACACTTACCTGTTTTTCGGAATCACTATCAAGTTCAGCTAATGCATGTTAAAAAAAATAAAAGTGAAAGGCATTTTTATGTTCAAAGTGCTATTCTAACTCATGTTCCTACTAACCGTTTAAGATTAGTGCATAATATATTTAAATCACTCCATTTTATAGGTACACATGCTTTAGTGTTTACATGTCATATAAAGTAATGCTGCTTAATGCACAATCCATTTCAGCTCCATTAAACATATAATGTCATGAATTCTATTGCAGTAGAAAGGAAATCTCCACAAGAGAGAATCATGTGATTATGATAGAGTAAATAGAGAGAGTTCTGAATAGCTTTTAATCAGAATTTATTTAGTAGGCATGTTAACTCCACTAGATTGGCCCATAAGGAAGAATACTAGCCATTCTTTTGAAACCTTTTGAACCCTTAGCTTGAATGAAAAATATTTTTAACAGGTTAAATCTTTTAGTTGGTGTTTTGGGCTTTCACTACTGTATCTATATAGCTTCACCTTCATGGCATTTTACTATATACCTCAACTGTTCATCAGTTAAACAAACAAACAAACAAACAAACAAACAAAAAGCAGCAATTCTAAAAACTTTTACTTTCCTTAAACTACTCCTAACTAATTCTTCATAGCTGTTTCTTTTCCTTGCCTTTTATTTAGTATTCAATGCTGGATTTTTTGGGGGTTTACTAGCAATGAAACTTTCAAGAAGCAGGATTTTTTTGCATCAGTTACCTATAGAGAGTAGAATAATTTTTTTTCAGCTTGTTTTTACATATTTTTGGCAGTATTATATGCTAAAGACTAAATATTAACAGCTAAAGACACTGCAGTTTAAAGATATCTGTCTTTCTGATTTGTGGTACAGAAGTTATCAAATCTATTCCTTCTTTGGGAATATCATCATCCTGAGAATTACAGCTCTTTACGCAACCCTGGGTTTTATTGTAACTGGTCAGTAGTCTGTTGACCTCATTTTCCACTACATTGCTCCAAATTTCCAGTCTTGACTGCACTAAAATTAACAGAGATCCACTGGAATAAAATATGATTAAAGCATTAGGAATTAATTCTTAAGTCTCCGAGCAAACTAACTATCAGAAGTGCAGTCTCAAAAATTAGCAAATTTACAAGTTGGCTGCAAGCAAAAATTCAAAAAATTGTTGAATTAAAGCTCATGGTGAGAAACGGCCTAGAAGTACAGACCAGTGGCCTCTGCTCAGGATATTGCGACCAAGCAGGAAAGGGGACAATCCTAGAAATGTGATTCTCAGCTTTGCAAGACTCTTACTTGGGGTACTGCAGCCCCAGGGCAGAACTGAAGAGAGTGCAAGTGTTCAGCTTCTTAGGGGAATTTTTCAGGCATTAGCCTTCTGCCTTTTTTTTTTTTTTTTTCTTTCTCTCTTTTTCTGGCTATCACAGACCCTTCAGAGCATGTTGGTAAGGCCTGACCATGCATACTAGTATCACCAAAGGATTTAGGCAAAGAAACGCTTTTGTTCTGCCTGCTAATATGCCACCTTCTTAGCTAACCCAGTCCAAAGACACTGCTAAGCACACCCAGTTGTACAGCTTTCATCCATGAAAATTTCTGTTTACGAGCTAGGATGGATTTTCCTTAATTAATATCATAAATTTAGTCTCTTAATTCCCACCTAGATGTCAGTTTAGGTGCAAAACTGATGTATTGAATACATTCCATATTATACCTCCTTCCTATACTACACTTTCTTTACTCTAAATTTGGGAATGTCTCAGCTATTGTAATCTCTTCTATCATTAAACTTAGTAGAGCAATGCCAGATTATCTACAAAAAGATTCACCAATAGTTGTAGATTTCATAACAAAGAAAATACCCCAGGGTCTGTTGAAATATGTTTTCCCTTTTGTACTTTATCTACTTTTACATGTTCCATACTCAAACAGTCATACAGATATGGTATGGCTACATTCAGAAGTCCAGTGCCTGATCCAAATCACAAGACACAAAGTGGGCTATCCCAGACTTCTCACTGCCTATCAGATGCCCTGTCTGTAGATCATGTCAAATCAATGCATGACATTCCAGAAACTGAATAACATAAAACAAATCATTAATGATTTACAACTCCTAAGATAAAGCACACACAAAGAAGTTCATCCATTAGTGTTCCAGTATTGAATATAATAGTCACAAGTTCTGCATTGCTAGAAAATCCATCACCTTCTGCAGGCTGAAGAAATAATAAGAAAATTAAGGCAGTGTATTTTAGGCTTCAATTTGAGAAAAAGAAAACCTTAAGAATAAGTGAATATTTGGGAGAGAAATATTTTACTGAGTGAGGAAGAAGTAAACTCATTATTTTCAGGTGTTTTCTGAAATGAAGAACAGTGACACAAGAACCTAACACATTAGTCCACACTGACATCAGTTTGTCCTTGGTCATTTATTTCAGTCTTCTTCAGTAGGCTCCTGTTTCCTCCTCTCTTTCTTTTTCTGTCTAACAATTAGAAAACTGGATGATTAACTCAGACTAGATATCTAACATTAGATGACAACACTAGAAGTATGTGAATCCCCAGACAAGTGTGATGGTAAAAAAAGTAAAATAAAATTTTAAAAAAAAAGAAAACAGGTAACTAGGGATTTTGTTTGATCATTTAATGGTTGAGTTTGGTAATCAAAATTAAAAAGATTTAATCATTTATAAATATATTGAATACAACATTTCACCAAAAACCTCTGAACAGGAAACAAACAAACAAACAAAAAAAACCACATACCTGCACAGACAGGAGTGTGACTACCATGATACATTAACTTGCTGGATTTATAAACTTTGAAGCAAGTGACACATGAGGATAGAAAGGAAGTGAAGACAATAAAATATCTTCAGTTTGAATACATTTGCATTTATTTCCTGATAACATTATATGCTGTCTAACATCCCTCTGCCTTACACACTAAGCCAATGCAAACCAAATGTCCTAGAAGCCCTATTTATAGAAGCAATCAGAACGGGTCTTTTCATAGAGGCAAAAAATAGTCACGTGAATAAATACTTGTAAGTTCAGTCAGACCATGTGTCACTTATATTTACAAGCTGTTCACAAAGAGCACTGTGCAGATCTTATGTTTAATATTTTCTCTCCATTTCTTTCTCCAGCTCTCTAATAAGGCAAAGGTGATTCTTTTAGCTAGTATGAATTTGTGGGTATCAATTGAGATGACAGACAGTCCAGGTACAAGCATGAACTACAGTATGCTTCCAAAATTGGGGTAGGAATTCTTCTGTGAAATTATACGATGCATTTGTTAAAAGATCATTTTTGTGCTGTGCATCATCCCATAGATTGTTTATATCCTGCAAAAATTCTGTTTAAAGTGGCTGACTTTATCTGTTCAGTTGTTAAAATATGATATTTAAAATATCCAGCAAGGTTATTTATAGCTCTTGTATTGCTCTAATTAAAATAAGCCCTATCAATTACATTAATTAATAACAGTATTGTGTGTGTGTATGCCTATAGTGAATATAGAGTAATTTGTTTGAACTGTTTTTTTTCTGAGGGAATGATATTGTTACTTGGGAGACATTCGTAGTTGGCTAGATTTAACTGAACAAAGGAAACTATGTCAATAGCCTTGGGAAGAAAAGCCTTCTAATCAGAAATAAGCAAGCATTTAAACAAGCTTGTCTATGTACTGAGAGGAAAAAAAAAAAAAGGAGAAAAGGCATAAAATAACTGTTGATGTCAGATGAAGACAAAAAAAATAAAATACATTATCATTCTGGAATACTGAAAGTATTACAATATTCTGAAAATCCCATCTCTTCTGTTATATGTCAAGCTAAAAAGCACTTAATTATCATGGGTCTGTATGTCAGAATACCATACTGTGACAAGGGACGGGATATTTCTGATTCCATTTCATGACATGAGAGACAATGTTCTTACATCTTTTCTGTTGGTGAATTTATTAAGACGTCATATTTTTTTCCCTGTGTCTTCCCACTAAAGTGATAACATGTAGTTTTTCAAAGCCCGGCTTTTAGGTGATCTTCCTTGTTTTTTCTTACTGAAAAAAAACACACATTTCTGGCAACAGGATCTTTTAGATTAATATGAGCTCAACTACTAATTGGTTGTGTAACTGTATGTGTATCACTCTACTTCTCTATTTTTCCTTCTGACTTTGATCTCTTCTTTTGATTTAGATTATAACCTCCTCAAGACAGGACCACAGACAGCTTTTGAACTTCTGTGCAGAATGGCAGGGACAACATAGTACATCATTTCAGTTTATTACAATACCAATGCAAAAGGGTTTTACAGTAAAAAAAAGCTTTTACTTTTAAAAGTGTTCATACAAATGTTGTTCTTTTTAAATTAGTTTCTAAACAGTGCTTTTGGCTGAAAGATTTTATGTTCCCAATATGTGTTTCAAACAGTGTCAGAGCAATATTCTCATTAAGAACTTCCCTTCAGGTTGCCTTCATTCTGCTTCACTCTGTTGGGAGATCCAACATAAATACTTTATCATTGCTGTTGAGTCACTCAGCCACATTAATGACTCAAGCCAAAGCCAAATCTTCTGTGGTAGTTAGGATTACAAACAATCTAAGCATCATCTTCTGGAGCAACTAAACAGGCAAGGAATACACAGGAAAGTGATACGTAACAATTGTCTGAATATTAAACAAGGCAGGTCAGTAGAAGGTCAAAAATATTTTCCATGGAAGCAAAAACCACAGACTCAAAATCAGGATTGCCATTAAGTTAAAGGAGGCCTGCAAAGATTACAGTAGGAGGAAAAGCAAGTGCATTCTTTCAAAAACTGGTAGTTCTATCATCCTTTCTGACTCAGACAACACATAAGCAATTAAGAGAGGGTTCAGCAGGTCCATTTTAAGATTTCTAGGTTATCTAAAGGCAGGAATATGGCTTGCACTAGTTTTTTGTTTTCTGTCAACAAACTTGAATCCCAAGAAGATATGAATTTGTCCTTACACAGATGAAGTAGTCCGCAGGAAGTCATATAGTCTACTGCAGGCATCTGGTTTGAAGTACTGAATTTGGGGACCAGACTCTATAAGCTTTTTATATTTTAAATGAGAGAGGAAAAGTAAAAAGTTAAAGAGAGCAAGGAGGGAGCTTTGATTCTCTGAAGCTCTCTCTGAAGGAATCTGCCTTGATCTATTGAGTTGAAAAAAGGTCTAAACACATGAAGTTCCAACTCCAATTTACAAATAATTTTCACAGTTTACTTGATCTGCATAAGGGCGCATATAATGGTGTCAATTCTCCATTAGATATCAGAGCAGGTGGAAAGTACAAAAGATCATGGGCATTTTTTAAAAACACCAGTCTCCATAGGGAAGTGGTTCTAAGTTTTTTTCCCTCGTAAGTGTGTTAAAAAGCTGCAATGGCATGCCTATCTCTTGTTTCATGAAGTTTTACAACTTGACTTTTTAACAACTTTCAAGAGCCATTAGCAACACGAGAGTAACAAACTGTAGCCTTAATTAATAAAACTTCCACCTTCCTTTTATGTCCTTGCAAACTGATTATACATTTTCAGAGTTTGTCCAGCCATTGTAGATTTTTACACCTGTGCTCCCTCGTGTTACAATCAATGGGACTCACAAGATTCCACCATAAGACTGGTCACTGTATTTTCAGCAAGACAAGGTTAAAAGGTTGAAATAAAACAAGAATTCAAGCAGGACACACAAAGAAAATAGGGACAGATTTTCATTTGCTATAGTTGTAATATGGTCTACTCCACGAAAGTATTTAACCTACAGTTTAACTTAGAAGTTCAGCTGGGACTTTGCAGGAATGCAAGTTAAACATCTTTAAATGCGCTGTTTGACCAACCTTCAATTTCAGGTAAAAAGGAAGGTGAAGAAAGACAATCACATAGAAGGAAAACAAGCAAGGAAATAAAAATATTGGGTTAATTACTGCAAGTGGAAATAGTGATATCAGTGATTAAAAATGCACAGCAGTGTCTTACAGAAAGATAGGAAGCTAAATTTTAGCTGAATATTGTAAATAAATCCTGGGCTGCCACTATTATGTATTACTATCCCAGCAGAGGAAACAATCAACAAGAAACATGAGGGTCATGGGAAAGGAGAGGGAGAAGGGAAAAATACCATTTTAGAAATAAGATTGTCAATACAGCAGAAAATTGGTTTGCATACTTTTTCCTCCTCCTGTCTCTATGAAATCTTGTCTGCAGGCATTTAAGGACAGATTTTCAAGATTCCTTCTGCGTGAAAGAAACGTATAATGATGGTGGAAGGATACTCTTCATACACTCAAGATGCTTATATATCTATCTGATAGTATATTTTTTCTGCCATTATTAATTTACTTGAGGCTCAAAGAAAAATCATAGCTCTGTGCAACATGCTCTACACAAATATAAAGCAATCTCTGTCTGAAATAGTTGCACCTTTGTAAGTAAGTCAAAGAAGAGAAATCTGAAATATAAGGAGGGAAAGTGACCTGCCAGAATTCATCCAAGACCATGAGTTTCTGCCAAGCCCACTGACACATCCTGTGAGATCAAGGATAGAATCTTGGTCTTTCCTTAAGCAAAGGGAAAAATCATTTTGGGAATAGTTACCCCCAAGGAGGCTGCATGCAGCAGAGACAGGACCCCTTCTCAAAGCCCCAGTGAAAGCCTCTGAATCCTTTCCGATGTCCTTGGAGGAACCAAGTACTCTGGCTGCCTACTTGCATGGGTAACAAATAAACAGCACATGTATGAGGAGAAAAATGTGGAAACCTCTTCTTTATACAGCCATTAATGGTTTGTGGCTTAACTAAAAATAATGGCTGGAAAGACAATGTGAATTTGTTTTTCTTTATGGATTCAAATTACGTTGTTCAGTGACCAAGACATTTCATGAGATTCAGTCCAAAGAGGTTCAAATTTCACTGTCTGGGGAGGATAGGTTGGTTATATATCCTGGGGAAACCTGTTAGAAGGAAGTTGGCTTTTATAAAGCCCATGTCAATACACTTTACTCCCAGACTCCCACATCACAGAAAAATGAATTAAAACATCACTCAGCCCATCTGCCTTCCTCTACCTCTACCACTTCTCTTATGTTTTAACAGTACATATGTCATTTGATTAACAGCTAATGATATTTAATGAACAAGGAAAAAAAGGGGAGAAAAGAAAAAAAGAGGATTTGTTTTTGTAAAATTTAAAGAATACAAAAACCAAAAACAAAGAACAAAAAAAAACCACCACAGATATTCTATAAAGAAAGAAGCATGCATTCTAGCAATACAATCTGCAGCACTCAACACCCTCTAAGAACAGCATGTGACATGGCAAAGGTTTATTACTTCAGCACCTCGTCACTGAAATATATACCTGGTTTCAGCCACACAGAAGTCCACTGACCACTCTTTGGTTTTCTGATTTGTCTTATCTAACATTCGTTACTCTTGCTACACTTAATATGCTGTGCAGTGGATGTATACAAAGTCCTTTGTTATCTCTGTTTCCTATTAGTGGAGGATTTATGTCACTGCATTAGAATGCTATTGCAATGAATAAACTCATCGCCACCCTAAAAACAAAACAACAGGAAGAATAGGAAGAAAAGGAAAAGAAAATCCAGATGCATATTCAGAGAGAGAAAAGTTCTAAAGGTTCCTAAAAAAAAAAAAAAAAAAAAAGAGTATATTTTGGCCACGTATGTATTTCTTGGCTAGTCAATGTTCCACGTGCAAAATGTAAGGACTTTGGCCCAAAAGAGAAGAATTATTGAAAGAGCCACTGACATTTCCAATAGCAGAGATGTGCTTCAAAGAAAATTCAGAGTGAAGAAAAATGAACATTTGCCCCTGTGTGCTCAGCAGAAAGTAGCAGAACATACTGATATCCAGTTAAATCTGCCATCTTCTTTAATGTAATCCAAGTACAGTGCAAAATTTTCATTACCCTTATAAATATCACTTCCTATGTGGAATATAACATAAGTCAAAAGTTCAGAGATTTTTTTTTATTATTTATTTTTTTTTAAATCTCCTTAAAACAAACACTTGGCAGAGAATAAGGTTCATAGGTTCATAGCAATCTGAATAGAGACAAATACAGTCACTTTTGTGAAACATTGGCTTACACCAACAGGAATGAGCAGAAGAATGACGAAACCTAATTCAAGACTATTTCTGCTAAAGAAGATCAAGAGTTGAACATTTAAGAAAACAGTTTCTGGTACTAGAAAAAAAACATAAAGCAGTCATGGAAAATAGCAAATCAGAACTGTCTCATAATAAGAATAGAAGATGACTCAATCTCTATGAAATAAAACAATAAAACTTTCTCTATCCCTCTAAAATGAGGCCAAAATCAAAGAAATTTGTTAATTTATTCCTTGAAATCTTACTGTGAATGTTGATTCCCACTATTCTTCTAAGGCTCAGCTGGCCTGGAAGAAGAGCTAAAATATCACGGGACATATGGCAGTAGCTCCAGTTTGTTCATAAGTAGTGGTTTGATATTTCCTAAAGTCCTGTAACTTTCAGAGTTATTCCTCTGACACAATCTGAAACATGATTTCAAACAAAGATAGTCAATTAGCAATGCTGAGACACACAGGGCTCAGTCCAAGCCCATTAGAGACCTCCCAAGTTTTTTGTTACTTAACACACCAGGCTCCACACACGGGGTCATGTGAACGGTTACATCCCCACACCAGGGCATTTGCAAAGGGCGTGCTAGGCATGCTGGTACAACTCTGAAGCCAAGGACTTCTGCGAGGGAGCATGCCTTCCAGAATGTACTCCTTACTTACTTCTTCCTGTGGTGCAAAGCCCTGGCCGCTGATGTCTGCAAGTTCATATCCCAGCGCAACAGGCCATTCAGCTGGGTATGGCATGCACTGCTTCAGAGGCAACAAAAAGCCACGACACGGAAAGGCTGGATGTAAGGGTGGCCGTATGAGTGAGTCTTCTGTATAAAGCATGTGACTGATCAGGTACAGTATTAGTGGCAATAGGAAACCTTACCAAAAAGCTTAATAGAAATGTGATAGAAAAAATAGAAAGTTTTTAATAGGGCAGGGAGATAGTGCATTGATGCACACTTTGTCAAACAAGGCAACCCTAAAGCCACACAGAAGTCTGAGAAAGGTCTTAGTACAGAAGGAATGAAAGTTGGCATGTTTACCAGCAGCAAACAAAATCTTGACTTTATTGAGGCTCTCCCTATTGGTATAATAACTGACTGAGCTGTAAAAATAGGCCACATAATAATGAGGTTTTTGATAATGTTTTTGAGCACAAATGTTTCACAGTAGCTTCATTTTCTGCCTAACACTGCAAGGGAAGTCATAAATACTAGTTAGAAATATATAGGTCTTTATGGACTCATAATGTATTTGTTACTATCACAACTAGGATTAAGCTGTATAGAGTTAGACCTGCAGGCTAAATAATAGTAGGTTTAATTAATTTGTTAAAGCCATATAAAGTACTCAGCCTTTCTAAGCACAACAATTCTATTCATCTATGCTGACTGAATAGCAATAATTGCCTAACAGCAAATTTAACTGTGAGACAATGAAAGCATTCAAATAGCAAAAATTAGGTGTAGCAATTAGTTCATATGGTAAAGCTAATAAAGCAAGTTTTCACAGCACTAAAAGAAAATGGAAAAGTGATAGAAAACAGTATATTAAAATAATAAAAGGTACTTATAATTCCACTTGATAAATAAACATTTTGTCTCTCAAAACAACTTCCTTCTCCCTCCAGAAGAACACATGGCCTAATAGCTGGTATCCAGGAAGAGCTCTAATCCTGCTCTCTACGCACTTCCAGGAAACTAACAGTGGAATTGACTTATTTAATTTTTGGAGGTTTTCATCTTAAGTAGGAGAAATGGCCTACTTGACCAGACTGCACTCCACATCTGTGACCAGACCAGCTGTTTTGGCATGAACTTTAACATCTTTTCTTTTGTATTTCACTTATAAGGAGTATAGAAAGAGCACTATGCATATGTATATTGTTTATTTATTGTTTAGTAGGTTCCACAAAGAAATTTGTTGGAAGGGAAGAAACTGGACTATTTTCTTCAAAGAGTCAGGTTAGTGCTCTTTACTGTCTTATATGTCAATTTGAATATTAGATGTAAAAGTTTAGATCATGTATACAAAGCATTATTTTAAATAGTAAACAGCAGTTATGAATGCAGTGGGTAATAAAATTATAACATACAGTAACAATGACACAAGATCCCAGACCTCTTACAAAACTTGAATTGCATCTTAGTACATGGCCTGCAGACGAACAAACATAGCACAGAGAACACATCATTCAGTAAGCATCTCCAGGTTAAAAGGGAATAGCTGTTTCACACCACACAGCAAATAACACTCAGTCTTGGGGATAAGAATAAAAGTGAATACTCAAACCAAACAAAGGTGCAGATGGTAGGTCAAGCACCAAAGTTATAGGTTTAGGTTTTACACCCCTATGTACAGGCTCAAAAGCTATGTCTGAATCTTCAAACTCTACTGACCTGACCTCTGTTTAACTTTTCACCTAAAAGATAATACCTCCAACAGCACAAAACAATAAGACTTTATTCTGGCTGTACTGACTTAGGAGAAGTCGCCCTCTGAATCATCAGCCAAACTGCAGCAGCAGCTGGGTGTGCCTGGGTGATGATCCAGCTCCAATTAACTCCACAGCCCCGAGATTTGGCAGGATCTTGTGCAAACCAGAGCAGCTGCAAAACCTAGGTGGAGTGGTGTCTCATGCTGCCTGTAATGAACATTAATTTGTTAAGTGTGGAAAAATATACTGTGCAATATTTACAGTTAAAAATATAACAAACCTATGTCTTTGTGATGAACACTAATTAGATGGCAAAATGTTTAGGAAATCATGTATGCTACAAATAAGCAAAATCAACTTTTAAAAACAACATGTTAAAAGGAAAATTCTTTCTATGTTAATGGATCAATTTTAGCTAATGTTTTGGACATCTAGAAATTTCCTTATTTGTTCTCTTTTATTGCCTGGCATTGTAAGAGTTTTAATGAGTGTGTGACATGAAGGCCAAAATGTTTATCTGTATGCTGACAATGCAAAAGATTATCAACAAGCATAACTGCAGACAGATGAGTTTTAAATGTTTTAACCTAAGCATGTGAACACGGACTTCTATTTCACTGTCATGATCCGTCCCCATTAAAGAATATCTCATGGTTCTAAAACTCAAATGAAAAGTGGAATCCCCAGAAAGTTAGAGCTCTTGTTATTTGGAAAGGGTCTTCTAATCTTTTGATATTGTATTCTAGTAAAGCAAAGCCCATTCATCGCCCCTGAAAAATGTCATACCATTGAGAACCCTTTTTAACCATCCTATGGAAACAATAATGTCAGAGACATAGAATATTTGTTATTACTCACTGCTCCTTTGTAAGTGAGAATTAGACCAAAAATAGCATGGTAAATCTCCATAACTACTAAGCAATGAGAACCTACAAAAATCTTGAGGTATGTTTGTAATTTTTCCATGTCAGGGTAGGAAAAAGAAAAAGAAAAAAAAAAAGACAAACAAACAAAGATAAAACTCCAAAAGAATCTAGAAAGTCTATAGTTGCACTCTTGACTGCGTTGCAAATATGTTCTGTATCTATGTGAGGAACTTGCTTAAATCTTAACCAACACTGAATGATTTAATGGCCATGTGAGTTTGCTCTGTCATGCACATATTACTGACCCAAGCTGTGTTGCCTGGTGATATAATCAATATAATATCCCCCATTGAAAGACAGAATCTAATCATCACCTGCCAATTCTCACTGATAGTCACAATACTTGCTAATTAGCTATACAGAAAAGGTCAAGGAAGGAGGCACCGGAAATGAGATTCCTGTGGTGAGGTCCTACGTACAACTCAGTTTGACCAAAACAACTTACATCTGGACAAAATTAGCACTCATACTGCAGATTCTTTGAACACTGAGATAGTGGCCAAAGTGGCTTGGATGCAAATACATGTATGTGTATATATAAACACACACACACGACTCAAAAATACTTCCAACTAAGTTTTCCATAGGGCTGGGCACCAAGATATATGAGAATCTGTGTCACATCTGTTAATGTTACACTCAGTACTTCAACCATAAGCAGAGAAAAAATAAATAAGATTAAGTGGAAGATACATACACGGAAAAGAAGAAAAAAGATGCTACCTTTGAGGGCACATTAAATGGTGAAGAGTACTGAGCTCTTTGATGTAAAACACACAGCTAAGGCTTGTAATGTACAGTACAAGAGTCTAAAAATGTAAAGAATCTCATTATACCAGCCAGGTTAAACATTTAAATTCCAACACAGAAAATGATTCTGTTTCTAGTTTTCCTCAGTGTTTGGAGTTCTGTTAACTCTTCTATCACCATTCTGACTCCGTAGAAATTGCCATGATAGCATACATCAAGTGAGAAAAGATTTTTGGAAGTCTTCAAAGCAGATTTCCACTGTTTCCAGTAATATTCTCTCAATGATATTAAAAAATTCTGTTTGACAAGGCCTAGAACTTTAAATCCTAAATATAAAAGACTCTGTCTTCAATATTAGTGGAATAAAACCAGAAAAAAATAACAGTAAAACTAGTACAGTAAAACTGGTATAGTTTCATAGTAACTTTATACAGTTTCTTAAATTCAAAATTTAGGTTTGCAACCAGCAAAAGACTTACTGTTAAAATGCTTGAACACATTTGTCACTCCCCATAAAAGTGTGTGGAGGAAGGACATATGTGACACATGCTCAAATTTCTTGTTTCCATACCCTTTCTTCAAAATATTCTTGCAAAATATGCCACCAACAGCATGATGCCAAGTGTCTTAAGGGTCACACTGGGCTTGCTTCACAGGACTGCAGTGATTATATCATGGTGGCGTTGACATGCAGCCATGTCCAAACAGCTGCTAAAGAGATGACAGGATACCATCTGTCAGGAAAACCATGCCCAGCTGCTTTCTAATCTGAAGATTACTTTGCTGACATGATGCAGATGGCACAAAAAGCTTCATTACCAGGTTAGTTAACCAAGTAAAAAAAATAAATAAAAAAATCCAATGTTACAATTAGCAGAATCCTTTCTACAGATATAACAATGAAGCCTGGGGAAAATAGTATTCACACTATGGCACAGCAGAAGGCAGTACAATCCACCATACAGAATATGAAAGCTAACTAAATGCTAAAAGATCTGACAGCGTCTGCTGTGAGGCTGCTAGCATTCTCTGCCAGGATAATTTGTTCTTATAAACAAATCAGGTCTGGCCTCTAAGCTTTATCATCCTGTTCCCCTGTTATGCAGGAGCCTATCTTGGACCTCTGAGTAAGGAGACTGGACAGCACCTCTGCCAGCCAAGACCTCTGGATTTGGCCCATGGGGCAAAGTTAATTCTAAAGGAGAACAGATCTCCCCCCAGAATACAAGAGAAAATATTCCTACAGCTACCTTCTTCACCCAAGTAAGCAAGGAAAAGTTTTTGTTGGTTTCTGAAACATCAGCCTTTTCAGTCTTATTATTGAACGGGCTTTGAATTTCTTCATCACTGCCTATTAAGGAAAGTGGTAACACCTCCAAGGACTTCAAAGAGCACAGTTAGCTAACGTTAAGAAGCCCACTGCTTTTCCTTCTGTTACTTCCAAGAAAAAAAAAATAATAAAAAAAAATTGTTGTTGTAAGCAAAAAGATGCTGAAGTATACCTTTTAATATGTTTATGGGCTTACATTACCACAATTTTGTTTTCTTTGTGATTCACATCAGATGTCTGCTGATTGGGATAAATTATATAGATGTCATTGGTGTAACATGAAAAGTATGAGTGGAATCTTCCATCTAAAATGTTTAGCAATACAACTCATTTTGAGTAAGATTTGTTCTGTCAAGCCACAAGTGTTTGAGAGCCTCACCCTCTATTAACTTTCAGGAAAAAAGATAATGTCATTTCATAATATAGGCATATGGTATACTGTATTTCATAGATATGTATGTTTTGCAGTCTCTGCCAAAATTCATAAGAAAAAAAAACACATAGGCAGCAATGCTGAATGCTGAAAAGGAACTTTGTTTTAATCATGTAGTTAGTTTATAATTAGCAAACGCAGTAATTCCATTTAAGGTTACAAAATGAAGATACAGAACTCATAAAGAGTGCAGCTAGTAAAGAAGCTGGATGAGTAATGAGTAATGTCTTCCTTTCATGCATTTTCTTTTTTTTAAAGAAAAGATTATAAATAATGGAATACAGGGACAGTATCAAAAGACTTGTTCTGCAATCATTCATTTTTTAGAATGCTTTCTCTACAAGTTATTTTTGGTAGAATTATACGAAATTTAATTGAGTAAATTGTAATCTCTCTCCACAAATACTCTGTTTAAACAACTTGTATTTAAACAACATTTATAGTTACCATAATACTTGGCAAATTTATAAGCGTCTTTATTTTCTTAGTATATCTGTGATGTAGCTCCCTTGATGGAAAATGACAGACAGAGGACTAAGGTACTTTCTCAAAGCATCACAGAAACTGTTAAGCAGTAGGGGTGAACCTCCATCTGCAGGAGGCATCATAACTGCTCGGTGAGCCTTCTGCCAAAACATATCCTGGCAGAACTGGCAGAAATATAATTTTGCTTCCTTAATCATTAAAACCTGGATCAGGGTGTGTAATAAATTCAGAAAAGCAGAGAGAGTACTGTATCATGTTTATGAGGGTGTCCAATGGAATAATGTAGGCTCTCTTGAACTTGGACAACTGGGATGACTTCTCTGTGCTTCAGTTTACCTACCTGATAATATCCCCTGCAAAGTTTTTGATGCTTCTTTCTCTACAAATATTACTAAAATGCTAAGTATTGTTGTTACTATCTAAGCTTTGGAGTCAGCAGAAAATCTGAATATCTTACAAACAACAACTATGTTGAAATTCTTTATGTACTTTTGTAGTGCAGCTTGGGTAAATCACATTAAATACAATGACTTGGATCAACCTTCTTTCAAGAAAATGGAAAAAAAAAAGTTTCTTGGGGGAAAATACATTTTACATTTTCCATAACAGTGTTTTCCTTTTGAGGGTAACTATGAAATTGTTAAACATGTAATAAACTCTTCACTATGTTTTTCACAAAAGCTAGAACTATTGCTTCATTCAAATATTAAAAGCATGTTGTTAGTGTTCCCCTCAGTGAAAGCCCTCCTTTCTTTTCTAATACTGCTGTACTACCAACAGAATCTACCAAGAGTGAGAAACCACACTGCCCACCCAGCACTCACTTCAGCAAAGTCCAGACAGCACTGGTTGTTGTCTCTACAATATGACAAACACAGGAGTGAAAAGCTGCCAGTAGCCATTCCATTTTTATTTTATTTTTTTCCTCTGCATTTTACAAAGAAGCAGCAGCAGTTCCAAGAACAACTCTCTGGCAGGGTGCTGTACATGCTGACTTGGAAACTCATATCTGATTCTAATCCAAACCAGCAGGCTGTGAAGAAAACCATAGTTTCTCAAGTGCAGCAAACATTTCTCCCTCACCAGTAGTCTAGAGACATAGTGTCGTCAAAGATTTTATTGTCGCAGCAGGTGGGGGGTTAGGTACCTCCTAGATACCAGCATTTTCACTTACAATCCAGACGTGACATATATATATATATTTTTAAAGGGTCAATTTTCTGTTAAATGGTCTGAAAAGCATTCTGTACAGTTTAAGAACTATATCAAGGCATTTAAACAGCAGGGGGATCAGTATGACAGACCAGAAGCACATCTACAGTCATAGCTATATCTATTGAAAATTTCCTCCTAGAGAACAGAACATTATGCAAACAAGTGCTGAAGCTGTATTTGACTCAAATCCACTGTAATTAAAGCAACTATGAATCCTTCAGACTACTGCTGCTATCCACTAAATCAACTTCAAATACATGCACAACCAGATTAGCTCTGTCAGTAGGTGCCTGCTTGTACCATCTTCTCCTTCCACGCTTTGCATTACTGTTGAGTAGTTTATCCTTACAAAAGGTTATGTTGATATTCTAAATATTATGTTGATAAAATTTTCTGTATATCTCTGCACTTACCAGTCAACAAGATAGAAGATATCTCCTGTCATATCCCTAAGAGTATAGTTTTATGTCATTATGATTCGATGCTTATGCTATTTTTAAAAGCATTAACCCATCTGAAAATGCAACACCTGTACCTTGTTGCATTTCTGGTGTAATGACCCTTCTTGTTATTACCTAGAAGTGTTTGATTATTGGAAGGAAAACTTGGTGTTTTTCTGGAGCACAAGAGAAGATTGAGTTAACAAAAATGATGCTGCTTAAATGTCTGAACACTCTCCACATGGAAGCCCTGGGTAATAGTCTCTCCTTTTTCCTACCTTCCTATGGGTAACTTCAAGTCTAACAATGACATTCAGAATTGCAGGCCTAATTTGGCGTTTCCTCATGTTTCAGTGATTTTTAGAGGTGCACTTGATTCTGGGTTCTGGGGACCTGTCCATTTCTAAAGAACTAAACTGTATAGAAGACACACAATGTTATCTGAACTAAGGCTTTTAGAGTAACTATGGTGGTTTCGGACAGCCAGATAAATATGTTTCTCCTAGGTTCCTAATATTTTAATCATGGAAATATTAAGTGATTTTACAGCTGGAATCCCACCAGAACGCAAATACTATATACACTCAACGCATTAAGTATTCATCATTCCTTAGGGGAGTAACTGATAAGAAATGCTAACAGGCAAGTCGATTTGGCATATGTGTGAGGGAAAGGCTGACCTTCACAAAAAAATGTGATTGATGGAAAAAAAGCTAGTGCGTTTACAACCTGCACTGGGAATGCAGATCCTGCGGCCTTTCTCCATCACTAATGTTTTAACCAGACTCACTACTTTACACCTCTACTAGCCAAACTCACCTCATTATTATTAGTTCTCTGCGGCCTTTATTGTTCCTTATCAGCATAAGAAATCCCACCAATTCAGCATGACAAATGCATCCAGCTTCTGGTTCTGCTGTGCTTACCCCAGGACTGACAGCATGGAGGGGTCAGTCCAAGTAAAACGTAAATGTTGAATCTCAAATAAAAACATAAAACCCAACTACAAACTGCCGAAAGACCAAGTCCTTGCCTTAGCCAGAATCTCTCACATCCTTCCTGTCCTTCTGCCAAAGAACTATCACTGCTTAATAGGTGATGAGGCTCATACTGGCTTTTTCTTTCAAAACCCTTCATCATCATCAGTTGTTTATTCATTCCTCTGCATCTCTGTGGTGATACCATTAATTCAGAACAATGCTTGCCTAAAATGTTACTTACAGGTGCAGTAACATTTACTTTCACATAAATATATTTTGTGTATATGTGAATTAGGTTGGCTAAATGCACCTTGTAGTATTTATCTTCAAAACCTGGCAGATCTGAGTTGGCTCAGTTCTTGGTGAGGAGGCAACCAATGTGTTATTTTCAGAGGCGAAGAAGCCATATTCAAGTAGTCGGTAAATACAAGCCCTTTTAAGACAAATTCACCTAACCAAGTGATTCATTTCTTGTTATATGTCCATAAGTTTTATGCAAATGTGTAATCTAATTTCAGAAATGATAAATATTAGAGATATAGCTTATTCCAGAATCTTGTTGCATGTAAGCATTACTTACAGTTATTAGTGGCTTTTTGTAAAAATGAAGGCCTTTGAGATAATACCAAAGTACCACAACTACAGCTGTTATAATCAGAAATAATTATTTTCATGAATTCTGTTGTTCATAATTCTTTTTTTCTTGTTGACCTGGTAAATGGAGGAAGTAACTTTCTTTTGTATGTATAGACCACGCTGGCAGTAGGAGTTTTCTGATGTAGTTCTAGCCAAATTATTTTTGATAACCATGTTTATGGTTGATAAGAACAAATAACACAAAATCATGTTATTTCTATTTACATTTCTCAAGCTGAAAATGTGATAGATTTTCTTAATTTATTGTACACGGTACAGAAGAGTTTAATCAATATGAAGCAAAGTGAGCCTATTTATTAAATGAATAATGTAAATACACTGGGTAGGACTTAAAAAAAAAAAAAGATAATCCTTCTCATTTTAGGAAAGATTATGAAATCCATAGAATTTAATGAACTGCAGCTTAAGCTAGGGTGCAAAATTTCTATTTCTTCCTTTAGCACTTTTGTTTCTTAACCTATTAGCAGCTGTTCTTAAAATATGCTGCCCTCTCCTGCCTCGTGTCACTGTCTTCACCCTCAAAGCCCTGCTGCTGCATCCTCACCAGCCTCTGCTTTCTTCCCTTTCCCTCGAGGTGCTGCTGTTAGCTGCAGCTGCACTCAAAGCCCTTGCCTAATGCTCCCAGAGAGCTTACAAGTCTGGACTCTGCTTCACAGTATGCCCCACTTCCAATATTGAAAGTGAACTGGCACACTTTTACAAATGTCTGTGCAGGAGTTCAATTTTCATGTTCATTTAATATTAATGACCACAACAGCTCAAGCTACGGCAAGCAGAGATTAAAGGTGACCAGACACTGGAGTTCACAAAGAATGTCCTAATGCACAAAATCAAGTTATAAAACCATGAAACCAATAGAATTATCCTGGCAAAACTTATTGGAAGTAACAATGAAGTTATATTTCAATTTGCATTTTTCCTTTCTGGTTTATAGGGTTCATTCCAATGGCTCAAGTTGTATTTTCTTTGGGCATACCGTATTGCTCTGTTTAAATTTCTGGCTCAGCTAAAGTCAGGGTAAGAACACGGGACATCCCTAGAGGGATTCCAGAAATGTAAGTAGACATCTGCAGTACAGGAAACTGAACTCAGCACAGTAGGAGATATGGGAAAAAAAAAAAAAAAAGTGGGAAATGCCAGGCTTGTAATACTATGCACCACAACACAAAATGATGGCATCATTCATAGATGGCGCACATCCCAGACCTGTATCAGGAAATATGCAATTTTGTACAAGCAACTAAAAAGTGAATTTTGGAGCCACAGTTTGCTCATTAAATATCTCTGTCATATTTCCACTTAAGTTGGTAGCAAAACACTTCTGATTTTTCTGATTTTATGGATCTAAGATGGCAATTTTTAGATTTGTTCATTTTCACTTTGAAAAAAGGATTCATATTAGAGTCAAAAATTATGACTGTGTGTACATTTCATAGGAAAGGTTTCATTTGTAAGGTTGTAAAGATGCTTACCTAAACTTTTCATTTTTGAATGACCATTCCACACAGACCTAGCATAGACTGTGGATGGAGATACCATAAAAATGGGATAACTTTTATAGCACATATAATATAGAAATATATGCAATACATGGCATATGCAGAAATTTATGGAATATATTTATATTATTTGTTTCTAATCTATGGAAAATATATAATTCATCAGCATCAAACAACAACACCCTGTCCTCCAACAGAACTAGTGGAGATAGAACAGTTTTCATAATAAAAGGTTACAGGTTATAGATTGCTGCCAAAAGGCAAGAAATGCATGTTTTATTTATTATATCATTCACACAGAAGCTAACGTAATGGACCAAATCAAAGTGGAGAAGTAGAATTGGGAAGGATCTGAATGTCATTATGCCATCCTGCTGAGGTGAAAAAGGATCAATATATGCTTTCAATGCTTTTTTTTTTTTTTTTTTTCCGATAAATGTGTAATTATCTGGGGACCATAACTTCCATTCTTCCAACACAATCTGTTTCAGTCATCAACTGCTTGCCCAGTAAAAGTTTCTCCTGTGTATCCCCATTGCAAATTATGTCAGTAACTTCCAGCCTTGTCCTTAGAGGATGTGGGGAACAACTGATAATTACTATGGAAGTAACAGTTTGAAGACTATTATCAAGTTCTCTTCTCTCACACTGAGTTCTTCTCCTTTCCAGACTAAACAAACCATGTTATTTCTAGCTTTCCTTGCAGGTCATACCTCTTATTTCCTTTCATACCTCTTATCACTCCTGTTGCTGTCCTCCTGACTTCCTTCACTTTGCTTACGTCTTTGCTAAGTGTGTTGACCAAAACTGCACACGTCAGTCTGGAGTAAAATTGCCTCCTGCCATGAAATGGACATTTCCATGAATTTATCTGACACATTTATGTTGTTACTGATTCTGTTTGCAAATTATTATGCCTACCTCCAGTTCTGCAATGCTGCTGCCCAATTATCTTCCATTTTTCATTTGACCATTTCATTTCATCTCCCTAATTGCACACAGAGACTTTGTAGTTCTCCTTATTGAATTTCATTTTATTGATTTCAGATCACTTGTCAATTCAGTGAGATTATTTTGAGCTCTGACCTTGTAAAAATCTTGTAAGTCCTCATAGCTTGGTGTCATGTTCAAATGTGGAAATTTTCTGACATCCAATTTGCTGCTGAAAATATTCAATAAAAAGAGATTCCAGGCAGACAATTTGCAATCACTCTAAAGAAGTCTTTCCTCAGTTTGACAGCAAAACAACTATTTTAAAATTATTTTCTACCCACTTAACATATATTAATCTAGGGCTTTAGTTCCATATTTTACTTTTATAAATTTGAAAAGGGGTAGTGTTAAGTGAAAATTTAACAGATGCACTTCTGCACATTCAGGAAGTGCACTTCTTCCCTTCTTCACTGACTCTTCAATTAACAAGAAGAGTTTCTAGGCAAAAGTTAAGCTTTAGTGGGTTTATTATTAAAAACACACATTTTGAAATGGTTTCGCATGAATATAAAAGTTTCTATTTCAGTTCGCTTAAAAGCACTGCAACATACACACACAAAAGATGCAAGGATCTCTGAACTAGCATTTATTTGCACTCTTGGTCAATTTATTTGTAGACCTTTCCTAAATTAAGTAGATAATCAAATTTTTCTAGTAGTTTAATGCCAAAAATGACTACTCTATCAGTCTCATGTGGTCTGTAGATTTTACAAAGGTTACCCAATACTTTTGTTTTCAATTGCTTGAATGAAATTGTTTGGGCTAAAATTTTCCATTCTGGCTGTCTGCCTTGGGCTGAAACTCTGGAAATTTTCAGCTACACATTTTTATTATTCTAAAAAAAGAGTCTAGGAAAAATATATTATTTTGACCATGTTAATGTCAATGAATTTTCGTAACAAAGGCTTGAGCCTCCCTTAAATGATAGACTCAAAATTTTATAAGTGTCCTTTTCTGTCCTGTGGGAAAAAAAAAAAAAAACACATCAATTTATGCACAAAACGAGCACCTTTGAGAAATGACTGCCTTTGTCCAGCAAACACAGAGTGGGCATATTCCAGCCTGGAACGAATGCTGTATATCAGGCCAAGACACCAGACTAAAAAGAAAGAAACTCTTTTGAGATGAACCCTTCCCACAACCTCAGTCTTATATCTTTTCTGCCCTTCTGATATGAGGCTACGCAGGATATGGAGGACACCCCTTCAATACAATTGGGAACACCAGGAAAGAGGTTGGCCTATGGTCACAAGTGCCTTCTTCTCCTCCAGGTTTAATCAACAAGGGTCATCTTACTGCTTTTATTCTTGAATGGAAGATGAGTCAAAGACCTCAAAAACTGAATATAACATGATTTTTATGAGTATTAAGATGATGGCAGAGAAGGGAGGCACTCAGAGTGCTTCACTGTTGTGAGGTTTGTCATTCATTCATTCAGCTTTACTTTGAAAGCTTTACTAACATTGCAAATGTAAGCACTCAGAAAATGGAAACTACCTGAATAAAATGTAATTTGACCTCTATGTTATTGTGAATTTTAATATTATGAATTATAACACTTTTCTTAATTACATCAGCATATTTTTCCAAAGAACTCCAATTAACTCATTCAGTACATAAAATATTGAATAACCTTGAAGTAATTCAATATTTTTTCATCTTCATTCCTTGAGGATAGGAATTATTCAACCCCATCTGAACACAATATTTTAAATTCCTCTGGGGGCTTTCAGTGCTGCTAGGTGTAGTATCTGAGTGCCTTTAGAAATGTTAATTGAGTATTATAACATGTATGAATTAATGGACAGAGAGTAAAAACTGGGGTAAGCAGTTGAAGAAAAAAAAGAAAAATATTTTTAGACTAATATTGCATAGCACTTTGTATGCACATTTACATTTTGCTTATTATCAAGCCTCAAGTTTAAAGATTTGGCACCTCTACAATCAAACTGAGGCATCTCATATCTGATGAAAGAACTTTGTGACCAGCTGAAAATACTACTTAATTGGCTGGTTGAGCATTGTCAAAGAAAACTGTAACACAGAAAAGGAGAGACTCAGTTCCCTCAGAAACATTGAGTTGAAATTTTACTGCCTTCCTCTTTTACCTTAAAAAAAAAAAAAAAAAAAAAAAAAAAAGACAGTAGTGATCCACAGCCAAGAACCATATTTCAATTCCTGGTTAATTTCAAAGATGGAGGTAAGCCTGCAAAGAAATGACATGATAATTTCACAATACGTGATCACAAAGAAGCAGAGTTAAATTTAGGATGGATATTATCTAGCTTTTCAGTGATTGACTTGATCCTTCAACAATGTTCTCTTCACATGGCTGAGTTTTGGAAGAGTTTTGTAATGTGTATAATCCTCACCCATGCTCACTCAACAGTTCTATTTCCAGGCTGATGTGAAGGGGGAGCTCTGTGAATAGCTGACCTGATATACTAAAAGGCTTCACATTTCACAAGCTCTTATGCTTCCTGATCTTTAATAATATAGTTTGTCAGTCTTTCACTTTTTATCCAACCTGGAGTCCTATCAGAAAATGCTGGCAAGCTCCCTCCGAGACCAGACCTTCCACAGCAACATTTAGGTCATGGGAATCTTTTCACTGACTTCAACAGACTGTGGAGCAGATTTTAAAACAATGCCAAAACCTGGTGTTTCTCTGAATTTCACAGGGCTACAAATGCTTCAGATCACTGTTCAGACAGCATGCAACACACTGGTGTGTACGCTGACTTGTGACAACAAGTCTTCTGTGACTTCACCTACAAGGCTGATGTTTATATATAGGACCTATTCACACTTCGCAAGAGAGATTCCACGGCTCAGAGCTAAGGTAACTGAGACCTTTGAAGTAGACTATAAATGTACGTAGTGCACAAATAACATAGTGGTTTTGTTTCTTGCTAGAGGAAATTTTCAGTGTATTTATAATGTCCTTTGATGCTCCCTGTAAATTTGCAAACAAGAGGCCACAGGTCCTCTCAATGAAACTTCAGTTTTAAATATATGTAAAACAATCTGCTGGAAGAGTTTGGAAGAGTTTGAAATAAACAGAAAGAGTTACACATACATTACCAAAACATGGCTTAGCTGCATTTTAAAAGATCAACAATGCAAGTTTTGGCTCCCACATGTTACAAAGGGTTGTTTAAATAGCTCTTCTTAACTAGTTATTTAAACTGAGAACACCATGTCTGAACAGGAGATTAAGATATACGCTGGCTGTGTGTTTCAGCACTTTTTAAACAAACCCCTACAAGCTATCCACATTAGAATTAAACAGACACAATTAGGAATGATTGCCCTTTCTCCTGTATACAATTTCTCTCATTTCTAGAGCAGAACTCAAACAGACTTTAACATGTGGATCTGAAATGTTCAGATTATTTTATCCTAAACGATGAGAAAGGAGTGTCTCAAGACATCTTTTTGTATTATATGCTCTATACGGAAACAAATCTAGAGAGGAATCATCTTGACATGGTATTTATTGAAAATAAGAGTTAGTTTTGTAGAACGGGCTATGTGCTACATGTTAAGTGAGAATTGAAATAGATTCCAGCTTAACTGGGAAGTCTGGATATCTTGTTGGTAACCATTCATAATTAGAGGGCAGAAAGCGTGCTTGACATGATAAGCATGTAATCTCCAGCCAATCTCATCCTTGCTAACTTGAACAGATACTTTAGGTGAAAAATATTTTATGGTTGTCCCAAGCAACGGAAACA
The DNA here is from genome assembly GCF_964034855.1 of Anser brachyrhynchus. Taxonomy (NCBI): domain Eukaryota; kingdom Metazoa; phylum Chordata; class Aves; order Anseriformes; family Anatidae; genus Anser; species Anser brachyrhynchus. The sequence goes on along the minus strand of NC_137694.1, from coordinate 11,413,145 downwards.
ATGAGATTCTGAGCATTACCATATAGCATATGAAAAGAAAGGAAAACTGTATGGTCTTCAAACCATGTGCATATCTACAGCTTTTGTACTTGGCACTGAAGACCGCTTTCCACTCCACGCTATAATAGAAGAGTTTTTTTAATTCCTCTGAGAGACACTAGGGTATGATGTGTTAGCAGCAGTGATTGAAATAATCCTTCTGTGGAAGTAAGCAAGATGTCACCAGCATCACTGAGAATGGCACAATGTGTCAATGGCACACAGAATAGAAATAGTTTGTTTCTGCAGACTTTGATCTATATATATCATAATTGAGGCAACAAACCACACCAAATATATATATGAAGGTAGGATTCTTTTAAAAAAAACCTTTATTTAAGGCCTATCACTTAAACGTTCTCTTTTCAAAGTCTACTCAAATTCAGGTCTTGATTATTGCTGGGCATTTTTGTGAAAGCTATCTTAATTTCACATGCATAGTAAAAACTTTGTTTTTCTGCAGATTTATTTCAGCTCATCCAGAAGGGTTGGTGTTCATGCATGTAAAAGCTCCACTTTAAATTATGCTTTTACACTGATTAGTAAGGGTGTGTCATTTTGCATTCCATAAATATGAAACTATCTTTTAGAAAAAAGAAAGCTCAAACTAGTGCACACTGAAAGTATTCCTTGGTAGGATCTCCAGCGTAGCAACTGTAGACAGCTTGCTCATCAATGAACAAATTACCATTTTGATTAGCTTTTACAAACATTCATCTTTTACTGTCCAAAACATTTGAATGAGACTAGGCAACCCTTTCATCTAAATGAGTTGCTGTTGCACAGTGTCCCATTAGTTTTTATAAACCTGATGCTGTAAGCATCCATTACCACAGACTGGTTGTGACATATTGATTTTCAAGCTGGAACTACTTCCCTTGAGACTGGAAAGCATATGGCAGTTTGTTAGACCTGCTGGGTAAAACATGTTGATGGTTAAAAAGGCAAAAGATGGAAAAAGTAGGTGTGAGTGATTATTATTAGTAGTAGTAGTATTACAGTTCTGAAAACAATAATAATTCAGTCTTAGTAACTGCCTTTTTAGACCAAATGATCTTCAGACTGGGTTTATTACACAGCTAGTAATAAACACTGGAGCTATAATCAATAGTGATACCATGTTAAAACTATTAGATTTTGAGCTACTAGAAAGTACTGAAGGACAGTACCAGGGACTTCTGGTGTTTGTGACTAAGATCATAATTAAACACCTGTTGTGCAGAGCCTGGCCAGACAGCTGGACACCCATGCAAGCTGTAGGAGTCCTGTGAAATATTTAATGAGCTTTATGTTAGAACATAAAGAAAGCTGTTTTAGCTCACACCAGAAGTCTACACAGTGTCTACTCCCAAAATAGCTGTAAGGGAAGAATATGATGGAAATGATTTTTCAAATGAGATTCCATCTTTTCCCCATAAAATGTTTCCACACATGTACAGATCATTATTTGGTGTATCTCAATTGCTATCTTTAGCAGTATAAGAAGACAGACACTGAAACATTTCTGGCTGAACATGTAAAATGAATTATATTAAGTGGAAAATTTAAACACTTTGAAGAGATTTCAACTGAGGCACTTAGAAGGGGTGTGCCAAACTCTTTTTACCTCCCAGCTTCTTAACACATTGATGAGACACAAATGCCTCACTGAACACACTCATAAACTTTTCTCTGTGCTGAACAGTAAGCAGCGTTCTGTTCATGGCAGAAACACAAGATATATAAAGGAAATAAAAATCTAAAAGAATTAGGTGAATGCTCAGAAAACAGTATTTAAAAATTGTAGCCTAAAGGCAAAGGTAACATAATTCAAACTGACAACCCTTTCATTGGCTCCATGAATGCAAGCTCCAGTCCTTCCAGATATAAGTGTATTGGATCTTTATTACTTACTGAAAACAGTGTTTTTCTACAGGTTTTCAAAACAGTTTAGACAACTATAAAATCAATACAAAGAAAGGAAGCAGATATATAGTTTCAAGCAGAAAATATGAAGGACCTGTTCCTTTATTGTACACATCCATGGGCTGGCTGTATTCTGCAGTGGCTAAGTGCCACATAGTCCTAGCTCAGAAGACCACGTGATCAGATAAACATTTAGAAAATATTCAGAAGTTTTGTTTCAGTAATGACTAATGACAGCTAAATGGGTAAAGTGATTCCTGAAAGGAGCAGTAGCTTACATATGACCACTATAAGGAATTGTTCCTTTTTCCAACCCTTCATTTAGATCTACAGCACAGAAGATTCTTACACTCAACTGCTTTTCTTCCATACTCATCTTTCTTCACAAATCTGCCTGGATCACATGCAACCCAATCTGTTCCCACTAATACTAATAAAAAACTAATACTAATAATCAATATTTAGACAGAAGTCCATTTTTTACTCAAAGACTCATCCAAATCTTTTTACTTGTCTGGTCTGGACAAAGACTTGCTTATACTGGAAAATGGAATAAACTAACAGAAGAAAAACTGTGGTCATTTATGTCTTATGGAGCTAAATACTTGATACAAACTAAAAATACATCTATTGGATGTATATATGTACAAGTAGACCAGTGACAAATCATTGTTTCAAGATGCTTTAGGAAGTTCTGCTCCAGGCAGAGTTCATTGCAAGTGTTCAGCTGAGAGACTCAACAGTAGCAGAAATGAAATACTGCATTACATTGTTTTAGTGATTTAATGATTTCTGAGCTTCCACCCCACAGGCACAGAGAACTGCAGTCAGTGAAAGCAATACCCAACACTGGAGGGTGTGCACAAACGTTAGAGGCAAAGCAGGAACAGGTACAGTGAAAGAGCAGTGCACATTCAGGGTTTTGTCAGTACCAAAACACACAGAAGAGGGAAAGACCTCCTGAAACCCACTGCAAGGGGACAGCAGGGACTAATTCAAGTTGCCTCATTTTCCTCAGCTCTTATTAGGACCAGAGAATGAGGAACAGAGTTAGAGGCAATGATTTTCTTCCCCCTAACCCCACACATACATCCCAAGTAACCTTTTTGTGATCCCAGCCTTCAAACATTGAAGTCACCATGTTGGCAGCCAGCCCAGGTACCAACAGCCTCAATGTACCTTGGGGGAGAGAGAAACCTGCCAAGCATACTCCAGCTAGCTATGGAGTAAGTTTCCTACTGAAGGTGTTCCTCACAACTTGTTCCCCCAATAAATCTCTTTCTTAGGAGCATTACAGAAATAAAAGGTAGAACACTTGAAGCAGCAGGAAATTTTTATTCATCTTAAACATGATTTAATGGAAACACAGTTCTTCATTCCTTGGAATCCAGTAAGTGGTCCACTGAGGTTAACTAAATTAGACTCCATGACAGACTAAGCAAAGCTTTTCCTTACTCCTTACTCTGAAACAAACATTTATTTCGCAGTTTAATTCACTTCAGCATTTTCCTGGCTGGTCTGCTCATTCAGCAGCACAGTCCACTTCTTTCTTTCTTCCACTGTCATTCCTCACTCTTCCTCTCATCTTCTCTCAACGCTTGCCACTGCAGCATGCTCATCAGTGGTGTTAAATACTTGCTCAGCCCAAACTACTCTGGAATATATTACAAGTCTCTAATCCCTGGAAAAAATATCTTGTTCTTAAAAAGCTCTCCTGTATGAGGAAGTTAAAAATATACTTTAATCACTTTTAACAAATGGTGAGATTTTCCATTGAGCAGAATTCATTTCTGGATGGAGACAAGAAAACCGAATCAGACTGACCTGCACTTGTAAGTTTGATCCACTTAAATTTGGTTAAAGACAGTCATGATAGTTTTATTAACACTGCCAGACCAGCAGGTTAGACAGCAAGCACTCAAATGCTCAGTGCTGCCTGAACTTTTCCTGACTGCTTCTGGCACATCTTGAACTGTAAAGTTCAGAGACTTCTAAAAATACCCCGGGGAAGCTGCAGCGGCCGGCTGGCAGCAGATCCTCTGCCCAGGGCAGCTGCACCGTGCCACGCCTTGGCTGTGGGGACGGCCATGAGCCTGTACCTGCAATGCCATCTGGGTGAGAAGTCGTGAGATTGACAGCAGCATCGGCAGTGACAGCGGGGAACACTGCTGGGATCTCTGCCCTGCTGCAGAGGGTGAGAAGGGGCAGCTAGATTTACCCACACGTTCACTGCCCCCTGAAATCAAATCCCCTGTTGGGATGTTGGGATGTGTAAGGTGTGTGTAAGCACAGGATCAAACCAGCCTGGAGGAGAAAGGTCATTATTGTAGCTGTAGCATTCTTACAAAAAACTATATGTATTTTTGTAAGTCAATAATGGAAAGAGATAGGAGAAAAAATGACATAAAATGCAACTGAAGATTAGAAGGATTGATTTCCCCTGTCTTATTTTCAGTTCTGGCGTCTAATCCACATTTCAATGTGATAGCAAAGAAAGCTTTCTGCTACTCTTTTCCTACAAGTCTTACAGATCCTGATGACATTTGTGCAGATGACTCCATGTCTCTTTTCTGTACAGCCTCCTGATATGCTTAATATTGCGCAATGTTCTCATCCTGCTTTTTTGGCTTTTATGCAAAAAAACTCTTCACAGCAGGTAGTGAAAAACTGCTTTACAATCCAAGGACAAATTCTAATGATTAAAATGAAAATATAAGCATTTTGGGTTTATTTAATACTTATTCCAAAGTGTCTTCCAAAATGTTTTTCATACCTTCAAGGGAATGATGAAGTTAATGGGCTCTAAAGGTACAACCTACATTAATTTACTCTACTTAAAAAACAGCAACATCAAATTAATTAAACACCATTAATTAAACACCATTCCCTATTGCATACCTAAACACTACCGCACTTTAAACCTGCCAGGTGCATTGCACACAAACATTTAACCATAAAGAAAGCAAAAGAACAAACCAGAAATTCTTCTTATTTTGCATACACTATATAACTGATTTTACAATCCTTTGAAAACTCTGCAAACTAAAACTGCCTTCAGGCATCTTATGCACCTAAAATGAATATATATATATATATATATGTTGTTACCTGGATCATGTTTTGCAAGTATACATTTGCTAGAAATGTATCTAAAACATTAGCAAATACACAAGTTTTTCTTGAGCCTCATGGAGAGAGGCTTTCTTGGTTTCTATTGTTCTTTAACAAAGGCCTATTCACTCCCACCAAGTGCTTGTTTCTCTTTGCCCCTTTTAACTCCAGCTCAAAGAACCGAAGGATCAGCTGAACTTTTTCTTCATAAGACTGCAAATTCCTCTGCAGTGCAACTTTTTTTTTTTTTTTTTAACATGGTAAACAACAGGAATAAGGAGATAAATTTACACACATATTTGCACAACAGTAGTAAAGACTCCATTGCTGAACTACGTTTTCATTTCCTTTTCACTGTTATCTTCTTCTGGCATTTGTGAAGGAGATGAATAAATGCTGAGACTGGTTATCCTGTATTCTTGCCTTCTTTCTGCAGAATGTGCCTTCATGCCATAAGAGGGGCCAAAGAAGCAGCAGATTTCTAAGTTGTAGAGTAAGGAGTGTCAGCACAGGTGACAATTATCTGAGTAAACAATATTACATGAAGCCCAAGGCTCACACCAAAGTTTAGACCTAAATATCTACTATGTTGGTTAAGTATGAGGCTGCTCAGATCTCTAGACTACAGGGCCAAGTTAAAACCGTGCTTTTGAAGGAAGCCCTCAGCAGAGGAGACAGATTCATACACTTGAGAAATGCATGAAGATGGGATTCAGAGTAGGCAGCAAGTCTGTTATGAGAAAATCTGATGAAATCTGCTTTCACTGGACTATTCCAACACTGGTAACAATATTGACAATATCATTCATGGAGTAAGAAACATATAACTGGTTCCTACACTATGAGGCCCCTATCCCTGTATAGTAATGTTGGGAATATTCCTGTATTCCATATTGGGAACTCTCTGCTGTTTGCCTCCATTCACCAAACATATCCTTGGTGCCTAAGAATGGAGTCACAAAGTGCTGCAAGGAGAAGTGGGGAGATGAGACCCTGAGATGAGAGCAGCCCAGTGCAACTCTTACCAGCAACCCAACATAGCGTGGCTCTGCTGCATTACACTTGCTAAAGTAATTTTGTCTCACACATCAGGAAGGAAATTGCTTGAATGACCTTTAGGTACATAATAAGGTATTGTTTCCCTTTGTAGGCTAAACTTGAAATTTTTTCTTCAGTCTAACGGAATGGCAAAACCCAGGATGAAGTAGTCTGAAAACCTCTGGAACTACATACTCTCTAATTCACGCTTCTGTCCTACTGCATATGTGGTCTTTAGAGGGCAAGAATAGACATGTGCCTGAATATATTAAAAAGCTGAGAGAGCAGCCCTATGTATTTGTACAGCTGGTGAGTCAATGTTAAAATGACAGGCTTCAGAAAACAGCATGCGGGCATGTAAAGAGAGTGGTCTGAAGTCTTGGTTCTATTACCTCATTATCACTTGGATCATACTGTGTCGCTGATAATACGTTAGGATGCCTAAGAACTTGCCTAACTGTATCTTTATTATTTCAAATCTAATACCTTAATACACAATTAGGAGGGTGGTGCATATTCACTGACTTCAAAGGAGTTAGTCTGGATTTGCACACATTAAATTAGCATTAGAACAATGCATGCATATACACCTGCAAGAAATAACTTTAACATGCACTAAATTGTATTTAGCATTACTTTGAACCCTACCTGGAGGAAACCCATCATGTTATAGAGTTTTACCACCCCAAGATTATCCATGGAATAATGAACTGAGCTTGCTGAGCTCTTCAGTATTAGTAATGTGAAAGAAAACTGGCACAAGTTGGAACACTGAATTATTCAAGAGACTGAAGAGATTGAATTATGAAGGAAGATCAAGAAAACATGAACAAACAAACAAGCCAAAGCATGGTCAGCAAGGCCAAAAAATGACTGTAAAGAAACATAACAACAGTTCTGTGTATGAGTGCACTATGTTCAGACGGGAGAGGATTAGGATAGTGCACAGAAGTATAATTCACTGTTACAGAGTTACAAAATAGAAAACAAAGGCTCATAGTTAGAAAATAATTCTTCTTCCTGAAATAACAGCTCAGAAAAAGTTTCTGTGCTTAGGACATTCATTACTGAACAAGAGAAAGCACTACAAAAATGTGCTGGAGCAAACACTTTTAAACTAAAATGAGGTGGATTAGAGGAGTTAAAAATTTCTAATATTTCTGATTTCATTATTGCTACACTCATAGGACACATTTTTTTATTAGGACTGAATTTAACTACTGACTGTGTCTATTTCTTAAGACAAAGGTCTCATGATATTTTACACATTTGTCTATGTGTGTGAACATGTAGACAAGAGGACAGAGAAGTGTGCGTACATGTATACATATCAGGAAAAAGAGATATTTTGATACCTTTCTTACCTGGGGCAAAAATTATAAAGTGTTCTGAATTCACATGTATCTTGAATAGATATTTATCCTGTTGCTTGAGGGAATGATACATAAAAGCTCCAAGAAACAAGCAAAGTTAATGAAGGAGAGCCAAATTCTCTACTGCCATAACTTCATTAGAGGTAATCGCAGCTGCCCCCACATACATAGCTGAGAAGGCTATTTGAATGACGAAGAGAGGAGAGGGAGTCAGCCTAAATGTGTGGTTTCAAATTGTATTTTTCATTGTCAGCACAAATTGTAATTGCAACATACGTCAATTTTTATTAATTAGACATTTCAGAATTAGCTTATATGTATGTATATTTTCCTGCATTTTGCAGTTTAGAATGAATATCTTCAGAATTGTTGATATCCATATTCACTGCAAAGTATGCCTTAAATTGAAGAAATGTACTATTTTCTCCCTTACTCATCCCCCCCCTTTATTTTTTTTTTTGTGTGTGTGTGTAAAAATAATGTATAAAACAACAAAATTCACAGTCTTCAACATTTTATAGTTGCTTTGGGGGGTAGTAGTTTCCGCCAAGTCAAAAAGTAGATTGTTCTTACAAAGCACCAAACAGTAACTTAATTAACCTTACCAAAGTTTTAAAGGAGATATGCACTAGGCGTTAAATCCATTACAGAACATAGACATCTCTGTATGTCTGTATGCATTTGGGGATGACTAGAATATAGAAATTACAAGATCTCTTCATTCATAACTGCCAGAACTTAAAACATCCAAGCATGGGAGAACTTTTTAGGGAGATACACAAAATTCACTAAATTTTGCCATGAGTTAACTGTCCTAAAGTCAGGAGGAAATGCTAGTAACCTTCCCAGATTAGATGTTTCCCCACATCCAACTGTGGGGATACCAACCAACAACAAAACTCTGAGGCTTAATCTGTACAGACGACAGTGAAAAAGATTTTGGGGCCAGGTGGTTAATGTTCCTCCATCTTCAGTGGACTACAAAAACCATCTGGTAGATGTGCAGAGAAGAGCTGTGGCTGGCCCACAGCTCTGGTCTTCCACCACCCAAAAGGCTGCTCCTCATGGACAGTTTAGCTACTAGTAAGTATATAATAAAGTTGCAAGTATGAAAACAAGAAACTGCAGCCAGGACTCAGGTCTCACCCACTGCTCCTCAGCCTAGCTGAATTTATTCTGATTTTGTCTTCTGTTTGTCTTTGTGTGTGTATTGTAGAGACAGAGCTTAAAAAAAGGAATGAAAAGTTCTCTTCTCTGATTACCTCTTATCTCCAACTTAATGACAGTTACTTAGGAAACATGGTCTGAACATGGTCTGGAACTGTAACTTCTGCCTCTTTGCTACAAAATTAAGATGAAATTAAACCTTTTATTATTTTTTTTTTCCATCACTTTTTACTATATACAATACAGAAAGTAAAGTAACATCTGCTCAGTTCTTTATATGTAAACTATGCAAACATTTCACTTCAGGCTATAACCCTTCATCTGGATTCCAGGCTGATGGAGGTACCTGCAGACCTGAATAAAACTACTAAATACCAAGACTTGTGTCATATTCATGTCCTCAACAATTCTCCACTGGCTAATTCCATGTAATGTTTAAAGAAGTATGATGGGTTTTGGCAGAATTTGTTTATTTGACAGGGTTGCTTCAGCTCCCAGTCTGAGGTTCTTAACTCTCCCCAGGGTCTCAAGTGCAAACAACAGACACTTAACACTGGGTTTGAATCCCACTATAGGAGCCAGGCATATAAGAACTGTTGTTGTTATACAATTTGACACAGCATTCCTTTGTTGTATTAGCCCTCGTTTTGAAATATTATTCGCACAGTCACTATCTAGTATGTTGTGCATTCTACTATGCTGTGCGTTCTAGTATGTTGTGCATATAACACAGCAAACAGCAACATTCACTAGTAAATTGTTTTTTGAACACCATCCACTATAACTTCATAAAAAGTTTTCAGGTATTGCTATTACAGACCTTTGTACTGGACTGGACCACAGTATTTGAACCATTTTACAGTTCACCAGGGAGTGAAAACATATCTTAAGTCCTCAAATCACAGGTCATTAGTTACCACAGGTATCTATCACTCCGCTGAAATGGTCCCTCCTTTATCCTAGCTAGCAAGGCTCGGAAAAGTAAGCAGCTATAAGGATGGTTTGGTGAGAATTTTATTGTTGCTACAGAAAGCTAATGCCATCTATCCAGACATTAAATGCATTTCTTCTTGTTCTTTTCTGCTGAGCTACTAGTGCATTTACTATTGTACTTAGAATAGTCTAAGTACACATTCTTGTTCTCATTCTTGTTCTTATTTCTTGCTCTAAGGTAAATACTTTATGGACATATTTTTGATTATTTAATGAGAGGTATGTGAGCTTCCACTGGGTGCTTAAGTACATTAAAAAAAAAACATGGTATGTGGCTACCAGGCTTATAAGGTATATAAACCACACAGTGAACAGTGACTGTATTCCTACTCAATGGTTAAAGGCACAAAAGAACCATGGGAACCTTGTTTCAGCCTTTATTTCTGGCTTTAGTAAAACAAACCCTAATTCTTTATTTGTCAAATTGCTATCTGTTACAGTTTGAACTTTCCTTAAGCTTTACTCTCCTAATGAAGTTTAATCTGCCTCAGGTTTAAAGCAAAAGAGCACTGTGTGTTCATGTGTATGCAATGTGAATGTGGTTTTGCAGAAAAGGAAGTCTTCTGAATGTTAGGGGCTAAAATCAATGGAAAATGGAAGCCAGCCTACTGCCCTTGTTTTTCCAGCTGTCAAATTTTACTCTAATAAAGTCGATAGTATTTCTTTACAACCCCATTAGTTTTTCCTAAGCAAACTGACAATACCATTCACTGTTCTGTGAATGCAGCCTCCACAATTTATGCTATTCTTCTGTGAGAAATACCCTGAACACTTGTGTGTAGAAAAAGGAACCTCTCAGCAATGTGTTCAGAGGCCCAAACATCTCGTCTACTTTATTTTACCTTTTTTGGGGGGAGTGGGGTGAGGAGTGGGGCAGGGAACTAGACATAGAAGGGAATAACTATGAATCAATGAATCAAATTGGAGGAGACGGTGTGAAGAATTGTCAAGGCAATGCACATTTTAGCTTGGCAAAATAGTATGCAGTCTCTTAAAGAGCTTAGAAATAAATAACAATAGATTTTATATAAAGAGAAGGACATTAAAGAGACCAGCACTACAAAATACTTTTATAATTATATTATTCAAAAGACAGCCAAAATGGAAGTGGAAAGGGTGCAGAAAATAGGAACTCCACTAGGTGAGATGATCTATGATTTCACATAGGATCTTCTATTAAAGTTGTACCTGCAGAGCAGACCATCAGGTTTCTTATCCATAGGTCTATAAAGTGCGAACATTTCTTCAACACGCTGCTGAAGAAATTCAATAGGTCTAGCTATTAACAGGAGTCAAAATCAAAGTAGGAAGAAAAACTTCAGAAAAATTTCTGCAGCTGTAGAAATTCTAATTCATATTTGTAGAGGATACAGTCAACCCCTTCTGTACTTCTATGGTCCTCATTACTCAGGTATTTGCAAGCTTCGATCACTAGTAAATTTTATTGTTCCAACACCTCCATAAATAAGGAAGCACCATGAGCACAAACGGCCACATATATACTAACAGTATTAAAAAGTTTATAAAAAATTCTAGGTATCTAATGTTTCTTCTGAAATACTGAAGTATTGAGTTTCTTTTCTTTAAATATCTCTGTAGCTGAGTTTTCTTACTCTTTTTTATTTTGAAAAATTGTTATTTGATTTTGACTTTGCGTAATTAAACTCAAACCAGTAAGGCTGGAATTTGGCTTTTACTTGTTCCTTTCTACTAAAGATTCAAAATGCTGGGAGAAATGGTCTTACTCTTAGTCCATTTCAGAAGAATCTTATTATTCTTACCATAATGGAAAAAAGGGCAGGTTTAATCAGCTAGGTATGAGACATATTTAACTGAGTGCAGGAGAGACAGTAATGAATTATTGCTTCCCATCCACCCCCATATTCTTCCCACTGACTAACAAAAGCATTAGCACTGCTCTGCTGAAAGAGATAGTATTCTGCTTTTAATTTCACCCTGTCTTCTGAACTGTAGTGTAACGTTCTCTCAATTAGGAAAATTAAATATTCTCAAACATGAAGATATTAACAAACTATGAGACAATACAATTACAGAGAAGTGCTGTTTCTTTAACCTTTGTCTGAACTTGTAAATTACTGATTTCTTTTTGTGGTAGCTGCTTGACATGCCTCATTGTAGTTACTGCCAGTTGTCATAAGATAGCAAAGTACACAAAAATCTTTAATTCTGCCTCCACCAGACAAACCTCAACAAAAAGCTTGGGTGAAGTTGTGTGGGGTAGTGGCTAAATAGGAAAAGGAGAAAACAAACCTACAAACCAACTCTGTCTCTATAAATAATACATGGCAATTACTGGCAGTGAAGAAAGGACAGCAGGAAACGTGTACCCTTTCCGTCATTCCCAAGGGAACAGACAGGGCTGTTCTCAGATCTACAAGTGCCACCCTGTTAATGCAGCCCCACTTCCACAGGCTTGGAAATCTCTGAACAGGATGAATTCTTCATGATGAAGTTGGGGTGTAAGAAAAAAAATATATACAGAAACTCGTATTTTTTTATTTTCATTCTGACTTTCACTAGAAAGTTGAATACTCTCTTACAACAACAACAAAAAAAAACACACTGAAAAGCGTCATGCATCACTGTGCTCATAACAACACACCTTCTGTTAGACTAGAGAGTGATTAAATGTAGATCACTGTAGTTGAAATACTGAAACCATTGGAAAATATGATCATGATCCAAAGCTTATTAACATCAATGGACTTCAGAAGAATTTATAGTTTGCTTCTTTTTGCTAAATTAAATGTCTTTTTAGTTGTTGTTCCCTTGTGTTTTGCCAAAATCCAATGGAAACATATAAGGCAGAGAAAGACTGCAGCGGTTCACACTGTATGCTGTGGATAAACCTCTGTGGACCATTTTAAAATTAAAATGCATCAGTTCAAAGTGTATGGAGGCACAGACATGAATACTGTGTTTGTTTGTTTGTTTTTCACATTTTGTACCATAAGATTTTGTAACACAAAGTTCTGTAAGACAACCTTAGTTTCATTTGTGTGCAATATCCATAAAATTGAACTGAGAATGAAAGCTAGAAGAAGCAGCCTTTCTCTGTCTTTTTTCTTCTCAAGAATTTCCTTGGTTTTGACATTTTTGGCTTGCCTGTTTCTGGAGTCCTGTTGTATCAAGACTGCTCAGGTTGCACTGGAGCAGCAGTTTTCAGGTTTTGCAGCCCTGAATTAACTGTGAAAATAACAATAATAATAATGGAAACTTGCAAGACTTACTCTTGCACTCTGGATCACTATTACATGTCACTGTCTATCTATGACCACACCAGGGGACTGTGCCCTCTTTTCCATGCTGAATACTGATGCACCGTAAATAGGTTAGAATTACTGTCTGGGTGGGATATGTATGTGGAAGCACAAAGTCTTAATCCTATAAAACTGTTTACATTAATTATGGTCTACAAGTAGAGCAGCACTAAGACTGTTATTTCTTCTACCTTTCTTTCAGTCTCTTTATTCATGTGCAGGAGACAAGGCAGAGAAGGTGCAGCAGCTGGGTAAACAGAGGTAGCATATTTTGCTACGAACTGTGACCCCTAGATCCCAAGCATTATCTGAGGAAAAAATCAATTATTTTATCCAAGAGCAATCTTACTGGTATTTTATATCAGTAAGGAAATCATCAAAAGATTTTCTTTTTCTAACAATTTTGAAAGAAAATTGTTTTGTTTGTTCTTCAACATATCTTCATTGTTTCTTCTCTTCTATATCATCAATATTTATTACATAGTAGACAACAGCTGCCGAGAGATTTAAATCACAGAGCTTTTGAAGGCTGATGGAAGCATCTAGCTAATATTTTGAAAAGGCTCTGGGATCTGAACAGATATCTTCCAGATTAAGGAAGATCAAATGAAAATGAATACCTATTTTCAGAGACAATCCACCTGTCTTTTACCACACAGTGAACAAATTTGTTTGCACAAAGTGGAGTGTAAACTAGTGAATTGAAACGTTTTCTAGTTTATTATTCATATAAAACCTCTTTTGATCTTATTTTGATATTACCAAAATGATGTACTGCTGTGGGTCCTCCAATGACAAGACTTAATGCCCAACATTATAAATTAATAGGGAGTGGTAATGGATACCTAGGCTTTTCATATTTAATTGCTTATATGGATTGAGTATTGGGCAGGGTTTGAAAAGTATGCTCAGAAATTTACAGGAAAACTTCTGTAAAAATGGCTGGCAGGCAACTTCTTCATGATAGTCTCAAGAAATACTCAGAAACTACCACAGGACTCAACACCCACATATATCCACACTCTCCAAAAAAAATCCTCAATAGTTCCCTCAATAGTTCAGTCTAACACACTGAAGCCAATGAAAGCCTCCTTTTTCTTCCCCAGCTGAACATTGAACAACTTAATAGTCATTACATACGTACACAGACATATATATAGTCCTGACTCTGATCCTACTCAATTTGAAAGTTCCTGAGTGAAGTTGAAATAATATGAATGAAGTCAGACTCTGTTCATATGATATGTGGAGATCCACCTGGAGAGAAGTGAAGAGATGGTGAGCAGCTCTTGAAAGGAGCAGGTTAACATTAGAATTGAAGAATCATTTTCTAAGACTAAAATCAAATGAAAGAGTAAATAAAGTTCCTAGGGCACATCACATGCAAGGAGAGATTAGAGAACTGGGTTTGTTCAGATTTAAGAAGTGAAGAAAAAGGCATCTTAATACCAGAAAAATGCTATCAAAGTGGGTAAGCACGGATTGTTCCAACAGGCTGTGGGATCTACATCCTTGAATTTATTCAAAACTGAAGTGGAAACATCTCAGAACATCCTGATCTAATCACACCTACTTTGAGAAGAAGGTTGGCCGGAGGCCCCTTTCAGCCCACATAATTCTGTGATTCTATGAAAGACATGGAAAATGTATTTTGTTGTTGTTGCTGTTTGGTTTTGTTTTTGTTAAATAATTCTTAGTAAAAGACCATTACAGCTTTTCTGAGAAGTTAAGGCAGGCTTCCCTGAGCAAGTCTGTACAACCTAACAATCGATACACTTTTTATACCTTTTTCAAATATTCAAAATAATTCGGCAGCATTTACATGACTGAAAAGAATAAGCTCAGAAACACATCATATTACCATATTTTTATATGTGGATGCTGTGTGTGTGTAGTTGTTGTTAAACAACAAAGCTTAAGCTCGTAAGCCACCAAAAAGAAAGAAAATACCACAGCTTGAGCAAATTTAGGATGATATGCATACAAAATGGGATGTGGCCAGGTAGTTTAGAATTTTTTTACTCTGGACTTCGCAGTTTTAGTATTATTTTTCCATATTTTTTGCTACATACCTCTGCCATACATCAGGTAATATAAAACTTGCCCAGTAGCAGACACATTTACCTCCACAAACACAGTATGGACTGTAGAATCTGCTTTACCTGCTATACGTAACATTATACACACGTACACATGCAAAGTCTGAGAATAAACGGGGACCAGATGTCATGGTAAGAAAAGATCTAATACCTTTTCTGAGACCAAAGGTATGCTGTGAAATTTTGTCATAAATGTCACTTATTTAATTTAGCATTAGTTTCAACTTGGTATTAAAGGATTTCAATATAATTTTGAAAAAAATAAAAATAAAATTATGTATCTGCAAATTTACCTACATTCTGCACATTCATATGTAGTGATTTACTCATGAGCTCAATTTAACAATAAGGCAATCTTTTTTGTTGTTAGTTAAAAAGGACAGCAAAGAAGATTGCATGCAGAAAATACAAGCAGAATCATCTGACAGATTGCTTTCATATTATTTCATACAATACAGCATATCTATGATTTCTACTACTCATTAGAAGGGGTATTTTTATATTCTGCTGTGCAGCCAGAAACGGATACACGTTCTTTCATTCTAGGCCAGGGAACTGTAATGTATTTAACTGTAAGAAATCAATTCATATGACACACGAGATTTCAGACTTGGAAAACCACACTTCAGGCACAATAATGTGCAGTAGACATAAAATAAATAAATAAATAGATAAAAATTCCTGATGTAGAGTGCTTATAGCTTCCATTGTGGGCACACAGGCTGCTAGGTCGTTTGGGTCAGATTTGTGAACTTACTGAGGAGAGTTAACTTTCTTCTTCTGAATTTCCTGATAAGCTGTCCTGGGAAACACTGCCAAAGTTGATACCAATGTCTTAATACTCACACCTGCTGAACAGTGATAAAATCTCAGAACCACAAAGCATGCAGGTTAGAAAGGACGTCTGAAGGTTATGTTGCCCAAACATTTTCTCAAAACAGGACTAACTACTGTGGTGAGATGGGGTTGCATAGGAAATAATCTAGCTGAATTTGGAATATCTGGGGAGTCCATAGCCTGCCTGGACATCCTCTTTCAATGTCTAACTACCCCATGGTTTAAAAATATATATATAATAATAATAATAATAATAATATGTTATTATCTAATCAGAATTTATTTTTCTAAAACTTGTGACTTTTGTGCCTTGTGCTGTCACTGTGCACCTCTGAGAACTGCCTGGCTCTATCCTCTTGATAATATCCCATCAGATGGTTGAAGACAGCACTGAAATGCTCCTTAGCCTTCTCTTCTCCAGGCTGAAGAAATATAGCTGCCTCAACCTCTCCTTGTCCATCACATGCTCTAGCACCTGTAACAGATTAGTGGCCGCTCATTGGGCTTCTTACATGTTGTCAGTCTCTCTCATGCTGGGGACTGGAAAACAAAACTGTCTCTTTCTGTGATCTCTCCTCTACACAAATTAAAACAAACAAATTGGAATGACTGCAGAAAAATTTAATATAAGAATGTAATAGTAGGTCAAAATGATGCTCTACTTCTGTGTAGAAAATTAATAGTTTGCCTTCTAACTGAGAATGGAGAGATACACATCTGTGCTTTCCCCAGCATGGGAAGATCAAGTATCTATAGATAGCTGAAGTCATCTTCTAAGGAGCTGGAGACTACCTCTGCAGCAGACGTTATGGGTGGATACTCTTGTACAACATGGGCTAAGGTGGAGTAAATTCATCGCAACCCCTTGTGTTTGTGAGTAATCTCTATAAGGTCCCTAACCTCTTGGTGACGGCTACATCAGTCCTTCATTCTCCACAGAGAAATAGTTGCTTTCTCAAAAAGAACCTTTTAAAGCAAAACTATCTCCCAGTCTGCTGTTTCTGTCTCACCCATTTCCACATAGGAATCATACCTATCAGCCAAGAATTAGATCCACTTTGAACAAAACTCACTTTCAGCTGCTCAGCAAACTGGTTGGGGCTATCAGAGACATAGAGCAGTAAAAATAAGCAAAAGGAATGGTAAACAGTGAATGGCCACCTTGTTTATTCAGAGTGCTGAAGTTTGTTGATGTTACAAACAGTCTCAAGTTTAGTTGAACTTAGATGTTAGATGTTTTTTCTCATATGCACCCTGATTTGAAAAGGGAGTTTTCTCCTAATGGTTGGGGAAGCTTTCAACAGCCACAAGCAAGGCATGAAGAAAGAGAATAACCTTAAAGCAAAAGCTTACCATGCAGATTCTGAATTAAAATAAATAAATAAATAAATAAATAAATAAACACCTTGTCTGTTTGCCTTTTGGGTAAGTACAGGTAGACATTTTTTCACTTCTATAGGGACAAGATAAGTGAGAAACTGAGTATACAAATGAATCTATTACTGGAGAAAAATATTAGGTGGTAACTTATTTCCAACAAGTCAGAGTTTTACATTTTGTTTTCTATAACTTTGTGGTCTGCGAGCAGAGCAACCACAGAGAAAAATCAGGTGAACATCTCCTTAAGTGTTGCTTTGGTGGCCTGGAGGGAATATATGTTGTGAGAAGGACAGACTGCCTCATAATCAGTATTCAGTGTCTGGCTCCAACACCAATACCATTTAAACACCACTCAGTAGAAGCATGAATATAATAATTTATAATGGAGGGGAATCTCATCACTGTACAGCAGTGCTGGAGTGCTCTTAAAAGAGAGAGTACTTTGGCAATGACACCCTTAGAATCTGGAATGAAATGTATCTCCTCCCCTGTCCCCCCCCCCCCTTTTTTTTTTAAAGAAGCAAATAATAATTTAAGTCATCATCTATATCTGTGGCACAGTCCTTTATCTGCAAACAAATCCAACTTGAAAAAAGGTGGGTTTTTTTTCTCATTTTTTTTATTATTTAATTCCATTAGAAGACCCCCAAACACACCTAAGTAAATTACTACTCTAGCTATGAATCCTGCCTCGGTATTGATTCAGCTGGCACAACCTTCTTCTATAAAACTCTCTTCAGAGCCCCTGCATCAGGGTGGTCTGTTCTCTCCAGCTGCTGGGGAAGATGCTGAATTCCTGCGCTTGCCCCTCTCCCCCATCATCTGCTGTTATTGAAGTGGACACAGCAACAGCATTTTCCAGTTGCATACATATATACAATAAAGTTAGACTTATGCCCTTTCCCTTCAATAGGCACCCATGCTAGTGCTTCGTAAACTGGCCATTGTCAGGATGTCGAGGCGGGAGGAAGAATTCATCTGCAAAGAAAGCACATGGTGTCCTCCTAAGTCTTAGAGCAAAAGATGGGTCCAGATAAAAGCCCATTGTTTGTTGGACCTGCCTGGTGGGCCAAACCATGGTGGCCAAATTTGTAAGTCTTCTCTTTGTTTCATATCATTCATGAACAATGTCAGTGCAGATAGTGACATACCCTACCACATCTGAAAGTTTCAAATGACTTTTGCAATTTTATGCAGTTTTACCACTTCAGGAACAGCCTTTTTCATCTGCCTTTGTGAGATTAAGAACACATTTGGAGACCTAAGCTCAGGAAATGGTAGCATGGAGTCTGAAAAATATCCAGTGAAATAAAACTCACTGACATTTGATTCTTCTCCTACTGTGCTTGTAAAAATTATGTTGGAAAAAGTCTCAAGTTTGCAAGTATCCATAAGGAAAACAAGGTTGCTACAGGAGAAAAGAATAGCTGGCACCCTTCTCATTGTTAAGGGAATTACTAATACTATAAAGATGATAAGATATTTAATCTGAAGTAATGGCTTTATAGGTATATTCCTTTTCGTGTTTTATTGCTATGAATGCACAGCTTTATTTCCTTAACACAAAACACCTCATAAGGACTTCAAGTTCTTTTGTCTTTGCTATAAGAGTATCTGCTTTAGGGAAGAAAACAAAACAAAACAAAACGAAAGGGATAGTGCTTTATTTTTAACAGTGGCAGAAAGTGGGTTTTTAACAGAATAAACTTAAAATATTCCAGCTGTGTTCACGTTGAATCCATCAAAAAGTTTAAGCTCAGAATCAGCAACACATGCCAACTAAATACTTTTCAGGCCTCAAAAAGTACATTTTTGAAAAAATGCCAGGCCTCTCCCTGAAAATAACATCTTAATTGGTTGATATTTAAAAAATGGAAAGTGCCATTCTGAAGATATAAGCGTTCACTTTTTTGTATACTAGTTTGATCTCTTGGTTTGTAAGAACACTCAACATATTAACACAGAGACTATCAACAAACTGCAATGGCAGGTATGCAAGCTGATTATTTCAGAAGAGGAGGAATTTCTAAGAACTGTAGAAACCAAATGTATTATGAACTACCTTGTGCCACTGAAATGCACCGGAATAGTCAGTGTGCGACTGTCTGCCCCAAAGAAAACACCATGTTTCATTCCAAAATGGCTGTGGTTCAGTAGAGTACAAGGAAACTCCAGTCTTGTTCTCTTCTGAGACCAACAGTTGTTTTCAAGGAGTTTTCATATCAGCTTTAGGATCACAGCTTGTAAAATGTTTGAGGTCAAAAATCAGAAAACACCATTGTATGTACTAAGGTATGTATATATATACTGCTTTGAATACACATGCCTTTTTGCTTTAAAAACAAATACCTTCAGGATTATGAGTACATCTATCCTACTGCTTTTCCCCCTTTGTTTTCTGTTGCACTAATAATCTTTGTGTGTGTATATATCGTGAAATTTATCTTCTACTGCTGTTCAAAACTTTACATTCTTGATCTGTTACAAGAGAAGGAAAGAAAATGAACCTCATCATTCCCACCCATTGAAGCGAAGGAGCAATCAGACACTTGCCTCACATATTTCCTTTATCCCTGTAAATCTAATGCTGCAGCTCCTTCAAACTGGGTGTCCAAGATGCATAGGCTGATTTACACAGATGTTAAAAGAGGGAAAATATTTGCTCAATTGAAGTGATTCTAAGCTGACAGAAACTGATTTATTCTGCATAACTTGAAGCTTCTAAGAGCAAAGGTATTTATGTTTTTCATTAAGAAATGTAAAGGAAAATTGTATCATTAAGCAAAATAAAATATATGTATATATGTATGACAACAACAAATGATCGGAAAAACAGGTGACAGAGAAAGTCCATAGAAAGATATACCAGACCTCTTTTTTGTTTTTGTTGTTGTTTTCCCAGTTGCATTTGTAAAGCAATGATGTCACATAAAGGAACTATGAAATTGCAAAGGAAATACTAAAAAGGACATGATAGGAAATATAGCTGAAAGTTAGTTTTAATACATTTAATAGTTTTAATATGTTTACAGTGTGACTCTAAAGAAAAGTCCTTTTTCTTCATTGCAGTATGCCAGCCTGACCCTATTAATGGCTGAAAATGATGCCTTCAATTACAAAAAAAAAAAAAAAAAAGCCTTTTAAAAATGCCTTTGACTTTTTATTTTATTTATTTTTTAATAATTGTCAAAACACATTTTGATTTTACATTAGGCAACCTGGCAACCCAGGATGACTGTGATGTCTCCTCATCCAAATGCTAGAAGATAATTTTTGTGAAGCAATCATTTATCCCAGAGTAGTATGCAAGAATAAGGAGACAGTTCAAAAGTCTGGTTATTTATTCCAGACTATTTCTACATGTTGCAATTCATGAAATCATATTTGCACTTGAAATTTGTACTAAAACTAAAAGCTTCTCATAAAGATAGGGTGTGTTTTTATATGAAGTATCTACTTACAGCCCACAAATAATAATAATAGTAAATAAAAAGTTAGCTTCCTCAAGCTAACTGAGCTCATTAAAAATGTTATATCATGCTCCAGAAGAGCAAAGAAGTGTTATATCCTTAGATGGTTCTATTTTGGAGAGAATTAAGAGATCAGCCCTGAAGGACTCTCACAGACAAACTCTTAGCTTACAGTGATTTGAGGGCTTGTTGGAGTTATGTACTGATGAAATGCTGCTCCTGAGATTTTTCTATCAAGTTGGCTGGGTGAAGGAGGGGTGTGCAACAGAAAAAATATTTGTTTCAGATAACAATGAAATACCACAGATTACAGTTTCTTGTGGACAAGATACATGATGGTAGAAGGAAACTTTTTTTTTTTCCAAAATGTTGTCTCTCTTTGTATCACTGTCTTGGAACATATAATTATTTTAAGGTCTGTAATTAAAAATATTTATACTGTAATTCTGAAAATAATCTAAACATAATCTGGGGTATTACTTGTGGTAATGGAGGAACCTTTGTAACACACTTGTATGTATAACTGATTTGCTGAGTGAGAGCAGTAGTTCGCAATATCCAAGATACTATATGCTGTTCAAATGGAGAGGAAATGACCTCCACCAACCTTATCCACACAAGCAGCAAGGTACTTTCCTCAACAAGAAAAAAAAAATAGCCTTATATTCATATGAGCAAGGAGAAAAATTAATTTCTCTGAATGGTATGATGGTCCTACCTCAAGACAAAGGGTGGTTTCATGGTAGAGACAGAGCTATCACTCTGTATCTTCCTTCTGCTGTGGTACTAGAGCCTTAGCTCCAGGATACCATTAAGCAGGATTTTGCTTCCAGGAAGAAGCCACATCACTGGTGGATAAAATTCCAATGCAAGTGTAACATGTTTACTCAAACTCTAACTGTACCAAGTCTGAACTGAATAAGGATGGAGGTATGAAGGGAACAGGGGAATAACAGAGAGGTGTAAGCCCTCCATTAATCTCTATCTTCTATTTCATTTACTGGAAATGCACGCTTCAAAGTAAGAGAGATCTGACATCTCACTGATTCATGCAAGTAATGGAAAACTATGCATCCTGAGACCCCAACTCTTTAATTGCATGAAGAAGGAAAAACACATAGCCTTCTTCTAAATCTATGGCTGATGCAACCACAGCAGTCTGAATGTAAGACGAGATGTCACACCATGAATCAGAAAATTATGTCCTTATCAAAGGCCTCTCCCCTGACAAAGAGTGCCTAGGCTTTTTATTAAGGAGTGTTATTGAGAACGCTGAAAGGGCAGCACCAAAAGGAACAAAATACACATGTTGAAGAAACATCCAGTTCAAGTGACAGAATAAGGTCTTGGTCTATGTATTTATTCATGACAGGATCTCAGTCAATGCACTTCAATAAAACGAGTAATTATTGTGAGTCACATCAATAATTATATCTGATACACAAAAAGGCTTGTGCAGCACCACATATCGAAGTGTACTGTGAACTCATCCAGTATGGAAATGGCTCACAGAGGAGCTCTTGTTACTGATATGCTGATAATTCTGAAAAAGATAGGGTATTACAAATGTCTATGACACTCTTCTCATTGCATTTTTTTTTTTAAACATAAAAGAACTGATGTCTGGTATAATAATCAGTACATAATTGTCTGTGTAGGAACTTCAGGAAACACAAGGAAGGATTGTAACAAGAGAGCAGTGTAATTGGCCAAGATAAGCTCATTTCTTCTACGACAATTGAGACAACCTAAGATGTGTTGAATCTGTAAAAGTGTTCTAAGATAAAGTTTGATTTTTTCCACACTAAAATCAAAGATATGGTTCATATACAGGTCAAACTGACTGAGTTGGGGAACAGAAAGAGACCGAAGTAAGTAATTTCTTAGACAATATATCTACTTTCTAGCATGAAAGTCTTCTCAATCTTTGTGAAATTTGGATGACTACTTCATCCAACAATAGGATTACATTCATAATTTTTTGTCCTAAATCTGGGGCCTGATAATTAACCACCTTGAAGACTATGTATTTATTTATGTTCTCTTGTGCTGACTTCAGAGAACCTACAATCAACTGGGCCAAGTGTTGCCTGTGACTTCAGCTTCATCACATGATAGTTTTCATAACTGAAGTCACAGTACTTACAATCTAACTTTGGATACAGAAACAATACAATCAATTCTTTCACACTCTTTTAACAGTGACAGAGAAGCCAAGTCAGAGACACTGCCACTGGAAAAAGAGTTTGTGTGAAAATAATCAGGCTCAATATCATTTAGCAGTAGTATCTCTACCCGCAAAACTCTAGAAAGAACACTGAGCTTTTTACATTGTGCTTCCTTTAATATCTCTTAGAAAATATTTTGTTACATTTAACTCATAGCTTAGTCAAGTAATTCAATTTATATAAGAGTAAGATTTATTGCATTATGTCTTTATCTGTTGATTTTCAGCAACAGAAATAAAGGCAAAACAAGAAAAAACACTATACAGAGAAGACAAAAATCTAAAAGCTACCCCCAGACTATAATTTGTATATTAGGTATTTGTCTTTAATAACAACCAAAGATTTAGTTATCTAAATGTAACTCCAAGTGTAACAATATCAATTTCACTACTAAAGATAATATATTATTTGTAGTTGACAGTAGTCAAGAATGAGTTAACTTTAGATCTCCATTGTGAGACAATTGCGGGAAAGAAATTACACATGGTTGCTGCTCAGAGCTTTATAAATCAGCATCATTTAAGGTCTATGAAGCTGTGAAAGCCACAAGTCAGTCACTTTTGAGAAAAAGTGACCCATGATTTGGTAAATATTATGCCACTACAAAAATGCTCAAGAGATTTCTGGAATAGTTCTGCATTAAAAATAAATAAATAAATAACGTTTCCCTTCCCCCCACCCCCCAGTACTCCTTTACTTCATTTTGAAAGTAGTTTTCATTGCATGGACACCACCAAGGATTCAATCAACTATTTGAGCATAAACCATTGCCTACTAGATTGTCGTCAGCACAATGTCCCCCAAATAATAAATGAACTTCTTATTAACTGTGGTAACATTAACATTACAATGAGGGATTGTTTAAAAACAAGTTGTACTGCTGTTGCTCAAGAGCTCAAAGAAAATGGTTCTTAGTTCCTTTCTTTCTCCTTGAGGGTAACCACAGGGGTTGCATTAAATCTTTTAAAATATGTTGACAGTTGAATGTG
Organism: Anser brachyrhynchus; assembly: GCF_964034855.1. Lineage (NCBI taxonomy): Eukaryota > Metazoa > Chordata > Aves > Anseriformes > Anatidae > Anser > Anser brachyrhynchus. Next base: position 11,389,235 of record NC_137694.1, on the reverse strand, counting down.
TGCTGCTGTTGCTCTGGTGACATTTTATGCTATTTAATTGTCATTAATGAAGCTGACTGATACTTTCTTAAAAGTGCTTTACGTGTTCTAGTAATTTTATGACAAAGAGAGAAACAAAACTGTCTGCAAATTAGCCTTGATCCACTTCTCATATGGAATTTTCACTGGAGACAATGGGAGAATCTGCATGGGAAATATCTGCTTGGCCAGACTTTTTAGGTAGGAATGCATGAAATGCTCCTGGTAAATTGTGAAATTATCACTTGTTTTTGTGTTTCCATATAAATTCAAAATTCAAAGAAGATGTGTTTGTATATATATTTTCAAAAATAAGAATTGGAACTGCTTTGACCAATTCCGAACCTGGTGTTAAAAAGACATGGTTCAGCTCATTTTAGGATTGTAGTAAAACCCGAAATGTAAATGAAAGCTGGAAAAATATGAAAGTTTGACACTATCCTGGAGTCTCATAACTCCTCTCTTATTATGATAATACTCCCACTGGCTTTGAACAAGGCTTTGCCCCTATAGAGACTGAAAGATACAGCACCCAGTTATCTGTTCAGGAACATGCAGTAACAAGGAGGAATGCATGCACTCTGAGAAAGAACAGGCACTATGCTTAATAGTTCATAAACAGATAAGGTAAGTCTTATGCTATGAGGCGAAAATAAACTATGGGGCTTTAAATTATGATGGGTGATTTAAGTAGATTAAGGAAGATCTATTAAAGGTCAAGGAACCAGAAGAGGTAAGAGGAAGGGGAATGGTGTAGGGAGATGTGTCAAGTCCTTCTTCCACCCCAGGTTACTCAGCTCCCACATGCTCAATGTTAATCATGGTAGACAATTCCACATCTCCTGCATGACAGACTTCACATCTTTGCAATTTTAGAATCAGAAAAAGCTAGTCACCTTTCTTCAACTGCAGCAGCTCTTCAAGTGCAGATGTTGTGCAAAGTTGACAACCTGAGCCATTACACTTAAGCAAGACAATTAGATTACAATAAATCACTCCAAGCAAATTGAGAACCCCCTCACCTCATTCTCTGTAGGCCTGATGTCATTTATAACCATCTATACCTGTGCAAAGTAAGCAGCTCACCTCCAGGCTGACCTTTTTCTTTTATGAATGGCTATGCAAGGTGGAAAGCAAACAAAAATCAGGCCTAGGAGCTGTGTGTGACACGGGAATTGTCAAGATACTCAGGGTGCAGACAGCAATAAGTTCCACACTCACGTCAGATGCACATTTAACAATCTCAGTTAAGTCATGAACTACATTTTAATTAGACAAGAGGCCAGGCTTTTAATTTCAAAAATAGAAATTAGGGTTGCAGTCCTTCACCCATTGAAGTTAATTGCAAAATCCCTATTATCAAGCTCTTGAGGTATTACACAGGCTTACTTTTTAATTACATTTGATTCTTAATGAAGTAGATGGCAAAGAGAAAAGCAGCTCATGATTCAAACGATTCACATTTTTATCTTTACTGATGAACAACAGAATAGGTCAAGATACTTGCTGGATTTTCCCATGAGAAATGCTGTGATGTGAATAAGCTCAATTGACTTGATCCTGAAGGAGCAGGTTAGCTTTGAAAAGCATCACTCATTTTCTCCTCCTGTACACATTCCACCCCCAAAACGTAGGCAATGTAATTACAGATACTAAGCCAAATCCAATTCAGAACTTGAAAAATATCATTTAAGTATCCTAAGCTTGAATGAGTTGTCTTTATTGTCTAATGTCATTTAAAACATAAGGAGTCCTAATTATAGTTTTATTTTCAAATGATGCACTTTAAGAGTGACAATTCTCTAACTGACAACTTCTCAGGACATGAAGACAGCAAATTACTTGATATTTCTACATGGTTTAAAAACAACAAACTACGAGACAGCTTATGCAGGAAGACTATGTTATCATACTTGGCAAGAGAACAATACAAAATTTCACCTTTTTCCTCTTATTTCAGTACCCATGTAAATAAGTGAAGATTTATAGAACAGAAGTTAGTTTTATTGGTAGGACCATTATCTTGCTATACACAACAACCTGCAAACTCTCTTCTCACATAATGAAAACTCTTTCTTACCATCTGGAAATCCGGAGTAAAAAAAGTAAGTTTATTTTTAAATTGTATGAAAGGTTCAGCCCTGTATTTCAAACATTACTTGACATGTTATAAAATGCATATTTAGTTTCTTACTTTTACACCTTTGAAAGACCCATTAAAATCAAATATATATATATACACACACACTTTTAGAAAGGCTGAACGTTGAGAAATATTAAGGAAATTAAAATGTCCTTTTTAAGGTAACCAGATATCATCACGCAGCATAGGTAACACTTACTTTCCACTAACTTTTAGTGAAAAAGAGGCTCTCAGTTTTACTTATGCAAACCATTACTTTAAAAATAAAGAACATGGTACAGAACAAGCACCTCCTATATCCTGGCAAGATCAAGCTGTAATCGATGACATCTCTGTGTCACAGTGAGCTGCACAGTTCCTTTCAAAGGAAGGGGAAATAAGCTCTTTTTGAAGCCTTAGTTTCTCTGACCTTCTTTAATTCACCCAGATTTTTTTTTTTCCTCCACTAAATCCCTAAGCTTTTTTTTTCCCCCCCCTCTTTTGGGTGGCACTATGTTTTGGACTCGCAGGATGATCATTGTGACAAACCAAAGAATGAAAGACAACTCTCTTGAGTCCAAGTTAGAACCACTTGCCCTTATTACGATTCTCTCCCATTAACAACGTTGAATACTGTAAAACCTGAGCTCTTCCTACCTCATGCTCATACAGTAGATCAGGGGAAACCTAAGTTACGGTCAAGGCCTCTGGGGACACAATGTGCAAATCTGAACCAGCCTGTTTTGTGTAACTGTGGCATGCCTGCAAGTGTAACACACAACCATGGCCAAATTTGCTTCTATGTTGAGTTCTGTAGAATCAGTACCATCTATGTTATATCAGCATTACTTACACAAGTAAAAGAAATTCCCACCCACTTCTTCATTTGGCAGCTCCCACTTGGAACACCATTTTTGCCATTGCTTTTACTGGAACTATGCCAATTTGTACCTGAACTTGTAAGTTTAGGGCCATAAACTGTACAATATACAATACCTTGCAGTTGTTCAGTCTGCTCTTTGATATTTTCAGAAGATCTAACTTGGCAGGCCTCCTTCTGAATGTCTCTCAGACTCAAGAGTACAAAGTTATAATCATTGCTGTGAATAGCAGTTTGAGTTACTTCCTAGCTATAGTTATTCTTAAAAATGATGCTTTAAAGACTGATCAGAGCATGCAGCCTATCCCCATGGCAGGACATGGCAAAGTCAAGAAAACCTTGCACTCAAACCATACAAACCATCCTAACACAGACACTATTGATACAGGGTGCAGGAAGCCTTCATGCCTCAAAGACAATCCCAGAAAAATGAGGGGGTTGAAAAAAGCAAATGCCCTTGTATTTAGTGACAGACAATTTCTGCTCAAATTTAAGAGAATTTAAGGTAAGCCCAAAGAATGGGCTTCTCACATGTTCTCAAGTGGTGGTTAAAATACTACATGATGACTAAAATCTGCATTTAAGATGGGGATTAATACTAGAAGAATAAGCTACCTTGCTATTAAAGTAATATTGAAGTAATTGGATTAATACAGTATTGCTCATCACTTCAGAAGTGTGCCTTTCTCTTGAAAACAATTATTTTGATTGCTTGTTTACAGTACGTAGGCATCAGTGATTATAAAATGCTAAGTACACCTGACCCATTGTATGAAACACACAAGGACTGCTATGTTGCCAAAGGACTCTGTATCTTCTTATCTACCTTGGTAAAACCTTCAAGCACCCTGATTTTCAAAGTATAAAGTTCTCAGCTGGTTATCAAGTAAAAGCAACTAGACCTACCAATAACTTTCACTACATGACATGTACCTCACATGCTATTATCTTTCCAATGAAAAAATCAAGAATAAAAGAAATAAAACCTTTTTGTTGTTATTAAGTCATAATAACTTTCTAAATGAAGAGAAGGGATTATTACTTATGTACCCATAGCTATAGTAGCAATGAACTTCAGGCGATAATCAAATTTAAACAGGTACCTCAGCAACATAAACCAAAAATAACAGTTGTGAACACAAAATAAAAAGATAATTTCTACTCAGTTATTGAATGGAAGGCAGAGATGAAAGTGTTCAGTCATAACATTTGCTTAAGAATGTTTATCTTCTGTCTTACCGTTGAAAGATAAAAACACCCTTGCTTGAGGCTGGGAAGATCCTTTTACACTGTTAAAGTAAATAAATATCCCAATCACCAGGTGCAGTGCAAGAAATGCCATCTCTTCAGATTTGCAGCTTAATATCCAAGAAATAAAACCTGAAAGAAAGAGATAACATTACTGTTACACAGTTTGGTGGAGGAAAAACAACAGAACAATCTGTGCTAGAAGGCTCTTCCATCTGAAGCCATAATACATGATAATGTGAAGGAGACACAGCACTTCTGTTTTTTTTTCTTTATAGATCTGAAAATGGTTTTCTCTAGCTGTGTTCCATGCTGGAACAAAGAGAGCTCTCTGCCTGTTAGTATGAACCTACAAAACCTTAGTTTTGGCTACAGAAGACTATGACATGAGATTCAGTTTATTTGAATAAGGACAATTCCACCTGCTGGAAAAATAATTATACCAAATGTCAAAGCAGAGCAAAGCAAGGACAGGAGATAAAGTTTCACGAATAAAAAAGCTGGCTGATATTTTTAGACCTCTCTCCTTAGTTTACATCATACTTGATCTCCCCCTCTTTTTTTTTTTTTAAAAAAAAAACATTTGATATCAGCGGTGCTTGGAAATGAGCTATGAGGTTTTGTAAGTTGAGTGCTCTAACAGCCATCTACATCCTCTTTTAAGATGAAATCCTGAATATGCACGTCACTAATTTCAAAAGCATTGAAATCAAAAGTATTTCAACATGCTTGAAACTATTAATTGGCATCTGCTTTTTGGGCTAGCTACTTTCAGTCTGCTTACCTGCTCTCTTAGACTTCTACAGAGCACTGCAGTTACCCTGCATGGGACAGTGTGTAAACTGTTGAGAAGACTGAGCTCTTGAGAGAACCAGAAGATACATCAAAATAAATCTGCATCACTTCTTAGCTCAGGAAGACTTGCAGTGGACTTGAGCTCACTGAAGTCAGGGTCACTTTTCTATCAATGCCAATGGACTTTGGACCAGACCCATAAAATCCAGCAGGCATTAGAAACTGAATACTGCATATCTTTGATGTTCCTGAACTGCATCTCTCCAAAAACTGTGAAGTCTAGATTTCATTTTACCTATAACAGCAGCTTTGGTCTTAATAGTGTCAGTGGTATTCCTCAGTTCAGCTGCTAAAGTGAAAATAAAACAGTCTAACTTCAGCCACATATGTATATATTTTCCATTTTGACATCAACAGCCTTTGTACTAGACACCACTTATTGGTTGAACAGGTGGAATACTGGATTCTGTGGTAAATGACATCACTTTGAAGGACACAGTTCCTAAGGCCAGAAGATAGCATTAAAAATAGCATTTATGTATTACACAAAAATGTGTATTTTTTCATGAAGAGTTCTCTTGCCTGTGCAATCAGTTTACACTTCTTTACCTCAGATCTGCTCTAGCACTTCAGTCCCTCCAGTGGAGGACAGTATTTCTACATCCTTGTTCATTTGGTCCCTCTGAGATTCACACCTGCCCTAAAAGAACTGGCTGCAACTACTCCATCATGGCAGGAACCAGCTGTTAGACAGGGATGACTTTAGGTCAGCACCAATTTGGGCTGTATCCACTTCAGTGACTAAGAGGTAAAAGCTCCCTATCTCATTACTAGCTCTGTCACTTCCCTATCCACTCACTGTAAATTGTTTTTAAAGGCTTCTCTCTGCATTAGACTTTCATACTAAGTCGGGGGTGGGATGGAAAGCATGCAAGAGAGCACACGGCTCTGAAGCCCAAACTGTAAACTACCCTGCCCAGTGTGCTCTGGAGTACTGAGAAGTGCATGCGGATCAAGTAATGCTACCACCCTGCTAATTGACAAAAACACTGGTGTCAGAGATTTTCCAGATACAGATCTGGTCTACAGAAGAAACATATCCATTCTGTCCCAGTTCCAAATTATTTTTAAGAGTCTGTTAACTAATAAAATGATAGTTGAAGAGTTTTTGCCAAGAATAATTTTTAAACAAGCTGCGTGAACTTCAATATTAATACTGCTTTGTGGGCTTTAAATTCAAAACCTTGAGACTAGCCCATGGGATATCCTTTAACTTAGCCCTCTTCTAAGACAGAAGTGCCATTAAATCCTGATAAGATTGCTTTGTCAGGCCAAAACAAATAGCCAATCATACTGAACATGTGATTTAACAGATGCAATGGGATTAGTACTTTACAGTAGTAGCACTATGCTTTCTTTGCAATAGAGATGAAAAGTCAGACGAACAAGCATGTGGCTTTCTCTCTCCACTTAAATGACACTGTAAGAAATAATAATTAAAACAACAGAAAAGAACCAAATAAGAAAAGAAAAATAAAGAAAACCAACCCTTTCAGCACTCTTTCCCTCCCACTCTCATGCCTCCTGCCAATTCTAGTGCAATCAGCTACAGGAGTGAAACATTGCTACATTTCATTGCTCAAATTGCATATCTTCACCATTAACAGAGAAGTGACAGGCAAATGTAAGATTCAAATTGTAAACTGCATGGTTCCTACCCAGCTGTTAGACACATAAATAATACATGCATACGGTGCCACAAAGGTATCACAGGGTGTCTGACATGTGAGTTACCTAATGGAAATAAGTTTAATTTCAGAGATTTACATACCTGGTAACTGAACACAAACTCATTGGAGGTTTGAATCTCTGTTTGGGCTTATATCCCAGTTCCGAATTTATCTCAGTAAGTCATGATACTATATTCAGCATGTCCTGTGCACATGATCTGTGCTGACAACCCACAGACCTAAAATCTTTTCTAGTCCTCTTAAAGAATCCTTTAGGACAGACAAAAAGCAATGTCTAATTCCATTTCTGCTCTTAGACCCTATCCTAGCTGTAAACAAGGTGGCAAACCACTACTGAATTAAAGCGCTGAAGTTTTCTTGCCACGGAGGTCACTTCCAGCATAATGCATTGCTTTGGAAAGTATCATACAGCTTTGCTGTGAAGCGCTGTGCAGGTGTCATCTGCTCCAGGCTCAGTCCTACCCTTAAATCCTGTAAAGAAAATTGTTCAGCAGAAGAAAATAAAGAAAGAAGTGAAAGAAAAGAAAACCCCCAAACCCAGACTATGCTAATCTGGAAAATATTGCTTTAGCTATCTGTGAACAGAAGGAAAATTCAATCATCAAACACATTTCACATCTATCACGGCAGAGAAAGATAACTTTCAATTATGCTTACCCAGCTATTGGAGGAACCAGTAATACAGCTTTCTATCTGCTTTCTATCAGTTTATGGACTCTTCTGCTGTTAACCAGAACGTTTTAATTCCGAACCTGGCTCATTGTGTGGGGGAAAAATAAAGTAATAATAAAAAGAATAAAAATAAAGGAAAACTCTCTCTTCGTGGTGGTTGCAAAGGTACTCCCGGTTCCTTTATAAAACAATCCTTCCAGCTGGACTCCTAAGGCACCGGGAGCGCTTCTCCCCAGCCCTCAATTAAGCACCTAGGAGTGAATGGAAAGTGACCGGGCGCTGAGGGTGAAGCCTTTGGTTTCCAGTTACCGGCGCTGCCCTGCCCTCGCCGCCGCCGCGCTAGCGAGGCGAGGCACGGCGGCCTCCGGTGCATCATTAGCTGAGCAAATAGGGGCTGGAGCTCATAAATAACGCCGAGGCCACACCCCGCCGGGCTCCGCGGCCGCCGGCCCGGCCCGCCCCAGGCACCGCGGGGCCGCCGGCTCTGCTCAGCTGTGCGGAGCGCCCGCGGGCGCGCAGGCTGCTTGCGCGGCGCTTCGTTCCCCCAGGAGGGGGAGGTTCACAATGTAATAAGAGGGTCTGGGGGGAAGGGGATCTAAAGGGGGGACAGCGGTAGGTTGCTCTCCAAGCCTCACCCGCGCTCCTTGCGCGGGCCCGGAGGGAGAGTCGCGGCCAAAGTTGCCGGCCCGGGGCTCCCGTAGCGCCCCGACGGCAGCGCCGCGGATGCCGCTGCGCGATCCAGGCCGGGGACGGGGGCCAGGAGCCGGGGGGGGTGGAGCGGCGAGGACCCGGGGGGAGCGGGGCACCGGCGGGGAGAGGCCCCGAGGGGAGCCGGACCCCGAGCTGGGAGCCGACCGGGGCGGGGAGGTGCCGGGGGAGCTTTCGGGGGAGGCCGGTAGATGTCACTATGATGAGAGGGAAAGAGGCAGGGTTGTGGTGAAGGAGGAAAGCAGGTCATATCCAGCCCCGGACACAGGGATTTCTTTCTTTTCCTTTTTTTTTTTTCTTTCCTTTTTTTTTTTTTTTTCCTGAATTATTTCCCTTATTTGAAACTTAAAAGAAAGCTAGCGAAGAAAGCAGCATTATATCAATAGTTAGATTTGTAGCTTAGTCTCTTGACTGCTCCAGGAGTTTTTTCCACACGCTTTCGGACTCTCTTTTGTGGGTCAGGAGACCTGGAGCAGCATTTGTTCAAGCTCAGCTTTGACCGAGTTACTGAGCTATTAGTTGCTCAAAAGTTTTTCATTGTTTCTTTGTTCTTCATGAGATTAGTGCTCTCATGGCAGTCAGACAACTTTGAAAATTTTACCCAAAACATCTTGAAAATGTGAAGTGCATCACCGCCCTATTAAAGCCACTAGGATGTTCCAAACAATGGTATTTGGGTTCTGGGCCATTTCGTAGACAAGGCCTGTGGAAAGGTTTTCCTAAGTTGTTTTCTGAGTACGTTCTGTTCTGGTTTGACCTGCTGGATGAGCACTTCTTCTGAATCAAGATTTCCACTGTTGCAGGGGAAGATGGTCTGTGAGCCAGCCGACGGTTGCACAGCTGGGTACTGTTGCAGCACTCCTTCGACGGAGCACATCTCTCAGTACTTTTGCAGCCGTGTCCCACAGGCAGAAGTACATTAACATGTAAACAAGTACCCACAATGAATCAGTGCACACGCTCAAGTTACAGTTTTGTTTCCAGGTATTACATGCTCTGGCCATACTAACCAAAACAATCAATAACACTAATGCATTATAGCAAGAGAGCAGGGAGTAGCCTGAAAACACTGCCCTTACTGAATAGATTTTGTCCATGCATGTGGATGTCTTTATGGCTGGTCTACAGGCCAGTTTGCAAAAGTTCACCTGCATGAATTAGGGTCACGTATTTCAAAGACAGTTTCTTACCCAGGCCTCAGTGTCAGCATAGCAAAGTAAATGTTTTCTTCAAGCAAGAAATTACTGTATTATAAAACACCTATAATCCCAGAGAACACAAAAGTAAGGGGTAAAGTCCTTCTCTGAAGTGAAGCATCAGGTCTTCAGCTGATGCCAGAAAAGAAAGAAGTCCAGAATTTTGAAAAGCTTTACTCACTTCAGAGCATAGTTTAAGGACAGAAAAATTGCTGCCACCAGATGAACTGAACACTCCAGATCATGAGTCCTTAAAAGTACTGATGCTGTTCCAGTTCTGCTCAACACAAATAAACTACGCAGAAATGCACGAACATTTACTGTCATAGCAGTAAAACTAAGCCATCAGAGAGCTTGTTCATTCAATGGCCAGGCAGTGTGACTGTGAACATGATGCTGCTCATCCTTGAAATGTGGTTATGTCCAAATGCCACTGAGTCTGACAGCAGCACTCTGACAAGAGGAGAAGTCACTTGTCTGCTTTGGAAAATCCCCACAACTAAGTGCAATTAGAGATCACCACACCAAGCAACAGAAGTGAATCAGCTAACTCAATATTCTCTCTCTTACTGTGGTCTGTGCAGGCTGATTCAGAGGAGAACACAGAAAACCACAAAGCAAGTATGAAATAACCTCTCATTTAGGAGATTTCTGGGAGAAGTGTAATAGGTGGCAATGCCAGTCAAAGAGAAAGAACAATAGTATCACAAAACAACTAACAGTGAAAATGATGTTGATTCTAACTGACCTTCTCAAATATTTTTTGCCTTGGAAAAAGAAAAAAAAAAAAAGATGGTTCTGCTTTTTCAAGTTCAGAAGAAAATCTAGTTAAGATCACAAACACATGCTCCTAATAATGCACCATTAGGAAAAGACAACAAAAGAAATATACTCAAGCATGAATCAACTTCAGTATGAATTCTAGTCACTTGTGTTTGTCTGTGATTTGGTATGTATTTGGTATATATGGACACTAGGGAGCCATCTGGCTATCTGCATTTCTTTTTCATATGTGCTAGCTACATCAGAGATAAAAAGGTAAAATGAAATACTGAAGAAAATTATGGGGATTTCCAACACTCCCTCAAGGACTTGGGGTTTATAAAATAGTAAATGAACTACAAAGAGACAAACACAAAACTTTAATCTGTGAGATACCATCATACTTGTATATCTGTTAAGCAAATCAAGAGTATGCTAATTTTAAAAACAAAAAGCAAATTGAGACATGAATAAGCATGCCATATTGATTTATTTGTTTTTAACATGTGCATATGTGCAGGTCAGAGCAAGATAATTAACTTTAAAAAGCAGTTTGAACTTCACAGCTGGGCTGAGTGAAATGGTTAAAGTTTTACTTTAGATGTTTTGTAATAGCATGTATTAGCTTCAAGCAAAACTCATGGAATGGAAATTACTTTTCCAAACTAGGAGGTGGGGTTTCAGTATTTACTGGCATGAATCAGCCCTATGAGTGAAATGAAAAATATGCAAGACACTTGCTTTCCAGGCTGTGTATTTTACAGACTAACACAGGGATGAGGACAAATAAGTTTGACTCAGCTTTGCTGCTGATTTTTAATTATTTGTGTATTACACAAAGCATACGAGGTGCTGTACGATTTGCTTCTAGCAACTTGGTGTGTGTGTGATTTATAACTATGTACAGTTATGCCAGGTGGCATCACATGCGACAGGAGAGTCAGGCCCTTGCTCTCAGCTTCAGAGTCAGAGCAGTTCTGACCCCACAATGTGATTTGAGCAGGCAAAACCCTCATGGCCAAAACAAACAGATGTTGATTTTGTCGTATCTGTGCATGGTGTTTGCATCTTACCCAAACAAATCATCCTAATGGACCCAGGCCTAAACACTAACTGAAGCCAGGAAGGAAAAAGACAAGGGTGGATCTGAGCTTCTACTTAACATTTTGGTTTGGGATTTGGCTTTTGGGTTTTGTTTTCTTTTGTGTTTTTCTTCCCCACTTAGATTTTAAGCTCCTGAAAAAGTGAAAAGATTATTGGAGACAGTGGTGAAATAGAATCAGGCAAATTCCTCTGGATTGGCAACAACTGGTCATTAAAAAGATCAACAGTTTCTGCTTTGAATACAAGCTCAAACTTACTATTCAAGCAAGGTCAGATGCTAGCTATTATAAAGAAAAACGTAGTAAAGATGTTAAAGTGACCATCAAATGTAATCCAGTCCTTGCTTAAATATCAAAGGAATTGCATATACAGTGATGCACAGATTCTAAATGATAATACAGAATGGTATTAACTTCTCTTTCCTCTCTCCTGATGTATGAGTGTCAAATCCCCTTACAGAAATTACAAGGTTATTAGGTAATCCAATCAGTCCCCCTTTGTTTCTTCCACAGTTACGAGAACTGGAGAAACTGTGAAACATATTGGGAGCTTGTTGTGGGAAAGCAATTGGTTTTGTTGTTGCTGCTGTTGTTTTGAGCTAATATGAATAACAATTTATATTCTTATTCACAATAAATAGAACAAAGATTGCAAGAGACAGGCAAGACAGCTGGCGATATCTCTGTATGATCAGAGATGGCGGAGGGTCCTTGGGCATAGTGTGTCCTAACTGGTCAATGGGCTTATTCACATGGGTCAAACAAGGACTTCTCATGAAGAGTGAGGCTTCATCATAAAGGTCAAAGCCTTAGAAAACCACTGGAATGTAACTAATAATAAGCCATTAAACTGAATTCACCAAACAGTTTTCTTTTTACTACTTTATGTTCATGAAAGTCAATTTGCAGGAGATAAGTTGTCTTTTCATAGCTTAGGAAAAATGTGGTACTTATGAACAGGATCAGCGAAGCCACATTAATGAAGTACTATTATGTGTATGGGGAAGGAGGAAAACATGCTCTTAGTTTGATAAAACTCCAGTTGTCTCCAGTCAAATAGACCCAGCACTGAATGGCTTCCCTGGAAGTCAGTGTGCCAGTACTTCACAGTAAGCTCTGTCATTAAACAGATTGTGATTTCTGTAAGGTCATCATCAAATAAGTACTTCAGTGTCTGTACATAAGATGTAAGCTGATTCTGGTATGCTACCAGGCCCTCATGCCATTCCATCCCCACCCCCACCCCCCCTTCAGTGAGGCAACCACATTACTGCTGTTCCGAGGAGAAGCACAGTATTTTGGTCAGTTTTTCCACCTTTTAGCCAGTATGACTAAATGAGGTCAGTGATATAACCAGAGCCACTGTGCTTAGACAAAGCTGGGTTTGAGCTTTTAATAAATAAAACAAGTCATCATTATTTTGCAAGTGGATTAATAAGAATATGTATTAGGAAGTCTTGAATGGAAAGGGATAGGTCCTTGACGCATCAAGAATGGCTTCAGGCCAAAGAAGCTATAAATACAAAAAGTGCAAGTGCATAGAGGATGCAATAATGTGTTATCTGTGTTCTGGAAGTATTTAATTAAAATCCTGTGGTGCAAGGAGCTGTACAAATAGATAGGGAAGTAAAAGAGGAGCTGTTATGGCGAACTTTTTAATCCAAACAGGCAAATAGGAAAGATGGGGAGAAGAGAAGATTACTTCAGGATAGATGGGGACAGTGACACAACCCTGGGCATCATAGTAGCTTCCAGCATGAGATGCCACTTTCCAGCTTGGTGCTTGATCTGTTGCTACATACTAAAGGGATCACATCACTTCCACTCACTTTGTTGGAAGGAGGTTTTGGAAAGGTAACTTTCTGCCTATTATTCAGCTATCTCACTGTTTATAATGCATTATGTGAATCACTAGTTGGCCAAAAACTAGTGTGTGTGATTTTCTATTCATCTTAGGTTAGAAACACAAAGCCCAGTTATATAAACGGTATCTTAGAAGCCTGGTTATATAAAACTACCCACTGCCAGTCTGGTCCCAGATAATAAGATAATATAACAGTGCAGTCTTATTTCTCACTATCCTTCATCTTCAAATGAAAAGTAATGACTGCATACCTTGCAGTCTTCACTTTATTTTATTCTCTGTAAGTACAGCCTAAGCCGTATGGATGGTATTTGTTAGCTAATTACTCGCTGAATCTTGTCTGGATACTGCAAGCTATTACTTTTGAAGAGGAGCCTGCAGGGTACTCTGCATATGCCTTGTCCTGCCCCAAACATGTCCTGTTGACCATTGTCCCTGTTATCTTCCCTAATGAAATTTTTCTCATGCAAAAAATAAAAAATAAATTATAATAATAAAAGTTAAAGACCATGTCTTCAGATGAAAGAAAAACAAAGCTATTGAAAAAAGTCATAATTGAAACTATGCATGCCAAACTGGATTGATTGGAGCTACCTGAGTATTACCTACTGTTCCGTGGAGATGTCATGGATATGTGTGTATGGATCAGAGGACACAGAGGAACAGAACAGGCCCCAGAGATGTTCCTTCTCATGCTCATCAAGGCTGATCCTTTTGCATTACATCCTAGCTATTAATAGAGTCAGGAGTTTACTCTTAAGTGGCCCACTATGACAGTTCTTACCTTTCCTTTAAAAAAACAAAACAAAACAAAACAACAACAACAACAACAACCAGAAGTAAACAGTGGTAATTTTCATGCAAATCCAAAGTTCCCCGTAATGAAAAATGTGGAAAAGATTGAGATGCCATAGGATTTGAGTTCTGCTTCTTTACCGTAGGATTATCTCAGTGTTAAGGAAGACATTCATACTTCCAGCAAAGTGTTCTCCATTCTTGAAGAGGCTGTCGTATTGTCTGCTATGAATGAAGGTTTGTCTCGGGAATCAGCATGAAGCTGTCGGTGTTGTATTGATATTTTAGCTGTAATACTGATTAATTTGTTGCTTTGTTATAGAGATACTACTGCATTCTCCTAAAGTACTAAAGAAGATGAAATGGAAGCTCTGGTCTTTGCTGTGTTTTGTGCTGTATTCTTGATAGTATGAACTCTCTTCTTCCTTTGTCATGAGTATTCATACCATACCTCCAGATGCTAGTGATTCATGGGAACAGGAGTCTATTTTCCTTTTTTTTCACTGTCAATGCAGTTTTGAAAGGCACTACAAAAATGCCTTTTTTTTTTTTTTTCAGTATAATGAGCTATCATGTTTCAGTCATCAAATCCTTTCTTGAAGGCCAACCCATTGTATTCATTAGAATATGCGGCATAAGAAGTGTGAGCAAACTCTTGGCTTGGATAGTGAAATTCTAGGAGGGCAATGCATGTTCAGTGGAATTTAAGAGAGTCTGTTGACATTTTTGTACGTTTTTAGACCCCAGAACAATCAGGATATGGGCTAATTTAAAACAACATTAAGTCATCAAGTTAAAATCAAATTTTATTAGCTAAAAAAAAAAAAAAGACTGAGAAGAATCATAGAAAGTCAGAGAATCTGACCTACCTGTTTACTGGTCTTTATGGATTAAAATATGCTTTCTGCTCATTATTTTATTAACCGCCCACTCAAAGTTAGCACAGGCTTTATAGAATCTCCTAATGTAGAATAAAAACAGCATCAGATAATTTAATGTGAATTAGATCTCAGGATTTTCTATTATACTAAAGTTTCTGTTGCTTTAATTTAGTTCTTGGCTCCTCATTGAAAAAATCACAATTTAAAGTGAGTCTGCATTTATTTTTTTTCTCTCACAACATAAACATTCCATTAAATATTTATCTTTTTTTTTTCCTTTTAATTTGGCTCCCTCCAGAACAGCTGTTAATTGAATCTTTTTTTGAATCTATTAGCAGTAGTTTGTTTTAAGCCAAGAAGACAAAAAACAACAAAAAAAAAATCTATAGCTTGGGTGGCAGCCAGAACACAATATCTTCTCCACAATTATACCTTTATGACTTGAAATCAATTTCTTCATTGTCAATTATTCAAAGTCAATTAGACAGTAAAAGAAAAAAAAAAAGGCAAAAGAAAAACAGAGAATAGATACAAAATGTTTCTGAAGAGCTTTTCTATTTGCTATTGCTGACATTTAAAACACTTAACTTGTATTACTTCACAGAAATTTATGTTAATGTACTTCCAAAGAATTGGGAAATTGGAGATAAACATTTTCAGTAATGTTTCACCACAATGTTGCCTGTTTATTCTTTACAGTTTACTTATATTACAAACATTTCCAGAAATCATTTAAATCCTTTCTTGTCAATATCAATAAATATATACATAATATATATGCATTCTTTTTGCTTTATATACACCCATTTTAATGTAGCAACTGGCTAAAAACATTCATCCAAATATACTAAAAATGTTTCTTATACTAATTATTCAAAAAATGCTTCTAAGGGTGGAAATTTTTTTCAAATGCCAGTGAAATTAAGTGAAAGAATTATAAGGAAAAACAGAAAGTACGTTGGTTTTGATCATAATATCATGCACAGCATATTTTCCTTATTTTTTCATTCCATGATTTTTTTTTTTTAATATATATATATGTAACATAAATTCATAATGCAAATGACCTTAGATAAGATAAATTTGAGGGAATCTCTAAATTTTGCCATAAGAGGGCATTATTTATGCACTTAGAACAGAAAATGTATTTCAACATAAACGCATATGTTTTAAGAAATGGTAATTCTTTACACTCATGTAGCAAAGGAGGAAAAAACTATGAATACCTCTGTAATTAGGAATACATTAAATGAGTTACTGGGACTGGCATTGTTCTCTATCTTGTGTTTTCTTTCTGAATAGTCTGAAAATACAAGACCAAAGAAGAGGCAAAGTACTATTTTTGCAGTTTAGAAATTACCACAGAAGACACAGCCAAAAGCTGGTGGTTTGACCCATGGACGCAATTGAGAAAGTATGCCTAGGCAGAGTTGATGTTAAGCACTTGTTTATGTTCTCCATGTGAATGGAAGTTAAAGATGCATTCAAATGCTTTCCTTGAAACAAGCAGCAAGAGAGCAAAACCAAGACTTTTATAACTTTATTATGAAAAAAAAAAAAAGGACTAATTAAAAGGGAGAGGATGTGTGGGACAGAGGGTATTAATTCTTGAACTTCTGATATGAATTAAAAAACAACAAAAAAAAGCGCTTAAACCTAAGCTTCTAATATTTTGGATGAGTGATATAGGTTGTGAGAATGGGAGGAATACAGAGATACGCTGTATCAAAATGCAGACATGAGAAAAATTTGGGATGGAAAAGACTTGTCACTTCTCCCCTCCCCACTAAAAAAAATTGAGTAGAAGTTAGATCCCAAAACATGCTGTAATGACTTCTGCTAGTGTTGGTGAATGCTGGAATGTTTCCCAGAAAGATAGAAATTCTTCAGTCTGGAACAACAAAAGTTCTTAATAAACAAATGTGCACTATGTAGGGTTTTCAGAGCCCTGAAAGACTCTAAGCCTCAGTTCTGCATTTCATGAAGAGAGACAGATTCATGACCACCTTTTGGGTGTCTCAGGCAGTGACTGTCTATGTTTTAGCCTGTTCTGTCGGGTATTACAAATGTTTAGTATTATAAATGTCTCTAAACAGAATATTTGATTAAATTATCCTTGTTTTATGGATTCGTTCAATTCTGAGTGTCTAAGAACATTGTTTTTTTGACTTCATACTGTTTACTATATAACAAGGATGCATTTCATTTCCCTGTTTCCCAGAATTATGTAATTTATCACATGAAATCTACCTCTAAATCACTTTCACTAAAAATGTAGAGAAAAAAACAATTTGACAAGCAGAATACAAATCACTTTTGGATAAGTTTTGGATATTCTCCAACTTGTCAGATTTTTTTTTCTTTTTTTTTTTTTTCCTATTGGCAAATGATGGAAAAGCACTAAAATCCAAAAGTAATCTGTTCTTTGCAAAAATTGGTAGCTGAACTTAAATGTTAAGTTTGGTCTTTTTGTCATCTAGTTAGTTTATGAGGAATGTTAATTATTTTTAATGAATTATGTAGGGGAAAGTTTTAGGGTCTTTGAATTTCAAGCCACTTCAGTGCAGGCCCATTGCATTAAGAACTGAAAAGGCAATGCTGCAGTTGACACTATATATATATATATATATATATATATATATATATATTATGGTGAATCAGTAATTCCACTGAGTTATGAGCTGACAAATAATTTATGTTAATACTTGCATGTATTTAGAAGAACTAGATACGTTCCCCAAGACAATGATACATCATTGTCTGTTCTGGAAACCCTGCCAGTAGAAATTAAAATAATGGAAAACATATCAATGAAATTCTGCATCTGCAACCTCACATTTTTCACCTTTCTTCTGCTTTAGAAAGAATACCAAGATTTTTGTTAAATTAATCAAGTTTCAAATATTTGAAATGATACAGCTGAACTAAACTCCAGTGCACAGACTGAGTCATGAGCAATGTATTTGGCATACTTACTGGGAATAGGTGGGAAGCAGAAATCTCCATGACTGGTATCTTTCATGAGCGCTACATTTGCTCCACTTATGGAATGACCTGTAGTCCTGCTTGAATGGATTCAGTTATGTGCCTCTGTGCCTGAATAAAATCAGAAAATGTTCATTTGTCAAACATAACAGCTAATGGACCTCCAAAATTCTTCCTTCCCCCCTTCCCCCCTCCCCCGCTCCCCCTCTCTCCCCTCCCCCCCCGTCATTATTGCTGTGATTATGATTATTAACTACCTACTTGGAGATCTCAAGCAATAGATGGCAAATGAAAATTTTCAGTTACAAGTAAATAATTAGATAATAATAGTCACTATTACGGGGAAATACGCTGATGACTGCTGGGACTTTCTAGTGCAGCAAAGTCTGATGGCTGGTTTGAAAGGCAGGCACTTCCATCCAGAGCATCTAACACAAATTTAAGATTCAATTGAATGTGAGTATGAAATGGTGTCTATATCTACTTGTGAGCAAGGAGCCTTCTGGCATGTTATTTTCTCCTTTGTATTAGGAGCAGGCTCACATTATCTTTTAATAATAGTGGTAATAGTAAAAAGACAATGTCTCCCTTCTATTGTTTTAGTTCTTTCTTTAGCACACATATTACACATCCTGAGAACACATGAACAGATGTTAGGTACAGGTTTTCAGGTTTTCCAGGAGTGTGCCAGTACCTTTAAACACAGAACTGCTTCATCATTTATTCTTTTTTAATTATTTTTCTTCTCTTAGAAGAAATATCAGTTATTACTTCAAGAGTCGTTGGTTTCAATAGGCCAACAGATACACTTTCCTTTAGGCTCTTTTGGGGAATTGCTCTGAAGGAAATATACAGCCTTCTATATGCTTCATACTTGTACTCAGGTGACCCATTCTCCTATTTCTGCTTGTCCTTAGGACAATAGCTTTATTCAGGTGGAAGCAAGTCAAAAAACAAATGAGATTAGATGGAAGTATTTTATATTTGAAAAGAGAAGAAAAGAGAAGAAAAGAGAAGAAAAGAGAAGAAAAGAGAAGAAAAGAGAAGAAAAGAGAAGAAAAGAGAAAAGAAAAGAGAAAAGAAAAAAGAGAAAGAGGAGAGGAGAGGAGAGGAGAGGAGAGGAGAGGAGAGGAGAGGAGAGGAGAGGAGAGGAGAGGAGAGGAGAGGAGAGGAGAGGAGAGGAGAGGAGAGGAGAGGAGAGGAGAGGAGAGGAGAGGAGAGGAGAGGAGAGGAGAGGAGAGGAGAGGAGAGGAGAGGAGAGGAGAGGAGAGGAGAGGAGAGGAGAGGAGAGGAGAGGAGAGGAGAGGAGAGGAGAGGAGAGGAGAGGAGAGGAGAGGAGAGGAGAGGAGAGGAGAGGAGAGGATTTTTTTTTTTTTTATCTAAAACCTAAAACGAATATCAAACTCTACTTCAAGTTTCTTCTGTGACTTTGATGATTAATTCCTGTGTGTCACAATTTAACCTTCATTCCTATGTGCCCTTACCTCCCACAGAAAATGAGACAAGAATACTCCCTCAGCACATTCTTTTTCCAGCTTTTCCACACGAAAATAAATAGGAAAAGGAAACTTTTCACAGAGAATTTTTTTCTCAATATGTACTTCACCTAATGCTACATTGCCTTTACGTAAATTCTTAAAACTAATCCATTATGACTCAAGCAAACACTGAAGAGTTTTTAAGAAGCCTTCAACAAATTCCAATAACATCAGAACATAACTGTGTTTTTATGTTGTACAAATCTACTTTGTGTGAGATAGTGTCACACATTTACTGCATATCTGTGAGACATCCTTTCAAATGAAGAAAAGACTTGAATTTAACAACCCGGTTACATTTGAAAGGAGTTACCACAGAAAAAGAACTTTCACCAACAGTATTTTCTATCATATTTCAAACTCTTTCTCTGTGCATTCAAAGAACAATTCTGATACGCCAAAAAAAAAAAAAAAATCTTTTAAAGTGCAAATGAATATTTGTGAGCCACCTTAAACAACCTCAGGATTCGCTCCTACTTATCTTCTTATTTGGGTAATGACTGGTTAAAATACTTTTGAATAATGAGGACATTATCAAAATCAAGTCTATTCACATAAGATGCATAAGAAGAAAAAGGGGCTCAAGTTGTTGAATAGATCTTCCATTCTGAATAGTCTGTCAGGCTGTATTTACATCTTAGAGAGGATGTTGATTTCCTAGTTGGTTTTAAAATACATATTCACTTTGTAAATATTTAAAGATGTTAATTTTCTTCTTCTGTGGTAGAAACTAATTTTGGGCAATAATCTTTTGAAAGCATCTTTCTTAGTGAAGAGGTATTCTGGTCCTATCTGCTGACTACTTCACACCTTGTTTTGTGGTTTGCACAGGTGCAAGGTGATGTAAATTGCAATCAAAAGAGAATGATTTATTTTTTAATTTTATTTTTATGTTCTCTTTGCATAATTGCAATAAGTGAAAAACATTATTTCCTTATATCGGGTGAGTAGATTCTTATGACAGAGGAGCACAGAATTTGTGCACAGATCAGCAGCTGTACACAGTGAGCAGATGTCCCTGTGCACACAGTCCAAATAGAAGTAATTTTTATATGGGATGTGCAAACCTGAGGGAAACAAAAGAACAAAAATTTTGATTTGTTTTTACTACATAAGTTCCTCCTGGAGCAATATATCTTCTTCACTAATAATATTTAAAATAAACAGCCAGAAATAACATTGAAGGGTATTCAGATTAAAAAGGTTTACTTTCTGCAAAAAAAAATTACAGACAAAATGTCTTGTTATCATCACACATGCTAAAGAAGTAATAAATAAAGTATGTTTCACTAGCACTTACAGACATAAAAAGTGCATCAAGAAAAATAAACATATATATATTATTAACTTTTATTTTCAAAAGAAATTCAAATCCTTTGGTATTTAATGCTTACAAAAACAAACAAACAAAAAAATGTTCCATTCTTACAATACTGTTTCAGGTCCCTGTTATTTAGAATCTACATTTGCTTTAGAAATTTCTCTCTGAGGAGGAAAAAAAATCTTCCAACCTATTAAAATTAGTACACTAGATCAGAAAAGCTGTATTCCATAGCAAATATATGAAAGTGTTTTCTCATTCCTCGTATCTGCCTAAACTATAGATTATATCAGAGCATCAGAAAAATTAAGTTGTTATCTGCTGGGGAGTGGGGAGTTTCGATGAAATAAATTATACTATATATTATAACATAGCATCATATCATAGCGTCATATCATATTAAAATATATAATATATAATTCATATCATAAAGGAGTGCAATGGTTATGTTGCAAATTACATTCATGTTAGTGCAGTGTTACTCATTTGCAGTCACTAGAACTATCTCTTGTCAACACTTTTGGCACCTGAGAAGTGAATTGAACTAGATCCCAGAATCACAGCATGACTTAGGTTTGCAGGGATTTCATCTTATTCAACCCTCTCTCAAAGCAGGACCAACTCTGAAATCAAATCCAACCTCCAAGTGAGGCGACATCACTCCATATTCTGTCAAGTCTTGAAAATCTCTGAAGTCTGTGACTGCCATTTCTGAGCAGCCTGCTCCTGGGCATTGTCTCTTGTGTTTTAACTCATGTCTAAGTGGAGTTTCCTGACATCATCATTGGCCTGTCCTTTCCTTGATCACCTCCTGTCCTTTCACTGTGCTCTTGAGAGGCAAATTTGCCTGTCTTCAAAACTCCCATCTATGTACTAAGGTCTGCTGCTTTATCCTTCTTCTTCTCTTCCATTTTCTAGTTCTGTTTGCTGTCCCTCAGTGGGCATGTAGCAGGGGAGGAGGAGCGAACATAGTTGCTCAATTTGTGCACAAGAGGATTGTTGCAGCAGGGTTAAACTTTCCAAAAATCATTTTTAAATGGAAAATTTAAGAATCAGTTTTGGTTTCAAGAACTGTTTGTACCAGATGAAACTGTTTCAGCACATCCCTGATCTGAGCAATGATATGTATTTGAATTTGTAATTGAGGGCTGTGATTTATAGAGAAAGTATGTATGAGTAGTCTATGAATGAATACCTCACTGGCAGCCTGACCAACTTTGTGTAAGGGAAGTGAGCTAATGAATATGTACCATGTGTTTAGCTTGTGTAAGTGGAGGCAATCCTCACTGACTTCAGAGAAGCCATCCTTGTTTACACCACCTAGGAGCTAGCCTTGTGCATATAATCTGCAGCTGAATAAATGCAGATGTTAGCATTATACAAAGCTTACAGAGTTTCAGGTTACTTTTGTTAAACGAGGCATCTAGCCCACAAGTTCAGATTTGGCATCATTGAACTGCACTGCTGTCTGAGAAGAGACGTAGGTTTGGAAGTGAACATAGCATTCTAAGCCTTTGGAAAACATAAAATAAAAATGCTCATATATCTTAACTGTACAAAAAGTCTTGCAAAGCAGAGAAAATCAGAAAATGAAAAGAAAAAAAAAAAAGGAAATCTGGAAATCTGGAATCTGAAACACTGGAGTGAAATATGACAGGATAATTTTAATACCTGCAACTTCACACCCTGCCTATCTATCTGCCTTTTCCAAAACACACACAAATAAATGTATGTGCCTATGATATGTCTATGTATCTACAGCATAGGCATCTTTAGGATGCACTAGTCTACCAAAACCATTTTTTTTTTCTTCAGGTTTCTTCAGTATATTTACACCCATCACAGAAAATACTGGGCTTCCTGCAAATATTGACATTATCTAATGAGAGAAGCCCGTGATAAAATCATGATTTTTGATCAGGATCTCCAGCAGTTTCCCTGAAGTCCATGGGCGGGCTCACATAATGAAGTGTTACCCAGCAAGGAAAGAGTTGCAAGAACCAAACTTTTAGTTACTTAACAGCACTGGTAAGATTTTAAAGCCCAGGAGGGTGTGCTAATTAGGCATGAGGGAAATAGCTGTCGTGATGATGTATTTCAGTTCATTAGGCGAATATACAGTGTATTAAACTTGGCTGACTTTTTCAGCAGTGTTTGCAAACAAATCTTCTGGGATAAACTGAAAATGCATGATACTGCTGACAACAATCTTACCAGTCAAATGTATTTTGATTCAAACTAACACATACAAAAGTTGCTGTAGCTACCTCTGTATTGTAGCACCCACCAATGGTTTCTCATTTCCATGCCAAGGAAGGCTGGGCACTTGACACAGAAGGCAGACCGCGTCTGCCTGCCTATGTGCCAGCTGGAATGACTGATGTATCCAGATCCCAGGACTTGCTGTAACATCAGGAGACATGTAGGTGAAGATGCAGCCAGTATCTTTACCATCACATATATGCTGATCAGTATAGTATCATTTCTGAAAGATTGTATGACTCATTCTCTGCCATTTATTTGCCATTTCTCATGTTTATTTATCAGGAATATCTCTATATACAATCAACTCAATCATAAAGCTCATATAGAATCAAAAACCAGTTTTTTTTTAATGAACTGGAAGATTGAAATTGTAGTCATGGCTTTATTTCTGCATATAGTGATTAAATAAAGGTCAGTTCAGAGAAATCTTAAGGCCTGTGTCCTGCAGTCAGTTAGAGTTGCTTGGCAAAGTGAATCCTTCTGAACTTATATGAATGTACCGACATATTATTTTTCTTTTCTCTTTTTTTTTTCCTTCCTTCCTTCCTTTCTTTCTTTCTTTCTTTCTTTCTTTCTTTCTTTCTTTCTTTCTTTCTTTCTTTCTTTCTTTCTTTTTGAGAGAGAGAGAGAGAAAATAATTATTTTGCATTACAAGAGACCTTGACAGTGACATTTTAACACAAATGGGGTGGTGGTGGTGGTGGGGAATATGTCTTAAGCAGTCAGCAATTTTTTCCACAATGTCATGTGCTTCTCTTCCTGCCTTCTCCTCCATTTCCTGTATGGTTTGCTGAAGCATTTTCACACTGGAATGGATTCACTGGGTTGGCTGGGTTTACTAATGAAGATAAAGACAACCAGATCTGCAAAGAATTTTATGGTTTCTCCCTCTACTTTTCCCGCTAATAGGAGTTCATTTCCAGCCTAAGTTACAGAGTTACAGACAGATCTGAATGCCAAGCAGGGACATGCTGTATTAATTCCTATTCTTAAATAATTGCTCTGTGTCTTTGACTTGGTTGCCTTGACTGTAGCTTCCTGTGCTGGTAGCCAGAACACCACACAATTGCTGTAAATCCCTCTCTTTGATCTTCGGCTCACACTACACCTTATTCTGGCTTTTCATCTAAAGGCAGCTGTCCAACCTGGCATCCTTGCTCTTTCTTACAACATTTTAAAAGCAGTCACTCACAACTTACATGCTGGCTTTTACAGGGAACATGTCAATTACTCTTTGCAGCAAATTTATTTTAATAGTGCTGTGAACCTTTTCCTCCTTCATCTACATTTTGCCTGTTCACATTTCATATTCTCAGGACTACATTCTCTGTCCCTGAATAAAAGTCTTTACACTGTGTATTATAATAGTTATACAATTATTTCTAAAAGTAGAAAGCGTGTCACTGATCTTCCTTTAAACTCTCAGGTGTCCGTCCTGAGTTCCTTTAAAAGCAAAGTGAATCAATACAATCTAATGAAGAGTGATAACATTGCATACACTATACACAGGAACAGGAATCCCTGCCAAATGCTCTTGTTGGGGCTTTGGAGGAGCAATGTCAAGAGGAGCTAAAAGCAAGCTGGTGAAATATTCAGATATTCATTTGGGGTGTTATCTTCATTCTCTCTTACAGCAAGACCAAGCATTGAGCAAGCGTTTACCCTTTCTCCTCAATTCTGATTCATAAGAAAGAACAAGACCAATGTCTCTGGAAAACAGCATAAAATTATGCATCCGTTATCTAAAAAATAAGTGAATACCAAATGGAAGGCACTGTCACTGTGGCTGTTATTTGGTGCAATGTAATGTTGAATTCAGATATAGTGTTTCAGTGGTGGGTGAGATAGTTTCTGGAATAAGAACATTTTTTAACTAACACAGAAACCAGCATGTGTAGTGCATACAAAGCCATTGATATTACCAGAGTGGTTCTGCAACACCCAGAAAATTAGTCATAGCAAAACATCCTGTGCCTCCTTAATGTAGCAGTATGGCTGTTTTACTGCAGTTTTTAGCACAAATTTGAAACTTTTAGATTAAATTCCTAAGCCTTTGTCACATTTTTTGACTAAGCTTTTGATTCAACAGACAGTGAACCTGCAATAATTTCAGAATACTGAAGGTAATGTTGTTTATCTCAGATGTCTCAAAACAAAGAGGTAGAAATTAACCCTTGAGACTTTTTATAGAAAATACAGCTATATCAGTTTCAATTGAGGATGCCACATAGTTGTAGAGATGCACCATATGCCATTTATAGAAAAGCCTAATGCTGTCTTATCCTCTTCATAATACTACACCTGAAAATATCTAGGCATGGTTACTACAGTATCAGAGCTGCTGTAAATGGTAACTTCTTTTTCAACTGAATGTCTGTCTGACATCACTGAAATCACAGAATCAGAGAATCACAGGATCACAGAATTGTAGGGTTGGAAGGGACCTCCAAAGATCATCGGGTCCAACCCCCCTGCCAAAGCAGGTTCCTTAGAGCAGGCTGCCTAGATAGGCGTCCAGACGGGCCTTGAATATCTCCAGAGAAGGAGACTCCACAACCACCCTGGGCAGCCTGTCCCAGCGCTCCGTCACCTTCACCGTGAAGAAGTTCTTTCGCATGTTGGTGCGGAACTTCTTGTGCTCAGTTTTGTGGCCATTACCCCTTGTCCTGTACCCACAAACCACCGAAAAGAGGTTGGCCATATCCCTCTGTCTCCCACACTTCAGGTATTTATAAACATAAATACCTGAAATATGACAGCTCAGTTCAACAGTGAAAGCTCTACTGTGTAGCCATATAGTTATTATCGGAAATTCTTAGCACATCACTACTTTGAGTAAATTCCCACAGGTTTAAAGGATGCTGAACTGCACCTTTTAGAGTGAGTCCAGAGGAGGGCCGTGAGGATGATCAAAGGGATGGAGCACCCTCCTGTGTAGACAGGCTGAAGGAGTTGTAGTTGTTCAGCCTGGAGAAGAGAAAACTCCAGGTACACCTTTTAGAGGCCTTCCAGTACTTAAAGGGGACTTACAGGAAAGCTGGGGAGGGACTCTTTGTCAGGAAGTATAGTGACAGGACAAGGGGGAATGGCTTTAAACTAAAAGAAGGTAGGTTTAGATGAAACATTAGGAAGTTCTTTATTCTGATGGTGATGAGGCACTGGACCAGGTTGTCTAGAGAAGTTGTAGATGTCCCATCCCTGGAAGTGTTCAAGGCCAGGCTGGATGGAGCTCTGAGCAACCTGGTCTAATGGGAGGTGTCCCTTCCCATGGCAGGGGGATTGCAATTAAATGGTCCCTTCCAAACCAATCCATTCCATGATTCTGTGATTCTGTGAACTAATTATTTTCTTCCACAGATACAATAGTTTCATGGAAACATAAGCAGGGTAGAAAAAAAAAAAAAAAAGGCAAATATATCGTGAGAAATTGGTAGGAAAGGGGTAAAAAGAGAGAAAAAAACACACTATAATTCAGTTACTGTATGATTCTATATTTCATAATCTCTGTATTCATAGGCATTAAGGTTTAACAAAGGTATAGAGCAGCTTTCACACAGAAACAACTACTGAGTAGGTTGGACCTCCTCAACCTACAAAAGAGAAAGTTTGGAAAGTGTATGATAAAGACCTGGAAAAAAAAAAAAAAAGAAAAAAGAAAATAAAAAAGCCATAGAAAGAGGAGAGAGGGATCTACTCCTGTTTTTTTTCCAGTACAAGACAGACCCATCAGATGGTCTCCCTCTACTATCGTATAGTAGTAGAGAATTTCAAAACAAACAAAAAGTGGACCTCATGGAAAAGGTTTTATGACTGTGGAGTTCTTTGCCAAAGGACGTTGTTTGCAAAGTATTTATATGGGTTTACAGACAGTTTGGACAAGCACTTAGAAAATAAATTTGAAAGTAGCTGGAGACAGACAGAGTATTATGGGTGAAATATCATACATGTTTTCCCTGATCCTCTTTTTCCTTATATGTTCACGTGTGGCCACTTTTGGAGACATTACTGGGTTATACGGACTCTTGAACAAGTATGGTTTTTTTAATATGTGATGAAAACTATCAAAAAAGGTGCATCTTGGATTTACTTACCTGCTGTGATGCTTCCATCAGAGAATATGGGTTTTCCAGTTATATGGAGTTTAGAAAAAAAGAAGAGTTGCAAACTGGGAATACAATTATTTGTTTCAACACATCTGACCAGGGAGTGTTCCACACAGAATGTCTGTAAGAGTATCCCTTTTCTTGCATTTTATTCTGTTGTCTTAAGAGAATCAACATAATACAGAAGTCTAGTGTAATGTGCCTGGGGATATTGACTCATACAGCAGACAGACATATAGGAGTTCTGAAAATGAAGAATAATAAGTAAGTCTTCTTCAAACTTTGTAATTAAATTGATCTTACTCTCCTCTGGTAGTTTGATGATGACCCATAAAGCTAGATGACACATAAAGATGATCATTTGCCATTATTAAGTACCCCATAATTTATTTAAGGTCTGATCTTGAGAAGTGAAAACACTCCTTTTAACATACGAAGACTTGCAGAATTGCAGGGCTTAGCACTTATCCAAATTGGTGATTAGCAAGCACAGAGGTGTTAGCTCTATGGTGCTTGGCAAATTCCAACTAAATGAAAATACCGTTTATAGTGGTGCCTACATTTTCCCTCTGGTTTTATACAGATACACTATTTTTCAAGTCTCCTCCCAGAAAAGTAATGTGCTGACTAAGAATGATTCATGCTTCACACCCTTTATGTGGATGCATTCCAATAAAACAGAAATCCAGAGAATGACTGCAATTCTGCAGAAATGAGCTATACCAGATAACTATCAAGTGTAATGCACTAGCTTTGTATAAGGGATCCAGACATAAAGTAATTTTTTCTCATGTATCTAATATACAGACAGATAAACAGACTCCACTGAATGGCTAAAATCATAGCCTATGACAAGATACTGGATATTTTGAGTATAGAAGAGTAAGAACAATGTTTTCTTAGAGCTCATAAAATTCTTTATGAGTTTCAGGGAGGAAATGTTGGAAAGAAGAGCACTTCTGAAGGAGAAGGGATCCTCACAGGAAAAAGGAAGATTGCTCATTGAACTTTCTAACATTTCAAGGAGAAAATAAATTAAATCACATTTTTCCCCCCCTGAGTACTGGCAGATTTTTCCTATATGCTGATAAAAGGATATATAAATTTTGCAGATGATGGGATGTATCTCCTATGTTGGCAGCTCTTAGCATCTTGACTGTAGACAGTGCAGTCAGCAAATTCAATAGGATGATGTCATTTTACCCCTGATGAGGTCTGGGTATGACTTTTGGAGTCTTCGTAATCTGTCTGGCCCATAGACACAACCATATAGTTCACATGACATCTGGATAACTTAAAAAGCTCTTCTGGATAAAACCTGCCTTGATACACTAAAATGTTAGGAGATGGAGGGAGTTCTTAAAAAAAAGAGTACCCTTGTTTAGAAGCCATCCCAGGAACCCTTTGGCTACTGTAATATGATTTAAGAACTCTTAGCAAACCCAGATATGGGCCTCATCATTGCATCAAAGACAGTGGGATGGATGTGGATTTCTGCTGGTGCAGGACAAGAGGGCTTGCCCAATGTGGGCCATGAGAGCAGCCTGCTCTCCATCTTTCCTGTCTGACTGACTCAGCGCTTGTTTCCATAGCAGTTCGAGATTGAATGCAAGGAATGCTGGGGTGTGAACAAAAAGGAGCGGTTTTGCGTTACCCTTTTACTCCACTGCTGTGACTAGCACTTGCATTCCTCACTTCTGTGAATTGACAGCCAGTATTGATATAGATTTGGACTTTCAAGCTTGAGTTGTTTCTATTAACAAAGACATTTGTTAATAAAACCAGGCAGCTTTTAGGGGGAAAAAAAGAGAGAGAGGAGGGAAGATAATAATTCCATGCAGTCAATTTCCATCTGTCTGGCAAAGAAACAAAAGATTTCAAGGTGCTTTTTCATAAACCTGTGCGCATGACCATATGAATTCTCCAAAATGTTAGGCAGAAAGATGTGGATTGTGTAAATTTTGTGTCTGTTTGGCAGTTGTGTTTGGTTCACTGTGACAAATTGCAGCGATACCTTGAATATATAAGTTATTGATACTTCTTGAGTTTTATCTTACTAAGACTTTAACTCCCACTGAATCACTTTCTGTTCCAGGCATCAGGTAGTAATTCCTGTGAAACCCACCTAAGTAACCTGTTCTTATCTCTGATTGATAGGGATCAAAAGGTTATCTCTTTATACTGTGCTTCTGAAACATTTTATGGTTGTGAACATAGTTTGACTGTGCTAGGTTGATATGAATAAAGTATGTAATAGTTGACATTCTTTTGTTGACATCAGATTTTTATGTTCTTATGTCTGAAATTTTTTATGGTGATTTCAGTATTGACCAACGAGAGTGACTTTTTCTTTTCTTTCTTTTATTTTTATTTTCTTTTTTTTTTAAAAAAAAAAAAAAAGCTTTTTAATCTTATTTGGCATAGGTATTATCCTCGGTGACACTGTACAGGTGTAGCTGAGGATATAACATGAAGTTGTACAGGTGTGAGGAGAGGAAGGCTGTAAGGGTAATAGAGGGAGGAAAATGTTCTTGCAGAATATTTATTAATATTTGTAATGCAAAAAAGATGAAGAGCACTAGTTTGGTGTGGGGATTAGAGAAAGAGAAATAGCTGGAGAATTTGATTTGGCAAAATTGGAGACCTTCAAAAGTTAAAATAAAATAGAATTTTTAAGTAAAAGTAGTATTTAAAAATTTATCTGAATCATTAGTATTTTCTCAGATTAAAAAGAGTACTTATTGCTATGTCTGCACTGAATTCTTGTTTCCTCCCTGTACTTTTGACAGCACATTTATTTGTAGTCAGCAACACAGTTTCCAAGATACAGGAGTGAATTTTTTTAACTGTCTTAGCTATGAGACCTATTATTTGTATAAAGGTTGTTAGGGTTTTCTCCCCTCTTTTCCTAGTACAAGACTTGCATGTTTAAAAGCTAAACAGAAATTCAAAAACTCATATGCCGAACAAAATGTAAATTGTTCCATGACCCTATTAACCTTCTTCAGCTGACGTTTGTTATTACCAGCTCTGCTTACGCTTAAGGGAAATTGCAGCTTTTTTTCCCTCTGCAAACAGTTGTTACATCTTGGGTCAAGCCAGTTGTTCAAGGTCCAAATAAAGAGGAAGCCTGATTTTATGGTATGAGTCATCAAGTTTATGATGCAATTTGTGTCTTTTTGGTTGGGATGGGAATTTTGAAGGGTAAATGAATGAGCACAACGTCAAACTGTGTAACCAGTAAACATATGATGTCTCTGGCCATGGCACAAAGGGGAAAGACCAATGACATATATGCTGAAACTTTCCACAGATAATCCAAATTTGAAAAATGTCATGCTCTTTTTTTCTGATAGGATCCCAATATTTTTTTTGTTACCGTGTTGGGCTTTATCATGTCATCTAAGTTTAATGAATTTTAATCTGAGTGGTAAAAAAAATAAAATAAAAAGTACTTTGATTCTTAGGTATGCCTATTTTGGATTTTAACATTACATAATACATAAAATTGTATCCAAAATACAAATGTGAAATTCTTAAAATTGTATTTTTTAATATGTCTTTCTGTTTTCTCATTTTTTTCTTGGGTCAGCTGTGATGAGAACTGTAATCCTTTGTCTGGTGCTGTCTTCATTTTTGTTTTGGTGATTTAAGTGGCAGATAGATTTTCAGAAAATATGTAGACATGCAGAGCTGCTTTCAAGGCACATGGTGAAATTTTTAGATGTTTATAGTCTATCCTGATTTCACTGGGAGACAACCATCCTACTAGGCACCTGTAGGCCACTAGGAACTGATTTGCTTCTGCATATCCCTGCTAAAAACGTATCATAAACCTAGACTTTGATCCTTACTACTGTAAATATTTCATCTCATTATATTTATACACTATTGTGCAGGATGCATGGATCAGCTGCCTCTCTTGGGGACCTATTTCATGTATTTTGCATGCGTCTATATTTTTCTTCCGCACGAATTTCTTGGGTCACTAGTGAATACTGCGTCTGTTAACAAGTCAAATCCTGTAAAAATACCTCTTCCTTTCTCTGATTTTACTTGACCTTTTCTCTTAGCCTTCTCACAGATATGATAAGGGAGGGTGATAAGTGTGATCCACCTGGGCCCTTCCCAGAAAAGAAGTCCAAAAGCTAAGTCACCTTAGCCTCATCAAAGAGAAAACAGATCACTGAGGAGCATGTGGGCATTCTTCAGAGGACCAAGTCAAGAAACGTTCTGTCATCCAAGGAACTGCCTCAGATCATATCTGGTGATCCGTGCACTCACTCCATAGCAGAATCCAAGACTGGGCCTTCCTGCCTGCCTCCCCACAGACTCCCTCCACCTATACCACTTGTACTTAGTGTATCCATCTCTGAGCGGATTGCAAAAGGGAAGGAATCTTCTTTAAAAGAGAGGCATGGACTTCTAGCTCTTCTCTCCCCACAGTTGTATCCAGGGGTGTGCTTGTAAACTCTTGTTGCTCCCCAGAAGACTATGCAATGCCTCATTCTCACATTGAGGTATGCTGTGCTTTCCATCCAGTATCTGCAGCTTTACTGGGAAAGTGTTACCATTAATGTACAATAGCTTTGTGTGCGTGTGTGTGTGTGTGTGTGTTGGAGAAGTTTTCTTTATGTTTTCATTTGGATTTAGGCTTATGCAACCATACTGATTGCTCCAATCAAAGCTAATCCATAATCTTTGCAATGCTGAATTCATCATGAGCAAATGTGTGCCAAAATGTACAAAATTTACTTGGACTATGTCACCTCCTTCACAGATGTTGGTAGGGTGATGTGAGGACAAGGAAAGGGTGCTGATATGGAATTTTCTATCTTATTCTACAGCAGCTGACAAGATAGAAGAGGTTCTTCTGTCTCTTTTGAAATACCAGGCAGTTCAGATTTTCTCAGCAGTGTTCCGGGCATATTTTCTTTCTCATGGCCACGTCTCAGAAATCATAAGAACTGGAATGTGGCATATCTGTCACACATGCAATGTGTACTATCTGCTGCTAGCCTACTCTGAGCTACTTAGTGGCTCGAATGTACTATGGAAAGCAAAAAAAGCATAAACAACAACAAAACACTACAATTCATGTTTTGTTACAGGAAGTATTTCATAGTATAACCTTAGGATTAAATCCTGAAGATTCTAAGTACTTTCATTAAGATGTTAAAGACCCAATATTTTCATTGGAATTCAAAATCTGAAGTCCTCTCTCAGCTCATTTTTAATAAATACCAGAAAAGGTCTCTTTGCCTTTCATCATCTTCAGTAGTGAGCTCAGTACCTCATTGGATTAAGACGTAATTCAAACTGTCTTGCTTTGTGCATTATTATTTAAGTGGAGGAAGCTACAACAAAAAATAATAGAAACAGCACTGAGACGTCTGTAAGTTATAACGACGACAGAAAAGAAAATCCCTCACAATGTAATATAAAAAATCATCTTTTCTTTTTGACCCAATAGCTTTCTAAACCTCATTCCTAGTTGGCTTTTACATTTTTGCAGCAGTGGAAATACTTTCCAGCTCTCTTTTGTTCTCAATATTTGTTAATGATATGCTCATTTTCCTTAGCATTAAGTCTAAGTACAAGATGGCCTAATTTTGATAACCAAAGCCTGTGAATGTTAACATGCAGAATTGTTGTTAGACCATATTACAGAGGATAACTAATGCTGAAGTACAGTAGTGCCCAAAGAAGAATTCTTAATTATGAAGAATAGATGGTAGAAAATAAATTAGTTGCTCTCCATCTAGGTTAAAGACAACTCACAGTATTTCAGTAGAGTAGCTAGGTCTAAATGATTCCAGACTTACTGAGTGTCTGCAATGGTGATTTGTTTGTGGTGTTTAGAAAACTATTGCCAAGTCAGAGATCTGGAGCTTATTATAATTATGTGCATGATATATACAATAAAAATAAAATAAAATAAGCTGATTGAAATCTTTACCAAAAACTAGAAGTAAAAAAAATGTCCTCTTGATCACAGTCATAACAAGAAATAACAAGCAACTCTTTGTGTAAGCAGTGTCTTTGAAAAATGACTTTTTATATTTATCATTACCATCGTACTAATGGCTGTGAGTTGTTAATTTTTTTCTTAAGAAATTGCCTTTAAAAACAGTCACTGTTTTGAAAATGTTTTTCAGATATACCCTGTGCTTTCAAAGGATATTTTAGCTTTTTCCTTCAGGAGTGGCAAAAAAAAGAAATAGTGTTGCTTCCACTTCTTATAGACGTTTCTTTATACAATATGTAGTATAAACAGTTCTAGTACAGATGCATACTTGGTAAGACAACTAAAGTAACACATTTATAAAACATAGCCCAAAGTCACAGGTTTATCTAATAAATAAATAAATAAAGTAAAAATGAGATTTAACAGAAATTGAGAGAGAACAATTTAAGAAGAAAGTGTGGGAAAATAAATTTGATTAAGCTTTTTAAAAACCCCGTAATTGTTCTTGATTTGACCTTATTCCTCGTAATTCCTGAGGTTGAAAAATTCTATTTTTTAAGATTTTTCTTTAATGTTTGCAGATCTCTGTGGATAATGAATTATGTCCAATAGTAGACTAAGCTAAGTTAATCCTTAATCTTTGCAATGCTGAATTCATCATGGACAAATAAGTGCCAAAATGTACAAAATGGAATCCCATTTTGCTTGAAACTATCATTGATAAATCTTGATATATTTTCTAGAAAATTTGGAAAGTTTATTTGTACGTTACCCCTTCAACTTGATGAGAAAATTGCTCTGTCATTATTAGACATCAAATTGTTATATCAAACAACTTTTATCATCTTATGAACCAGTCCAATCACTAACTATTGAACCCATAATTCTCTTTTTAATTAATGCAAAGATGTGGATAATAAAATAAATGATCAATGCCTGCAGTAAAACTCTTGTATCCAGCTATTGCACTGATTTTAATTGCCAGTTCCTGAAACCAAAAGCTGCACTGATGATAATTACTTTGTTGAGTTAGGCCCCCAAGTAACATAAAGTTACATCTGCCTCTGAGATAAATAAGAGAATCTTTTCTAAATGATTTCCAAACTTCATAGCTCAATGTTAAGATGAGTCTTTTTCAATCATCTCAGGTAGCATTTTTTGTCCAGTGGCACTTCCAATAAAGGAAATGGAAAGCCAGCTACTTAGGGGATCTTTTAGTTCCTGAATTTTAGGTAAGAATAAATTTTCATTTTACCATTCAGAGTGAAAGAGAAACTATTCTCTATTTATCCACTCTGCCTTTGAAAACAAGTGCTTTCTCTTATCATCTGCAGGTGACTTTTGACTCTGCCAATCCTGATATTTCCGTACAGATCTCTTTAGGGCTGAACTTAAAAAAAGGTGATATGGTTTTCATTACAATTTTGTAGGCTATACAACTTTCCTCAGCTGCAGGATTTTGTTGGTGGTGGTGTTTTTTTTTTTTTTTTTTTTTTTTTTTTTAATTTTTGTGAAACTTTAGTCAGAGAGAGATGGAATGACACATTAGTTGTAAGAGCATTTTTTTCCCAATAGTATTTTACTTATAAACAAACAAATAAATAAATAAATAAATAGAGTTTGACTATGGTCACATTTTTGTTTTAAATGAATACTCTGACAAAGAAAGAATTACTGAATTGGTAATTTTAAAATTGACCAATTTAAATCCAGCTGACAAATACAAATCTAATTTGTATTACTGAGAAATTATAAATACTCATGCAGGAGAAATTAGCCCTTAGTTCTGTTGCTAAGTACAATTTTTGTTTTCTAAAATACTAATTTTGGTGTTGTAAAATAACATGATAAGTAATGCAAGGGACAACAAATAACAGTATGTGCATTTTAACACATTTGCCTTAATGATTCAAAGTTTTTCTTGCTTACTAACACTTTAAAATATCTCTTTGGCTCTTGAGAATTGGGATATCCTTGTTCCTCTTGGACCCTGCTCTTGGCAATTTATTATTATTATTATTATTATTATTATTATTATTATTATTATTATTATATTTGGCTGTGTGTCAGACTGCCTTTGCTCTCCTCTTGCCCACATCCACAAGGATGCTCATAGGCATCTCTCTCTTAGAGTTGAAAGACTTTCGGGAATGTCTTGCAGTATTTTTGTGATCACTGTGCTTACCCTTTTCCCTCTCTTCTTATAGTTTAAAATTTTGCCTTGACCTGAGAGATACTGGGGGAGATCATTGTCTACCACTAGGAGGAAAAAAATACTTTGTTGAAACAAAGGAAATTTCAGAGATGAGGATTAAGTTTGAGCAACCATTTGTTGAAGCAAAGAAGAAAGATAGTTGGAAATTAAAAGAAATTTGACCAAGTAATTTGCACTTCATATAATACATAGTTAAAGAATTAAGTGTTCTTAAGGCTAATTTAGTTAAGACTAAATATGCAGAGTCTAATGAAAAGACGATAATACTAAGAAAAAGATGATAAAGGGTTTGCTTTAATCCTTCCACTCACAAATGTCATGTAAGGTAAGTCTTATTTCCATTCTCCTGCATGTGTATCATATATCTCATCTGCTTTTAGGAGAATTACTACACCTTTAGAAAAGCAAGTGATACCTAGCACGGGTTTGGCATTTCACTCAGGCAGGTTCTAGAAGGGATTACTGTTCATGTGCGCTGCTGTTATAAGAACATAAGAAATGCAAAATATAAAATCAGACTGAAAACACAAAGACCGAAAACACTCCATATCATCTGTCTAAAATTCAAATAGAATCCAATACAATTCAAATTCTATCTTCCTGTGCATTTTTTTTTTTTAATTCAGAATGATGTTTGACAATCTTTTGGACTCTGATAAAAAATAGGCTCTTCAAGTTACTTTCTGTCTTTCAGAAGCTGATCTTAATAAAATTTCTATACATTCACACTTACAAAAGTTAGCATAGCTTTTACACAAGCCAAGCAATAATGAATTAGTATGTTTTTCTTCCAAAGGTATGGTTTTTTTTGTCTTTCCCTTGGTTATAGAGATAACACTTTCTCTTTGAACTTTGTTTAAATTGGGTGGAAAATTTAATTAAAAATCAAGAAGTTAACCTGAAATTCTTATAGATTTATATATAATCTGATTATTATAAATCCTGCCATTACTAGGAATAAAAATGAATTTGCAAAGACAAGACACACAAAGCTAAATTGTTAAGAGATTTTCCTTCCTACCTGAAAGAAATAAAATTGTACTGTTCATCTGGGAGAAAGACGGAGCCAAATACATATGCACATTGCCTTGCTTTCCTTTCTTTCCTGCCAAGTATTTCTCCTTCCTACAGCTGGCTGATCTAATGGAGGCTCAAGGCTGACACAGGAATCATACCCTGAAGGATTAACTGTAACATTTAGCACTAGCCCTGTGCTGGGGAAAGTACAGCTCTGTACCTCTCTTAAAGGCAAAATACTTACACAACTCTCTGTGTACTGTGTCATCAAACAAGGCAAATTTCACCCCCACGCCCTGAGAATATTCAGTTTCCTTTCCTTTTTTAGGCAGTGAATGTGTAAGAAGTAGGGTGAGTTTCTGGCCTGAGCCACTCCCTTCCTCTTTTAGGCTGTGCAGCTGTGTGTTTGCTTTTATGAACACGTGCAGATAGACTTGAACTTATTTTGTCTGTACTCCAGGGTATGTGGATGTGTGCCAGCTCCAATCTGTCAGTGAGTTGGCTATATTAGCATAGCACTGTACCAAACCTGCTGAGCTCTGCTGAGACTCTGCAGTTATCGCTGAAGTGCAATGACACATTCATGCATCTTCATAGCTTAGAGATTGGACAAGGGTTGGGTCTGGCCAGATCAAAATCTTCACAGAGTGTGTATGGATGTACTGCCAGTCTTTTTCTACTACTTCATCACACAGTGGATAATATATGAAAAAATAATGGAAATAAGGGAAGGCCTCTTAAGCATACCTTCACTTCCTTCATGTTTAAACTTCAAGCATTAGGGGGTCAAGCTAACCGCAAAATGACTATAAGAGAAATTAAGGACCATTTGTGCTCATTTAATAGATTATATATATATATATATATATGTTTGAGTTCATTTGACATTACTTTAGTCTTTAATTGATAATAATTTACAATATACAAATATAATCAAGTTCCTTTGGATTATTCTGGGTGTGTCTCATGGATATAAAGGGGAAAATATACAAGAAATGCAAGTTATAGATGCCTAGAATTAAGATTTAAATAGAATACTTGGTTAATAGTTTTGTCATAAGATGATCAAATCAGATGATACGGGTTATTCAAGTATGCAACAGTTAACAAGAAGAATCTTTAATAGGAAAAATAAAAGTAACCAGATTCAAACAGGGGAAGAAAAAAAAGATGCTCAAAAGTTTGCTTTCCAATAATTAAAAATACCTATGCAAAACTCAGGGATTTTTATGTAATGAAGTCTGAACTACTGTCTGAAGGACAGTGCGATTGAGAGAAATATCAAAACAAAATGATTTTGTTTTTATTATGTAGATAGAGGGTGTCTTGAGTGAGCTTAACGTTTAGATTTAGAAGCTTGAATTTAGGTGTTGAATTTCTGTGACTTACACATCCAAGCTCTTTGTATTCAATGTTCACTCAACATTGTCACCAAAGTCTAAAGATTCAGAAGACTGGGTATGGGTATGCATGTTATGGAGAACTAGATCACTTCCTAGACTTTACTGATCATATTGTTGGAGCCTCCATAAGCTCCATAATGGCAGTTTAGCTATTTAGTGCATATGTCAACAGCTATACTGGTAGTTGTCTACACTGTGGTATCTAATGCTGGAATTAAGCCTCTGACTTCTGAGATTAACAGAGCTCTAAAGAATGGATGTCAGACAAAAGCATACTGTTAGAAAGGGGGACTAATTGTACTGCAATTATATCAATAGCACTTGGGAGTGCCAGATAACAGTCAGATGATATCTTATTTAAAGATGTGGGTTAATATAGGGAAGAATGTATATTTGTATAAGATTCATGAAGTCATGCAGTTCTATACACTAAAATGTTAAGAAAAAAAAATAAAAATGCATCCTCTATGTATCATCCTAAATAAATTTGAGAGAATGATCTATTTTGATCCACAGTGCCAGCCAAAACCTAAGTAATTCCCCCAAATTATGGTTTGGGACAGGAGAATAAGGCAAGTCTGTAAGGCTGCCAGTTAATTTTCCTCCTTCATTCTGAACAGGACATGCTCCAGAACTACTCCAGTAGACAGCATAGATGAAACTGGACTAGAGCCCCCTTTATGCTATGTTTTTTCTATACTATCCCAGCAAGCTTCCATCCCTACATGTTTCAAGCAATCCATCTCTAAGGTCATTTCATGCACTTTTCACTGAAGAAATCACATATATCATAATTATGTATCGAGAGAACAGGAGCTCTCTCTTGAGAACATATGGAGACAGAGATGAGTATCTCTCCAGTGCTGCATAGTGTGGTTTCACCAATGTGCTTTAAAGCAAAGTGCTAGTATGTTCACAAGCCGCTCTGCCTGAGTTAGCTTGGAGAATCAGGGACCACTGCCTGACAGACACACTTAGCACAGTAAGTACAGCAGTAATATATTTAAGATGGAGTTAAAAAAAATACTTTTCATTCAGGTTACTCTTTTCTGGCTACCGGTACTTAGAAAGGGAACTCTGAACTTCAGAAGAACTGAATCCCTGAAATATCATTTGGCCCAGCCAAGAAGTGATGTACTATGAAATATAGGTCCCAAGAGAATCTTTGGATGTCAAACATCTGTCTAAGAAGTAGCACATTTCAGCAACTGAATGTCAAATGAAGGCTGGAAACAGCATGTAGAAGTGTGAACACACGTGTAGATCTGTAAATACTATACTCCTTGAAAAATGTAATGCCATTAGTCCCAAAGCTCTTCAGTTCCCAAGTTTACAAACTGTTTTCTTCTGAGAAAAGTCAAGGCCAGATTTAGAAGTAAGGTGATGGAGTTAATGCTTTGCATGCTTTCTCTTTTATAGTCTGGATATATCCAGCCATTCATCCACAACTCCTAGGTACTGATACTCCCCTACAAAAAATTTGAACAGGGATTTTCAGTCTTTCAGAAAAAAATCTCTTATCCTTTATGTTGTTGGCTTTCTTGAGCTGGTTCTTCTTATGCCTCTTATGTTCCACCTGTTTCAGTTTTAATAAAATACAAAACCAAGGAGAATTATTTGTTGATTTAAACATCTCTATGGTCCCTGAGAATGGTTTCTCTTTCTTATTATTTCATAATTTGTACAGGATAAAACGTGTCAGAAGAATACATTAATAACACTGAATGACAGAATACCCATGATCTGGCAGTTATAACACTTTCCTGGAAGGTAGGAAATGTAGCTCAACACACAAAGGAAAAAATTAATCTGAGTCATCCTCATAGATGTAATGGAGATCCAAGTGAAATATTTATTTTAGCCCAAGCTTTTTCCTCCCCCCTCCATTTCAAGCACACAAAAGTAATCCTATTTCAGACTGAATTGTAAGGAAAGGAAAGTACTGCCTTTTCAGTTAAAAAAAAAAAAAAACAAAAACCAACAACAATGGTTGCACTAGACATCTGAAGTCATAACCCTTACTGAGAGAAGATGGAAACATAAACATTGGTCAGTTTAGAATTAACACACCTAATAATTGGAATGGTTCATTTTGATACTTGCTCACAGTCTGCTGCAACTTCATGATCCCGCCCGCCCCCCCCCCCCCCCCATTACATAAGAAAGCTATTGTTCAATTGGAATAGTTTGAAAATTCCCCCAGGAGAGCAATGGGTGTCATCCTCTGTCATCCTCACCTCAATAAGGTCAATGAAAATGTATCACTGGGGTCAGGTTTTATCCAGTTAAGACAGAATATTCAAAGTTAAGCTGTTTGAAACTATAGAGCTTGGCTGGAAGTTGTTTATATATACACACATTCCAGAAAAAAGTAGAGGTTTCAAAACTGTCAATAAGTTAGTAGGCTCAGGTGTGCTTCAGCAACACAGAGACCAATGGTCTGGTGTCTGAGAGAGTAATGTAAATAACCTGAACAGGATTTATCTTAACAGCTGTTCCTTCCTATCATACACCTGAGCTAGTGACCTAAGGTTTGTTGGTAATCCTTAAAGAAGAATAGGAAACTATTAATTACCCCATAAAGTAAAAAACTAATGTAAGACAGATGGTCTGTCCCCTTCCTATTTATTACTATTGACTACATATAAAGAGTAACTAGAGATGTAGAAAATGATTACATACCTGCAAAGACACACAGGATGAAGGTCACTGTCCTCGACCTTGTCCCTGACTTTGCCCTTGTGTCTCATAGATATGTGAGGTTTTTAGAACTCTGTTGCTTATAGCTGAGTCAAAACTGTCTCATGCATGTCTTTCTTCAGTCTGTTTTGCCAATTCTTTTCTTAGGGATTTTTCAGAAGCAGAGTTAAGCAAAATTATACATACATATATGCATACATATATGTATACAAACACACACACATTTAAAGGAAATTAAGGACATTCCAGGCTTTTGTAAAGTTTCCCTGGTTTGGTTAGGAAATGCAAAAGGAAGGGGCATAGTTAGTACATGATTCTTGTCTGTTTCTTTTCCAAATTCCTTACCATTCCTAATGAACTGGCATGCAGAATAGGAATGTCAGTTCAACACAGTATAGAGAGGCAGTGACATATTTCTCTGTGAGAAAACCCTAAGCTTCATACCTTCATCAATTTTAATAAATGTGAGACTACAAGAAAGTCAATGCAACAGCAAAATGGAATGTTTCCTTAACAGGAAAAAAAAAAAAAAAAAAGGAAAAAAAATGTTTCTTTGTAGTTAGTACAATTCTTTCCATTATGATTGGTAGGAAACCAAACTTTGAAGTTTTTCAATTTTCAGAAAAAGAATCTTGAAGTTCAGATAGCTTTTAGTGCTTTATAAAAACTCCAAGGACCTTTTGTGTCTCCAAAAGCCTTTTAGAAATTTCCCAAGAGAGGACAGGACTGTGTCATGCAGTTTCTAAGACTTAGAAAGGATAACTATAATATACCTTCTGGCTAGCAATGAAGCAGATGAAAATCAAAACTAGAAATGACATGATTTTTTCAAAATGTAGTTTGGGTTTAGATTGGGCAAGTAATAAGCTAAATATCATTTTAAATTATTAAATTTCCATTACTCTATTTATGCTGTTGGATTTCTAGTGACTATTTTTATTTTCAATTCATTGAGGATATTTATTGTATTTTTTTTTTTTTAATAATAACAGGTAAGTTATCTTGCATCAATAGTTCCCATGCAATTCAAGTTTAGGTCCTGATTTGAATCCAGACTTGAGGAGATACCACATTGCAGAATTCTGAAATTCTCCAGTAATTTCCTCTGTTTTGATCCCTGTGTTCATTTTGAACTTGATCAATAACATACAACAGCAACAAATCTCATAATAAGTTTTGCAAAACCGTATGTTGTAGAATCTAAAAGTGAGATCTAACCAGGAGCCCAGCTGGCTCTCACGGGCCCAACCCAGACTTTGGGGACTCCCTTACTACAAAAATTAGGGACTATAGCTGTGATGTTGTCTGCTGAAAACTATGATAAGTGATGAGCATGATGACAGTACTACTTGGTATAGTAAATCCAAGCTAGGCTGTGTCTCATAATCCAGTCTGAAAATGTTAATGTAAAATAATTTACTCCTGGGGATTTCTAAATCTCAGAAGCAGTTAATTAGGAACACCATTTGTGGCTTATATCTCCACGGTCTCCTGGACTATGAGTTTTATGTTAAATCACAGAATCATAATAGCAAATGCCTTAGGGGTGGAACAAAGAATCAAACCTTGAAGTCTGGGTTCAAGATTTTCAGTTTCTTTGTTGACTGCATAATTTCAGAAAATCTGCTTTACTCAAAGAGTTCAAGAATCAAGAACGATTTTTCCTTTTTCCATCAAATATAAGAATTTACTTGAATGGATATAATAAATTTACTAATATAAATAAAAGCTGCGGCAGATCCTCATTTTCAATGTAGATTCAAATACCGAACCATTAACGAACCAAACTCCTTTTTTTTTTCTTTTTAAAGAAAATTATCTTGATTCCAAATTCTTAGATTTTTGACTTCCAATAAAATTAATGAAAGACATATGAAAATACAGTAAAGGAGGAGAGGATTCATGCTGAGCTGAATATAAAAGCAGTTGGGAAACCTAGAGGCTCAATGCCAGACAACAGATCTTCCAAATTCTGTCTGAGCAACCAGAGTTTGAGACAGATATGGGATTTCCAGACCTCAAAATCTGTATGTGTGCACCAGGGGATG
This sequence comes from Anser brachyrhynchus, assembly GCF_964034855.1. Taxonomy (NCBI): domain Eukaryota; kingdom Metazoa; phylum Chordata; class Aves; order Anseriformes; family Anatidae; genus Anser; species Anser brachyrhynchus. The sequence goes on along the minus strand of NC_137694.1, from coordinate 11,346,877 downwards.
ATAGAATTAAGAAGGTGAAGAGAAGTAAAAGAATCTGTTGCTAAAGGGAAAAATATAGATAATTTTATACTACTCAGTCTTTATTCAGAGGTTCATACAGTACTGCAGGAACTACCTATAGATTTGGCAGTGGAGGAAACTAACACAAGTTCTGTGTTATGCTTATATGAGACAAAACAACAGGGGCCTTAAATAAATAAATAAGTATTCATAATATCCAAAAGCCAGGATGTGCAGCAATAAATATTTGGCACAGCTCAGGAGGAGTAATAGGGTTTTCATTCATGTCTGTGTAATATAGAAACCCTATTTGAAACTTTGCTCAGTCATGACCTCAGGCCGGAGGACCTCATCATGAGCAGAGTTCAATGGTTCAATGTTCTCAAGATTATATGGGATGTTGTAGTAAAACAGCAGCTTTCTTCCAGCTTCCTGTATACAGACGCTGATGTTTCACAGTGAGAATGATTTAGCAGAAGATTTTCATTCACATCCACAGCAGATTATTGTAAACCATGCAAGCACCTTTTGTCCATTTGAGAAACAAAAATGGGATACCAATACAAACTACACATCTCATGTTTTTTCCCTGTACAGAAAAGTGTGAAAGTAATACACTAATGGATTCTGTGTAAGCGAGAAGAGAGGAAAAGCAAATACTATCCACAGCATCAGAGCTGTAAAAGTCCATTGCCTAGAAAGGTGGATGGTTCACACAGCCAGAATATAGGCAAGCTGTGCTAGAGGCTCCTTTTCATGGTGTTAGGGAGTGGACATGCATACTATGCCTTTAAGAATGTAAGGGAAAAATAAAGTGATGCCAATATGGTTGAAATAGTTTTGTACCCTGGAGTGTTTGAATTCAGAATTTCAAATGAGTTACTGGAATTTCTATGTCTAATTCATACTGCATAACTAAAACATGCAGTTTCATGGGTCAGAGTACAGATAAGAGTGTTAAGCAATGAAAAGGAGAAATAAAATAAATACTAAAATTGAGATAATTTGTTTTTGTATAAGTTTGCTTAGGAAAAATAAATTCCATCTCTAGTCTGTGGTTTGACTTGTTTGTCAAACCTTCAATGACATTCTGAGTTCAAGCTACAAAATTGTATTTGCAAACAGATGCACTTGTAATATAATATACGCTAAAGAAAGAAAGACAATATACCCAGGTCTTTTTCTCCTTTGCAAAAAGCATGTTTTCCTGATCAGCAGAAGAGTATTTATATCTTGTATATTGTTCTGTACAACAGTAATGGCACTTTCCCACATAAGCATATATATTCATATATATATATATGTATATATTTTGAATATGTATGTGTATATATACATATGCATATATATGCACACACATATATATTTGTATATATGTGTATATATGTATATATATATGTATGTGAATATACACATGTATACATGCAGACATACATTTTATATATGTATATGTGCACACATATTTAAATTATATTTTGCCTTTTTTTTTTTTTTTTTTTTTTGCATTTCCATAATGACAAATCTACTTCACAGTTTACACAGTTACTATATTTGGAAAAAACAGATTGCTGTAACTAACTGAATTAATTAGCTTTATTTATTATTTATTTCTAAATCAAATCCTGTTTCCATTAATTTACTTGAATTTATGTGCGGCAGGAGTGGACTCGAAGCTGTCATTGAAGGTCTAATGACACTGATGAAAAACAATTGCCACATTTATTATACAGTACCTTTTTTCAAATAAGAAAGAGAAACAGCTATAAATTTAGCATTACTAGTTATGGCTTTGGTTTAAATATTACTAACATGGTGTCAAATTTTCTGGATAATCTAAATGTTGGTAATATTTTTCAATATTTTGTGTTTGTTTACAGATTCAGAACTCTCCAAAATGGAAGGCAACTGGAGATAATGTGGTCCAGTTCCATACCTAAATCAAAGTCAATGCAGATTAGGTTGCTCAGGCCCATGTCCAGTTGAGTTTTGAATCTCCTCAAGGATGGGAAAATCACAACCCTTCTGAGAAGGCTTTGACTACCCTCACAGCCCCAAAGATTTTATTTAATACAAAAAGTGCACTTCCTGTATTTCAATCTGTAGGACTTGCTAGGGGAGCAAGGATTTCAGTTAAATTGTGACAGAGAAAGATGCCACCTTATAGAAAAGCAGCTAATGCTCTATGTAGTTTAAGAAAAGGAAATACATTATATTTATTCAAGATTAAAAAAAAAATATATCTTTACTCTCAATGTTTGTTTGTTTGTTTGCTTTTAAACAACAGGCAATGGGAGAATGCAATATACCTTCAAAAAACATAGATCAACCTGATATTATTTGACATTTTCTTAACTAACTGTTTTTCTAAGTTCAGCAAATGCAGCAGGCATGATCTGTCTGGACTTCTGTAAAATATTTTGTGTGGTTCTGCATGAAAATTTTGGGGCAAAACGAGATAAAGTGGGAATTTATGCAAAATCTTTTCATGAAGTGAAGTGACCAATAACAATGTGATGAAATGACCTATACATGCATCTATAATTTTAAATGATTTGTCCTGAGACTGATCTAACAATATTTTCATTAGTAACATTGGCATGAGATCAAGCATATGTTTAAAGAAATCTGATGACAACTTTGTTAGATGTCATCACAGAGAAAGGTCATGATATCCAGAAAGAACCAAAACTGAATTTGGGGGATTGATGATAAGTGGGATAATAATAAATTGAAATTCAAATTAGAATGTTAAGAATTAGATAAGAGTGTGATCCCAACATATATCTGATCAGGTATTCCTAGTAGAAAGAAGGTAACTTTAAGGCAATATGATCATGGCTTCTGTGACCTCATTTGCAATCTATGAAAAGGCAATTACCTATATCCAAGAACAACTGAAGAAAGAGCAGCTAAGATAATTTGCAGAATGGATATCTCATTCCATGAGGTGAATAAAAGAGCCTAGTTTGTTTAGCAATAAAAAGTGAAGATGGACATGAATCGACATGTCATTACTAAGCAAATTGGATTACTTGAATTAACTAAAAGTTATTAAATACTAGGCCAATCAATGCAAATAGGTAAATAACAAAAAAAATAAAAATAGATTACTATAATCTATAAATGAGTTCAAATAACCTGGAAAGCAAAAAGTTTCTATCTAATTAAAAAGATGCTATGGAATATCCAGTCAATAGAAAAATTAGGATTATAAATGATTTTGGTATGGGGCTGGACAAAACTATTAAGGGAATTATTTGATATGGTTAAAAGTAGTAACAGTAGACTGAATGTTTACTGAATGCTGTCTTTGGTCTGTTTCTTGAAATTTATGTCTAACAGTTGTCTATGCTGTAATTGTTGGAGATGGGTGTGGTGGTTTTACTCAACTGGGCAGCTGAGCTCCACCACAACCGCTCTCTCACTCCCCCTACTGAAAGGGAAAGGGGGAGAAAATACAATGAAAAGGGCTCAAGGCTTGAGATAAGGACAGGGAAATCACACAACAGTTATCATCACGGGTAAAACAGAGTAGCATAGGGGGATTAAATTAATTTATTGCCTAGTACTAACAGATCAGAGCAATGAGAAACTAAAAGCAAACAAAAAACATCTTCCCCTCATCCACCCTCTTTGACGTTCTTCCCCTGAGAGGCTCAGGCTCACAGGGAATGGAGGCTGTGGTCAGTCCCTAACACTTTGTCTCTGCCACACCTTCACGGTCATTCTCTGCTGCTGCTACACATGGGGTCCCTCCCACGGGATGCCGTCCTTCCCAAACTGATGCTGCGGGGGCTGCCCACAGGCAGCAGCTCTTCAAGAACTGCTCCAGCATGGGTCCTTGCTACGGGGTCCATCTGTCAGGAGCAAACTGCTCCAGCATGGCAGCCCCATGGTCAGCAGCTCCCCCCGGACCCCGTGCTCCTGCATGGGCTCCTCTCCACGGGCTGCAGCTCCAGCCCAGGGCCTGCTCCTGCAGGGGTTCCTCCATGGGCTGCAGCATGGAGATCTGCTCCATATGGGAACAATGGGCTACAGGGGGACAGCCTGCTCCACCAGGGGCCTCTCCACAGGCCTCAGGGGAACTTCTGCTACATACCTGGAGCATCTCTTGCCCTTCTTCTGCACTGACCTTGGTGTCTGCAGGGCTGGTTCTCACTCTTCTCTCTCCCAGCTGCTGTTGTGAAGCAGGTTTTTGTTTTTTTTTTTTTTTTTTCTCCTTAAATATGCACTCACAAAGATGTAAACAACATTGCTTATTGGCTTTGCTCTGAGCAGCAGCAGGTCCCTTTGGAGCCAGCTGAAACTGGCCCTTATCTAACATGGGGCAGCTTCTCAACTCTTTCTCACAGAGGCCACCCTGGCAGCCACCCACTACCAAAACCTTGCCACGTAAACCAATAGAATACAATGGGTAAGTCTTGAAAAGTCTTGGTTAGCTATACCTGTTGGATCGTCACAAAGGATGGATTGTTTCAAACTTCTTGAACTTCTGCCTTCTGACTGAGGTGGAAGTAAAGCAAGAGCAGCCGTTCGAAACAGTTATTCTACTTAGAACAGAATGAGCAGAATAAATCAATGAGAGCGGATCCAGTAAAAAATACTTTTTGTGACAGTTATTTTTCAGATTTGTTCTTATATACATCAAAACAAACTTCCATTTTAAAATAAGCTAATAAGTACATTTTAAAAAAAATGTTTGTTCTGTGGCTTTACTTATTTTATAAACAGATCCATCCATGTTGTTAAAAACTTGTCATAGTTCAGCAGCATAATTGACTTAGGAATTACATCCTAAGGTAATGTACTGATGTTATTAAATTCTTATGTGCTTACTGTTTGCCAGAATGTATTAGAAATAAAATACATTGATATCATTCTTCTGGCTTCACTGAAATGATTTTTTTTTTTTTTTTAAGTTCAAGTGTTGTAGCTATATGATTTGGATTAGCCCCACTGCTGTTTTTCAGCACCAGGAAGCATTCAATAATTAACTTTGCAGAACCAATACATTCATGATTTAACTGTTATTCTCCACCTGAGAAATCACAAAACAGAAGGTTTTGGTGGCTTGTTTTTATTTTTATTCAAATCCCTTTTATCTAAAAGTTGAAGTTCAAATCTTGTGAGAACAGGAGATTTCTAAGAGTGTTCCTCAATCCTGTTTGGAAATGATTCACAAATATCATTTTTGTTTTTTTGTTATTTCACAACTTTCAGTTCTCTTCCTGCGTCAGAACTTGATAATGCATACCAAAGGCAGAAATGATAAGAACTCAGAGACTTTTATGGAAGTGAAATTCCTGTTTTAGACAGCTGAGGTTTTTTGTCTGAGTTTGAGGCAATAGTTTTAACACTGTATTAGGTGGAAATTAATGTGAGAGTCCGATGGCTCTATTCAGACTTTGTTGAAGGATGTTGGGCATGCAGATATGCTCTGCTTCAGTTTCACTTCATTTAAATGGAACAAAGTGGTACCTTCCTTGTAAAAAAAATTAAAAAATAAAAAAATCTACATCTATTGGTCAACAAGACTACAGATGAAAGGAATATTTGATGAATTATTTTTCTTATGATTATAATTATTGTAAACATTACCGCACTTTCAGTTACACTGGAGAATAGTCTTAGGAATCATCGAATAAACTTAATTACTGCTAAAATTTTATCCTAGTGCATATTCAGTTCTATTAGATTCCTCTGAAATTTTCCATCAGTGGTAATGTGTTTTAGCATATGTTTTCCCAAAGAGATTTTTCATAAACTGTGTTCATTTTTATATTGCTGATTAATGTGTTTGGTATGTTTGCATTAATTACTAGTTAAACTGCAATTTGTATCAGAACCACAATTGTTTACACTATAATTCATTCCCATGCTGTTTATTTCCTTATATCATAATTATAAAATCTAATGAGTATTTTATTAAGGGAAGGTGTTCCCTCCCAAAGACCGAGGCCAAACACCTCAGCTTATTTCTGAACAAGGCTCTACTGTTTGACTAATAGCTTTATATCTGATATAATGGGCTATAACTATGGTACCTGACATACATCATGTTAACTGGTACGTGTAGCTTTTTTAATTAAATATATGCAGCTTGACAAACCTAGAGGCCTTCCCACATAAAGTAGTTTCAAAACAAGAAATCATTATTGTCTGTCTTCCATCCGTAGCTGTACAAAACTCTCAAGCCACAAAGGTTTCAATGCCACCATTTACTACAAGTCACTGAGATATAAAAAAATTATTAAAGTGAGTGAACATGTCATTTAACAGAGCAACAGAAAGGCAGTCTGTCTCCATCCTCAGACAAGAAGAAAAGACTTTTATTTTAAAAGAAATGCAATGCATTAGACATCAGTTCCTACTTACTATAGCTGTAGCTCTAAAATATCACTTAGGGTTCACACAGTGTTGAAAGGTAGGCTTTCTAAATAATTTCAGTGGCAAACTCTGAGGTCAAGGCCTAGAGTAATTGCTCAAGCAGCACAACTAGTACATGCAGATATTGAAACTAGCACCTATTCCCAGCAAGGAAATTCAAAATAACAAATTTGGTTAAGAGGAAAGCATCTCTGAAGGTTACTTACTGAGCTAGTCGTACTTTACCACACATGACACAGAATTGTTTCTGGACTTCCTCTTCCACTTTTTGTTAAACATCTTTTCTCCTGCACAGTTTCATGTGTGAAGTCTATTTCACTTTAAAAAGTTATAAGGAAAAATAGAAACAGTTTGACGATCAGGTAGTGGTCCATAGATGTCTTTCCCTGCAAGTAAATTGCCAGGATGCAAAGGCTGTTTTGGCTTTCTTCTGTATCCCTAAGTTCCACATCACTTTTTCTTTAGTGGCCCAGCTTCAACAAATCAGAAAAGAGTCCTTCACAAAATTTCTATCTACCTTCATTGTCTATAATCACTAAAGCTCAAATATTCTCAATATTAGAACATTTTTGCTGGCTTATTCCAGCATGACAAGAAGAAGACACTGCAAAGGTAATCTTGATGTTTCAATGGTTTGATGAACACTGCTTTCACAATAGTTGAAATACACCTATGGTATAAAATATTTTTAATTATACCACTTTTTTTTTGGAGAGAAGAGAGCAAAACCACAGTACTGAATCTAAGAGAAATAATTGCACCACAAATCTTTAAACACTTACTAAACACAAAATCAGTCAAGTGCTGACATTTGTATGAAAGGAGTTGCCTTTGAATACAACTATAAATGTTATTAAGCAGAACAAGGTCAAATATAAGTTTGTACTAGGAAAGCTGTCATCACTGAAAACAAACAAACGAACAAACAGACAAAATAATGATTATCAAAACATTGTTATGTTTAAGGTTTTAGGAGGTTCTTTTTTTTTTCTTTTTTTTTTCTTTTTTTTTTTTTTCTTCAGACATGAAACAGAAGCAACAAATTTCAAGTTGAGGATGATTTCTCTGGGTTTTATTTAATTGTTTTATTCCATGGAGTGGCAAGACAAAAGATGACAAAATCATTGACTTGTCTCATGGTACAGAAAGAGAGAGGAATCATAGAATCATAGGTTGGAAAAGACCTAAGATCATCAAGCCCAGCTGTTAACGTAGCTCTGCTGAGAGAAAGGGTGATGGAGGAAAAAGTATTTTACTTTTCATTACTTTTAACTTCAATGTAATTTTATCTTACATTTGATCCTCTAATATTTGTTCTTGGTCATAAACCACCATTCACAGCAGTGTGTGCTAGAACCTGTGGGAATGAGCTGAAATCTTTAAAATCACAGCCACCAATTTAAGTGGCCTTTTTTAGCAAAATGATATAATTTTGTTATCCACATCATGGTAATTTATTTCAGGAAGAAAGAAATGCACAGAAAACATAAGGAATATTGGAGATACTTAACAAACAAACAAACAAACAAAATAACAATGGCCACCTTGAGATGGTCCTGGGCAACTAGCCATTTGTTCTAAGTGGCCCTACTTGAGCAAGGACTTGGACCATGTGGCTTTCAGAGGTCTCTTCCAATCCATTGCAGCGAAATATAAAGGGGGGAGGGGGGAGTTGGGGGGGAAGGTCCTCCACATCACTTTGTTTTGGGAGCTGAGAACTCCATGAATGATGAGTGCCATTCCTCGTTCTGGTTGAGATGTGAGTAAAATTAAATGAAATAAAACACTCTAGACTGATATGACTATTTCTGTACATAATGCCTTTCATTCCTTTCTGATAGTTGCAGTATCTTTTTCCAGCTGAATAGTAAGCGTGCCTAAAGAAAGAGGTCTGATATAACTTATTATTATAATTCTTGTTTAGAAAGTCATTTATTTTCTCTAAATCTTAGTGAACTCAGCCATGTAAGGGACTGAAGGTGCTGCTCTCCCTGTTTTCAAAGGCTGGACTTAATCCAGATCAAATTTTGGGTCCATGAAGTCAGTGAGAAAACTCCCACTGACTCTGCTGCGGTCAGGAAAGGTAACATTAGATAACTGTCACTATACTCTCTTCCCTATTGTCTTAATAAAAAAGTCAAAAGATAGTTCTAAATCAGATTTACAGATGTATAGTTTTCAAGCACATTTTTTTTTTTTGAATGAAAGCCGACACACATGTTCTCTAAGTGACTTGTAACTTGTTTGGGATATAGTTAAATTACAGGGTGTGTACAACTGGGGAAAACAGTGTATACACTAAGAATTGTTTACCCTGCAAATCCTAGGCAACAGTTCTAGTTTTTAGAGCTAGATGTAAGTGATACAGGATTTCTCAGAACTAACAAAATGAAACTCAAATGAGATCAGCATGAGATGTTTCTATGTAAATGTACCTGTAAACTGTAAGGTTTATTTTTTCATTTATTTGGAAGATTATACTTAATGTATCATTTACTCTAAAGTAGAATGGAGACTGTAAGTACTGACTGCTGAACCAGATATGGAGCAGAGGAGGGAAGAGAGACAAAGAAATGTGCCTAAAAGTCACAAAGTGACCTAGAACATGCTCAGGTGTTAACATTCAGTAACTTGAAGTCTTATACAACAGTAATCTATGCATTACTTGTGAAGTGGTGCTATTTTTCCAAAGCAAAACGATTAGATTTTTAATTCAAATCAGATAGACTAGCTGAAGTTAAAATATGTGGGATTTTTAATGTACATACAGTATTTAGTTGTCAGTTTTCTGACCACATAAATATGAAATAATCACAAAAAAATACCTAATTTGAGATTAAATTTAGGATACCTGTTCCTGTTCATGCTGATGAATAATGGTTTCCAGTTACTCAGAGGCTTAGTATCATGAGAAGGGAGAGCTTTGGTGGAAAAAAGAAAACAAACAACAAACAAAACAAACAAACAAAAACAAACAAAAGAAAAACAACAATAACAAAAACCACACCACCACAACAACGAAAAGCCTTAATGTAAATTTGCATTATATTAAATAGCTTTTAAGGAAAACAAAAGTGAAAGAAAGATCTTTTTCTGTAGAAGTTTGGACTAAGAATATCTCCCTAGAAAAAAAAACAGTTTTCATAGAAAAAAATGGCTTAGCTGATTATAATAATATAAGTAAATAATTAAATGATATTATAATTATTATACTTATTATAAATAATACGTTAAATAGAAGATGCAAAAATCAAATTTCTTTAAGAAATGGCTACAAGAAATGGGTGTACTGTCTGGGCACTAGACAAGCAATTTGTGTGTGGTCATCTGAATGCAAAAATGATATACAACTGTAAATGAAGGAAGGGGAATTTGGCCCACAAAGTCATTGTTTACCAGTCAGAATAGAGATTTAAGAAAATGCAGCCTTGTCTTTATTCTAATTTGTAGATTTGGACTAAATCAAGGAGTGCTCTGTTTAGATTAGGTTTTGCTGAAAGTCCCTGTTTACTTGTACTAAGTGCTGCTCAAGAAATAGAAGAAGACATAGACCAGACATTCTATAACTTAAACAGACTGATAACAGAAAACATACTGCATGCTAAGGGGAAGTGTCTGTTGATTTTGCCTTCGTTTTCATTCATTTACTAAATTAAATAGATTTTAAGCCACCTGCATCAGTTTGGCCATATTTGACCAAGAGTTGGCCAAAGACCAGGATAGCAGCAGAAGCAGCTCATGAGAGCGCAAGTCCTGTTGCAGAGTGAGAAATATAAAGAAGTTTCACAGTACAAAGAAACCCATGAAAACCTGCAAAGTAAGAAAAACAAAGTTCATATTAGCAACTGTTTAATGAAATATTATACGTGAGTGCTGTGTGAAATTAGAGATAAAGTCTTAGAGTACAGACACAGGCATTTATGAGTTAGGCAGCATGATATTTTAAGAAGTGTCAACCTGGGCCCCAAATTAAAGCCAAAATCATGGAATCATCATAGATCTATAGAATGCTTAGGGTTTAAAGGGACCTTAAAGATCATCTAATTCCAACCCTCCCTGCCATGAGCAGGGACACCTTCCTCTAGACCAGGTTGCTCCAAGCCACATCCAACCTGACCTTGAACACTTACAGGGATGGGGAATCTATAGCTTCCTTGGGAAACTTGGTCCAGTGCCTCACCACCCTCAGAGTAAAGAATTTCTCCCTTGTATCTAATCTAAATCTACCCTCTTTTAGTTTAAAACCATTACTCCTTGCCCTGTCACTACTCTCCCTGACTAAAAGTCCCTCCCCAGCTTTCCTGTAGGCCCCCTTTAGATACTGAAAGTCCATTATAAGGTCTCCCCAAAGCCTTCTCTTCTCCAGGCTGAACATCCCTAACTCCCTCAGCCTGTCTTCATAAGAGAGGTGCTACAGCCCCTTGATCATGGCCCTCCTCTAGACTCATTCTAATATGTCCACGCCTTCTTGTGCTGGTGGACCCAGAGCTGAACACAGTGCTCCAGGTGGTATCTCATTAGAGCAGAGTAGAGGGGGAGAATCACCTCCTGCAATCTGCTGGTCACGCTTCTAAAATCCTGAATGAAGCTTACTGGCTCTCCAGTTACTGCATGGATTGAATTAGAAATCTCAGGAAGATGACTTAGAACTTGCACTTTAGCAGAAATTTATCACAGAGCTGCATCTGGGCGCTTGGTTCATCTCTTGAATGTCCCAGGTACAGACTTCTCCATCTGCTCAGCACAGAGGCCCAACTCCTCTCACAGTTTATGTGGTAAAAGCCATGTTTAGAACAGACTTCATCCCACCTGCTGAAAGAAATGAAATATCAGAACATCGCCAAATCCAGACAGCCTAGGAGAGAGAAAGTGTGACTCCATATTTAGTATTTAAGGTGTTAAACTTGGTAGTTTAACTCAGTGCAAAACTTCGGTAGTTATGGCGCTGAACTTATGGCCATGATCCCAGATGTTGGGACTGCAGCCTGGAAGGAGATGTGCATTCCATCCACACTGTGATAGTGCAAGCATTACCAGAGGGACTATGCTTCTCTGAGGTTAATGCTTTACCACTGGAACACAATCTGTTTCCCATCTGCCTCCCTGACCTCTTCTGCCTCCACCAGTGAATCCTGGAGCAATTTCAGCAGTAGGCATGTGAAGTGTGCTTTCTTCCTGGAGTGATTAGGGCACTCTGCTGAGAGATATGGGTTTGAATCCCTATAAGCAGGTTAGAATATTATTACAGTCCTTTTCCATCCTGGTCCTAGGCTTGAAAGCCAAAAATAACATCAAAGCAGTATCATTTCCTTCCTGTGCTTAGCAAAACTTTTAGTAACATGACAGGTATAAAACGCTGTATAGCATTCAGTTTGATCTTGTTGCCAGTGGAAGATGTATGCTAATTGTAATTAATTCAGTTACCTGTCACTAAAAATACCTTATTCCCAGTATGATGGAAAAAAAAAAAGTAGTTGTCTCTCAGGAATTTTTTGCCTTGCTTCTTTTCTGAATGGATTGTATAGGAAATAATTTTACTCAGGGTTGTTCCAGATTAGAAGAAATAATCATTCCTTCTTTTCTGAACACACAGCACCCTCCAGGCTTCCTTTCTGCCTAACATCCTTCATTTTGAAAGATTTTTCTACTTGTACTGAACTCCCTGTGTTAATACTTGCCCTCTTGCAGCACACTGGTGGAACGTACAGTCCTGTCCCAGATACAAATGTTTGGCACAGTGCTTCCAGCCTGGAATCAACTGTTTATGACTTTCCTCAGCAGCATGACAGTGCAGTGTGATTAAATACTTTCATATTTCTCTCTGTCTTACTATAGTTTATGTTGAACAAAAACACGACATTCAAATTCACCTACTTGGAACCTCACCAAAATGAATCATCATTGTTTTATTTGAAGTCGTGGCTCTGTGAACATGCCAATAAAATGGCTAAGAAAACAAAGATGCAATGAGCTATAAATAATAAGTAAGGATATTTCTACATGCAAAATAAAGGTAGAATCTAAGAGCAGTACAATACTGTGATTATATTGGGTACACACGCTAGAACAGAATTTTCATTTTTTACCAACTGACTTAAGTGTAACGAGATTATTCTCAAGAGTTGAGTAAATTTTGTCACCCTGAAGGTAATTTGCTGTAAAATATGTTTTAAGTCAGTTAAGTGATATTTACAACATCTCCAAATAGTTTTGTATAGAAAAAGATGAAAGGAAGGAAGAAAGAGAAAGGAAGGGCTAGGAAAGAAAGAAAATCCCCTTCATTGTATAGGACAGACTTCAAGATGGTGACTGTATTCCTAAATATTTCTGAAAGTATTTCTACAGATAGTTTATGTTTTATTGAACAGATCTCTCTTCACCAAGTCACAGTGCGTACAGCAGTAGAGCTGACAGAGCTTTTCCTTTTTTTTGTACTAAGAATTTAAATACTTAGTAAAATAAAGAAATACATAACATTGATTTTTACTTGACAGTGTTTTATTCAGGGATTTACCTTCCTTTCTTTAATTTAGGAAAAAATGTATGTTTGTACAGAGCATAAGTGTAGCAAAGGTAAACCTTTTCAGTCAAACAATTTTTTCATAAAAATCAAACAAACAAAAACAACAACAAAAAACACCTACAATCTTTCTGTGGAGCTTACTTTAGCAGAACAGTACAGTGACTGTTTCTCAGGTATGTAGCTACCTGAAGAACAGGCTGCCTTGTAAACAAGCACTTTTACATTCTTTCCCCTTCATTATAAACTTCCATAGCCTGCACTTTGTGATGACAAGCTACGATATCAACAGGTCCAAAGTTCTTGTTATGTCACATCACAGTTTTGTGCTGGTGTCAGGTCAAGTTCTGGTTTATTTGGATGCAGTTCATTTAACTGTGTGCTTAAAATTACTCTTTTTTTTTTTTTTTTCTTTTCTAAAGCATTTGAAACTTGTCATTGAGAGGCAAAAGTAATAACATAATAATAATGCAGAAGCATAAACATCTATCAGGAGAGAGACTGCAAAAACAGAACCACAGCAGCATGGGTCTAGGATTTAAAAAATACTCATCTGCCTCTATCTTTTACAATTACTTAAGCAAGTGTAAGACAGAGTAAAGTTGGAAATCTGAGTACTCACTGTTTTGATCCTCACTGTCTGACACCACAGGCCTCATACCCAGGACAGAGGGATTCTGGGCATCTAATATAAAGTTTGTTACTCCATTTGAGGGTGTCTGGGCTTGATCTGTTTTTGTTTGTTTGTTTGTTTGTTTCTATGTTTTCCCACTAATACAGTTTATGAGTAGAAATTTTGACCTGTGGGGAAATAGATTCTGCAGAGCAAAATAGCCTGATATAGCCATCAACTTCTTAACAAACATCAGTGCTTAGACCTTACCAAGACATCTGTGAGTAATTATGGCATGACAGGTGCACAGAAGGCAGGGGCAAGTAATGCAGTTCAGTAGGGAAAAGACCTGTAACAGTCTCTCCGTAGGGACTTCCAAGGTTAATTGATTAGGGAAAGGAAAAAACATAGAGATTGTAATGATAATTGTGTTTTTGTTTGTTCGTTTTAATGTCAAGAAATAATTTGGAAGGAAGGAAGGAGGGAGGGAGGGAGGGAGGGAGGGAGGCATCTTTCTCAGTGATGCTTCAATGGTCCATTTTTCAAAAGGGTGTTCTGCTCCATTATTTTTCTCTGGGATGTCTGAAAAATAGTTCTAATGCAAATTGTCTTGTGAAAACATGTTTGCATACAAAATTTCCAGATTCTATACCAAGAGTCCAGAGGAAAAATTGTGAAAATCAATACAAATTCCTAGGGTCACAGCATGAATTCTGGACCAGCATAGCAAAAATAAAGAAAAAAGATACATTTAAAACACATTATGTGGCTTCTTCCCCTTCAAATCTTAAAGATACAGAGGTAAGGTAAAGAGAGGGCAGGCAATAACCATTAAGAAGTCAAAAATAACTTAATACCCAACAAAAATGAAGGACAGAAAGTCTGAAATTAATGTTGGGTCACTTCTCCATTTTGGTCAATTTTGCCCTGGTGGTGGTTATTCCTATTCCTGCCAAACCTGATGTAGCATTTGGGCATTAAGGTAAGTTCTATACGCTCTACACTAAATTTATATAGGCCACAAATTTGAAAACTAACTGCTCAAACTGGAACATTTTAAATTTGGCTATCAAAACAAAAATGAGTTTTAGGCAAGCTACAGAGTTTTCTCCTATCCTCTAAGACCAATAAGGGTTTTATCAGACCACGTACGATACAAAGCAATTATCAGCTGCTGAGACTGATTTATTATTATTATTATTATTACTGGATCATATGATTCCATGGATCAGGTCTAATACTTTGCGTAGTTCTCTTCCCTTTTGCTGACCATCATAAACACAGCAGAAAGTGTTTGCAAATTATAAATCAGATCAGGGCTAGTTATTCTAGTTGTGTGGAGCAACCGCTTGGGGGTTATTCCTCATTGTCCAAATTATGGATGAAAGATATCAAACAGGTGAAGTGTCTTTGTACAATGGCTCAGGTAGAACATGACAAATAAATTAGTATTTTGTATTTAATATATTTAATAACTTCACCTTAAAAAAAAAAAAGAGGAAAGAGGATGAAAGGATGCAGGTAGAAGAAAGGAATGTAGCTTTGGTATTTAGGGAGGTGGAAATCAATGTTCATAGCAAGCTGGTAACTGAGCAATTAAAACAACTCCTTTATAGATGTTTAATTAACAATATAACATATTACTTCTCTTCAGTTTAAGAAAAAAGTAAAACACACACATAAGTTTGCCTGTGTTTATAGATCTATATTCAAATAGAAAGATATAGCCAGGGCAGCCAGGAAAACGGGCAGTTCCTGAGAAAGGCAGAGGTGAGAAGACTGTATGTTTCTGGTCTTTGGGAGAAGAGGCTCTCTGGGACTATCCCAGACATAAGGGAAAAGCTATGAGTAAAGTGAAAGCATCCTGTTTTCTTCTCAGAACCTCTTTTCTGAGTACTAAGGCCAGAGCTATGCTAGCATAGCTATAGCTATGTTATCACAACAGGTTTGGTTGCTTCCATTCAGATCTGGCAAAAAGGGAAGAGACAAAGAAGCACTGAAATGAGCCAGGCACACAGGCAGCATGGCCTCAGCCACCTGTTGCTACAGCTATCCATTAAGTTCTCTTAATCATCTCACCAATGCCAATGCCACTTAATTGAATGTTAATGCCTTGAGGATTAAAACAAAATCCTGTTGGGCAGCAGTACAATTTTACTGCTGTTGGTGAGAGAAACACTGAGTCAGGACTGTATCTAACAGTTAAAATTTTATGTTACTGCTGTCAGTGGAAACAATAATGAAAATGTCACTGCTGAAGCTTCATTGTGGGAAGTGGTTAAATTTTGTTTCTTCTCCTCCAAAGTCTAATAATAAAAAAATGTCACAATACAGTTGCCAAATGTGTATCTTTTAAAAAGCCAGCAGGAAGTGGGCTCAGAAATAAATTGTTATATGGCTACCAAAAAAAAAATAAAAATAAAAAAATCCTGGTGCAGAAAAGAGGAAAAATATATGTTAAGTTCTGTGTAAGTATCTTGGCAAAAGAGGAAATGTTCTGGATTCATTTTCCCCTAAACAGATAAAGAAGGGTTCAATTTCAAAGACCCACCCTTTTGAGATTTTCAGCAATTTTCTGAACTTTTCTGCTATACATAAAATAGTGAAATTAGATAAAGGAGGCATTTACTTTCACTTCTTATTGACTCTACCTCCAGAAGACAATTACATGAGTTTTAAGAAGTAAAGAAGACTTTTCTGTGAGATCCTCTTTCCTGTGGTTCTATTGTGGGTTCTTTATTATGTCTGACTTATTTTCTTCATCCAAGATAAAAGAGGGGACAGTTTATATGTGGAAGCAGAGTTTATATGGAACATTGCAGGGAACAAAGACAGTAAAAATCCTAATTAACCAAGTAAAACTGAAAGGATTTATTTCCTCTGAGTATAAAAGTCTTGAGAGATCTGTTTTACTAAAATATAGGTATCAATAATACTATTAAAAGGATAATATTCTAGTATTTTTGTATAATTGAATGTTTGCTATTATTGCAAAAATATAATAATATGGAAGAACTAAGACATTAGAAGAAATAAAATAGAAAGAAAAAATCTAACACAAAGACACTTCATATGGCCAGAAAGTATTACTAAGGGTGGTGATGTCATATCATTTTTAATCAAAAATAGGAATGTTGGGTCATCTCCCACTAACCAAATATGCACACATACACCTGTACTATGTGCATTCCCATAGACACATTTACATCTCTAAAAAGCTTTGTCATCCCAGTAAGGGCTGAAGCTCATTCTCTACTTGCTGCTGGACCTGCATCCAGAAGAGTTTGGATCTTCAATTTTATTTTCAGAATTTTTGGTGGGCATCAGCAGTGTCTGAGATGCCCCTTTTGCATTAGCTACAGCCTTCTTTAAGGTACCTATAGAGAGCGATAAGGTCGCCCTCGTGGATAGTGAGGGCCACATCCTGCTCCCCATCCCCTTCCACCAGCTCAAGGTACTGGGTATCCAGAGAACAACTGGTTTTGCCACTAAAGACTGAGGCAAAGAAAGCATTGAGCACCTCAGCCTTTTCCTCATCTTTTGTAACTAAGTTTCCCGCTGCATCCAGTAAAGGATGGAGATTCTCCTTAGTCCTCCTTTTTGTGTTGATGTATTTGTAAAAACATTTTTTGTTATCTTTAACGGCAGTAGCCAGATTGAGCTCCAGATGAGCTTTGGCCTTTCTAATTTTGTCCCTGCACAGCCTCGCAACATCCTTATAGTCCTCCTGAGTGGCCCGCCCTCTTCTCCAAAGATTATAAATCCTCTTTTTTCTCCTAAGCTCGAGCCACAACTCTCTGTTCAGCCAGGCCGGTCTTCTTCCACGTCGGCTTGTCTTTGGGCACGTGGGGACAGACCGCTCCTGAGCCATTAAGATTTCCTTCTTGAAGAGTGCCCAGCCTTCCTGGACTCCTCTGCCCTTCAGAACCACCTCCCAAGGGACTCTGCCAACCAGTGTCCTGAACAGCTCAAAGTCAGCCCTCCGGAAGTCCAATACAGCAGTTTTACTGGTCCCCTTCCTGACTTAGCCAAGAATAGAGAACTCTACCATTTCGTGGTCACTCTGCCCAAGACAGCTCTCGACCACCACGTCTCCCACCAGTCCGTCACTGTTTGTGAACAGAAGGTCTAGCGGGGCACCTCCCCTGGTAGGCTCACTAACCAGCTGCATCAGGAAGCTATCTTCCACGCTCTCCAGAAACCTCCTAGACTGCTTTCTCTGGGCTGTGTTGTGCTTCCAGGATATGTCTGGGAAGTTGAAGTCCCCCACGAGAACGAGCGCTGACAATTTCGCGGCTTCTGCCAGCTGCCTGTAGAACTCCTCATCAGTCTCCTCATCCTGGTTCGGTGGTCTATAACAGACCCCGACCAGGATGCTTGCCTTGTTGGCCTTCCCGCTGATCCTAACCCACAGGGACTCAACCTTATCATTCCCAGCCTCAAGTTCCACAATATCAAAACGCTCTCTAATATAGAGAGCCACACCACCACCCCTTCTGTGCTGCCTGTCCTTTCTGAAGAGTCTATAGCCAGACACTGCAGCACTCCAGTCAAGAGAGTGGTCCCACAATGTTTCTGTGATGGCAACCAAGTCATAGCCTGCCTGCCTTCCAGCTCCTCTTGTTTGTTACCCATGCTGCGTGCATTAGTGTAGATGCACTTCAGTTGGGCCATTGTCTTCTCCTCCAGCCTTGCCATTGTTCCCCCTGGCACAGCTCCAAAAAGCCTTATTTCAGCCCCGTCCCCCTTCTTACCTAGTTTAAAGCCCTCTCAATGAGCCCTGCCAGCTCCTGGGCTAGGATCCATTTTCCCCTTAGAGATAGGGACCTGTCTGCGGCCATCAGGCCGGGTGCCGAGTAAAGCGCCCCATGGTCAAAAAAAACAAAATTTCTGTGTTGGCACCAGCCTCTGAGCCACTTGTTAATCAGATGGGCTTTCCGTGTCCTCTCTGTAACCCTCCCTGCCACTATAGGAGTAGACGAAAACACCACCTGTACTCCCGCTCCATCCACTAACCGTCCCAGTCCCCTAAAGACCCGTTTGACAGCCTTCAGGCTTCTCTCTTCAATATTATCACTGCCAGCCTGGACTATCAAGAGAGGATAGTAGTCAGAGGGGCGAACCAGGTTGGGAAGCTTTCTGGCAACATCCCTGACCCTGGCCCCAGGGAGGCAGCAGACTTCCCTACGGGTAGGGTCAGGCCGACAAATAGGGCCCTCTGTTCCCCTGAGAAGGGAGTCACCTACAGCAATTACCCTTCTGTCTTTCTTGGTGGAGGCAGTCTTGAGGCGTGGAGTCAACTTCCTCGCCCTAGGCATCCTCCTGGTTGGACTTTCTACCTCATCCTCACCCACCAGTCGCTCAAGCTCCAGGGCCTCAAATCTGTTGTGTAAGGGCACCTGGGAAGGTGGGGCCGGTAGGGGGGGGGCGTCGCCTGCGAGGTCAAGCGGGGACCTGTCTCCAGGTCCCTAAATGCTCTTACTCCCAAAGCCATGCTGGCTTCATCTAGCTTACCTTTTGGTCAAAAATCGTTGTCACAAATTAATCTCTGACACTTGCCAATGCAGTGTAAGTCTTTATGCTAGCTTTTCCAGGCCAAAAGCAAGTCAGGGAAAATGCTAACATGTCAACTGATCTGTGCTTTCACACTAAATTAATTCTACTAACTGAAGCCAAAATGCCCTTTATTTTCATGAAGGTTAGTGATAAGGTTAGTGATAAGAATCACCAACAAGGATACTAAGTGAGCAATGTAAATAAAATGTCTTTTCTGACAGCTAAAGGTCATCTTGCTTACAAGGACTTGGGAATGGGGAAGGAAGTGTTTAAGGGTCAGTTACCTTTAATTTTTTAACTTTTAACTTTTATTTTTTTTTACTTTTAACGGTTAATTTTCTGACATAGCTCCACCTTTCTTACTCAATCTAAACAATTTGTTATGCCCTGTGTCTCAGCTCCTCTGGAGAATATTGCTTTTCAAAGCATCAGTTAGTGGGGGATAATTAACTTCTGTTTTTAAAAGACTGATCACTACATTGAATATAGCTAATGAGGAGCTGGATGTATTAGAGAGAGAAAAAAAAAAAAAGGAAAGGGAAAAGGAAAAAGAAAAGGGAAAAGAAGAAAAAAAAAGAAAATAGAAAAAAAAAAAGAAAAAGAAAAAAAGAAGGGAAAAAATGCTTTTTCCCTTTCCATCAGTCTTTTATTTACTTTTGTGTCTTTTGTCAACCAAGGTTATGGTGATGACTGAACCTATAAAGACATGTACTGTGGCCTCAGCTAGGGTGAGAATGTAAGTGTCCTGGCACTTATCTGAGTTTTAAAAACCTTTTTGAAGAACAACTGAATGGGGAGAACATTTTGAAAATATTTTTAGTACTACCTCATTTTTGGTTGAACTAGACCTGTTTTGTTAGTATACCAAAGCAATGAAAAGTGGAAAGAATACCACAAAAACATTCAAGGCAGTACTCAATGAAGCAGAAAGTGTGTGTTCCCCAATTCCATAAAAAGCCCCTGGAGAACTCTGTGAAATGGGTATAGCGTGTCAAGGAAAAAGATGCAGATATGGTTCTGGATGCTCCATTTGCAAAAGTTTTTTTTATGCTGTGCTTCTATTGCATGTAATACAACACAAATTGCTTTCCCTGAAAATGCTGCCTCAGTCATAATAATATTGCACTGAATTTTGCAAAGGATTTTTTTGAGGGGAACGGAACAGTAAGTTACTTTTTGCTTGAACTCAGTGCAAATAATCCAGATTCATATGACAGCAGTTTGGAACAGAATTCTGGCCAGAGGTTCTCAGAAACTCTAAGGAAGACATTATTCCATTTTAACAAAAATAATAATAATAATAAAAATAATAAACAACACTTGCTTCCCGCTGTAAGGAAATGAACAAGGAAGAATTATCACCCCAGGAAGGTAATGTTGGTTAGTACCATCCCACACAAGTGGCCTAAGGACTGCATAGCTGCTTCTCCGTATCATATGGTGTTCAATAACCTGAGCCTTTCTTGGGTGAACTAATGGAGCAGTTGTGCAAGCACCAAAGACAGAAAGATTTTGAAAAAAAGAAAAAAGAAAAAAGAAAGAAAAAAAGAAAAAAAAAGCAAACTCAAGACACCAAAGACACTTGACATTTGACCCAGCCTGGAGAGCCAGCACACTGTGGAAGAAAGGGAAGATACAATGACATATAAGTAATGCAGAAACTTGAAAATAGACTTGGCACTAAAGGAATAGCTGAATTTGATGACCAGATGATGGATGGGTAATATAAAGTGACACTGAACAGACAAAATTATTTCCCTGGAGAGCAGGCCTTTTTGGGTAAACTATCAGTTTATCTGCCTGTAATCTCTTTTTGCATTATTCTGCAATGAATCAGATCATCTTGGCACATCTTCACCAATTTGTGAGGCCTTTTCATGCAAATGTAGAGCTTTCTATGTAGACTTGTAGGGTTTTGTTTTGTTTTGTTTTTTCTTTCTCCTGATGTTGACGCTACATTAAAGGTTCAGTCTCACTTATAGAGGTGGAAAAACAATGTCTTGCAGGTTTCAGCTTCCGCGGCTTTAAACTCATCTACTCTGACAAATCAAAACAATAGTTTATATATATTTCTTAGAAAAGTTGTTTTCTTGTTAATGTGGACTGTATAACCAGAAGAGGACAGGAAAGTCTGGAAAGGAAAGATTTTCCGATAAATATAATTATGTTGTTTCCTTAAATATTTTGAAATCCAAATCTGTTGTTAAAATTCAGAAACTTTTGGAAACTGAACATGCATGTAAGATCTGAATTTCCAACATATTAATAGAGTCTTTCAGAAGACGTACTTTGAATGTAGTTTCAGATGTGATTATGACCTCCAAAGCATTTCTCATATGAGTGAAACTATCTTTTAAAAAGTGAAATTGCCTAGGCATAAAACTATGTGGAGAAACCCATGTGAATCAAATATTCATGTTGAAGGCACAAAGAATCTGCATTATAGTTAGTTCAGTATGGAGCAACTTTCTAAAGGAATGTGCTGTGTATCTATATGCACAGAAACACATTTTTGTCTACAGTCATCTGTTTCCATTGAAGGGTATTTTGGAACAAACATTGTCATTTAGAAAACAAATTAAGATATTTTATTAGCCTCTTGGATGCAATACTTCATTTATATCTTCTATGAATTAGAGTTATTATTAACTCAATAAATTAAAAAATATATTGACCACATAAAGTAGCTGTCTGTACTAGACCTTTTAAACCACATCAAGGACAGAGATCATATCATGGTAGCTGCCATTAAAAAAACAACAACAAAAAAAAAAACTTTCAGAGTCCCTACTCTAATTCAGCAATTATCCTACTCAGAGACACAGAGACGATCTATCAGATACTCTAGGGTGGCATTGCTGAGAAATGCTGACTTCATAATGATAACATGCTTGCAGAGGCATAGTGGAGTACAATGCTGCTCTTACACTTAGTACACCTACTAATTTGAACCTGTAGTGAACTGATGGTTAACCATCTGTCTTTCTCCTTCATCATATTCATATGCTCATTTAAAACACAGTATCTTCAAAACTTGAGATCATGTATATAAAACTATACATTCACAGCTACAAAGATCAGAAGGAGAAGCTGTATGCTCAGGCCAGCAAGGAAGAGTAAGGAAACAAAATCTTTTTTCTCTTTATCCAGAAGACCATAGCAGCTTAGCCTTATGATGATTTATTTAACCTCTTTCGATGAAAACTAGTTGTTATACGTGTATAACAAGAATGGCAACAAATAACACTCCACACAAGCTTCACGAATCCAAGAAGATTTTTTTTTTTTTCCTCTGATGGAGCTTTTATGCATGCTGATCTAGGGCCTTACAATTTGTATATCACTGTTTTTCTAATGTGACTGCAAAGATGCTGATGAGACGTTTCTGATTGCAAACAGTATTAGGCTTGCCTTAGAAATTCAAGATAATAAAACTGTGATGTTCTTTCTTGTCTGTATAACAAAGGCATGATTTATTGCTTTATCTACTTCCTGTTATTATCAATTCTTATTGGTATAAACAAAATAAAAAATAAAGAGAATTATTATCTAGAAAACACTCAGAGACTGTCAAAATGTTTTCTGTTATGAGGAGTTATGTCCAGCCACTATCTCTAGCTCCTACCATAAGTGCTGAGCAATACATAGTGAAAAGAAAAGAAAAGAAAAGAAAAGAAAAGAAAAGAAAAGAAAAGAAAAGAAAAGAAAAGAAAAGAAAAGAAAAGAAAAGAAAAGAAAAGAAAAGAAAAGAAAAGAAAAGAAAAGAAAAGAAAAGAAAAGAAAAGAAAAGAAAAGAAAAGAAAAGAAAAGAAAAGAAAAGAAAAGAAGAAAAAAGAAAAAAGAAAAAAGAAAAAAGAAAAAAGAAAAAAGAAAAAAGAAAAAAGAAAAAAGAAAAAAGAAAAAAGAAAAAAGAAAAAAGAAAAAAGAAAAAAGAAAAGAAAGACCCATACATTAATGTAGCAACTTTGGTATACTGCAAACAGAGGATTTTCTTCAGGATTCTGTGCAAAAGAACAGATTAGGAGACATTTGGAGCCCAGGTTTCCAGCTCAAACTTTTGTCCCCCCCTTGAGAGAGGGAGAGGTCCTTACTCAGGAGCAATTCTTGTAAAAACATGAAGTTCTGTATGTCACAGGCTTTTAGTGAGCATGAAGTCATTAGGAAAAAATGTGTATTCAGATTGCCTGGCTTTCTCCACGTTACTACAGAGAGCAGCAGGTGCTGCATATAACACGCACAAAATCAGTCATTTGGCTGAATTCAAGCAGCAGATTGCAAACTCGAGGAACACAGTGATCAAGAGCCGTTGCTTTCCATTTGTTAGTCAGTGTAGAAGTTCATAAATGTTTCTGACACTGATTTTTCAACTCTAACCTTTTAAACAGCCAGAAAAACAGCATGCCATCCCTAAGGATGTTTCTAACATCCTAAGTGCTGGGTCTCTGGCCTCCTTGTAAGGATCTTCTGCTTGGCCTGTGCAGTCTCAATTATGCCAGCCAAGATGTTGGTTACCATCCTCACAGTACCACATGCAGTGACTGAAGCTTCATCACTATGTCCCAAAGGGCATGTTCACTCTGGCATATATCTGGCGTGATCTCACTGATTGGCATGTGGTTTACACTGGTATCAATACAAGCCAAATTATTTCTCTCCTTTTTTTCTTTTAATTATTATTATTATTTTTTAATTTTTGTTTCAAGACTGAGGACATTAACGTTCAGAGACCTGAAAAAAAAAGAGTTATTAATGGATTTCTTTAACAATAGAAAATCACTCAGGAATATGTTGGACTTCATGTGGCCTCTGTCAAAAGCATAGAGGTCAGTCTATTGCTCACAAAAGACGTACGTTCATAGTGGACTGTCTTCAGCAAAGGGAGTTTAAAATAGTTTTTTATTTGTTTGTTTGTTCTCAGATTGGAGTTATTATTACCCTTGATCATTTAAGTTATCCAAATTAAAGCACAGCCATAAGAACAGTTCATAAGAACAGCTGGATCAAATAGAAGCATGTAATATGAAAAGAAGTGGGTTTTAGATTGATTTTATCTCCAAAACTATCATGAAACAATAACCAGAGATTATTAAATGGATCTCTATTTAAAATGAAATAGACAGGATTGCTGCACATACAGACATGTTTGAACTTACTACACAAGTGCTCCTATAGTCTGTTCAGAGAATGTGCCTGGTTCCCAAATTTAAAGCAGTTATAATTTAAGCTTATTAAGATATAAAAGATAAGATATATTTATATAATATATATATATTATATATATATATATTATTAAGATATAAAATTATTCTTGAGCGGATTTGACCAGACTGGTTGATTTCATTACAGGACTAATCTGCAACTCCTATTGATGCACAGCAACTTCCACAAACAGATTGGTGCTTGTTTCCTAAAGATCAAGGTTCAAGTGCAAAATATTCAGAGAGGAGAAACATGACAATAAAATAAAATGCTTTGCAAGGAGAGTGGTGTTACACTGATCTTCTTTGCCCTTCAAGTGTTGAACAGAGTACAGGCTTCTGCATTACTAGTACACCTGTGAAGGCATGACTTGGAATCTTCCAACTTTCAAGAATTTCCTTTGAGAAGAACACAAAGGAATTGGTAAGGACAAAACTGTAACAGAGCATGAAAACAGAAAATAGGAACTTGTGTGATTAACACAGGAAAAGAAAAAAAAAGTGGAAAATATTTTTTTCTCTTAAAAGAGAATAAGAATCTAGGGAAATTGTTTACATAGGGCTCTGTGTAACGAGTTATTTCTTTCTGGATAAAACATTTAAATAAAAACGCAGTTTGCTTTCTGATATAACTTCATTTCTGCTGTGGGCACATGTAGTGTGGTCCAGAAACATCCAAGCAAATCAAGTCAGTAGGGCAAAGGACACAGAGCACTACACTCTGCATGCCAGGACAGTATCAGCTTAGTTCCAAAACAGTAGTACCACATGAGAGCAATGTTGTTGCTAAATGAATAAACTATGACTGTTATCATAGATACAGTGCCACAATATTACTCCTTGTTTGAGAGTTGACGTAGTCATTTCTGGATGGCTTTTTCTGTAACACATGATTCAATGTTGTAAATACACATATGAATTGTAAGAATCACAAAACTATGGAACCACTGAATGGCTGAGGTTGGAAGGGACCTCTGAAGATCATCTAGCCCAACCCCGCTGCTGAGCAGGATCACCAAGAGCACGTTGCATAGGATGGCATCCAGGCAGGTTTTGAATATCTCCAGAGAAGGAGAGTCCACAACCTCTCTGGACAACCTGTCCCAGTGCTCTGTCACCCTCACAGTAATGAACTGCCCCCTCATATTCAGCAGGAATCTCCTGTGCTTCAGTTTGTGCCCATTGCGCTGGGCACAACTGAAAAGAGACCGGCTCCATCCTCTCGACACCCTCCCCAAAGATATTTCACAGAATAATAGAATGGCTGGTTAAAAAGGCCCAGTTTTCTTAGCCTGTCCTCATATGACAGGTGCTCCAGTCCTCTAATCATCTTCAAAGCCCTCCTCTGGACTCAGTCCAGTGGTTCTATGTCCCTCTTGTACTGGGAATACAACAATAAGGATATCCAGCAAAATCCCAAGACCTGAGCACTGAACTAAAATTTTGGCATGTTAAACTGTCCATATTATTTTTAATCCATCAGTTCTATACTATGTTGCTTCAGAATTGCTCAGTTTTCCTCCAAAGCAGTCTTCTTTTCAGAACAGGCAGAATTTATAAATAAATAAATAAATACTACAATTTTGCCAGAGAAAAGACAGAGATGAGCACTGAGAAGGAAAAAATCACTTGAAATTTTTCACCTTCTGAAGTACTAAATCTTTCATTCAGGTGAATAAGTAATAATTATAAAATCTTCTTTTTCCAGCTTTAAGAATACAAGGGAATAGTACAAAAAATCTCTGGAGATCTGATAAAGGAGAAGTGAGAGAAATATAAATGAAAAAATAAATGAAACAGATCATTTTATAGAGTTAATGATCTGTAGCTATGAAATCCTAGGTTGAATCACCAGAACTACAATATCATTTTCCTGCTTAGCCCCTGGTGAAATATTTAAAAACATTTTACTCGTATAAATGTGAGTCAGTAGTTTCCGTGAAGTCTTGGGTATACTGTTACAAAACTAGGTGAATGTTGTTTCTGGGCTCCCAAGAAGGAGTTTCAAGCAATCCCTTTTGATCCTGAAGAGTTTCAAAGAAAAAACAAATGTTCAGAAGAACAAACAAACCTCATGCAATCAAATTAGTTTCTCCTAGTACAGCAGTTTCACAGGAACAGTTGTTAGAGGTTACATTTACTATCAGTCACACTTATTGAGATCTGTATGCACAAGGCACTGGGTATTCAGCTCAGTTCACTAGTTGCTTAAATCTATAGGCTCACTGACATAAGTAGTAAGATGTACTATAATTTAAGTGAGTTTTGAAAAGCACCCTTTATTTATGGTCTTCTTAATATAGAAGAAAATTGTACCTCTACATTCAAGCCAGAGATAACAGGAGGGTAGTAAATGATTTGACTAAATCTTTTAATATGGAACAGTAAGCATTATTACTTCAAATATTTACAGTTTTGTTCTTAGGATTGAGTGATAGACAGTTTTAAAGCTGAACATAAGCAAATTTATCAAGTCACAAATCTCAGAAGACTCAAGGCTATCTTTTGCTTTAACATATCTCTTTAGGGAGCATTCTGGGGAGGGTTTGGTCAAATGCTATTGTTAACTGTCTGTCCTACTTCTGGCACACTTTTTCTGCTTGGATATTTACTGGGGAGGGAATAAAGGATGTAACTTGGAGGTGGTGATGCAAAAGCAAAGCTGTTCAGAGATAACTTTGCAGTAACAGTGAGCAGCCTATTCACTGCTACAGTTCCATTAGCCCTGATTCCAATGTTGGACAATAGTAGATCACTCAGCAACACAGATATAATCCAGAACATGTGCAAACCAAACTCATTAGAACTGTATTAACTGGCTTTTGTGATTTTATGGCAGATTTTTACTGGCTGTGTGAGAATAGGTGCTCCCTGGTCAGCACATAGGCCACTGGTTAATCCTTCAAAATGTTTTGAATAAATCTGAACCAGCAAGAGTGGGTTTACACTGGATCGGTGCTTTGTGGCATGTGGCCATGGAGTTTTGGATTTGATAGGAAGAGCCCCAGAGCCAAGTTTTCTGTCTTGTTGAACCATAGCCCAGGTAAACATAAAAATAATTTTTGTTCCATAGTAACAGATACTGCCATGTTGAATGGTTTACAAAAGGGACATATGTGGTCCCTGTAATAGAGAAACACAGCATTTTTATTTAAAATGGGGACAAATTATTGTGCAAGAAAAGTGGTATTTTTCTGTTTATTTCTAGATGGGTAACAGGGAATATTGCTGACCCCATGCTCTTTGTCCTGTGTTTGTATTCTTTCAGGGCCTATATCTGTTCTTCATGGGCAGAATTCCAGAGGGATGACAGCACTTTCTCTCTCTCTTTACCTTAACTCTGAATAGTGGTTCTAGGAAAAGAAACTACCCAGAAACCCAACCAAATCTGAATCCTTATCCACGGTGGGCTGCTGTTCCTACTACTTTACATGTTCTTAAAAGCAAACTATTTTTTATTTGTAAAAATGTCATTATGACAGAGGAGCAAATGGAAATTGTACTCCACCCTCTCCAGCTCTTACTCTTCTGAGTGAAAATAACTGACTCAGGTTCAATCTAAATGTATTGTGCATTCATAAGGTGTTATTACAGTCATGTTCTATCACCGCTAGCATCAATAAACATTTTTTTTTTTTCTTCAAGAAACTCATTTTAATTAACTATGATGAGACTCAGGAGTCTTTTAAAGAAGAACATGGTGATAAGATAAATCTGTATTTGAGACAAATAAGTTAAATATGGAATGACACATAATAAAAGCATAAACTCTTGTTAATTTCCTAAATAAATCATATTTTAACATCTCAGTACAGTGAGATAGTTTAATGAATACCAAGGGACAAATGAAGATTTCTCTGATACAGAATTTGTACTAGTTGCTTCAAGTAAAGAATCCCTGATTTCTTACCAACACAAGACAGAACAGATTTTTTCCTCAAAACTTTTCTTAATCTCTAGTGCACCAGAGAGAGCAATTCAGTGGGGGCCCCATCCAGTTCCACTGTAGTCAGTAGAAAAGACTCCAACTGGGATTTGGATCAACTCCTTACTGACATTACAGGGTGGGGTTAACAATGTAAAAAGCTATCATGTCCAGATCTGACTATCTAAGACCAGATGTGCAAGGCAGGAAACCATATGATTAGATTCAAACAATAAATAAAGAAGGAGTTGCCCTTGTTTAGAAGTGTTTTCCACTAGTGGAGATTTTCTAACCATGACAACATACTGCAGGATTCAGTATTAAGTCATTGAATGACTGAACCTCTATCCAGTGAAGCCTACTGAATCTTTTGGGAGTCCGGATAAGCAGAAAGAACAAATGTAAGAGATCACTTCATGTCCGGCTAAAGCCAACAAAGATTTTCATACTGAACTTTCTTCTGGTTTTAATTTTCTGCATTTTGAGTTACTTATCTTCTTTGAATCTGCTTTTGCAGGATCATTTTAACTTTTGTAGTGTGTTTCCGGTTAATAAAAATAGGCATTGTTATAAACAGGACATGTTGAAACCAGCTTTGCCTCTCCTTTCATTGCCTCCTTCATTGCCTCCCTTTTTCTCTCCCCCGTCCTTTCTTCCTCCCTTCCTCCCTTTCTTATCCTTGTCTCCCTCCCTCCCTCTCTCCTTCCCCCCCCTCCTTTTTTCTAACTCTTCTGAAAAATAAGTTTTTCTGGATCAAAATGAAAAAAGAAGAAAGAGAAAGAGTATCACAATATCAACAAAACCATCCAACCAAAAACAAAAAAAAAAGAAATCAAATTAACAAACGAAACAAAACAAAAAACTACCCCAAGTGATCTGCATATGATCTTACAGATTTCAGCAATTCCTAGATTGTGGTGGTTACAGAAATGAGCACATCGTGGGCCCATTTTCTCTTTTGCACCTTGTATGCCTGTCTGAACTGGATTGGAAATATTTTAAATCTGATTTGTAGGTGTTTTTTTTTTTTTTTTTGCAATGACTCTTGCAATTTTTTCCACTGAGACAAGTGGAAAGGAACTGGAGAGCAAATACACTTTTTTTTTTTCTTTCTTTCTTTCTTTTTCCTTTATGTATACTTTGCATGTATGAAGAGAAATTTTGACTCTATGACTTTTGAGGTCATTTACCATTGCAAAACATCTAATCACATGTGCAACATGGGGATAGAGGGAGTTATGCAGTTAGTCATAGCTGGATAGGCCCCCAGAACCTAATAAAATATTTGGGCAGCATTTTCAGGATAAAGGGCCCTGTGCTAACAGGTCTTTAAGACTGAAAGTTTTCACAACTGTGAGTAATTGGATTAGTGTCTAGGAGCAGCCACCATGAAGAAGGTGCCTGAATACAAGCTGATGTGAGAGTCTTAGACATGCTTAAAATCTCTAAAATTACCAGTCACTACTTTCCCATTTATTATTGCTATAAAAGAATGTAAGGACTTATACATTAGCACAAAGGTGGACATTGTCCTGTTTTCATTTCCATTCATTTCTCTGTCAAGGAGGAAATAACCTGCACCTGGAATACAAACCTCCCCTGTTCTACAAAGAGCAGTAAGAACAAAATACAACTGTTATAAATCCCAAGGCAGATGGTGTGAAAGTGTCTTTCTCCCTTGCCACTAGTATCATGTTTTAGTATAACTAAAAGATCCGTATAATGTGGCAACACTAAGTGAAGGATAAGGTTAGATGCTTTTTTATTTTTTTTCTCTCTTTGCAGAGGAAGACGTTATAGGAATATGGGTTTCCAAATGAGAAAATTGTCCAATTTTATTGTGCATAAAAGGGTTTCAAGAGAAGAGACTAAAAGAGAAAAAGAGAGAAGTAACAACATTCCTAAGTAATGTAATATGGTAGAGAGGGCAGAAGATGGGTTTCTAAGGCTGTAGTTCAAAATCACTGCTGAATCTGTATGCACTGGAGGAATCTCTTCAACTTGATGGAGGTCAGCCCTGTTCCAGCTAAGGTCATTTAGATTAGTTTGGGCAGCTACCAAGCTGGTAAACAGATGCTTTCTTATGAGTTGACAGTTTAGAATAAATTAGGCCAAATGCTTTGATAACAGTTGACATGAGAAATACGATAAATACAACCTTGTGTTTTCTTTATTTTGTTGTTAGAAATTTTTGGTGTACATAAATACTGCATTATATTTAATTAAGTTGACAGCATATAAAAATCATGAAAATGTGCAAAAAGATTTGTCTGAACTACAGTATCAACACCATTGTTACTGCAGTCGTGTTCGTGGGTCTTTTTAACAATCCTGTGGGAAAAGTGTATTTTTGAGTTATGTTGCAGTTGCAGTAATTCCCTAAGTCATCAAGCAGGTCTCGGGGCCCTCCTTCCTACCAATTACTGTATGTACACAACTACTAAATGAGTACACTTTTGCTGGATTCAAGGAAATCAAAATGTCTGCTGTAAAAGATGCTTTTGCCCTTCCAGAAAGACCAGCGTGGGCTCATATCACTCAGAATCAGTCTCAACATGTATTCCTGAAGAAGCTTGTGGACTTTCCCTAGAGATGGATGGGCAACAATTCTTATTCTTTTTCATTCTCTTGGTCCTCCCCTTGCCCCCCACCCCCTTTTTTTTTTTTTTTTTTTTTTTCCCCAGTGGACATTATTCAGGCTTGGCTATAATTAGCTTGTCTCAGAAAATATACAGTCCCTCATAGTTGCCACTCATTGGCTGTTAGGTAAACACAGACATGGATAAACTGATCTGGATTCTCCTGTCCCTTCCTATCTTCCCACTTACTCCATTCACCTAGAGGCATACCACTGATTTACACCACTGTAAATAAGATCCATCTGTTGGCTTCAGACTCACACCGGTTGTTTCTCTTGTTAAATGATACCTTTGAGAATTGTTGTAGGCATCTGGTCCCAAAGCAGTGAAAGCAGGGGTGTGGAGGCAGGGATGGAGGGGAGGGTCTGTGCCAGCACCCCCCATCTGCAGAGAAAAAACACCTGTCGGAAGTGTCAGATCTGACCAAGTCTGCAGCAAGCAGGCATGCTGCAGTTGCTCAGTTTTAAGCTCATCAGAAGACACCAAAGGTGAAGATTAATATTTGGTTTCTTTCCTTTAAGTTGCAACTACCATTGTCCTACGAAACAGAAACTGCTGAGCACATCAGCATATTTGTGATATTAGATGCATCTAGTAACTTGGAGATGCTATTAGCACTTATAGCCAACAAGTTTCAGTTTTCTTACAAACTTTGCCATATGTATGTCATCTACGGCATAAAAATGTCAGCATATAATGTATGCAGGTGCATATACCTGAGCTAAGGCAGAAGTTAAATGCTGAAATGAATGTGAAAAACTACTTCTTTTTATCACTTTTAGAACCAAAATACAGAATAAAATTTGAATGCCTGGTCACCTGTCAGCAGATAATTTTATGCCATAGGTAATGTAACGAAATCGTGACTGTCACAGAAATGTGAAGCAAGTTGCATGTAATTTAAATGAACATAGATATTACTTCACATGACTACTAACCTGGACATAAGATGGTGCAAAACCTACAGTTATCTTGGGAAAAATAAACCACTGTGGTAATATACTTTTTTTTTTTTTCCATAAAACTTCACATTAACATGTATTTTAGAATATGGAGGAGAAACAGTTAACAGACATTATAAACTATGCAGAAATTCACTGTAACTGAGAGATGACTGGAAATTGAAAGCACTCTCTTAGGGTTTAGTCAGCAGATGTCCTGCCATTTGGGTCCAGCACTGTTCATGCTCTCAAATCAAAATCACATGAGGGCCTTTGGGAAGCAGAGTTTTCAGACTGTTTCCCCCTGCGATCTGTCAGAAGTTTTCCATTAAGAAATACCACCCTGGACTGGATCTTGTTAAGATCACGATTCTGATCTCAGCCCTTCCCTTTCTCTCTAATAAATGACCTTTCATAAGGATTTCTTCACTACTGCTTGTCTGTTCTTTTCTTTCTCCAGATAATTTTTTATCCTCAGTGTCTATTTTTTTTCCACCCATTCCTCAAAGTGAACTTTAAAAGTGTAACTTCCTGGAGAATTTACATCTTTTCAGAACCAGAATGAATTCTTAGCTTGAAGAAAACTTTTTCCCCTCTACCCTCCTGCCCCAAACATGGGGGGTTTCTTGTTTATCAGGAGCTGTGCTTCCAAAGACCTGCCATCAGCCTCTGGGCATCCCTTCCAGGGGCTGCTACCATGGAGCT
Organism: Anser brachyrhynchus; assembly: GCF_964034855.1. Lineage (NCBI taxonomy): Eukaryota > Metazoa > Chordata > Aves > Anseriformes > Anatidae > Anser > Anser brachyrhynchus. The sequence goes on along the minus strand of NC_137694.1, from coordinate 11,314,393 downwards.
GCTCCCTCTCCTACTGGGAGGCTGGAGCAAAAGTGATAAAGATGCCAAGACTCTTGTGAATGTGTGGTCCCAGGGCCTATTGGCATCACTGTACCAAAGCTGTGCTCCCCTGTTCAGCTGGTTGTGTAGTCATCAGGAGGACCGATACAGTTTTGCCTCTTGACTTTCAGCCTTTTGGGAGCAACTCAGGTACAATGTGTCTTTCACAGGTATCTTCTTTCCCAGTAAAAAGACCATGAATTGTGCAACACTTATGGTTTGACTCTTCATGTGATGGATACAGCTGGGAGCCATATAGACAGAGGAACTGGATATGGAGCCTGCCCTCAGCACAGTCTTTGCTGGAGGAAGCTACAAACTCATTTTACTTTCTGATCTAATATATCTTATCTATATCACTTGGAGACTGTAAGACCAAGAGTCTTTATTACACTTGAGTTTGTGAGTGACAGAAAAAGATTAACCCTGCTATGAAAGTGTATCATACTGCTAGAAAGCATTAACAAAGGCTTAAATGGCCAGTGTGAGACTTTACAGCCTCCCTTCCAGTGGTATCTGAGTTCCTGTGTTGCAAAGGCAGCAGGGACTGCACTAACTTTATGGGAGCTTCAACCCCAGGGCTAAAGACAAATGTGTCTATGATTTGACCTGCACAGTTAGGGTCCAGGTACTGGGGTGAACTAGATTTAAGGATTCTAATTGTTTTTTTAAAAGCTCTTTTGTCTTCTTTGTTTGTAGCTGTATCCCTTTAGATTATGCTCTGTCATGCTTAGAAACGGTTCCTGAACACAGACCAAACCACGGGTAAAGATGTTTTTTTCATTCTTTCCACATTGCCAATCTTCCTCACATAGACCCACCACAATGTGTCTTGCACTGTGTAATCAAACATTGAAAAGAAGACAAGAATAACAGAGCTAAGTTTTGTGGTTCACCACGTACATGGCAGCACTGACTCCAAATCCTCATGTCAAAGCAAACGCTGGTCTCAACCCCCCATTTAGTATGATGTGTGAGTTTTATCTAAGTGGGTCTGACAAGTGATATGCTGAGATCTGCAGTGCCTAAATTAAAGTATTTATATAAAGAAATCAATAAACCTCAACCAATTACTTCAAGTGAAGCTCAGGATGAGGGATAATTTCAGGACAGTAAAATAACAGAGATTGATTTGATCAAAGCGACCATCTGAACCAGTAGTGCTTAGTTTGCTTCTCTTGGTGGTTCAGTTGGAGCGTTTGGTTATTGGAAAACTTTAGAGATATGCCTCAATCCTTACCCTGAATGGGAGAAATCACATATCTCCACAGCTGAGTTCTGATCTTATTCTGTTTCAGATTATGTTTATTATCATTAAAAAAAAAAAAAACAAAACACTCATGCTTTCTATTATTTTCATATGTAGTTTATGAAGGGTTAATAGATGATTATTGTCTGTGACACAATGCAAGCAATGTATTGTAAATGTTTATGAGCACATTTGTGGAAGATACAGAAAGTTCTAATGTACCTATTGATCTCCGTGATGTTGTGGCTATTGGCTGATGTTATTAAGGCAGCTATCTTTACCTACCAGGAAAAACAGAGGATGGGAAGAGTCAAAGGGCAGAGAAGGATTCCTACAGTTTCAAGGCCAGTGCATGGATTTCCTATCATCTACAGTGCAGCCTGGTTTCTTTTCCAATGGGTCTTCCCACAGTAATGCCTATCTCACAATTTTCTGCCTGTTTTGCAGATGTATGCCAAGTCAATCTCTATATAGTGGTTGCAAAGGTGAGATCTAAGTCCAAATATCTCTTGCGTCATATTCACATACAAAGCCACCAAATGTGAGCATGTTTCAGATTAAGATCAGCTGCTTCATAAGGTTTCCAGAGCTTTACTTCTGAGAGAGAGGGGCCTCAGCTGCACACAGTACATGGTCCAAAAGCAGCTCCTTCCTCAGCTTGCTCAGAAGGACCCTGGATTTGACAGCCCTGAAGAGTGGTTCAGGCATTTCATAACTAGTAGTATAGTAGGCATATACCAGAATACCTCTCAGCCTTCATGGTGAGAAGCACAGAAAGTAATTTTTCCTTTCTCAGATATGAATCCACAAAATGTTTAAGGAAAATGGACCTAATTATGGTAGAAACTGAGTTTATAATTGTAAAAGAGATTATTTTTTTTTGAATTCATATAGAAATATAAAACATTAGATCTATCTAAATCTTATATTATGTTGTGGTTTAACCCGGCTGGCTGCTAAACACCACACAGGAGTTCCAGGTCCTGCAGCCGCTCCCACCCCTATATATTGTTTAGCATGACGTCAGATGGTATGGAATACCCCTTTGGCCAGTTTGGGTCAGCTGTCCTAGGTCTGTCCCCTCCCAGCTCCTGCTGCACCCCTAGCCTGCTCGCTGGCAGGACAGAGCGAGAAGCTGAAAAGTCCTTGGCCTGGTGTAAACACTGCTCTGCAACAATTAAAACATCAGCATGTTATCAGCGCTCTTCTCATCCTAATCCAAAACATAGCACCCTACCAGCTACTAGGAGGAAAATTAACTCTGTCCTAACTGGAACCAGGACATATTATCATTATTATTATTATTATTATTATTATTATTAATTAGATATATCTAAATACGATCTAGGTATTTATATCAGTAAAGAATTAATTAAAGATTTTAATAAAGCTGGTAATTTCTAAATCTGGATCAAATTATAATTCCAGTATATGTCAGATAATGAGAAATAATTTTTTTTTCTCCCAGTCATCATACATCATAGTTGACATATATTGCCTTCTATTACCTACAAAAACTGTCAGAAATTGTCTCTATAGAGAAGGCAGTATATACTGTTTTTATCATAGAATCGTAAAATCATTCAGGTTGGAAAAGACCTCTAAGATCATTTAGTCCAACCTTTAATCTAGTACTGACAAGTCCACCACTGAAGCATGTCCCTAAGCACCACATCTACACATTTCTTGAAGACTTTCAGGGAAGGTGACTCAACCACATTCACGGGCAGTTTATTCCAATGCGGCACAACCCTTTCAAAAATTTTTTTTTTCCTAAAATCCAGCCTAGACTTCCCCTAGTGCAGTTTAAGGCCATTTCCACTTATCACTTGGTGCTTGGGAGAAGAAGCCAATCATCACCTCGCTACAACCTCCTTTAAGGTAACCATAAAGTACAAGAAGGACCTAGGTCTTCTTTTCTCCAAGCTAAACCACCCCAGCTCCCTCAGCTGCTCCTCATAAGACTTGTTCTCTAGACCTTTCACCAGCTTCATTGTCCTTCTTTGGACGTGCAGTATCCACGCAATTTGTTTTGTCATTGAGCAAAAGAAGGACATGGACCTATTAGAACTAGTCCAGAGGAGGGCCATGAGGATGATCAGAGGGCTGGAGCACCTCTCCTATGAAGACGGGCTGAGGGAGTTGGGGTTGTTCAGCCTGGAGAAGAGAAGGCTCCAGGTACACCTTATAGAGGCCCTCCAGTACCTAAAGGGGGCCTACAGGAAAGCTGGGGAGGGACTCTTTTTCAGGGTTTTAGGGATAGGACAAGGGAGAATGGATTTACACATACACACAAAAAATAAAATAAAATAAAAAAAATAATCAGATTAGACATTAGGAAGAAGTTTTTTCAGTCTGATGGTGAGGCATTGGACCACAGAGAAGCTGTGGATGCCCCATCTCTGGAAGTGTTCAAGGCCAGGCCCAGGCTGGATGGGGCTTTGAGCAACCTACTCTAGTGAGAGGTGGATTGGAAACAGATGATCTTTAAGACATTCTATGATTCTATGATTTGGAATTTATAGATATAATAGGACTCTGATGTGAAGTGTAAATATAGCTATAAATATACACATAAATTAGGTCCACTGAATGTTCAGTGCTTTCCAAAACATCCCAAAAATCTTGTCCTCAGGGTAAGATAAAGTTTAGCCATCAACATAAATATCGTTGATGCAATAAATACATAATACTTTTACTAGTTAAAGAAAGGTGCAGATTAAAACAGGCTATTTTCCAGGAGAGTTTTATATACAGAAATTGTTAGAACCTTCCTTAGCCACCCCCACTCCCCATCCCCCCAAAAAAAAAAAAATATATTTTTTTTCCATAGTTCAAATTCTCATTTTGTAATTGTTGATATATTTTTTTTCCCTCTGTTTCTGATAACATCCCAGTTTTCACCTCTTGGTAAAAAGTAGCAAAAAATGGAAAGACATTTTTTTTTCCATCCAAACGAAGTCTATAGCTTTGACTCTGCTATTAGGCTAGACTGTAAGCATATACACAAGCCCTGAATGAGTAACATAACATTTTGGGATCAGCATTTCTTATCTTTCCTTCTACCTTACCTTCTTGGTTGCAATGAGCCTTCTAAGTAGTTGGTCCAGGACTGCTTTGGATGATCAGAGACAACTATAAAAAGATGAGAGATCAAGCTGTGTGGCCGGGGGGGGGGGGGGGGGGGGGGCGGGGAGGGAGTATATCTTGTATAATATTAGAGAATATTCTGTTCCTTTTATTCCTGTGTGTGGTCTTGCATATTTCTTGCCCATTGATTACATTATACAGAACATTTTTTCTGGTTATTCTGAATACAGTATAGATATAGTACCACTTTCCTATTTAACCAAGAAAATTCTTTACTTTACTTTCAGACATAAAGTCTTCACTGCTGAAGTTTAGGATCCAACTAGGAATAGGTGAACGCGTGTTTCTAGTGGAAGAACCATTTCATTTAAATATTGAGGGGAATGATTTGTGATAAATATTTATGATTTTATATGAGGACTTGAAGTTGATTACACCAATGAAAGTTTTTCAAGAAATTTTATTCAGTAAAGTTTTATTACTAGCAGGAAGAATGAAACCACATATTTAATCTACTTTCATTAAATAAACATTCTTACTTTTTTTTAACTTTTTTTTTTCCAAAGTATTCAGTTCCACTTTACAGAGTTTCCCATGAAGAAAAGTAACTAAGAGTTCTTCACTGAAGCTGTATTCCTAGTGATTAAAATAAAAGAACAATGCCAGTGCTAGCAGAAATCTGTCCATCTGTCTGTCTGTCCATCTATCCTTGTATTTTTAATCCTGCCTATCTATTCTCATATTCTCATATTTTAAAGCCTTTCATCAATCTGTTTCCTATCCAAAAAAGTTTCTTTTTTCTTTTTTTTTTCTTTCTTTATTATTTTTTTCCACTTGCTGGTGTTGTGGTTTAACACATCAGTCTAAGCACCACACAGCCATTAACTCCCTCTCTACCCAGCCCCCCCCCCCGCCCCCAGTGTGGTGGGGAAAGAATCAAAATAAAAGGGTAAAAAGCTCATGGGTTGAGATAAAGACAGTTTAACAGGACAGCAAATGAAGGGAGAATACTAATAATAGTAGTAGTAATAATAATACAAAGCAAGTGATGTACAATGCAATTGCTCACCACTTGCTGACCAATGCCCAGCCAGGCCCTGAGCAGTGGCAGCCTCCCCGGGGCAACCCCCCCCCGCCCTCCCCCCCCCCCCCCCCTTCCCCCCTCCCATTTTTATTGTTCTGCATAACACCACATGGTATGGAACCTCCCTTTGGCCAGTCTGGGTCAGCTGTCCTGGTTCTGTCCCCTCCCAGCTCCTTGTGCACCCCAAGCCTCCTTGCTAGTAGGGCAGTATGAGAAGCTGAAAAGTCCTTGACTGCAACAACTAAAACACTGTTTTCATCCTAAATCCAAAGAACAGTGCCATACCAGCTACTAAGAGTAAAATTAACTCTATCCCAGCCGAAACCAGGACGTACTATGCTAAAAAAAATCCTTTCTGCTTCACGCATACCCTGCTGAGCCATAAGGCATACCCTGCACTGAGCTGACTGAAAACAGTTTTGTTGTTGTTGTTGTTGCTTGTTTGTTTGTTTGTTTGTTTAATGTGTGGTTTTGCAACATGCAAACCTAAGACCAAATGTAGCAAGGTGAGGAAGAGCTGCAGGGTCTTTTCCCTTGAAGTTCATAACAGGATCATGACTCATCTCAGAGCCTTGTAGGGAAAGACCTTCAGAGTCAGAGCTTATAGAACTTAGCTATAAGATTCTACCCTTTTTAGCACTGAAGAAAACATTTAAAACAGACCAGATGTGTTCCCAAATATAAATATGAGTGAGGAATAAAAGCTTCTTTGATTTTTGATACAGACATTCATTTTTAATTGAGACTAGTGATTTGTTCTAATTAGGAAGCTGTAATACTGTCATGATTTGTTTGGGCCATGGTGATTTTCTTTATTTGACGGGATCATTTATAATAATTAAATTAAATAATTTCCATATTAAGCAGCCATAGGAGGAGAGAAAGAGTGTTAATTTTTTTTTTTCCTGAAAGAAAGACTGAAAAGAACCATGCCATTATTCTGATTCTGGTACAGCTGTTCCAATTTTCAAACTTCTATTCTTTTCCTCCCTCATGGTTTGAAATGTAGTGTGAATGAAATAGAAATGAAAAGAAAATGGGAAATGATATATTGCTCTGAGTATTCTGCATAAACCAAAGAGTAACAGTAAAACACAAGGCCATTCATTTTATCTATTTGTTTATTTCAAGCTACTTAGAAATACGTTGTTCTGCCAAAATCCTGAATACACATATAAAACCTTTTGTAATAAATATTGGGAATTAAAGCCAACTTCCATATACTGTGGATAAAATAAACCTGTGGAGAAAGAAGTAACAATCATCCAACCTCACATGTGTATACTGCTTTTGGGGAAAGAGCAGAAGGAATATGTGCATCCCTTCTCATCCCTTCTTTTAGCTCTCTGGATTTCTACAAAGATTTATGAATCATCAGGATTAAAGAACAAAGTCTAAAACTTTTCAAATCCTCAGCTTTATCTCTGGTACAAATGAAGATCTCATCGTCATTTAGGTTTGTTCCTGGATCTAATACTGTGCTAAATTATATAGGGAGGTGATTTATGTGACTACACATGGGTATAAAGTCAAATAATGTCTTGCACATACCTATCCCAAGATACTTTTTTTTTCAGGTTTCTCTGACCTTACAATTTCTCCTCAAGCAAATGGACACAAAATGTGGGGAATGAGAGGAGCCTCAATTCCATCTCAAAAGACATTGGCTAGCAAAATGAAGCCAACAACTAAGAGTGCTGTAAATTCCTGTTGATGAAGTTCAGAGCAGGAATGAAACAGCAAGCTTATTTCTCTAAAGCAAAAGAGGCACACAGGCCACCACTAGTGCAGTGCAATTTGTAAACACTAGAGTCAAGGACTGCAGCAGAAGCCACGAGGGAGATAACTGAGCACTGACTTTTAGTCCATTGAGTTTTACCCTGGAAGACTAGTGGCAAAAGTTCTGGTTGTTAGTTTTAACTTGCATTTTGTTTACATTTAATTTATTTCTATTTTAAATCCAAATTGTAATTTACAAGGAAATGAATATGGACCTTTTGTAAAGCAGGTGGTTTCTTGAATAGGCCTTCTCATTTTTAAATATTGGGAAAGAAATGAGACTTCATGGTCTCCAGACAAAGAGACTTAGAGGTTGTAAGTCTTTGACTTCCAAGTTGACCTTTCGTTACTGCTGATTTGCTGTCAGCCATGCAAGACTTGACAGTGCAAAAGCAGGATTAGATTTCAGAGACATTAAACACCATATTCAATGGACCAAACTCTTTAGTGTGTGACCTGAGGAGTAATTCTAGCTTGCCACCACATATGGCTATATGTAGATCCCAAAATCAAGTTCATTAAAACATTCAAATAAACAAAACTGAGAAGAGGAAAAAGTGGAAACAAATGAGCAGCAGCTAACAGAAGCTGGGCTTGGTGGCTATGTCCCCTTCAGAAAGTGATTGTACAGATGTTTCCATCTTTTAAGAAGGGCTTAATTATAAAACAATCAACACCCCCCACCACCCCAAAAAAAAAAAAAAAAAAAAGGAAATTAGTGTACATGTTGAGGGGAAAAAAAAAATAATACTTTGGCTGTGGTTAAAATAGACATGTTTTGTAGAAATTTCACCTGTTTTTTAATTTCCTGTTCTCCCTGTTCTTCCTGGCTGTGATCTATCCCCTTGTTCTTCTGCAATGCAAGGTCTTAAATTCAACCATGTTTTTTTCATTCTCTTTTGAGAACTGACTGAAATGATATGAAATTAATGAAGCTAAAATTTAACAGGTTTGAGGGGTCAGTTAAAAGAAATTAGAACTTCTTTGGTCTGCAAATCCCAGGAAATGAGATTGCATCCACCAGCTGCAGGTGTGATTCCAGGCCTCCATGTTTTCATGCTCCAGTCCTTACTGAAGCAAATCTGAACATTCCCAAAGCAGAGTAATAAAATAGTTGAATAAAGATAAAGCACAGCCTTTCTAGAAAATTTGAGGACATTATTTTCTCCACATAGACAGATACTAAAAATGCAGACACAGAAAATAAGACAAAAGAAAACAAAAAAAATACAATACAATAAAATAAAAATTAAAAAAGAAAGAGCAGACAAAGAAAAAAAAATAGCATATCTCTTTTTTATTAAAGGCTCTAAAAGAATAAGATAGTCCAAGTAAAAATCTAATTTTTTCCCCTAATCTTTTAATCTCTGGGAAATCTGGATATAGTTATGAAAGCTTTCATATTTAAAAAATGAGGTCTAGGTTCCAAATCTATTTTATTTTATTTTATTTTATTTTATTTTATTTTATTTTATTTTATTTTATTTTGTTATTTATTTTATTTTATTTTATTTATTTTTATTTTATTTTAGACATACATGTAGTTTGTAGTCAACATTTGATTTTTGCCTTGGATGAAAATGGATTCAGCTGGATCAAGGGAATTTTGTTCCTTTCCCCTTTGTTGTGGTTTAATATGGTAGGAAGCAAAACACCACAGAGCCATTTGCTCACTCCCCCCTGAGGAATAGGGGAGAAAATTAAAGAGAAATATGGAAGGCCTCATGGGTTGAGATAATGTCAGTTTAATAAAGAAAATAGTAAAGAAAAGGATAATAACAATAACGATAATGATAACAATAACAATAATAAAAGCATGTCATTCACAATACAATTGCTCACAACTAGCCAACTGATGCCCAGAGTCCCTGTGTAATGGCAGTCCCCCATGGCGAACTTCCCACAGTTTTACGGTTGAGATGACATCATATAGAGACGTCATATTGAGATGACATTCGTATAGAACCTCTCTTTGGCCACTCTGGGTAATCTGTCTTCATCTGTCCCCTCCCAGCTCCTTCTGCACCTGGCAGGACAGCATGAGAAGCTGAAATGTCCTTGGCTTTATATAAGCACTGCTCTGCAACAACTAAAATATCAGTGTGTTATTAGCGTTATTCTCCTAAATCCAAAGCACAGCAGCAAGCCAGCTACTAGGAAGAAAATTAGCTCTATCCCAGCCAAAAGCCCGACGTTCTTCTAAGAACAGGTCTTACTACTTCGTGGTTTTGCTATATGAAACTCAGCATTAGAAAATCTATTTTTTTTTCAAATAATTAAATAGCCACTCAAAGAGATTAAAACAATTTTCAAGCTTCTAGCAATTGATCAAAAGAGCTGAAGCCACACGCCACTAAATACAGATCTGGTACATGTTCATACTGCTGCTTCAAATTTTTTTCTAAATATTTTGATAGGGTAATTTTGTCCTGGCAGCCTCAGGATCAGATCAAGTATCATCTGTTCTCCTGCAGCTACACAAAGGCAGCCCAAGCACCATATGCTGTGATCTGGCACAGCATGCATGCCACAACAGAAACATGATCGAGCGGTCACACCAGACAGAGACCAGACTCCTATTGCTTTTTAGTGCATAAATCAAGTATCAATGAACATGAACCACTAAATGTTTACTATTGTTTTAAAAGAACTGCTCACCCCAACCAGTAACAAGTATTGAGAATCCTCCTCTCCTACCTAATATCTCTGCATTGTCATTTGGGCTGCTTGTGAGCACAGGAATAGTAGAAGGACCAAGGAGCACACTGTGTTACGGAGGACTTAGCTAAGGGATAGCTTAGCTGGCCACAGTTGCACGTTTGCTACTGTGAAAAGAATGCCCACTTTCTGGGCCTTCAGTTAAGCAACATCTTTCAGTTGCCATTGCAAAGATGCTTGCAAACATGTATGCATGTGCACACAGGACAGACACTGATATTTTCTTAGATCTTTCAGGCCAATGTCTAATTAATCTTTAGCTGCAAAATGTGTGTTAGGAAACTGTTTTTACAATGAACTTTCCGCAGAATATGTACATTGGTCCAATGTAATTAGGATTAACACTGCTTACAGTCTTAAGCTAAAATATTTTCAAAAGGGTTTACTGTTGTATCTCTAGTTCCACTTCCAGATATGCAAAAAACATCCATATATTTCTAGCTGCAATTTCATTCGGTTCATAAAAGGAGGATAATGAAACAAAAATAATCATATTTTAGCTCTCTCTAATCATTCATACATTTCAGATACTTAATATATAGTATAACTTTGACAATATATATATATGTATACGTGTGTGTGTGTGTTTGGAAGTTTCTTGTCGATTTCAGGCTTTTCAAACTTTTTCTTTTCTGGAAAAGGCAGGATTTTTTGAGATTTCTAACAAAAAAAATTGTAAAAGATGTGGTTTAAATTCCTTAAAGCATCTTGTTTTGTGAAAACCAAATATTTTGTTTCATTTTCAAGCTTTTAAAAACATCTTGAATTTCTAAGAAACTAAAGAGAAACTGTCAGATAGGAAGCTATTTCAAAGGGGTCTGTTTTTAAAGTATCAAAATGTCAATTTCTTAACAAGATGAATATGTATTTACAAAGCAATTCCATAATGATGGGCATACATTTTTTTTTTTCTATAAAAGATTTACGTATCTGACTCTAATCAGGTCACACCTGGGCAAAATGAGTGTAAGCAGATGTATAATGCTTCTGTTATAATGCGGTATGGCTTCCACTCACAGGGGAAATCCTGGCTCCAGCAATGTCAAAGAGAGCTTCTCAGACTCATTTCTTCACACCTAATTCATGTTTCATCTTTAAGAATCAGTGATTTCACACTGCACTAAATGTTGCTACTCTTACTGGTACAACTGCCAGATCACTCACATTAAACATGCTTACTATAGCAACAATTCAGATTTTTTTTTTTTTTTTTGCTTTATCAAGGGCCAAAATAATGGTTCATGCCCTAGCTATTTCCTGTCTAGACTACTATATTGGTCTTTTGGATGGATTTCCTGCTTTTTCCATTGTTGTTTTCAAACCAAAAAGTACAAAACTCTATAGCTTGTTTCTTACTTTTTTAAGCTCTCAAGAAGATGATGGCCTTGCTTTCTTGGCTCAAAGTATTAGAAGACTATATCCCTAGTGAGGAATCAATCCTTTATTTATACTTGAATTGTGATTACATGAGAAAGCGGGAACTTATTCTGTAGGTTAATCTACAAAAGAATCTACTTTAGGTAATGGCAAGCTTGCAACAATGGCCTCTGCAGTATCCCATTTATTGCACACAGATGAAAGATGACAGCACCCTGCATTCAGCGAGCCAGTAGAGACACTGGGAGGTCAAATATTCAGGTGGGTTTCATTCACTATTCTGACCATACTAGAGTTGCTCAGTCTAAACAAACTACATCATCTCCTTTGTGGTCATAAAAGTGGTGCTAGGTTCTCCAGGTAGTTATTTATCTGAATTGTCTTAGATGCCTGTCTTAATACACCATAAACAGCTTCTTTGTGATATCTGTTTCAGTGTACTGAGAGTCTCTGGTCTTAGACATTGGATGCTTATCTTTTAGATAGTTAAATTAGATTAGAAGAATCCCATCTCTTATTTTCTGCTGTATACCTTGTAACATCTGATGGATATCTAAGAACTATTGTGACTGGTGATAGCCATACAGTCTATGGTAAGTATGGATATTCTTAAAGTAGCCGAACAGGTCATTAAGTGATTAATAAATCATTATCTGTATTTTTGTTTGTTTGTTTGTTTGTTTTTGTTGTTGTTTGTTTTTAAATTGCAAACTGAGCTTGATCAATTTTATTATAAAATTCAATAATCCTAGTACAACCTTTGTTTCAGTATCTTGTTCTCTAGCATTTTACTAAATGATTAGTCAGAATTCATAGAGTAGATACATGTTACTTAATTCTTGTTTCAGTTTTTCCTCTGAATAAGGATGTATTTCACATACTTCTCCACTCATAATTTGCTGTCCGTTGTCTGAAAATTCCTCAGAAAATTGATACCACAGTGTAGTTTAATTTGTACTGGGGTTATAGTCGGCTTCCTAGCCTGTGTAATTTTGTTACCTTTGGGACTTCAGCTGAGTAACTTTGTTCTTCTATAATCGTGAATTTTGTTTTATTCAGTTTTGTATTTAACATGTTTTTATACAGGCAATGCTATTCATGCATGTTTCCTAAGCAGTACTCCAACAAAGCTTAAGTGTTCTGTTGATCTCATTGTGAACAGTTTTTAACAAAGACTTTTGGAAGCTTTCCAATAAAAATGCAACAGAAGCAGACAAGGAGAGGTTAGGCAAACAGTGCTGCATTATACATGGCCACATATAATACTGTGCTCAGGAAAGGCTAAAGAAATATATTTGCTCAAAGGGACCATTTATGGGGTAAAACAGTAATAAACATAAGTAAATGTTTCAGAATCATCTTTAGTTTGAAGAAATGGCAAAGACCAATGCCATTCCTTGTACAGAAGATTTTGCCTCACTACAAAATGTTCTGGTTTTCAAAAGTGTGTGAACCAAATGTTTCAAAATAAATAAATAAATAAAAATTGAAGATGTTTTTACAAATCTCCTCCAGTTTATCCTAAATCTTTGCAAGTATCAGCAAATATAGAGTGAAGGTGAGGTTGATTGATTAAGGGATAGGTTATGCATACTTTATTATTCCAGATTGTTGAAAATAAAGAATTTTGACCAACTGATGCTATTTCAATGAACATTAAACAGATTCCATTGTCTAAACTGCAGCAGCATATGGTATGTTCCTCTACTCCCTTCTTGTTTCAGAGATTATTTATTTACCATGGCCAAATCTACAAGCAAAATTCTTCATGTTCTTTTCTCTGTGAAGATATTTTAGGCAGACAGCCAATTCCTCACTCTCTATATTGGGATACACTAGAGTGTACATGGACCTGTTTGTCATCTCACAGCTGATGCACACTTCCTTAGAGAACAGGATTGGGTAGGGCTACAGCATTCTCTGGGTTGTACTAACAGAAAAGCAGATGGATCTAAGGAGCTCCTGACTGATCCATCTTATTTTCAAAATCTTGATGATCAGGGAAAAGAAAAAGCGAATTTGGTATGAATTAATTTGGTATGAAAGGTTTGTTCCTTTTATGTTGTACTGTTCACAAGCATCAGATGTTTCATCAGATACTGAGTTTTGAACAGGGGAGCCCCACAAATGCTTTTCTTTTCCTACAGTTACATTACTTTGGGCTTTAATATGAATCTATGAGAATACTGAATCTTTACAGCATGGGTACAAATGTCAGTGTTGCAGATGGAAGCACTCTTCTAACTAAATAATCCTGTTTGATTTTGCTAATGCTCTTATTCTGTTACAGACTTTTTTTTTTTTTCCTTTTTTTTTTTTTTTTTCTCAGAGATGCATCAAAAGTCGAAACCTGGGCTACCACGAAATTGAGATTTTCTCCAGTGGGCTCATTGTTATTTAGATATTAATAACATCGGAGCCAACATACTTTGAGTATGGATATACTGGATACTGGATACTAGATTTGTCTCCTTACTCCACACTATCTTTGAATCTCAAATTTCCCATGGTCATAACACCAATAGAGAATAGTTATTTATCAGGGATCTCTTTTCAGTTCAAGTTTTGTTCCCCCAGTACTGATATGCATGCATTAGTAATATGTGATATATATGTATTTCCCCTATAATATTAAATTTCAAATGCATTTTTATTATCCTGTATCTTCACCCTCTCTCCACATAGAAAATCCTATAATATTGCTTCAGTCAGCTGTTCTGCTTTTTTAATTCTCTTCTAGATATTACATGGCAGTTATAGCAAGTATATTTATGTGCCTACTTTTAAATTTGATGAGTGTAAACCAATAACATCGATACAGAAATTAATACTTTTAAAAACTGCAATAGCACAACTTGCCATCAGCTAGTGGAAGCTAACATAATTACACTATTAGCGCTATAACACTATAACACTATTAGTGTTACCCTCAAAAAACCTATGAGATCTTACACTTTTGTTAAAATTATTATGGAACTATAACTTCAAACTAGCCACTGTAAAAGAAGATTTATTTTTATTTTTGTCTAGACATTGCCTAACACAATGAAGGGAATTAAAATTATAAACATATTGGCATTTCATTTCAATGCTTATGAAGTTTTGAAGTGAGATGATTTCATACAACAATTAGAGTTATGCTCTCGGCAGACATATGGAAATATAAGTGTGTGTTTATACGACACAGTTATCCCCAGGCTAGCATCAGTCTTCTTCACCAGGATGCTGAACAACTTAACGGAGCTGTTGCCAGATCAGAATTACCCTGACAGTTTCAGGGTCAAAGCACATGCCACGCTACTGCTGACAGCAGAGCGGGATTGTTAGAAATTTCCAACAATAGAGGCAAATCTGTTCTCCACCTTTGGGATGGGAAAAGGGCAGAAGTGGGAAGAGAATATCAGGAGTGGGGTCAGAGCTATGATTGTTTTTTCCTTCCTCTTCAGTTTTCTTCAGCTACCTAATTCGCCAAAAGCCAAATTTAGATGAGACCTTTAGATGACACCTACAACGAACAATTTCTCTATTGAGAATGTGCTACTGTTATCAAAGAGACGGCAAATGGATGTTGTTGCTGTTTAAGCTAACATTATCATTATCAGTATTAGATCTTGAAAAATAAGCTGTATTCTTAAAATCGATTTTCCACAGCTTAAAGTCAGAAATAAGAGCTTGTCTGATGACTTCATCCTTGTCTTCTCCCCCAAAGCCCCACAAGACCCACAGACTTTATACTCAGGCCAGGATCTCTCCAAGGTCGCCTAATTTAATGTGATATCATCAGACTCAAAAAGGATCTCTAAAACTTGACCTGATCAGTTATCCTTTCAAATTACTTCCCCAGGCAAAGCTGAATGCTCCCTAGTAAATATCTAGTAAATATCCTCCCTAGTAAATATCTAAATATCTACCAAGTAATACATACATTATGGATTCCTTTATTTCATATTCTACATTGATTACAAGTATAAATAAAAAGTTAATATGCTCATTCTACTCAAGAACTCATCCAGATGTTCACACAGATATACAGATAACTGCTATAAAAGAAGGAAAGATGCGCTTTATAAAGGTGTAATTCTGCATGTTTCTGTACAATATATATTCATTTTATATGTATCTCTTCTTGTGTAGAATGAATTAAGATAGGTGGCCCAGGGAAAAGAGCTACCGTTGAAATGGTGAATGGGAATGGTTAGCACCAGGGATGGGGAGAAAAAACCAGCATGCTGAGCAAGACAGAAAAGTATCCTCCAAGCTCAAAAAGTCGCAAGGCACTGGTAACTTAGTTTAGAAACATGCTCTGCTGTAGATTCACATTGCTCTGTTAGCTAAATTAGACTAATCTGTTTTGCTTTGAACACATCTTCAAAGAAATTACTGGTATGTGCTTGAGCTTCACATAGCTGCAGAGAAGCTGGCAAATTGGTTGTATACTAAATGCTTAGTAAAAGGATTCAGGAAAGGAATCACAGACTGTAATTTCAGCTGCTTGTGAAGTCTTCAAGAGAAATGTATGCCAATCGATAATTTGAGTAACTGAGAATAGCTATGCATGGTGAATGCAGCAGAGGCAGACTTTAATGTATACTGGCTACAATTTGTGTGCAGGATAATCATTAGAATGAGGAAAATGTAGCAGTGAGGCACTTAAGAAGAAGAGAACAGGACATTTTAGTATTTTCCATATACACCCCTTTAGTCAACGGAAAGAGAAAACTGTGTCCAGAAAGCAATTTGTCTTACTTTAGAGAGAGGGTGAATCGCTTTCTGGAGTGCATCTCTCACTCTATGCTCATTTGTTATGGAAAAAAGCCCAGCTAACTGGTAGAAAATATATTCTACATTTTATGGAGAATTCTATAACAGAGTTTATTTTTTTTCTTGAACCTGTTCCATTTAGATAAGTCTGAGCACAGTTTAACAATATATAGAAAAAGTAATTGTGTGTAGAATGGATACTATTTTGCATGCTGTAGTGAATATTTATATACACTTTTGCTGAAGCTATGCAAACATTTAAATCTATACTTATTCAGTGGTATTTATTTTTTTTCCAGAAGTTCTTGGATTCTTGTACTGTAGTTTTTCTTACAATCTTAAAGACACTTAGAAGAATCTGTCTTATGACTCCAACGTATATTCTGTTATATCGGTATTGATAAATAGGTTACAGTTTATGGATATTTAGTTTCAGTTCTAATCTCAACAGCTTTTTTTTTTTTTGTATTGAAAGAGGTTTTTTTTTTTTTAATATTTAGCTAAAAATAACATCAGATGAAATTTGCAACCCAATAAACCAAAATAGAGACTTTTCAAACCCTTAAATATCCTGAGAGACTGCATAAGAAGAAGATAAATATATAGTAGCTTATCCAGAAAAAAATGTAAAATGATGTTTGAACAGCAAAACAATTCTAAATCTTTCCTAATGATGAAGAATCATTATAAAAATTAATAGCAAGATGCAGATAGATTATTTTCATTAAAACAAAAAAACAATAACCACAAGCACAACAACAAAAAAGCAAATAGAATGACAGCTAAAAGTTTCTTCATATAACACTAGAAACACAGATCAGAATTAAGGACCTGACATCTGCAAACTTTTTTCTAAGTAGCTCCATACATTTAGCTGGAGGAAGTCTGCATATAAGACAGGAGAACTTGTCTGGTTGGTTTGTACCTTTCACAAAACTGTAATCTCACATCCAGCATGATACAGGCTGCAGAATCTTTCCCTGCAACTTAGGTATCAAGCTCACACATGCTTCTCTGAACCAAAGTATATCTGTTTGAAAACTACTCAGTCTCAAATTAATTTTTCAAATTAAAAAGGTAGCTACATAAAGTAAAGGAGCTTTACTCTTTCTGCAGCACATGCTGAAAGCAGGATAAGTTGCACAGTCCTACATAGCAATGCTCTTCAGTGAGTTGCTAACACAGTCCAGTTTGTATGAGGCAAGGGAAGCAACAAGGCAGACATTTGGATGCTTACATTGCTGATATACATATATTTTTTTCTTATTTATGTGACATAATTACTCCTACTCCAGAGACATAGTTACTACTCAATTCTACTCCACAGATTTCATAGCTATTTCCTGACATTGAGCATTAGGCCAGTTAGTCCACTAAATAAGTTATCCAAAAATAGTCACATAATCATAAATTCCCATAAAAAAGGTCCAACTGCCAGAACTTAAAATAATAATAATAAATTGTTAATTCTGATCAGACCTGGAGTTATCCTTGGTTTTAGAAATAGCATCGTTACTGTTATATTTACTACAAAATAACTAAGGAAAATACTTTTTATGGCTATGAAAATATATATTGGTAATATTGTCTCTTGTAGTTCTCTACCTCCAGAAAAATAATTGAAAACAAAGTTGAAAACAAAAGCACAAAATTAAGGCTTTGTTAACGACAAATTACTGAGTCTGCTTTTTCCAAAAACTTCCCTATATTTCTGAAGAAGTAATAAACATGGCAAAAAGGCCTTCACTTTTTTTTTGTTTGTTTTTTAAAGGAGACCAGTGAGAACACACGCACACAGACTTCTTCCATATCTCATTTTAAAAACAAGGGATAGAATTCCTAAAGGGTAAGGAATAACTTAATGTAGAATTAATGTTTATGGTGCTTTTATTAAGAAAAAATATATTTATCTAATAATAACTTATTTATTGTTATTGTGATAATAATAAATAAATTGGCACTGCCTTTAAGTTTCACTTATTTAATTATTTATTTATTCGTTCATTTACCGTTGGAGACAGAAACCAACCGACACTTTAAAAGAGAAAAATGGAAATAAAATATATTTAAAACACATTATGAAATTGTGGAGGGTTTTCAACTAAGACTTCATATGTCTATTCTTTTTGATCTTATTTTGATACAAAATGTTGATGTCCAATACATTGTTCACTGTCTTATATTTTAAGTGGCTGAACTGCCTAAATTTTCAGGAAAGAAAATGAAGAAAAATACCCAAGACATTGACTCTTTATGAAGTATGATTCAATTAATTGTCTTTTTAAGCTCACTGCTATCAAGGTGCTTGTTTATCAGGCAAAAATAATGATGGCTAAAGGGAAAAGAATATAATAAGTTGTCAGGATGGCCGAGCGGTCTAAGGTGCTGTGTTCAGGTCTCAGTCTCTCCTGGAGGTGTGGGTTCAAATCCCACTCCTGACATCTAATTTACCAGGCGATCAGGTCCAGTCAGCATGGGTTAATGAAAGGCAGGTCCTGCTTGATGAACCTGATCTCCTTCTATGACAAAGTGACGCTTTTAGTGGACAAGGGAAATGCTGTGGATGTGGTCTACCTTGACTTCAGTAAGGTTTTTTGACACCATTTCCCACAACGTTCTCCTCAAGAAACTGGCTGCACATGGCTTGGACTGGTGTATGTGTTGTGGTTTAACCCGGCTGGCAGCTAAACACCACACAGCCGTTCGCTCACCCTCCCCCCTCCCTCCCTGGGATGGGGGAGAGAAACGGGAAAGTGAAGCCGGTGAGTTGAGATAAAGACAGTTTATTAAGACAGGAATATAATAATAACAATAATAACAATAGTAATAATGGTAATAGTATTAATAATAATAATGTGTAAGAAACAAGTGATGCACAATGCAATTGCTCACCACCCGCTGACCGATGCCCAGCCTATCCCCGAGCAGCTGGCCCCCCCACCCCGGCCAGCCACCCCTATATATTGTTTAGCATGATGTCAGATGGTATGGAATATCCATTTGGCCAGTTTGGATCAGCTGTCCTGGGTCTGTCCCTTCCCAGCTCCTGCTGCACCCCTAGCCTGCTCGCTGGCAGGACAGAGCAAGAAGCCGAAAAGTCCTTGGCCTGGTGTAAACACTGCTCTGCAACAATTAAAACATCAGCATGTTATCAGCGCTCTTCTCATCCTAATCCAAAACATAGCACCCTACCAGCTACTAGGAGGAAAATTAACTCTGTCCTAACTGGAACCAGGACAGTATGCTTCATCAGGTTAAAAATTGGCTTGGTAGCCAGGCCCAAAGAGTTGTGGTGAATGGAGTTAAATCCAGTTGGAGGCCAGTCACTGGTAGTGTCCTCCAGGGCTCAGTATTAGGGCCAGTTGTCTTTAATATCTTTATCAATGGTCTGGATGAAGGGATCGAGGGCACCCTTAGTAATTTTGTAGACGACACCAAGTTAGGTGCATGTGTTGATCTGCTCAAGAGTAGGAAGGCTCTGCAGGAGGATCTGGATAGGCTGCAGCGATGGGCTGAGGCCAACTGTATGAAGTTCAACAAGGCCAAGTGCCGGGTTCTGCACTTAGGGCACAACCCCAAGCAGTACTACAGGCTAGGGGAAGAGTGGCTGGAAAGCTGCCTGGCAGAGAAGGACCTGGGAGTATTGGTTGATAGTTGGCTGAATATGAGCCAGCAGTGTGCTCAGGTGGCCAAGAAGGCCAACAGCATCCTGGCTTGTATAAGAAGCAGTGTGACCAGCAGGTCTAGGGAAGTGATTGTGCCCCTGTACTCGGCTCTGCTGAGGCCACACCTTGAGTACTGTGTTCAGTTTTGGGCCCCTCGCTACAAGGACATGGAGGTGCTCGAGAGAGTCCAGAGAAGGGCAACAAAGCTGGTGAGGGGTCTGGAGAACAAGTCTTATGAGGAGCGGCTGAGGGAGCTGGGATTGTTTAGCCTGGAGAAGAGGAGGCTCGGGGCGACCTTATCGCTCTCTACAGGTACCTTAAAGGAGGCTGTAAAGAGGTGGGGGTTGGTCTATTCTCCCATGTGCCCAGTGATAGGACAAGAGGAAATCGGCTAAAGTTGAGCCAGGGGAGGTTTAGGTCGGATATTAGGAAAAACTTCTTTTTTCTGTGCCCTGTGCTGCATCAAAAGAAACATGGCCAGCAGGTCGATGGAAGTTATTCTCCCCCTCTTCTCTCTTCTCATGAGACCCCATCTGTACTGTGGGGACTGCTGTGTATTGCTGCACTGTGTTCAGCTCTGGGACCCCAGCACAAGAAAGACATAGAAGTATTAGAATGATTCCAGAGAAGGGCCACAAGGATGATCAAGGAGCTATAGCACCTCTCTTAATGGAAAGGGGCAGAGAGAGTTGGGGTTTTTCAGCCTGAAAAAAGAGAAGGCTCCAGGGAGACCTTATAACAACCTTCGAATACCAAAGAGGGTCTACAGGAAAGCTGGGGAGGGACTCTGTCAGGAAGGGTAGTGATAGGACAAGCAGTAATTTTTAAAGTAAAAGAGGGTAGATTTAGACTAGACACAAGGGAGAAATTCTTTACTCTGAGGGTGGTGAGGCACTGGACCAAGCTGCCCAGAGAAGCTGTGGATGCCCCATCCCTGTAACTGTTCAAGGCCAGGTCGGATGGGGCTTGGGGTAACCTGGTCTAGCAGAAGGTATCCCTGCCCATGGCAGGGGGTTGAAATTAGATGATTTTTAAGGTTTCTTCCAACCTAAACCATGCTATGATTCTATATAATTTTCAACATTATCCTAATGTAAGACAGGATACCAAAGTAGAGCACCAAATAGTTATTTCCTTCTAAATTTAATATCTGATTTTAAATTTCCATTTACAGTCATTATATGTTTAAACTCAGATATACATTTAATATGAAGTGGCTTATGAGTCTCTTCTACAATATTTTGTATATGTTCTTCTCACCTCTCAAAAAGAATATGCATGCAAACTTTAATCTATATTAGATGGTGTAACAAGATAGAGTGATGAGCATCTTTACAGGCATAAATCCACTTTATTCTGTTCAATGAAATATCCATTTTCTCCAACATCTTATGTTTGTTAAACATAAGATGTTGGAGAAAATGGATATTTCATAACAGAGCTGCTATCAAAAGTTAAGAAAAAATAAAAGCAATAAAAGTACAGGCTGCCACTTCCCCTTACCATCGAGCCTCTGGAAGTTGCTGGTTTGGACACTTCAAGTTAAATTTGCCCCATGTTGGATAGTCCTGAGTCCTTGATCCTCTGTGAATTTTTCCAATATCTCTTGGAATCAAGTTAGATATTTGTACCCCCTAATATCTCAAAGCAATTAGTAGCCTAATTTATTTACTTAATTGTTAAAAGTACCTTTTATTAGGATACTATGATGTCTGATAATTTTGTTGTTATCACCTTACTTCATGTTTTCAGGAAAAGGGAATACATTGTTCTCATTCAATATATGCTTACTTAAAAAAAAAAAAAAATCCATATACACCATTTTTATGTTTCAATTAATATTAACCCATTATCATAATAAACAATCTACAAGCGAGCCTGAGCAACATTTGAAAATTTTTAAAATTATTAATATTATTTTGTTCAATTGACGTGTTCAAGCTACCCAAATTTTAAGCAGTAGTTTGGAAGAACTTAGTCTTTATCTGAAAGAGAAAACTTCTCAAACAAAAGAAAGTCTCTGTTTTGGAAGAAGCTATTGTAACCAGCTGCTAGAATCATTACAGCCCAAAGTGCATCCACCACCCATGAATGTTTTAAGTACACTGAAGAGTTTTATTTTTTAAACATATTTCTTATTTTCATTTCCTTTAGTCCTTGAGGCATTTAACATATTTGAAGATGCCACAATAAATCATGCTCAAATTATCAAGAACTTGCTTTAATTATGTCTTTTATTTTTATTAAATTTCATAGCAAAAAGAAATTTTAAGCCCTAGAATCACTTCCTTTATGTAAAATTTACTGTTGTACACAGCATTCCTTTATCATAACAATGGAAGTATATCATGTTTAACATTTCTGCAGTATAATTTCCCCCCTAGTAAATTCTTTGGAACATTTATAATCTTCTGTCTTCAGATAAACAAATCTTAGCTCCTAAAGAAGCAAAGGACCAAACTTAAATTGGCTCAATTATGACTGAGAAAGATTTGTCTGACAAACACAGCTCTTTTAATCTGTTCATGAGTTTCCCTCAAATGATTCTTTTAAACTTGCAATTGACACAAAGACACAAATACTGATTCTGCAGTTTATTTGTAAAAACTTGCAGCCTCAGTTAGCCTTATTGATTTTCCTTTGTACTCCATCAGCATTTGAAAGTAAGATAGCACAGGGTTTGTTCTTCACCCCTCAGGCATCAAGTGTCCATAATACATGTCTATATTGTAAAAATCTCTCCCGCAGCTAGAGAGAACACCCTTATACATGCTGTCTGTTGGAGACTGACTCAGTATTATCTGGGAAAAGTTGTCACAAGCCAAAAACACCCCAAAAGACATGTTAGCCACTACACAGCACCATATACCAGTGTCCAAACTTTGGGTCCTGCCCTGTTTACTATTTTAGTGTAAATGCAACCCTCAAATAATTCATGATATATAACAGAGTTTTATACTTCAGAGATGAAGTGTTGTCTTCCAACTATTTACTTAGTTGTGGTTCATTATGTACCTTGACACCAACAAAGGACAAGCCAAACCATGTGGTACTGCTTATCGTCCTTGATGGGCTTTTTCTGAGTGAAAAATAATGAATGGAAGAGGCAGCTGAAATAAATAAATAATCAATAACCTCTTCAGATCTCCTTCACTGAAACAGAAACATTTTAAAATCATTTAACCAGGTGTATTCAAACAAAAATACTGCGTTAGCTATGCATAACTATTTACCTCTTTACAAAAGAACTATGATTCTGTAATAAGAAAGGTCAGTTTTCCAAACACCAAAAAAAAAAAAAATAAAAGAGAAAATACTATTTGTGAAGAATGTTCATGAATAATATATAAAAGACAAAGAAGCAATGGCAAACTGTACAGCTTCTCAGGATCTAAAGATTTTTAAAAGACTAATGTTTTAGCTTACATATCCAAATCTAACTCTCAAGGTGGAATTTCAGAGTAGTATTAAACAATCTGGAGGTAAAGATCTTTAAAATTTCTGTTTATATGTTTGCCAATAGGGGCATGTAGCAGTGTACTGATAACTCTGCTTTTAAAGGAACATAGCACAACTCAGTGAAAAAGACCAGCCACACATGAACACCACTAAGCATATTCTGTTTGTACTCTGACATGGCCAGCAGGTCAAAGGAGATGATTATCCCCCTCTACGCTGCCATTGTGAGGCCTCACTTGAAGTGCTGCATCCAGGTCTGGGGCCCCCAGCACAAGAAGGACATGGAAGCATTAGAATGAGTCCAGAGGAGGGCCACAAAGATGATCAAAGGTCTGGAGCACCTCTCCTATGAAGACAGGCTGAGGGATTTGGGGATGTTTAGCCTAAAGAGAAGGCTCTGGGGTGACCTCATAGCAGCTTTTCAATATTTAAAGGAGGGAGGGGAGTTATAAAAAAGAAGGAGAACAAGTTTTTGCTCAGGCAGATAATGACAGCACAAGGAGGAATGGTTTTAAAGTAAAAGAAGGCAAATTTAGATTAGAGGTTAGGAGGAAATACTTCACTCAGAGGGTGGTGAGGCACTGGAACAGGTTTCCTAGAGAGGTTGTGGATGCCCCATACCTGGAGGTGTTCAAGGTCAGGTTGGATGAGGCCCTAGGCAACCTGATCTAGTGTGTGGCATCTCTGCCTATGGCAGGGGGTTGGAACTAGATGGTTTTTAAGGTCCTTTTCAACCCAAACCACTCTGAGTCTATAACTCTACGATGTGTTATCCTTTCTACAAGTAATAGGCATCAATGTATTCAGGATCATAGCTACTTTTGAGATCTTGGAGGTATCTTCCAACCTAGATGATTCTGTGATTCTGTGAGAAGAGAGGAGCTTGTTCTTTTTCCTCTAAGGAAGATATAAAATGATACTTGCTGCTACTGCAGGTCTCTGGTAGCACAATGCAAGCAGGAGACATCAGCTTTGGAGTATAAACTAATCCAGTGGGAGTCTAGGCTCACACTAGCTAACAGGTTTAATGATAAATTTAACTGCAATACTAACAAATAATAAAGGAGAAATGTCAATGGTAGGATTCACCATGAAAAGAAAAATAGCTAAATTTAAAAGCCTAAGTATAGATGCTTATGTGCAAATTAGATATCTGAGCTCCTGTTACAGACAGCAGAGATATCCACATGGATGACTCAGTCGCCAACACACAGACAGATCCTGCCACCTGAGATGCCCCAAGCCTGTTTTTTTGTGCCTGGACTCCAGCTGCTACTCCAGAGGGACATGGGCTGCTGTAGGGCTCCTGCATGCTCCACCTGTGTAGGTATATTGAACGTCGAGAATGAGCAAAATGCCACTGGCTACCTGTGTCCAGGCAAGTGAGTTAAACCCCTTGTCAACACAGTCAGTCAGATGCAGGACTGGTTTGGGGGGAACTGAGTAGTTCTTTAGCCTCCATAGTGGGCAGACAGTACCAGCTGTAACAGGAGCTTAAATACCAAATTCATGTGTAAATAAAGACATTGCGGGCACCTTCATGTGCCTGAATCTGGACCTGAACATATCTCTGAAGGATTTTTTCAAGTGCTCACACACAGACATCTACTGCTGTTTGAGATATTTTAGTAAGCCTGAGACTTTAATTTAGTATATTTAGTATATATATTTATTTATATTAATATTTATTTATTTATTTATTTATTATAATATAAAATATATATTAATATATATTTAGTATATATATTTAATGTAATTTAGTCTGTGGGAAACTGTCATTTCAGAATAGCAGCTGAAGTTCAACAAAGATGTCACAAGGCATGTCATAAGTGAGCAATGTCGTGAACCTCAAATGCCTGGAAATCAAAAAAGTTTTGGAAGAAGCAGTGTATTACACCAAATCTTTGACCAAATCTGCTCTCTCTCCATTCTCTCCTCGGCAATATATTTCTACCTGGATCCTTCCTAATCTTCAATTCATGATCTTAGATCCAGTTCCTCAGCCTGTTCTGCATCAGCCTCTCTCAAAGCATGAATATGCTCCTTCAAAATGAATCCCAGAAGGTTTTTCTTTGTGGATGTGCTACATTCTGTACAGCAGATGACCAGCTGCACTGCAGTAATGATGTGTTCCAAGGCTTCTTCACATCACAGGCACCCAAGGACACATTGTCCTTCACCTCTTCTACTGCAGTCCTAAAGAGATGTTTGAAATGGTAGTATCTGTAAAATTTAATGATATGATACAGTTCCAGAATAGGCTTAGATTGAAATGAAATTTTGTAATGGACATTAAATAAAATTAAAGGATGAGGAATCAAAATGTTACATTGATTTCAAACTTCAGTTTGAGCTGATAATTCTTAATTTTTTCTAAATCCCACATTCTCCAGGTACGCAACAGCACGTTTGATTTTTTTTTTCCAAAAAAAAAAAAAGTCAATAAATGAAGGTGTGTTTTGTAAATTCAGAACTGAAAGAGATAAAAAGAAGTTATACATAAATTGTAAACAAGAAAGAATAAAATTTTCTGATTCCAAATTTGAACTAAGAGAATTGTATTTGGCAGATGAGTACACTAGAAATAAAAACAGGATCTCCAAACTCAGATCATGACAAGAAGGTCTTAGATGACTACTATCAGCTATTTTTCATATGAAAACACAATAATCAGACAATACTGTCAACAAAAAGAGGGTGGAAAAAAAATAGAGAGAAAATTAAATTACCCACTCTAATTTGCCATGCAACTACTTATTATCCTTCTTTCTAGTATTTAATGACAAGTCCACTCTACCAGGCCACTTGACTTCCTGTGTTGAATTGTAAACGTTATTAAAAAATGACTTTCTAAGAGGTGAAATGAGGAAAAAGCTCTGTACTAAGAAAAAAATTAGCATTTAACATAAATGAAAATGCTTTATAACTAGTATGTAAATCCAAACAATAAAAATAATAAGTTTTCAGAATCAAAACAGGATATCTGTAGATGTGGGAGTAATGACAGAATATTGTGGAATATGACTAATTTCTGGCTGACAAATGAAAAATCATGACATACATTAGGAAACAAAATTTCAGGCTATAGGCATATTATTAGGAAAACACTTCAAAATTAAATTATCTTCTGAATATGAGTATGATTTCTGATCCTTTTGTTCCAACCTTTAAAAATTCTTTTTAGAGAAGCTGCAGATTTCTGCACTGCAAGACCTTAATTAAAAATAAAAACAAGTACAAATTAGTTTAAAATAATTAAATACGTTAGATACTGAAGCAATCCTGTTTGTTTTTAATAAGCTCTACTACAGTTACAGCAAAAAGAAAACATTCCAGTGAGTGAATACTCCTTTCTCCAGCTTTCTGGTCTGTAGTTTTGCTGAAGCTAGATCAAGTACTATTTTGATATGGAAACTAAAATAAGTGTTAGTGAGATCTGTACTTAATGAAAAATGTGTCATAAATGAGTTGCAGTGCCTTTTCCAACTACTAATTTAAAGGCAATTCACACAATGCTCTGTGTATTCTATGTTGTGAAAAAATATTTGGGTAAAGACAGATGCAACAGCTGTGACATTTTATGCCTGACTGGATTGCTGGGATTCTTTAGAATAGTCAGCAACAAAATGGTGCTGCTGCGGCCATAACCCTTATATGACAATCCATAGTACTGTAAGCCAGGCCACATTCTTTGGTTTCTTTTAAAACTATTGGATAAAGTCTTGGCTCTAGTAAAGTCAAGTCAAAATAAAAGTTACCATAGACCTGAAATGGGCCCAGGTTTCTCTCATTCAGAAAATGAATCCAGTTTTTCTTAACATTCACATTTGATTCAGTATTTTAGTTTTTAATAATTAGCTCCACAAATTAAAGTGCAACGTGCATTTTATCAAACTAGCACATCCATCCCCTTAGGTACTTTGTAGGTTGCAGGTGGGAAAAGCCTATTGATTGATGTTATGCTAAGTGTACTGTTTGAATACACGTACTCACATGATGGCAGTGTTACTTGCATATTGTACTGCTTTCATATAAATCTTATTTCTCTCATTTTATAGTAAGAACAAAAATAGAAATTAATATGTTTAAAGTAAAGCACAAAACTGTAATTTGTAGAGATTTTGTGGGTAAAAAAACAACATTTCTGTAGATTCTGATTATCCTGTAACCTTGCATTCAAGTTATATCCATGAGCTAATAGTTGGCACAGGATCACAATAACTGTGTTAAATTATAAATATGTTCTCAATATTTTAGATTACACATGGAAGTTATTGAGTCTGAGGACTGGATGCTTCAGATGTTTATTAATTGAATATAGGTTATTTGTTTGAATCAGTTCCAAGTTGGTAATAATGACATGTATGTATATAATACATAATGTCTGTTTAGGAGACTTACTGGAAATCATTTAACTGTTTCTGTCCGCACTGCAGCACAGAAGTTTCCCTTACTTTTACAAAAAGCTGCCATAAGTATCCACACAATTTCCAGCAAGGGTGGTTATGCCATTGGAAAGGTCAAGGGAGGAGTAGTTACTGAAGGCAGTGAACTACAATTTGCAGTTTGTTAGTGTTGCAAAATATTGCTAGGATAGTTTTGATAGTTTGCCCTTTAAAAAGTAAGAAAACATGAAAAACATGAAACAAACAAATTAAAGAATTGTCTGAATTTTTCATTCACATTTGAAAGAAGCAAGAAGTATGATAAGGATTTATTTTCAAATAACAAATAAGTTCTCAAAAGAAAGGTATGTTCAACACCTGCCTGTAGCTGTATTCTACCTCTCTTGTAGGCCCTATGTATGCGTCTGATTACTTCAACCCTTCTAAATGTATTCAGGTTTCAGAGTATGAGTAGTCATACTTAAATAATGTTATTTTTTTCACAAAAACTTCAGATAACTATCTAGATTTTCATAAAGCCATATGCCAGGATAATTACAATAGCCATTTAACTAAATATAGTTGCAAAACCAAAATGTTAATGAGCTTTTTCACTGCAATGAATCAATCCTGAGCTTGGCTTTACATTTTCTTCATCCATTTTTAGAAGTAAAAAATATTTATTTTGGAGACTGGTATCATTTTTATGCACTTTGTTCTTTCCAAGAATAGATTTCATAGAATCATAAAAGCATGGAAAAGCTTGGGTTGGAAGCGACCTTAAAGATCCAACCTGCTTGCCATAGGCAGGGACACCCCGCTAGACCAGGTTGCCCAGGGCCCCATCCAACCTGGCCTTGGAACACTTCCAGGAATCCACAGCTTCTCTGGGCAACTTGGTCCAGTGCCTCACCACCCTCAGAGTAAGGAATTTCATCCTTATATCTAATCTAAACCTACTCTCTTTTAGATTAAAACCATTACCTCTTGTCCTATTGCTATATTCCCTGATCAAAAGGCCATCCTCATCTTTCCTGTAGGCCCCCTTAAGGTACTGGAAGGCTGCTAAAAGGTCTCCCTGGAGCCTTCTCTTCTCCAGGCTGAACAACCCTAACTCCCTCAGCCTGTCTTCACAGGAAAGGTGCTCCAGCCCTTTGATTATCCTCATGGCCCTCCTCTGGATTTGCTCTAACCGGTCCATGTCTTTCTTATGCTGTGAGACCCAGAGTTGAATGCAGTACTACAGGTCAGGTCTCATGAGAGCAGAGTAGAGCGGAACAATCACCTCCCTTGACCTGCTGGCCACTCCTCTTTTGATTCAGCACAGGTTGGCTTTCTGGGTTGCAAGCACACACTGCTGTCTCACATTGAGCTTCTTGTCAAGCAGTACCCCCAAGTTCTCCTTGGGGCTGCTCTCAATCCATTCTCCACCCAGTCTGTGTTAGTACTAGGGACTGCCCTGACCCAGATGTAGGACCTTGCACTTGGCCTTGTTGAACCTCATGAGAGCTGCACAGGCCCACCTCTCAGGCCTGTCAAGGTCCATCTGGATGGCATCTTTTCCCTCCAGTGTGTCAACTGCACCACACAGCTTGGTATTATCAGCAAACTTGCTGAGGGTACATTCAATCCCACTGCCCTTACTGATTACAAAAAATGTTAAATAGTACCAGTTCCAATAAAGACCCCTAAAGGCCACCACTCATCACTGGTCTCTACCTGGACATTGAGCCATCGACCTCAACCCTTTGAGTGTGCCCATCTAGCCAATTCCTTATCTACCATGTGGCCCACCCATCAAATCCATGTTTCTACGTTTTAGAGGCAAGAATGTTGTGCAGGACAGTATCAAATGCTTTACACATGCCGAGGTAGATGATATCTGTTCTGTTATAAAGATTGATGCTTTAATTTCATGCAGCTTCTAAGGATTTTGATTTTTAATTTAACAGTATTTATTTACCTAGAATAACACTTAAAATACAAAATTATTTACAAACTTCCCTGTATTACATGAAGTACCTTAACAAATACTCAGGTCTGATAGATGTTAACACACCCATCTCAGGTCTTATTATAGAACTGCAGATTTGAGACATCTAGATGTTTTTATTCAAAATGATTTTATATATTCTATTTTGCCTGGGTAGGCAAAAACAACAACTAGTGTTTTGTTGTTGTTGTTTGCTTGTGTTGTTGTTATTGTTTGTTTGTTTTTTGGCTTTGTTTTGTTTTGTTTTCCCCCCTGTGCTATGTCAATGGTATGTCCAGGAACAGCACCCTGGAATTGCTCATACAAGAGGCAAAGAAGAAAATACTTCCTTCTTTTCCATTTCTTTGCATAACTGCACTACAATAACTGTAACTTGTGTCATTTCTGTTATGTAAACATGTATTTAGCCAGTTATACTGTGCTGATTAGGTATCTGTGGCTAAACGAACACATTCAAAGAAAGAAAAACATTTGTGCGTCTAATGGCATGCTGCTTTTTGTCTCTGATTCACTCTGGTCTGCCAAAAATCCTAGAGATAACAATGGAATTTGGACTACATTCTGATTATAGCTATCAAGATAAATCTGAGCTGTATTCATTCCAGTTCAGGAAATTATAAATACTTTTCATTTTAATGGGTGTTTTCCTAGCTTAATCTATTTGGAAATTCATGGAAGAAAATGGGAATACTTTAGAAAGGAAATCCATAGACATTTGATACAAGAATATCACCACAATGAGTATTTGAATTGGAACTTGATTGGACAAACTGTATGGTGGACAGGCTAGTGGAAAGGGAAAGGTGGCATCCACTGTTGAAGAAAGCAGGCACTAACCCTGAAACAAATGGATTTGGATAGATAAGTGTTCCAGCTAAAAGCACATCCTATCACTGAAATCAATTACTGTGTTTATTTTCATTTCTCAAATATACAGTATAAATTCTTCCTTTCCTTCCCATCCTTCCCCCGCCCCCTCCCCTTCTTTTTTTCCTGAACTTTTGTGAAGGGGAAAAATAATATCCCAATCTGACATCTTTCTGATATTTGAAATTTCAGACATTTCAGAAGTTTTTCCTCTGCTCTTTTTGATTCCCACATAAATGCACAGTACACTATAGATGAGTTTACAAAGGCAGTGGCATTCAGGTTTTGAAAAAAAGTCATTGAACAGACATATATGGACCACCAAGTGAACAATTTCAGTGCATTTAATACTTCAGAAAAAAATAAAAAGAATGTTTAAAAGTTGGGACAGAAAGCTCTGATTCCTTGTAATTCTTTCAACTAATTTCCTGACCTGAGGGCAAAATTCC
Organism: Anser brachyrhynchus; assembly: GCF_964034855.1. Taxonomy (NCBI): domain Eukaryota; kingdom Metazoa; phylum Chordata; class Aves; order Anseriformes; family Anatidae; genus Anser; species Anser brachyrhynchus. The sequence continues at coordinate 11,283,478 of NC_137694.1, read as the reverse complement.
ATTGAACTCCCTTGGAAAAAAAGTAACTCTTTCCATCTCTGGGATAGGGGAAAAAAGAAAGCATAGTGATGACACTGGTAACTGAGAACTGTCTGTGGCCAAGATAATTAGGATGTGAAACCACACTTGCTCCAAGAGTAAATTTGCAGAAATTTTTGTTTGCCTAATTTTCATTTTTTTAACCATTTGTCCCAGTCTCTCCCAAGCAGCATACCCAGACAGAATAGTTATATAAGACATTTGACTTCTTCAGGATCTGTTATGGCATGGCAAGTCACAGTTTTTCTTATGAATAAGAAAAGCACGTGAAAGAAAAAGATGTTGGATTGTTATTATTAATGCAATGTACTTGATTATTATTGCCTTTTGACATAAGAGTGAGCAATACCCAGCCAACATTTTATGGCAAACAAGAAAACAAATTTCTTCTTTTTCATGGCTTAGGTTTTTTTCAGTGTTCCAGTGACCTTACAAAATCTGTCACCAAAGTTTTGAGTGTCATGGTAGATAGCACTGTGCCAGTCCTGCAGTTGACACAGTTCAGTACATAGTTTTCACCACTCCAGTGAGACAAAATACATATAAATGTTATATATTGGCAAAGTACTTAAGAATAAAAATAACAGAGTGTAGACAGGCAACCGTACAATAAACTGACTCTGTACCTTTCTTTCTGCTGTCACTGCATTTTTCTTTCTCTTGGCATGCTTGGCAAAATGCCATTTCTTTCTCACTTTCTTTCGTTAAATGTCAGACTCAAAAATTGTAAAAAGGTTTCTATCTATTCTGAGAATATATTAGTAAGTCAAATTTAGCAAGATATCACTATGATAATGTTAACAGGGCATTGGAGTTGTATGTCATTAGGGCATTTTACAGTTATATGGTGGTGTAATGTTAAAATGTGTGAACACAAAGCTGATGTGCTCAGACAATGTATGGAGACAGAAATACCTTTTTCAATAAGAGATTGTTTTCTTTGTGGCTGCTCATAATATTTATGCTTTTTGGTCACTATTTGTGGCTGGACAGATCAAAGACATAATATTGTCCTGTGGAAGCTTTCTACAAACATCTGTATTCCTCTGTTGTACAGAAGTTTGTACTTCTATCCATTAAAGTCCATTTTTTTATACGTTATATATTGGCATTCACTATTTACTCCTTCTATAGTGATGATCAGACCACCAAAGCCATTGATTTTGAATATGGGTAATTTAAAAATATTTCAATAAATAATATTTCATGATATGAACAATCAAAGACTCTTCTGTTTGTTTGTTTGCTTGTTTATCTGGTCTTTGAAGGAAATGGGAATTTGATTGATATCATATGGGCTCTTTCTCATCTTGCATGAGAAGGGTTTTTTCTAAGAAATACTCAGCTGTAGTTTTTGGCTGTTGAGATACTCTTTGAAATGCACTGAATTGGATAATGACAGGACAAGGGGGAATGGTTTTAAAGTAAAAGAAGGCAGATTTAGAATAGAGGTTAGGAGGAAATACTTCACTCAGAGGGTGGTGAGGCACTGGACCGGCTTGTCCAGAGAGGTTGTGGATGCCCCATCCCTGGAGGTGTTCAAGGTCAGGTTGGACGAGGCCCTAGGCAACCTGATCTAGGGGGTGGCGTCCCTGCCCATGGCAGGAAGGTTGGAACTATATGATTTTTGAGGTCCCTTCCAACCATTCTATGATTCTGAATAAGCTACGGAAGCATAAATTTTCCTCAATCTTGTCTTTTTGGTGCATTCAAGCTTGCATTCTTTTCATTCTTCAGTTGACTCATGCAGATACCTTGACACAAGGCTCTTGTTTACCCGTTTACTGGTGAATGTCCTAACAGGCAACTTTGTTGCCATATGGCAACAGCAACCTAATTTATTCCATTTTTCCTATACATTGCTATTCTTAATGTATATTTAAGGATTTTAGTTTATTTTAGTTTAAACCACATAATGAAAAAAAAAATTGCATTTTCCCAGATGTTTCTAAAGCAAAAACAAACAAACAAATATTTTTAATAGAATAGGATTAAATATTTCAGTCTATTAGAGGAAGAACTGAGACTGAACTTCTTTGGGAACTACATCCAGGTTTTGTCAAAAAGTAAGCTAGCTAGTCTACTTTAAAAGATAACTTAGCAAATAACTAACACTTACAAAATGCTAATGATCAAAATTGTATGCAATGTTGGTATCCCAAAATTATTCATTGAATAGAATGAAAATGAAATAGAAACTCCACACTGGACCACCCAAAAATCAAACCCTATTTCTGAGAGTGTTGTCCAAACATTTCTTGTACTCCAGCAGGCTCGATGCTGTGACAACTTCCCTAGGGAGCTTGTTCCAGTGCCTGACCCCTAAGGTTAAGAACCTTTTCCTAACATCCAGCTTGAACCTTCCCTGATGCAGCTTCATGCCATTTTATCGAGTCCTATTGCTGGTCATCAAAGAGAAGAGCTTAGCACCTGCCCCTTCACTCACTTTGTGATGAAGCTGTAGGTTTCTGTGAGGCCTCCCCTCAGTGTCCTCTACACTCAGCAAACCAAGTGACCTCAGCTGCTCTTCATACGTCTTCCCCTCTAGACCTTTCACCATCTTTGCAGCCCTCCTTTGGACACTCTTGAATAGTTTTATATCCTTCTGTATTTGGTTCACGTGGCAAGGTTTTAGTAGTGGAGAACTGCAGGGGTGGCCTCTGTGAGAAAAATCCAGAAGCTGCCACATGTTAGATAAGGACCAGTTTCAGCTAGCTCCAAAAGGACCCACGACTGACCAGAGCTGAGACAATAAGTGATGTTGTTTGCACCCCTGGAGAACAAATTTAAGAAAGGGAAAACACCTGCTGTGCAACAGCTGCTGGGAGAGCGAGGAGTGAAAAAGAGCCCTGCAGACACCAAGGTCAGTGCAGAAGGAGGGCAGGAGGTGCTCCAGGCACTGCAGCAGAAATTCCCCTGTGGCCTGTGGAGAGGCCCCTGGTGGAGCAGGCTGCCCCCCTGCAGCCCATCGTTCCCCCATGGAGCAGATCTCCACGCTGCAGCCAGTGGAGGAGCCCCTGGTGGAGCAGGTGGATGTGGCCTGGAGGAGGCTGCGGCCCATGGAGAACCCGTGCAGGACCAGGCCCCGGGCAGGAGCTGCAGCCTGTGGAGAGGAGCCCACGCAGGAGCAGGGGGTCTGGGGGGAGCTGCCGCCTGTGGGGGACCCATGTTGGAGCAGTTTGCTCCTGACAGATGGACCCTGTGGTAAGGAGCCATGTTGGAGCAGTTCTTGAAGAGTTGCTGCCTGTGGAAGCCCCAGCAGGATCAGTTCGAGAAGGACGGCATCCTATGGGAGGGACCCCACGTGGAGTAGGGGCAGAGAGTGACTGTGAAGGAGCGGTGGAGATGAAATGTCAAGGACTGACTGCAGCCCCCATTCCTTGCTTGGGGGGAGGGGTTGGGGGGAGAGTAGGCATTTCTAGATTGAGTTTCTCATTGCTCTAGCTTATTAGTAATAGGTAATACATTTTATTAATCTCCCTATGCTGAGTCTGTTTTGCCTGTGATGACAGCTGTTGAATGATCTCCCTGTTCTTATGTCAACACCTGAGCTCTTTTCATCGTATTTTCTCCCCTTTTCCTTTTGAGTAGGGGGAGTGAGAGAGCAGTCGTGGTCGAGCTAATGGAGCTAAGCTGCCCAGCTGAGTAAAACCACCACACCTTTTTATACTGTATTGCACAAAGCTGCACACAGAATTCGAGGTGAGGCCAAACCAGTGCAGAGAAAGGCGGGACAATCCCTTTCCTTGACTGCTTAGCAATGCTGTGCTTGATGCACCCAGTATACAGGTTGTCCCTTTTGGCTGCCAGGGCACACTGTTGACTCGTGTTCAACTTGCAGTCAACCAGAACTCCCAGGTCCCTTTCTGCAGGGCTGCTTTCAGGCCTCTCATCACCTAGTCTGTACATATAGCTAGGGTTGACCCTTCCCAGGTGCAGAATCTGTCACTTCTTAAATTTCATGCAGTTGGTGATTGCCCAGCCCTCTAATTTATCAAGACGTCTTTGCTCTGCAAGCCTCTCTACCCTCTACGGAATGTATAGTTCCTCCTTATTTAGTGTCATCTGCAAACTACTTAGTATATATTTGAGCCCTGCGTCCAAGTCATTTATGAAAACATTAAAAGAGAACTGGCCCTAAATTAGATAAAACACAAAGGTATTTTTTGGGAACCTACATATGAAATTGATGTCTTAAATACCCTGAAGAATGAGATAGGAATCTTTCATAAAAGATGTTTAAAAAGAAAGGATAAGTAGCTTTTATAGTAGCAACTCTTAGGGACAAATCTCTGTCCTGATGCCATAGATTAGATTGTACAGCAAGTAGCAGGAAATTCAGCACTAGTCATAAGGTATATGATTTTCATAGACTTTGACTTTGTAGTCCCTCTACCTTTCTATGACCAGGAATCTCTTTTGGCTGAAACAAAACCCATCTCCTTTGATCTCCATCGCAATGGACTGGCACCAAGGTTCAGAATATAACTGCTGAAAAAATTGTGAAAAAACACCTAGAAAAAGACATTCTGTTAGTAGTGATGAATATATTTTTTTTTTCTGTTCCAAACAATACTCTATGGCCAAATCTCCAAGACATATTATAAAGGCTTGCTTTAGCTGCAGCTGGACTTTCTGTGGAGGAAATGTAATGTGATACACCCTAAAAGTCAGGAATCATCATGTCTTTAAGTACATATGTTATAGATTGCATGCATTTTTATATTATACATCAAAACAATAAATAACATACATTGCCTATGCTGTTACATAAAGCTGGACTTTATCTAAGGCTAACCACATCGCTGTCTTTGTATAAAGCAGAGTAAATATCCTATACGACTTGTTGTACATAACACAGATTTTTAGCACACTATCTGGATCAAAGCTACCAAAGTACCAATGATATTCAGTCTTTGGATATGTTGCTGTGTAGATATATTATCCCTACAAAACAAGCCTATGGACTTAGTAGAAACTGTAGATGAACCAGAAATCAGTTACCAGCTGGCTGCACTTTGTGTTTTGCTGGATTCCTTAGGCTACTAATCACTCATCTGCTCTGGTCAACAAAGCTGGACTGTGCATGGAAATATTGGCAAAAGTTTTAATGGGTTTCAGTTGTCTGAGCCAGTTAGCCAGAATTTTTATTTAATGTTTGCGGACTACTCATCAATTCAAAACAGATAAAATATTTAACCTTTTTGCTTATAAATGCAAACAAATTATGAATATGAAAGACATACTACTGTCTGTTTTTATGGTATCGCATAGGATTTTACAACCAATTCTCTATAGGTCTACTTTTCTTCTAATTATTAAGTTGCAGAAATCATCCAGAATATTTCTGGAAACAGATGAGTGGCATAGGTGAAGAAATAACCTGAACCAAGCCAAATATCGTAAGAATTTATCTTGAATGAAACAACCTGGGGAAAATCAGAAAGAAAATTGTGTTCAGATGATTAGGAATTGCTACAAAAGAACTGACCTTCACTCCAAAGCTGACCTGTTGAGGAAGCAAAGTCAATACCTCAAGCACTAGGACCAGAAAACATTCTGTAGTGCCATAAAATCTCTTTATCACATCACACACACACACACACGCACAAAAAAAAAAAAAAAGACGAGGCATATCAACTGGGACTTGGCTTACTTACGTGTACCCGAGTTAGACCTTGGATAACTTGACCCACTGCTCATGATTTCAGGATATGGAGACTGAATCAAAACAGATTATATTCTGTTGCAACAAGTTTTGTTTGAAAGATTGCATGACCTTTTTTTTTTTTTTTAAAGTCATTTATTGACAAAACAGCTTTATTATCTGCATATGTAGAAATATAATTTCAAAATGTACCCTTTTCAGATATTACAGATGTGTTTTCCTTAATGGAAACACTGAAGCTCTCAAAACATTTAAGTGTCGATCAACTTTCAGACTATTCAACTTCTTTAGTCATTATTTGTAATAGCTGAGAAACTTCTATTAATAAAAGAGCTAGAAAATGTTTATTTAACAAGCTGCACTTTAAAGAACTGTACTGTTACAAGATATAGACAAAATAATAGTCTCTTCCATCAGTCACAAATATAACAGAAATGTGAGATGCTTAGCTAAGGTTTAAATGCAGGATACTAGGAAATTTAATTACGTTTATAGTAAATTGTATCATGCTGTAGAAAGGTTTGTCTCCATTCAGAGAGCTACCACCAGAAATATTGATTATTCAAATCCTATTTAAACTCTAAAGATTTAAATGAGACTAAAATGTAATTTTTGCAGGTGTCTTCTGACTAAATTAAGTCTTTTAAGGATTGTTTTACTGTTTGCTTTTATAATTGATGTAGTATTGAACTGACTTTCTGACATTTGTCTGACTTTCTCCTCCAGCAAGTCACCTGCTTCTTCTTAGGGCCATTGTTGTGCTAGAACTGTGAGTTGATCTATGTTCTGCCCAAACCACTAAAGCCAAAAAAGTGGCAAGGTGTTCTTGGTCCACGCTCAAAGTACTGTTTTATACTAAGGAAAAATGACAGGAGAGATCTGTGGCAACACTAGCAAGTTACTCTTACTGTTAGTAAGAGTAACATAATCAAAGGAGAAGAGGAATTTATCCAAAGGCAACCATATACAGTTGAACATAAAGAGCAAAGGAGCTGAGTCATTGAGTTCACATTGAGCAATTCACTGAAACGATTCAGGATTAGCTATATAGCTCTTGCATACACACTTCCTGAATAATGATCTGAGGACATTTTAGGCCTTATTACATGGTGACTTCATTTGCTCAGTCAAAGTGGTACTGGGCCAGGTTATAAATGTTAGTCACAGTGGGAAAATCTCCCTCCCTTTTGTAATCCCACCCAAGTCTCAAGGGATATACAAGTGACTCAAGTGAGCAAGGAACAGTCATTCTTTCTAGGGCTGTACTTGATCTTCCTTCCTCATGTGGAGGACCATTTGAGTGGAAAACAAAATGTTTAGTTTAAATTTAATTAATTAAGAAAAATGTCACTTTGTATGAGTAAAAATTGTGTACTTTGACCCACAATAATTAACACTACTTGGTTTGATTTCTTTGCATTCATTAATTTTAATTTTATAAATTCAAAAGAACTGGTTGCTGAAAAACACACAAAGAACTGTGCCTATGTTTCATTAGCATACTCATTTCTTCTGTTTTATATTTACTTCTTTAGATACTTCAAAATACCAATTTTCATAGACTCTATATGTAATAAATTTGAAAAAGAAAAAAAAAAGGATCAGTGAATGTATTTACTCTTCCTTTGAAGCTCAGTTTTATTGTCATTCATGAAATGAACAGGTGGCCTTTAAAACATGATATTATCAGCTAATTTTTTATCTCAAAATTTGTAGCCAATTATTTGCTAAAGCATATTATGTTTGTAACAATTTTACAGGACCAGAGTCTATAATATAAAAAAAGTTAGAGAATGAGAAGACTTTAGGTCATTTAATTATGTACCAAAGACTGATTGTCCCTTGTAGTACAATATAGTATATTAACTTTTAGTTTTAGCTTTTTTTTTAGTGTATTTTTTTTTGTAGTCTTGCACTATATTTAGTCTGATGTCTGCATACCTGAGAGAAAAATTATATAGCTTGAGTTTAATGAATGTAGATGCATACATATATCATTTTAATTATTGTTAGACTCATTCACTCTGAATCAAATATAAAACTTGTATAGTTGACAAACATAGGAATTCATAGCTATACAAGTAATTGACAATAATAGGAACACATCTATCTCAATATGTAGACAGACATAAGAATCTATAGACTGTATATGAAAATCAAAAGAAAACAAGCTTAAGCAGTGATTAATTCAGGATGTCAAATTTTCATCTGAGCTTTTCATCTTTGGTATATGAGTGTATCCTGTCAAATGAGATTGACAGAATGTTGAGTATTTCCCCTGTTCCTTTATCTTTTATTCCATTTTCAGACTGAAAAAAAATATATGTATTTGCAGTGTTTGTGTCCTTAGAGAACCATGCTTGCACTCAAGTAGCTCATTATGTTTCAGAAAAACAGGGTACTTGAGCAAGAAAATGTTTATTCTAAACATGTACTCTTTTTCTTATTACATTTGAAACAACACTACTGACATTCAAAGGCAGTGGACAGAATTTCAGATAAGTAACTGGTTTGTAATTTTGAAAATTTCTAAGTGTTGCTAAATCAAGATTCTCAGATTTTCTAGTTGTGGTTTGAACTCACGTATCACTTAAATTTCCCCAGATTTCCTTCAGCCAGACTTCAAGACCTCACCTGAAATCAATGAATATGCTTTTATTGCTTAGATTGTTTACAGAAGTTAAGAATTTGAAGTAAATGGGCTGAAGTGAATCAAGTTGTTGAACTGGCAAATGTTTGATCTACTCTAACTTTGACAGATGTTGTTTGTCTGTTATAATTTCTACTAAATATATATACGTATATATATGTTTATCAGTTATTTTTGTGTAGAATCAGGAATGTATGCATATGAAGTCACTTTTTTTCTGCACTAATCTTATCGAGAGAAATTAAGATTTTATTACCGTAGAATTAGTTGAGGAGACAAGCATTTTTTTTTGAAAATATTTTTTGTGTGTTAAAGATGAGATGATGAACTTTTTTTTTTTTTAAGTAAGAAGAAACAAAGATGAACTATTGAGCATACCTAGTAAAGCAACTGATATATCATTTTTGACAACTTTTAATATACTTGTTCTATTTAAGAGATTTTTTTTTTAGATAAAAAAATATAGATAGATTTATATAGGTTCTCATATGGATTTGAAATTTCTGAGAAGCAGGTAATACAACCAAAAGTGAGAGACAAGTACTGACTTGAAGTATGTGAAGTATTATTGATACAAAAATATAAGCTAAGCTAAATAGCATATGATTTATAAATATGGCTAGTATACAACTCATGTAAATGATATTTCAATAAATTGAGTTCCAACTTGTAAAATATGAAATGGCAATAATAAATGTACCTTATTTTGAATTATAGGCTGAATTATTGAAATATTTGTGTTCTTAAAGTGATTTAATTTCTGAGAAAAGGATCAGTTCCATAAAGCTAGTTTGGAATTCCAAAAGATCATATTCATATTCACAAACCCGGGCATATTTTTGTGAAAAGATCAGGTATGAACACTGGTATATATTTTCTCTCAAGTTTCAAGACTTCTTTCTCTTAGTTTTCAAAGCTTTCTACAGCCATTCTTAACCCTATATCATTTTTAAACCAAAGCCCTTCTCAGATTGCTTACTTTGGATGCTCTAGGAAGCAGGGAAAGATAATAAAGAACCAAAAAGAAGAATATTAACCAGCCAGTAATTTCGTTTTCAAGGTCATTGAACAGGATATTATAGTAACAGGTATACAACCTTTAAAAAGAGTCTGCCTTTTTTTGCTTACAATGATTTAAAAAGAAAGGTTGTAACTTAAAAATATTATGAAGTAGAAAAGGGTAAAGTGGGTAAAGCTAAAGTTGTTTTGGTCATAAGTAGGTTGACCAGACAATCGATGAAGAAAGTCTTCCCAGTATGATTAACCTAGTACATTGTATCTAGTGAGTTTACAGTTTAGCTTTTATTGAATCATTTCCTGCATGAAACAAGTATAAATTAAATATTAGTTTTATTTAGTAAGTTTCCTACAATACTCTTAAAACATGAGGTTAAATTCAAAAAGGAAGAATTTCAAACACGTGCTATAGACTTGAGGGTTTAGATAAAAGGATGGCTTTCAAACTCAACTTTTGTTATTAGTAACAACTAATTGGCCATGTTTTTGTGCTATACATATATTTTTTTTTCATTTAACTGTAGGTGAGTGATTTCAGCAGAGACACCTGAATGATTCAAGGGGTCACCTCTCAAAAAAAAAGTTTTTTAATTTTTTTAAAAAATATTTTTTATGTTTTTGTTTGTTTGTTTTTCTTTTTTTCTTAAGACTTCATGAAATAAATTAGTTAATCATAATAATTGACTTTTACAACTATATCTATAAGTTTATATCTGGAGACAACACTTCTGACAACATAAATTGTCCCGAAGAAAAGATGTAATCATCTCATTTGACCACATTTTTTAAATCCTTCAACATAGTCTTTGCCTGAAACAAGTGCTCTGCTGAAACAATACTTACCTATTTCAAAGCATTAGTCAGAATGTGTTAGAAGTGTTATGCCAGGACAAGAAAAAGGAGGACATGATAAATGCATAGTTTTAATTAGAGTTTCTGATAGAAATAGATTAAAATTAAAGCTACACATTCACACACACACACACACACACATACACGAGTTCCTACATTATATCATTTAGCTACATTTCCTATTAGCTTAATCATATTTCACCAGTAGGAAAAAATAATAATGAGAAACAAACAACAACAACAACAACAAAACACCAACCCACAAACCCAACCAAACCAAATCAAGCAAACAAACTAAAAGAAAACACTGTTTTCTTTCTCCAGATAATGAAAACACACGCAGGGGAGTTACACAGTTGATGTGTGCTCACCCAGTGTTTGAAATAGGATGAAGTTAAAACCTGAAACCCTCAAAGTTTCATCAAAAGAGCTAAGGTAATAGATACAACAACTGTGTTGATACTAAAATGGCTGAAATATCATAATTCTTTTTATAGGTCTCCTGGCTTGAAGTCTACCAAGAGTAAACATAAAATCTATCTCAGTACCTCAGTTTCCTCCCTGTAAAAGAGGAGCTACCAGATCCTCCGTTAATGTTTGCAGAACTTGAGAACATGTAACAGAATTCCTTCTTGTCTAACAACTAACCTCCACCATTTCTCCAATTTCTTAAGGAATTTTTAGTATTTTTTTTTCTCTTTAGAAGTTCAGTGTGCTCTATGAGCTGAAAGGATTGACCTATTCACCTGTGGTCATTTTACACATAGGTGTAAGAAAACTTCTGGGGGCCAAACCTATAAAAGGATCTGAAGCAAAGTAACAGTTAAGTGTATTTTTCAAACAAAACTTTGTTGAAGATACTGGGCAAGAACTGCTGGAAATTGTTTTTTGTTTGTTTGTTTGCTTGCTTGTGTTCTTTGTTTGTTTGCTTTTCCCAGAGTACATCAAATTCCGTTTATTTGAAATAGAAAATAAAATCAATAAGAAAAATAACAAATAAGCATCTACATTTTTTTTTTTTTCATTTGGGCATATATACTAGGTGTAAATTGCAAGGTTTTGGTAGTGGGGTGGAGAGGGGATGGAGTGTTTAAATGTTTGTCTTCCTTGTTTTCCTATGTCTGAATCAGTAATTAAATGCTTAGGTTATTTTAATTGGCAATAAAATTACTTGAGTTCCACCAGTCAAGTCTGTTTTGCTTGTAACAGTAAGTGGTAGGCGATTTTCCTGTCTTCATTTTGACCCACAAGTTTTCTCTCTCATCCCTATTTTCTCTCCCTGTTCCAGAGGTGGCATTAGTGAGTGTGCTCAGCAGCTAGCTGTGAGATGGCAGTCTCTGAAGTTTGGGTTTTTATCATTTAATATCACTTTTCCACCTTCATTTCTATCAAAAGATTTACTTTCCATGTCATACAGCAGGATTCTTATTGAAAACAAAGACAAAAAGTTTATTACTAAATATTATCAAAACTATTTTAAACTTTACCAGTCTTCACTTTGGTCTTTCTTTAATTTCCTGTCTCTCATTTAATATGACTAAAGAAACTCTTGCCATTAGTTTTTTATTACTTCCTGATCTCTCCTGTGTAGCATTCTTTACTCCTTGTATCCTTTTTGAGATAATTCATTGAGTTACTCCTGGAGTTCTCTTCTCAGTTCTGTTCACCTTGGTTGGAGTGGTAATTCCAGATCATTTGTGCATTTTGGGGTTAGAAAAATTCCAAACCTTCCCCACACTTAAATCTTTGTTTGTCTTTACTCAGTTTACATAACTTACTGGCTTCTTAGTTTATTAGAGCTTTAAACCTTACTTGAGAATGTTACCTTTTTTCCTTTACTTTACATTCAAGTTTGAAGGACAACTGAAATAGCTTTTTAATGTGATTATAAACTATTGTAAGTTGAAATTGGGTTATTTTGTACATTATCTATTGTTTTCTACATTATCTATTATACCAGACATAAATTTGGGCAACCCGCTCTAGGTATCCCTGCTTGAGTAGGGGAGTTAAACAAGATGACTTCCAGAGGTCTCTTCCAACCTAACTATTCTGTAATTATATACATATATATATATATATATGTATATCTTTAAATATGTTTTTATATAACCTTGGTAGAATGAATGAGAGATACGGAACATATTAAATAGAATATCTGGTCTTGTGGAAAAAAAAAATCACTTGATTTGTTGCTGCAAATGGTCAACTTGTGACGTAGGCATTGCACTGGCACTGTCTATTTCATTTTAACACATCCTTGTCACATGAAAATAAGCAGTACCTTACATCTGCAAAAAATAAAAGAGATGAATCAGTCACAGCATGAGTATATCTTACACGGAGTTTGGCATGAATGCATATGAAAATCCAATGTATGATTTTAAACTAGTATTCATTGAAACTTAACAGATACAGTTTTCCAAAAGAATCATCAAAACTTTGTAAACTATACATGTTTTCAATAAACATTTGGAATGTAATTATTCCACAATAAGTATTCTATTAAATTTGGAATTGTGTTTAATAACAGTTGCATAGTTCATACAGACTAAAACAAATGGCTAATATAAATGGATTTGACAAAGATCAACAGTTATGAAGGAATTATGTATACTAAATACATACTTACATAAATACATAAATATATACATATATATAAATACATATACATATATACATATACATATACATAATACATATACATAAATATATACATATATATTTCCATCCTCATACATGCATTGATTTAGATCATGCAGTATTTCCATCAAATTATGTGAAGTAGATGGTTTTAAAATAAAATTTCAATGTGTTTGCTTTTTCAAATCCAGATTTAAATTACTTTTAAGACATTACCTGATTAATGCAGATTTCACACCAAGACCAGTACATCAGACATAAAAAATAAAATAATTTCTTTGTAGACTACAGAAGTTTTTCTATAGACAGTTGCAGTTAAGTTAATATAAATGTCTTCTTCTGATCATTGTTTCACAGAATCACAGAATTGTAGGCGTTGGAAGGGACCTCGAGAGATCATCGGGTCCAACCCCCCCTGCCAAAGCAGGTTCCTTAGAGCAAGCTGCCCAGGTAGGCGTCCAGACAGGCCTTGAATATCTCCAGAGAAGGAGACGCCACAACCTCCCTGGGCAGCCTGTTCCAGTGCCCCGTTGCCCTCACTATGAAGAAGTTCTTTCGCATGTTGGTGCGGAACTTCCTGTGCTCAATTTTGTAGCCATTACCCCTTGTCCTGTCCCCACAAACCACCGAAAAGAGGTTGGCCAAATCCCTCTGTCTCCCACACCTCAGGTATTTATAAACATTGATGAGATCCCCTCTCAGTCTTCTTTTCTCCAGGCTGAACAGACCCAGGTCTCTCAGCCTTTCTTCATAGGGAAGACGCTTCAGGCCCCGTAACATCTTTGTGGCCCTCCGCTGGACTCTTTCCAGGAGATCCCTGTCTTTTTTGTACCGGGGAGCCCAGAACTGGGCACAGTACTCCCAGTGAGGCCTGACCAGGGCAGAGTAGAGGGGGAGGATCTCCTCCCTTGACCTGCTGGTCACACTCCTTTTAATGCACTCCAGGATCCCATTGACCCTCTTGGCCACTAGGGCACACTGCTGGCTCATGGTCAACTTCACTAAGATCTCTTTGCAGTTTGTGGTAAAAAACAGATTTTAGAGCATATTTCAGCTGAGATATCTTAGTATCCAGCAAAAAAGAAGTCTCTATAGTGCTTGACAGGCTAGCAAAGGAGCCTATAGTAATTAGTTCAGATGTTAACTAATTACATGAACATGATTTAGGTAAATGAAATGAGATTCATAATTCCTACAGTTAAGAAATTGTGTATGTAAGTGTTTCTGTTTGCACTTGTTAATCTATTTTTACTGAGTAGTCACAAAATAAATTGAATTTTTGAATTCTGTAGGTAAAACAAAAATGAATTGTTCTTTAAGGTTGGACTAGATGATCTTATATGTCTTTTCTAACCTAAACAATTCAATGGTACCAAAATATATGCCAGTCTTTCTCAGAAACACATACTGAAGACAGTGTATTTTGCTTCTAGTTACAATGTGTTTTTTTTTCTAATCTGAAAGATTTGATTCTGATTGGGTATTTACAGAAAATTTCTAAGTAGTAATAAAATGCAAAATAAATGTCAGCCTTTTTAAAATAATATGAAAGTTTCAATAACAATATAAAAACACCATTATCAATAATTTTTAATGTATTTTTTATCTTGTCTCGATGAGACAAGACTTCATCAAATTAGTGTTTCCTCAAGAAAAGAATACTGGAAAATTTCTAACCCATCCATTTTTTCAGAATAAAATATTTGTAATTATTAAGGGGAAGGTAAGTTATATCTCATTTTGCATTACTAGGAATGGAATTATGATATTTCAAAAGTTCATCAGTCCAATAATGCAATTTTTCTTTTGTAAAGTCATGCTCTAAATTCTGTATGCTGACTGCTGGCATGTTTCATTTTTACTTCAAATGAAATTTTGCTGTCTCGATAGTTTCAGTGATATTACATGCAATGACGTGACAGGATTTCTCCATCAGAAAAAGCTGTGTGTTGTTTTCATGTGGAATATTTATGAAACACACCATGTTAGAAGCCTAGGTGGACTATCCTGGATGACATATAACATTCCCTGAAGTGAACCCTGACCATAAATCTGACAGACATACCAGTATCATTTTACTCATCCCAAATTCTCAGCAGGACCTATGCTGAGCTTATCTGTCTCTACGGTTTCAATCTGGCATGAAGTATACAGTGAAAGTCAGAAAGAATGTAAGAGATAAATATGATCTGATGGAATCATGTTTAGAAGCCACTTATTGCCAGCACTGTACTAAAATAAAGTAAAAAATAAAAAAGTCACTAATGACACAAATCTGCTGTAGAACAGGATCTACATGGAAGGTAAATGAACACCTAGAGATTGGGAGAATGTTACTGAAGTATAATTCAGGATCCATACAGTAAAATGTTAACAAAACCAAACAAACAATCAAACAAAACTTTCTAAAAAAAGACCTTCCTCAGGAAGACAGAATTCTGACTCCCCCCACCACACACACACATACACAATGCAAACCTAGTTTATCCTCAGTTTTAACCCCTCTGCCACTGCACATCTGCATCATTTCATGGGACACAGGTCAAGTAGAGAAAGTTTAGTAGGAGCCTATGCTAGCATTTTAACAGCTGGGAGTTATCCTGCTAAGCAAATACAAATTAGATGAAGTAAGACTATAAGGATACAGCACAGAGATGTTAGACAAATAAAAAACTCCCCAGACCCCACCACTTTTACCATAAATAAGATCCTTTAAAGTCATTAGAGAAATCTGACAAATGTCTTCAGTCTGAGCTTTGTGTCCTAATAGCATGAAGAAGGAATAGAAAATAGGACAACTTAGTACTGAAATGGAGAGACATAAGGGCTGAGCCCACTTGCTTTTAAGAAATTTGGCAATTTCACAGCTTTTCTGCTCTAAATGTTCATATAGTATGTTTCTTTTCCTTATAGGTGAAACTTGTACTTTTTATTTAGTGTGACTTGAAACACATCATGCACTATGTTATAGCTTGATCATAGGGTCCAAACATAGGTTTTATTGGGATAAAGAATTATTTCTGTTTCCCTCAAAAACTATATTAAACTATTAAACTGAATAATTTTTGTCATGTATCAGAAAAAAAAAAAAAAGTTCAGAACTTTCAGTACTTTAGCTGTCTTTTCATACAAAAATACCCAATTGGTTTAGACATCCATGGAAAAATATTGTTTGGTTATATTAGCAATCAAAGTTTCTAAGAAAAATCCATACAAATTTCTCTTTCTCCCCCCACCTGGAGAGCACTGCATTCAGCTCTGAGCTCTGTGGCCCCCAGCATAAGAAGGACATGTGCTTGTTGGAGCAAGTCTAAAGGGCCATGGCTGGAGCACCTCTCCTGTGAAGACAGGCTGAGGGAGTGAGGGTAATTCATCTTGGAGAAGAGAAGGCTCTGGGGAGACCTTACAGTGGCCTTCTACTACCTATGGGGGACCTACAAGAAAGCTGGGCAAGGACCCTTTATCAGGGAATGCAGTGATAGGACAAGGGGTAATGGTTTTATTCTAAAAGAGGGTAGGTTTCGATTAGGTATGAGGAAGATTTTGTTTGTTTGTTTTTTACTCCGAGAGTGGTGAGGCACTGAACCAGGTTGTCCAGAGAAGCTGTGGATTCCCCATCCCTGGAAGTGTTCAAGGCCAGGTTGGATGGGGCCTGGGCAACCTGGTCTAGTTGGAGGTGTCCCTGCTCATGGCAGGGGGGTTGGAACTAGATGATCTTTAAGGTCCCTTCCAACCCAAACCATTCTGATTCTATGATTCTATGACTCTATGATTCTATGACTTTTAACAAACTCTAAAACACATCAAAATTGACATAAACTTCAGGTACCCTCTGTTAATCTGTAAGGCCAGATTGTATACTTTCACAGTATTGTTCAAGGTAATGTGTAAATGTTGTTACACTTTCTTGAACTAAAATACTTCTAGGTAACTTTTATATCTTTAAACAGGTGATTTTTCAGTTCCTGGATTTACTCAACAGCCTTCTGATTTTATAGACCATTTTCCATTTTACTTATGATAAAACCCTACTATATTTAATAAAACCTGAGCTCAAATGTAAATGCAGAGATAGGTACTTATAGCAAAATACTGGTAGCAATTCTGCTGTTATGGAAACTCACATACATCCATATCATGACCTCTAGGAAGTTTGTTACCATTCAATTCTTCTAAAATTGAAACCTGAGCATTTAAAATCATTTCAGTCATAACCCAGGCATCTGAGACACACTTGATCAGTTGGAAAGAACTTTCTATATGTAATTCAGTTTGTTTTTTATTCAAAACCTTGCTTGAAAAGTTTTCAAACCCAAAATAAATATTAAATATGGAAAGAAACCTGGCTTCCCTTTGCATTTTTTTTTTTCTTATGCCGGCTTTCACATAAATTATTTGATGTCTTGTGTCCAGGCACTTTAATTCTTTGTTTGACTGGCCACAAAAGTAATTAACACCCATGTTATAAGACTTCACTTATATAACTTCGGCTCTCATAACCATATTAAAAACAAGCAACATCAACAACAGAACACAAAAAAAAAAATTGATTACTTCTACTTCTTTGTTTGTTTCTGAGTTTTGTGTATACATATTGTCAGAAAAAATTCTTGTGTCACAGATAAGTTTTAACAGAACAGAACATCCTGAGTTAGAAGGGACCCACAAGGATCACTGAGTCCAACTCCTGGCTCCACACACCTGCTGTTGAATTTCTATTTGTTCCCAAAACAATTCAGCCATGACCCACACTAAAAGCTTTGTCTTTCTTAGCTGTTGAAAGCAAGGAACTGTAAGACAAAATCTGCAGATTAGTCCAGAACTTGTGCTGATTAATGCAGAATGATCTTCCCACCTGCAGGTTAAAGATCTGAGAGTGTATTCAGCTAAAGAGATTCTGTACATCTTTATCTTTCTTCTTCCCATGTGATCCTCATTTTATCTCTCTCATTAACTATTCTTTGACATGCATTCCAACTCTTAAAAAGAGAAGAAAGCTTAAAATATATATACATATGTATATATATACATATGTATACATATGTATACATGCCGCCTTTGCCTCAGTCTTGCCGCCTTTGCCTCAGTCTTTAGCGGCAATACCGGTTGTTCTCTGGATACCCAGTGCCTTGAGCTGGTGGAAGGGGATGGGGAGCAGGATGTGGCCTTCGCTATCCATGAGGAAATGGTTGGCGACCTGCTACGGAGCTTGGATGTGTGCAAGTCGATGGGGCTGGATGGGATGCACCCGAGGGTACTGAAAGAAGTGGCGGAGGAGCTGGCTGAGCCGCTTTCCATCATTTATCGGCAGTCCTGGCTATCGGGGGAGGTCCCAGTTGACTGGTGGCTAGCCAATGTGACGCCCATCTATAAGAAGGGCTGCAGGGCAGACCCGGGGAACTATAGGCCTGTTAGTTTGACCTCAGTGCCAGGAAAGCTCATGGAGCAGATTATCTTGACGGTCATCACGCGGCACTTGCAGGGCAAGCAGGCGATCAGGCCCAGTCAGCATGGGTTTATGAAAGGCAGGTCCTGCTTGACGAACCTGATCTCCTTCTATGACCAAGTGACGCGCTTGGTGGATGAGGGAAAGGCTGTGGATGTGGTTTACCTTGACCTCAGTAAGGCTTTTGACACCGTTCCCCACAACATTCTCCTCAAGAAACTGGCTGCTCGGGGCTTGGACTGGCGTACGCTTCGCTGGGTTAGAAACTGGCTGGATAGCCGGGCCCAGAGAGTTGTGGTGAATGGAGTCAAATCTGGTTGGAGGCCAGTTACTAGTGGAGTCCCCCAGGGCTCGGTACTGGGGCCGGTCCTCTTTAATATCTTTATCGATGATCTGGATGAGGGCGTCCAGTGCACCCTCAGTAAGTTTGCAGATGACACCAAGCTAAGTGCGTGTGTCGATCTGCTCGAGGGCAGGAAGGCTCTGCAGGAGGATCTGGATAGGCTGGAGCGATGGGCTGAGGTCAACTGTATGAAGTTCAACAAGGCCAAGTGCCGGGTCCTGCACCTGGGGCACAACAACCCCAAGCAGAGCTACAGGCTGGGAGATGAGTGGCTGGAAAGCTGCCTGGCCGAGAAGGACCTGGGAGTATTGGTTGATAGTCGGCTGAATATGAGCCAGCAGTGTGCCCAGGTGGCCAAGAAGGCCAACAGCATCCTGGCCTGCATAAGAAGCAGTGTGGCCAGCAGGTCTAGGGAAGTGATTGTGCCCCTGTACTCGGCTCTGGTGAGGCCGCACCTCGAGTACTGTGTTCAGTTTTGGGCCCCTCACTACAGGAAGGACATGGACGTGCTCGAGCGAGTCCAGAGAAGGGCGACCAAGCTGGTGAGGGGTCTGGAGAACAAGTCTTACGAGGAGCGGCTGAGGGAGCTGGGCTTGTTCAGCCTGGAGAAGAGGAGGCTCAGGGGCGACCTTATCGCTCTCTACAGTTACCTTAAAGGAGGCTGTAAAGAGGTGGGGGTTGGTCTGTTCTCCTACGTGCCTGGTGACAGGACGAGGGGGAATGGGCGAAAGTTGCGACAGGGGAGTTTTAGGTTGGATGTTAGGAAGTACTTCTTTACCGAAAGGGTTATTAAGCATTGGAACGGGCTGCCCAGGGAGGTGGTGGAGTCACCATCCCTGGAGGTCTTTAAAAGACGTTTAGATGTAGAGCTTAGCGATATGGTTTAGTGGAGTACTTAGTGTTAGGTCGGAGGTTGGACTCGATGATCTTGAGGTCTCTTCCAACCTAGAAATCTGTGATACTGTGATACTGTGATACATATATTTTAGTCCAGAATAACAAGTAAGGCAACTATTATTAATTCTCTATGTCCATTTTGAGTACTGCAAGAAATCGCAAGTTACTCTGTAGCAAGAAAGGATTACTGTGGGTCTTAGTGATTTATTATTTTTTTTTTTCCTATGGTAGAGAGATAGTACTTTCTGTAGGAAGTTATGATACTTATGTCATGGAAAGGGCTTGATAAGTCAGACAAATGGAGAAGGTCTAGATATATTTCCTCTCAGGAAAGAGAGATGGCTTGCAGTAGTTCCGGGACCTTATGTCTCTACATTTCATTTGATTTAATAAATTATGTGGAAATAGATTTTCTTGAAGGTGATGTAAATGACAGAAGAATCATAATATTGTTTATGATTACTGATTTGATATTTCCAGAAAAATAGCAGAGATGAGAAATGCTGATATCTGCTATATTTCTTTTTCTCTATTTTGACCTTGTCAAAGCACAGAATTTCTTAGGAAAACAAATGAAGTTTATGCTTTTGACTTCCAGTATATGCAAAAGTATTGATCCTCACTTACATATAAGAGTTTCCAATACATTTTTTTTCTAACTTCAGTTTATGACTTAATTATTATCTAAATTTATTTTAGCTTGCATACCTATTAAGTCAGACGGTTTAATGTTAATATGAGAATGATAAAGTCCCTGGGGAAAAAAAAAAAAAAAGCACAGTATCACACATTGTTTAATTCTTGAAGGGAATTGAGTCCATACCATGATAAATTCCATTCCTATGTGTCTATTTTAACAAATGTTGATAATACAGATAACAAATGTAATAACTTTGGGAATCAGACAAGAGAAAGAAGGAAGGAAGGAAGGAAGGAAGGAAGGAAGGAAGGAAGGAAGGAAGGAAGGAAGGAAGGAAGGAAGGAAGGAAGGAAGGAAGGAAGGAAGGAAAGAGAGAGAGGGAGGGAGGGAGGGAGAGAAGAAAGAAAGAAAGAAAGAAAGAAAGAAAGAAAGAAAGAAAGAAAGAAAGAAAGAAAGAAAGAAAGAAAGAGAAAGAAAGAAAGAAAGAAAGAAAGAAAGAAAGAAAGAAAGAAAGAAAGAAAGAAAGAAAGAAAGAAAGAAAGAAAGAAAGAAAGAAAGAAAGAAAGAAAGAAAAAGAAAAACAGAGCATGGATTGTTCTCAACAAAAGTGCTTTAGTAGGTGCGAACATGATCACATTTACATTCCCTTCAAATCAGTCTGCTTTCAAAATGAATCATACATGTTTGATGAATCCTGGGTCCATTCTGTTCATTTGACATAAAATATAAGAAAAAAAAAATGACACTGAGATTTATTATATTCTGCCATTTTTGCAAATCAACATTTTTCCAATAGTGACATTTTTCCCATAGACCTAGTGACACCTATGTAGAGGATCATCACTGTTCAGTTAACCTGTAAGTATCAAGGTATGACCCCTAAGACTAAAAAGTAATAACTAATTTCAGATCAGCCACTTATGTCAGGATTTTTCAGTCAGACTAGACCTCAAGCCTGGCCACTTCTGAATATTTACTACATAGAAATATGTAAATGGTCTTGTAAAATTTATATTTTACCACTGTATGTTTTTGTTTGTTTGTTTGTTTGTTTGTTTTTTCTCATCCTGATTTCAATAGACTGCTAGATTTCCAGTCCAGCTAACCTGTTCAATCTCCTCATCCTTCTGGATCTAGTCAGTTATGACGACTCTCTCTTACTGGTAAATTTTCATTCTTATCCTACCCCTTTTATCACCTCAATATCCCCCTTTTGCCCTTGTTCTCTCCCTTCCTAATTTCTTTCTCATTTTCTTGTTCCTTCATGACATGGAAGGAAGAACATTGCATTTCTCATCTTTTTTTCATTGTTCTAGACCAAGATAGGCACCTCAATGTCTCTGCAATCTCCTCTTCACGCTCTATGTGAAATGTTCCTCATGGGTTGTGTCTGGGCTCTGATGCAGTCTTTATGTTTTCTGTACCCTACTGTGATTAAGATTTTACTTGTGACTTAAGGGTCCCTTGAGTTTTACAGAGAAATCTTAGTATGAAGACACAGCATACACAGATGACTCAAAAATGTGATTCATTTGTGATCTATAAAATGTTAATAAAAATATTTGTGTTGATATACTTCTTGAGTCACTGGGTTTCCAAATACATTTTTTTCAAGTCAGTATTTGATCTATGAATCTGCATACTGAAGTGATCAAAAAAAATCTTCTAAACTTAATATACCTGTTTGTAATCATTTGCAGCTGAATATGTTAGTGACAAAAATGAGGCTTTGGTCCTCAGTGAAGAATTGCAGAGCCAAATGACTATGGAAAATAAATAATTTTCTGTTTTGGCTCCTGCATCATCAGTGGATCTGAACAAAGTTTCAGCTGCTGGAATATGTTTGGCCCTATGTTTTATACCTCCCTATTCAGAGAAATTTAATCTGGAGGCAGAAATTGAAGATAAGAAAGTGTTCCCAGTTGACTTCATTTGACAATGTTTTCAATATTTGTGTTAATGTAGAAGTCAAAAAGAAATCAAAGCATCTTTCATACTTTCCAGAACCAACACTTGGGAAATATCTAGGAAAACTTTCTCTGCAGACTCCAAAAGACAATACAGAGCCTCACAATGCAAATTTTACAGAGCTGTTTTCTGAGTAGATACATGCTAAGGTTTTGCCTTTACAGCAGACCAGGGATCATTTGTCAGTAGTTTACTTGCCAGAAATATGGTTAAGATATGATCTTACAGAATGCATTTAGATCTTTTTTTTTTTTTTTTTTTTTTTTTTTTGAGGTGTGTGTCAAGAGAAGCAGGAAACATTAGCAGTTATCTATTCCTCAATAAGAGCTATAGTACAGTAGTACCAAAGCAGTCACTTGGCTATGATGCTGGGGATGTATTCTCTTTTCTTAGTTTAAGGAGTTGTACTCTTTTCTCCCCCATTATGCGGGGGAAAAAAACTTCAGCTTTTGCATGATAAACTGTCATGAACTGTCATGCCAGAAAAAGGCAGGATGTTTCTTTACACATGATTATCTTAACAACTGGGCAAGGGAATCTGTCTTAGTTTAAGCTTAAAATATCAATGTAACTATACATATACTTACACACACACATATATGTATCCTATACATATATGAAATGGAGGTTTGGCCTATGGGTTTGGGTACCCAATACGTTTTGTGAAAGAAAACTATGTTGAATTCTGAACAACCACAATAAAACTGTCAATATCTGTTCAAATATGTGTTAAAACAGTGGCAAGAAAGATTCATCACATCTATGCAATGTTTGGAGAATATCTGTGGAAAGTCTTCCAAAGAAGAGAACTGAATTCTAGTTTTACACATTCTCTGCAAGAGGTAATGGTAATTGCATTCTCTGCAAGAGATAACTGGTAAGGAAGTGGGAAAAAGGCAATCTCTGTCTTAGTTTTTTGAAATGTAGGAAATTCATTACTTCTATTTCTACTGTTTTTGTTTGTTTGTTTTTTTCTTGGAAATAAGCCTTTGCTTGAACCAAAACTTATAATAAATAAATATATATATGTTTAATATTACATTATAATATTTTTACACTCCCTTTTCAGCTCAATGTTTAATTAAAAATTGCTTACATGTTATACAATCTGAAAAACTGTTACCTTATTTAAGGGTTATAATATACACCAAGATCATATCTGGTTTACAGTTGACAAGGACTTAACAAGATAAGGTGAATCAAAGTGCCAAATCTGATTGGTGTGTAGCCCTCCTATCTTCTGTCCCACGACGACAAAGTTAATTTAGAAATATATTTGGTATAATCCATTCTCTGTGACTTTGCATGTCCATACATTATGTGACAAAACATATTTCTTATACTAAACCTATTCTTTATATATCGTATAGAAAGTATATATAACTATACTAAACTAAATCTGTTTAAAAGAGAAAATGTATCTTCAAGGTATACCGTGTGTTTATATTTGTCTGTAAAGTATCTTCAGGGAAACAAAAAGCAGAATTATAGTATGTGTCTTGGAACCCTTTTTGTCCTTTCATGAAATCCAGCTTAGTAGATTTTCTGCACCTCAGTTCCCTAAGATGACCACAAAAGCCACTTTCAGAAAAGTATTATGTGTGTTCCAGAACTTGCATACAATAGTTTCTCTTTTAAATAGCCGTGTACAGGACCAGCAAAAATCATTTATTGGCTAGAGATCAGGCTTTATCAAAACATTCTGTGAAAGCAGTTCTAGGGAATAAAAAAAATTCCTTCTCAGGATGAACTCTGTAAATATGCCTGCTGTTTGAGAGGGCTTGGAATCATGGTTCTTCATGGGTGGACTCTGAGCAACTGCAGTTTGAAATAAACCTTTTTAATAGGTGTTGCACCATACTCATATGCAGATCGAGCACTGCAGCACCTCGATTTTGTGTGTATGCATGCACAATTGTCTTTCAGTCTAATTCTCTGGCTGACATGGATGTCAGAGTAATGAAATCGATGACTCCTAACAAGTAGCATACTGCTATGTATCATTAGAATATTTTTCAAGAAGGGTTGGGATATTCTTGGTACACATATTAACGTTTCTTTAGCTTTGGCCTATTATCTCAACCATAGCATACATAGATGTAACACAGCACTACCTGAAATTTAATATTGCACAATGGGAGCATTGTGGACTAATTTTATGCATTTCTTTTAGTATGATCTAATTCAGCTAAAAAATAAATTAGCCAGTAAATGCAATCAAATTAGTTTTACATATCATATAAACCCAGTTTGCCAGCTAATAACTGGATATTGCCATTTCTAATTCCTTTATTGATTCCAAATAATGGCCCAGACACTTCTGGTCTTCAAACTGCCTTCAGTGCTAGTCAAGAAATGAATACTTTCCAAGAGCATTACTTCAGAAAGAAACTGCAGTGATCTTATTATGGGAGAGTGTGCTGCTAGTTGGAATTAACACTACATTTTTCTCCATTTCACAGTGTGAATATCACAAATAGGAGTAGATGAAAAATTACTTGAATCTACATTAAAAAAAAATTAAAAAAAATCATCCACATAGCTTCTATGAGGACATATTTTCAGATGTTCCACTTTATTCAAGCAATGATGATGATGGATTTTCAAGGTAGGCTATTATATCTCTGCTTTCTTTCTTGTTTTCTGTCACAAATTTCCTAAGAGCTTAAAGAGACATGGTACACAGACTTGCTGTTATTTCTGTCATTGAAAGACAACTCAGCCACTCTCTATCTTAGTGACTTGTTAAATATTAGGGTTGTGAATATGCTTCTGGGTAGTCACCTTCATTATCAGGAGCACCCTTGAAATTATTTGTAACTCAAGCTAGGTTAAATAAAAAATAGTATTTGCAAAGTCACAGTGTTGTAATATACAACACGACTGAGATACCTGCACATCTCATTCCCCATATCTGGGTCAATATTCACAACCTCTTATTTGCCATCTGACTAGTGTTCACGAAAATGGCCTGTGAACTAGTTCAAGGAGATGACACAGCCTGCCCTCTCACCCCAAATGCTTTTCTCAACAAAATGTAAAACCCATTCAGCTTTGCATCAACCTTTCATCCTTTCTTGTGATTCAGTGTGTATAATCCTGTGGAAAGTCATTAATTCATAATGCTTGATATTCTATGCCAATTCATACATTAAAATTATAAGACAGAACTAAATAGAATGTGTGTAGCTCACTTGAAGGCCTTGACTGAAACCAGAGAAAACAGTATCTTTGCACTTAGAAATGTCATTGACCCTGATGCCAGTGAACTCTGACCAGTGACCTCTCAACTCTGACATCTTGTCAATGATATTTGCTATAATCTGATACACTTTTCCTATTTAGGTAGTTGTCCTTACTAACTTTACCAGAAGTCATTCTGGGTCATTCACACACTGTACTTCCATGTCTCAAGGACGGGATATTTGCAGTTATATTTTTAGATTATTAGATTTAAGAAGAATCAATGCTTTTTAATTTGAGATCAACCAAAAAGTCATGTGATCTGGATGGTGTATTGATGCCTGGAGGCTTTGTGAGGGTCTAGTGAAGGTACCTGTCTAGATTTTGACTGATAAATATGTTTCCATCTTTGTAATGAAAGTTAAAGGGAAAAACAAAAAAACAAACAAGCAACAACAAAACAAGCAACAACAAAACAAACAACAACAACAAAACAGGCCCTTTGCAAATCCACAGGTTTTACAAATCAAGACTTCTTTCAATGGGGACTGAACAACATCTTTGTGGTTGTCCTTTGTACCATTCTCATGTGTATTAGTCTGCCTATTTATAACGCTGGCCAACAATAAAATCACCTGGCCTTCTTCCACTGACTTGATAAAACCATCAAACTTAATAAAGTGTCCAACAATTTATCTTATAAAAATCTTAAGTCAACTTAATAATCAGTTAATAAACTGCCGCTTAAGTGACATAGTCAATTTTCCAATTAAAATCAAAAAATTGTACAGCATATAGAGGAGGTAATTCACCAATTATTTCTTTGGGCATACTGTTCCTTAAGGACAAATCTTTCTCATTTGACCATGAAAATGAATAAGAGAAAAATAAAATAATTTATTTGGAACTAAAACGAATACAACAGAATAGCCCTGTTGGAAGGGACCTTCAAAGATCATCCAATCCAAATGCCTGACCACTTCAGTGCTAAATTAAAGTGAAATAATATTATTAAGGGCATTATCCAAGTGGCTTTCGAACACTGACAGACATGGGGCATCAACCACCTGTGTAGGAAACCTGTTCCTGTGAAATTTTAGGCAGCAGTGAGGTTACCTCTCAGCTTCCTTTTCTCCAGTTTAAATAACTCAAGTGTCCTGAGCTTTTCCTCATCAGACATGCCTTCCAGCCCCTTTACCAGCTTTCTTGCATTCCTTGGGATGCTTTCAACCTTAACATCCTTTATATATTGTGGAGCTGTACACAATGTTCAAGGCAAGGCCACACCAACACTAAATATAGCAGCAGAATCACCTGTTTGTTTTATTAATCTAAGATTGTTATTATGTGTACAAACCCCTTAAAGGAAAGCAGAACCCAGTGGAATAGAAAGCAATTTCAATTTGATAAATTTGAATACTTGTCACAGTGCAAAGTGGATAATGAAAAGCTCTTTCTTCAGTAGCAAGCTAATTTTTCGAGCATAAATCTGCATTTTTTTTTTTTTATCATCTGAAGACTGGCAATCAGTGAAAAACACCACAGAAAATAATTGTTACATTTTCTATACAAATAAACATATACATCTTATACTGGACTCCATTAGGGAAACAACTTATCCTGGTTACAGCAGGTGTTCAAATGTATTTTGGATATATTTGCACACTCCCTGAAATAATTATTATTCACACTCATACAAAAAACATTTACAAGAAGGTTTTTTGGAAGATACATAAGGTGTCTGTAGTAACAGCTGAAGAAATGCAATAACTGTAGCAATGCAATAACTTCATTTAGACAGAAAATATTATATGCCAGTGCATATTTGTTGTGTTAATAGCACATGAAAAGTTCTAAACTATCAAATAAGGTTTCTTATTTACACTTTTGATACCCCTTGAGATCTATGGCAGTGCATGGACTTGTAGATTGGAAGCATTCCTTTATAATTTGTGTTTGTTAGAAGCTCAAAACTTTTGGTGATTTTCAAATGCAGATCATGAAGTCACAGCTCATTTGAAAGTGAATTACTGTAATGTAGGCAATATGGAATCGTTTCATGCCATTGGGACAACCTTGCACGTGGAGGATCTGCCTTTTATTATCTGAGTTGCACTGAATCCCAAGTTATTGGTAGGTGTGAAAATTGTGACAGATGTATCATTCATTAGATACAATAAAACCACAACAGTGTAGATACTGGATTCTAACAGAGGTGGAGTTAATTTTTCATCTGCTTTATTTTTATTCTGAGTACATCAGCACAAGAACTGTTGGCCTTAGGATTATTACTGTGTCCATGTTTTGCTCTCTCAAAAGAGAGGGGTGGGGAAAGTAGAGAATAAATATAGAAATGATAAATGGTAATGGGGTGTCATCAATTTTGAGAAGTTATTGGCAGCAATTTGTTTTAGGCTTTAGTTAAATCCAGCAGTTTTACATTGTTATTATAATAATATTCCAGAGCTCCAGATGGAGCTGTCTCCCCTCACCAGTCGCCATGGAATTCTGCCTGTTTTATTCATTTGTTTGCAAAAAGGAAATCAGGCTCAGGAGGTTTAAAAACCTTCAAGAAATTTCTAATTCATTGGAAGGTACTTTTTTACATTTATGAGAGTTCATATTTTGAATCGAAAAGGAAAACACATGTCTAGCAAGTAAACATACATTTTGGCATGTCTAAATAGGACAGTCTAACCATACAGTGCTTACAAACCAGCCAAGACACAAACCTATAAATTGGATAGTGAATATATATTTACCAATATATAAAAGTTACACAGTCCAGTTTCAAATAATACAAACCATTTTTTCCACTCTGATACATATCGCCACTAGGCAAAATGACAATTTACATTAGTTTTCCTATGACTAAGAATCTCATTGTGTCTTATATGAGAATTTCTTCCTCAACCTGTATTCCAGAAGCAAAGAATATTCTTCAGCTCTTTAAGATGCTGATATCCTTTGTAGGCCCTGTATCCCCAGATTACCTTTCATTATTTCCAAAGGTATTCCCCTGGACTGGCCTGGCTTCTGGTTCAGATCCTAGATGTTTCTGGTTAGATTAGTCTGGCAGCAGACACCCAGATCTCCTTCCAGCCTAGACACTACCCTTTTATCACAGCATCTAGAGGCTAAATTCCATAGCTATATAATGGATGTCTCTCTTCTATCCCTGTATGCTTCTGTGACTGCTACAGTATAACCTGCATAGACACAGTGTTATTTTCCTCTTTTCATATGTTGAAGCTGCTGGCGTTGTTGCTGCTGATAATGATTTTGGGGAATTATTTTCTTCAAATTTTCCATACTGAGATGAACTCTGCTTTCATGAACTACTTAATTAGAGGAGACTTTCAGGCTATGACTACTATAGAAAAGTTTTAAGTTCCCTTAGAAAAGAAGAAAGCTTTACAGGTTGGAATTGGTCTCTAGAGTGTATAATATGTAAAGCTCTCTGCTCTGTATCTGCCATATCTGGTCAAAGGGCTGCACCAGCTGGAAGTCTATAGGCAACCAGTTTATAGCTACAAGCTTAGAAGACAGGTAAGTATCTTACAAGTTGATAAAATGCAGTCTGCTCGAGGGTTTTTGGATTAGTATTTTCTACTAAACGTGATATTTAACTTAAAGTCACATGGATGGCTAGTGTTTATCATAATCAATGCCTCAAAGGGGGCAGAATGAAGGGCTTGAATCTAAGCCAGGACTGTTCAGATAATGATCCTTAGTACCATGACCCAGCTTTAGAACAAAGAATTGTATGATTCTGTACTAAGACAGGTGATACTTAATATCCAGAAACATGTGAGGAGTGTACCCAAGGAAATAAGGAAAGGTCAGAAATGTGACTTGCCCAGTTACTGTGAGTTCAAGCACAGAAGTAGAAGTAAAAACATTAGCTTTTTTTGTTAAATCTTGTTTTGAGAGGTGTGATAATATCATATGCTTTTATTTTGTCACAGAAAGTGGAAATCAAGCATTCCAAATTATATTATAGAATAAAATAGAAGTTTAAAAAAAATCAGAAAATTATATCTGGAGCTACTCTTTATTAATAAGTCTATTTTGAACTAAAAATAAGGAAAATATTTTTTAGCAGTGAAGACAATTTCCTACTGACAATGTTTACGGTGAGATTTTCCACCACTTTCACTTCTAGAGTCAAGACTTTATACTGATCCAACAGATAGTTCAGATTGCAGTTATAGATCTTGTACAAAATAGTTAGTTGATGTTTTTCAGAGTTGATGATTTGAAATCACCCATTGCCTTCAAAGTCCATTAATCTTTTAAACAGAGATGTAGTAATAATGATATATAGATACTCTTAAAAAAGAATTGTACAAACCCATACAGTAAGGGTAATGCATAAAAAATAACAACAACAACAACAAAAAAGGTAACTGGCTGATATATGTGATAGTTTTTCTACCTAAAACTTCTTTTCATCAAAGGTATAACAAGTTCATTTTGTAGCTCATTTTGTTGATACAGATTCATAGTTTACTGACAGGTTGTTTAAAAAAAAAAAAAAAAGGAATCAATAAGTTTTAGCTACTCAGCACAATAGTCATTTCATAATTTCTGGCAAAACAATAACAACAACAAAACCAACAACAACATCAAAACACATTGCTGGCTGGAAAATGTGTCTTAGGCATGACAGTTATCTCTCAGTTAGATCATGTAGAGAATAATGTCTTCTGTCATTTGCAGCCTTGCAATAACAAATTTCAATGTTCTGGAAAACTCTGAGAATAAGTAAACCTACAGTAGCTACTTTATACTTAGTTCCACTGTGTTCTGTGGTTAATTACACTTTCATTTAGGCAAAATGATTGTTTAGATGGTTAACAACAACCCTTCAATGATCAAGATAGTGCTGCAATTTAAACAGTGTTTAGTTTTTGAAGGTAGATGTTGTTCTTCACACCAATCAGTTCTCCTCACGTGGAGTGGATTGGCTCTTCCATTTGATTCCTGAGGCAATAGTAATGTCACACTTTCATGTGGCTCTCACAAGACCAAAATCAGAGAACCCTTAAGATTAGTAACAATTTCAAAAATATTTTGGTTTTCTGAGATTACAACAGAACTTGGAGACTTTGCTGCTGTAGACTATAAAAGGCTAACAATCAATTATAATACCAGTGTATACATGGGATTTAACCCCAGCAGGCAGCTCAGCACCACACAGCTGCTCACTCACTCTCCCTAGGTGGGATGGGGGAGAGAATCAGAAAGGCAAAAGTGCAAGAAATCTTGTGTTGAGATAACGACTTTATGTGATATGTGATTACTAAGTAAAGCAGAAGGCTCAGGTACAAACAAAGCAAAACACGGAATTCACTACTTCCCATTGGCAGACAAGAGTTCAGCCAATTCCAGGAAAGCAGGGCTCTTCATGAATAACAGCTTTTTTTTGGAAGACAAATGCCATCACTCTGGATGTCCCCATCCTTTCTTCTTCTTTACCAAATTTTATTGCTGAGCATGACACCATATGGTGTGGAATCTCTCTTTGGTCAGTCTGGGTCAGCTCTCCTGGCCGTGTCCCCTCCCAGCATCTGGTGCACCCCCAGCCTCCTCGCTGGCAGGACAGCACGAACAGCAGAAAAGGTCTTGACTCTGTGTAAGCACAGCTCTGTAACATCTAAAACATCAGTGTGCTATCATGGTGGTTACTTTCATTAAAAATCTGAAACACAGCATCATATAAGCCTTTACTAAGAAAATTAACTCTATCTCAGCTAAAACCACGATATGACATGTAGGCATATCAGCACAGGCTGAAACTTATAGATATGCATTGGATTTATAAACAGCATGGTGGCTGTCGATCATAGAGTTCAGCACAAGTAATTGATTTTAATCACATAAATTTAAAGAAGCTACTCCTAATTACAAATATAACTGAGAACAGAATCTGTTTTACTGATTGTTACTTTTAAGACTTGATTAGTGATTCAAAATACAGAAATTAAATAAATTGAGAATTCCAAAATAATTTGGCAGGACATCTTGCCCACCAGAACTGTAGAACAGTTCAGAATGTTTGAAAGATTGGCACACACAAATCTCCATACTTTATGAACGTTTCTAGCATCATGCTAAAAACGGAGGCTCAAAAGCGTAACTTGAGACACTGTGCAGATATACATCACATATACAGAACATGCACACATACATACATACATACATACACATGCAGAACGTACTTTCTATATTTTAAAGATTGCTTCAAAAGAAGCTACAAAAGAAATTAAATTCTGTGAAAATAAATACACCAAGTGTTTTAAGGTCTCAAAGCACTATCAGTTTCACTGCTCCTTACAGACTTTGCCTGTTCATTGCTATGAGTAAGGATTAACTTCTCGTGCTGCTGTCCTAACAGTTCCCTGCCAGAGGGAACAAAGAAGAGCAGTCCTTCCACATCAGGCCTGCAAAGGACCTGCAACAAGGTTTATGATTAAAGATCAAGATCCAGGTTTCTAACCTTTCTAATAATCATCAAGATATACCAGCTTTTCCCTGGGAAAGTGGACATGTAACTATACTTTCAATGGTGAAGCTTATATGAGTACAAGAAATAATATCTCCATATGTTCCCCCTCATCCAGATCAGTATGAATTCCAGGACAAATTCCAAGAAATCTGGAAACTGTATAGGGCCACTGTAAACCAAGGACTTTAGGTGCCAAGAAGCTTCAATCTTATCCAGATCCATACCACACCCTGCATATGGGTTGCGTCTAAACATTACAATGTAGTCCTAAATATATTTTTTAAGAAGTTACATATGTCCTTTGGAACAGAACATTGTATTATCTGCTCCTCTATCCCTTCCATGATGACCAATCACTGTTGATCAAATGAAGAGTGAAATAAGAGAAACAAATTCAAAGAGGAGCTCTCTATTTTTATAAGCAAATCAGGAAAATCATCACATCCTAGTAAACAATAAAGAAAATATGTTGTTCACATATTTCTACTTCAAACTGTATTCATTATTCCTTTTTAATTCACACCATCAGTTACATATTACTGGTTCAATATCATGATTTATATATTTATTTATTTTTTTCCAGAAGTGTCTCATATGGTTTATTCTACACCATATAGCATCACACAAATGCTGACACTACCAAGAATCAATGGCAAGATAAACACCATTCCAATAGTTTATTGTAGGAAAGGGACATGAAAGCTGAATCTATTGTTCTTATTGTAATCGGAATCAGTAGTGTACTTTTGAAGAAAATATCTTGTATGTTGCAATTCTAGTGCAGCAGTTTGCAACCTAGACCAGCCTCAAAGCATGACAACTGGATTTCTTACAGAGTAAATGAATCAAAAGAGAAAGTCCTTAAGGATGTTTAATGTCCTCTAATCAGCATTTCGAAGCTATGGGACTAGGAAAGAGGTATTCTGATATACAAACCTTGGTATGCTTGTGTGAAGATTGTATCCTCAGCACCAACAATGTTCTATAAATCTATTGTGTTGAACTGCTTTACTCACTAATGTAGGCTTAGCCACAAGGACAAAAATAATGTCCATAATTTAAATGCTATCTAAATTGCACGGAAGATACACAGCAGGACTTGAAATCCTGCTCATCTGTCTGTCCAGATGTCAAGTTCAGTTCCAATGGAGTGACTGCATCAGTTCACAAGGGAAGACAAACTGATGTCATCTACTTGGACTTCTGCAAGGCATTTAGCATGGTCCCACATGACATCCTAATGTCTAAATTGGAAAGATATGGATTTGAAGGGTGGACCATCCAGGATAAGGAGTTGTCCTGATGGCTGCACCCAGAGAGCAGTGGTCAATAGTTCTATGTCCAGGTGGAGATCAGTGACAAGTGGTGTCCCTCAGGGGTCTGTCCTGGGACCGGTGCTTTTCAATGTCTTCATCAATGACATAAATGATGGGATCAAGTGCACCCTCAGCAAGTTTGCAGATGACACCAAGCTGAGTTGCTACAACAGAAGGAAGAGATTCCATTCAAAGGGACTTGGACAGGCTGGAGAAGCTAGCCCATGTGAACCTAATGAGGTTAAACAAGTCAAAGAGCAAGGTGCTGTACTTGTGTAGGGGCAATCCCAGACAGAAGTACAGACTGGGAGAAGAACTCATTGAGAGCAGCCCTGCAGAGAGAGACTTGGCGGTTCTGGTGGATGAAAAGCCAACTACCTCTTGGGCTGCATCAAAAAAGGAGTGGTCAGCAGGTCGAGGGAGGTGATTGTCCCCATCTGCTCTGCCCTTGTGAGGCCCCACCCAGAGTACTGCATCCAGGTTTGAGGCCCTCAGCACAAGAAGGACGTGGACCTGTTAAAGCAAGTCCAGAGGAGGGCTACAAAGATAATCAGAGGGCTGGAGCACCTCTCCTGTGAAGAAAACCTGAGAGAGCTGGGGATGTTCAGCCTGGAGAAGAGAAGGCTCTGGGGTGACCTAATTGTGGCCTTTCAATATTTAAAGGGGTCGTATAAAAAGGATAGAGAAGGACTCTTGGGTAGATAATGATAGGACAAGGGGGAAAGGTCTTAAACTTAAAGAGGATTGATTTAGACTAGACATTAAGAGGAAATTCTTCACTGTAAGGGTAGTGAGGCACTGGAACAGGTTGCACAGAGAGGTTGTGGATGCCCCATTCCTAGAGGCGTCCAAGGCCAGGCTGGATGGGGTCTTGGCCAACCAGATCTAGTGGGTGACATCCCTGTCTATGGCAGGGGGATTGGAGTTAGGTGATGTTTAAAGTCCCTTCCAACCTGAGACATTGTATGATTCTTTGATTCCATGATTCCAGATAGGTAAATGGCTACACAACCACACAAATTCTCTTTCATTGTCCTTATTTTTTGAAGTCATTTCACAGAGGTTCTCCCTAGGTTTCATCCACAATAAAGGTCACTGCATAAAGCACTAGTAAGACACCCTCTGGAAAAAAAGCATTTCACATTAGAATAGAAGCAGAAAGGACTACTAACATAGGTAGAGATCTGGTACTCTCAGCTAAGACAGGTATTCTATTCACCTTCTAAAAGCAAAAATTGAGCAGAGACATGATTTATGAAAAGAATGAGTATAAAAAATTAAAAGCTGTACGTAAATTTAACTGGATAGCAGAAAGCAAGGTTTATATGTCAGAAGAATGTGCTCCAGGAACATTCCTTAAACATTGAAGAAAATAAGCTAATTAACATTTAATTTTATGCTGGTTTGATATTAGTTAATACAGACAATTGATTATATAATATTATCAATAAGATATAGTATTGAGAGCCCACATTCCCAGTTTCTATGAACCCAAATACAGGTTTGTCTCATCGTTTACTTCATTTTTAAAGGCCACCAAAGTTACTCTCTGTAGGCTGGTATCGAATTCTTCAAAACATGTTTGGTTAATTTGGGTAGAATCTCATAGCTACAACATCATTTCTTACATGACAGTTCATTCCCGTATAACACTTATGTATTCTCCTATATCATCAGAGGGATGCTTATTTTCCAATTTAAGTGAATGAAATAGCCTATGTGACTTTATATAGTGTCTATTGTCAAGTGTAAAGAATCCTAGCATTCCAGCATGTTATATTCTAGTATGCTTTTAATGTATATTGCTATTTTTATATCTCCAGTGTTTTTAAATCTATATATTCCATTTCAAACATGAATGACTCTTTTGAAAATGAATGTATACACTGTATACAACATAACTACAAAGTATTTCCATATTTTCCAAAAATGAGTTATTTCATAGAAAAAATAACTTGGTAATTTCCTATAGAACTGAAAAAAAAAATCATTCTAGTCTTGCTATCATTTTTTTAGTTAATATGTAGAATGTGTTTTTTAATCCCTTTTATACAGAAGAAATCAACCATGGTAAGTGAGTCTAATTTTATTTCTGACTGTAGACCTTTTCTTGAAAAGTGGAAAGTGGCATTTCTGAAACTAATTCTTTTTTATCTCACTTAGTCAACAAATAGTGGAATTACATTTAAAAAGTTTCAATTTATAGGAAGTAATGCCTCATAAAAATTCCTGGGGTCTGTGTTGTTCTGACTTATACTTCATGCAACCTCACTGATGTCAAGAGCCTGTGGACTTTTAAAAAATATTTCCTTAACATGATGAGGCATATGTACATCCAAAATGTACTGGGGCTGCAGCTTAAAATCTGTCCTACATTAGGGAGAATCCAAGTGTTTTATATTACATACCACACTTGCATCTTATTAATAGACACTATGGATTCAGATGTATTTTTAGGTTAAGGCTTTTTGGAATAGAGGTTGTTGGAGTAAACAGTTCATTGAATCTTAAATTAATTTCTAGTATAATGTGAACAAGGATAAGAAAAAGCTAGGGCAGATTAGGGCGGATTAAATTTTCTGCTGTTTTGTGGCCAACTTTTGTTGAGTGATATGCACATCTTTACTTAATTTGAATGTTTTAAGACACTAAATTGCTAAATATACAATATTATTTGATGTTATATCAAACATAATTTACTGTTGGAAGTTCTGTCCTTTTATATTTATTTGCTTGAATAATTATTTGCTGCATTTTTTAGAGTGACTATAACCAGCTGAAAGGTTAATATAAACTTTAGGAGCACTTATAAATTTTTATTTAAAAGTTCTAATCTAAGAGGTGCCTAAAACGGAATAGAAAATCCATATTACTAGAATTTCTTTACCCTTTAGTCAATGCAAACAGATATAAACTAAGTTCATTTTTGAAAATCTCTCTTGCTAATAAGGAAGTAAAACATATTCTGAAACATACTATAGACATATAAATACAAAAAGCAAAGAAAATAAATCAGACAAACTAAATAAACAGTGTTGAAAGTGACAGTATTTTTTTTTCCATTAAAAATATCCTACAAGTTTAAGATGTTTTAAAATGTGAATCAAAATAAAGTCTTGTTCAGAAGTATTTTGTAAATATTTTCTTTGATATGAAAAGCTCAAATAGTACCTGGCTTTTTGTGCGCGTGCTTGTATTTTGACAGCACTCAAATGTAAATGGTTTTCTGCACAAGCAGAAAAACTGGAAAGGTTTATTTCTTTGTGGTAGTATTTATAACTCAAGACAGAAACAAGGAAAATTACTTCTCATCCTAGCAAAAGGAAAAGAATAGTAGAAATAAAGAAAAAATATATAAAAAAGAATTTTGTTAGTGTATGTTGTCTATCTGAAATGAATTTAAAAGAACTAATTTGAAGCCTGGCATCAGGTCATTCCAATCTTTCATAAATGTCTTAGAATACTTGATTTCAAGTATCTAGCCAAAGTTTTGCACTTCACTTACTCTCATCTTCATGTTAAGCAGATTCATTATGTTTTGGTAAAATATCTTGGAATAAGTAAAAGTGTTTTTGAAACTTGGGGAGAACTCTACGAAAACACGTTTCTCAGCATAATTGTTTGAATTTTCCTATATTCTAACCAGAAATACTGTATTTGATGCATACATTTTTCTCTGAAGCCCAAGGACTTCCTAAACATACCATTTCACCTCATGGTAACAAACTAGACTCAGACCCACAGAGTCTATCGTCATTTCCAGGATGACAATAAAGATCAGATGAAATCACTGTCATTGAATCTCATATTCTTGGTTTTAAGGACACGTGAATGCTGCAAAAGGTTGTAGGGCAGCCAAGGTGTGCCATGAGTAAAGTAAATATTTCAATGTGTTCTAGACAGGATTAAAAAAAAAAATAATACAATTTTGGCATTAATCATCTCAGCTAGAGTCCATTGGTCACCCAGCAGTTAAATAGAACGGAATTAGTAGAAAATATAGTCTTTAAGGGGCCTTGATAGTTGTACTGCACAAAAGCATGGACAGATGCAAAAATTCTTCTTAACATACATAAAATCATTTTATGTTTCAAAGAATAGAATATTTTTGTGCTCAAAAGAAAACTAGTCCAACTCAACGGGTTATATAAACTTGAGTGAATAATATAAAGGGAAAGAATACTTGGGAGTCAAGATAATAGAGTATTTGCTTTAAAGAATTTTCCAGAAGAATTTTCACTATATGTCAGAAATTGCACTCACTGCATACACAATGCAAAGCTTCTTTAAAAAAAAAAAAAAAAAAAAAAAAGAATTTCTCCATTACTTCTTATAATAGGAAAAATGAAATAGTATGAGTGACATGCTTTGAAGTATGAATCACTACTGCTAGCTGTCATATTAACTCTTCCACTTTTTTTTTGGAATATTAATGAGAGTAGTAATAACAATAATCACAACAGTGATGATGATAACTACAATGATAATTATAATAATGATAACAAAAATTTAAATAAAATTTAAAACAGGTACAGTGAGTGCTATCACTAAGTAGTATTGTTTTTGGAAATTCCTCCAAATGTTGTAAGTCTCACATCCTAGAACAAGTTTTTATTCATGTCTTTTTTGTGTCTTTGTTGTAAGTGATGCTTTTTGATACAGAAATGAGAGAAGGGAAGGAATTATTCAGGAGCAAATGTGTCAAAAGAAAGGAAACTGCTGAAACAGAAAGCAGACTACATGTCAAATGGAAATGTGTCAATCTGCAAATGAATACGGAGTGAAGCCCAACAGGTGCCATAGCTCCAAATCTTTTTATGTTTCTCATCTGCATGAATGATACAGTCAGGGAAACCAGCTGCAAATATGTTGGGTTTACTGAAACACAATACTAGAGAGAGTACTAAATACCAGGCAGTTATCAAGGATACAGAAGAGGGATTTTGGATTGTCTTGGTGGAGTAATTGCACAACACATGTTAAATCAACATGTCCCAAGGCTGGGATAACGAAAAGGTTTTCAAAGCAGACTTAGGAAAAGAAAAAAAAATATAACTTAAATATATCAACATTTTATAGGAAAAAAAAAAAAATAGAGAGAGAGAGAAATGTGAAATTACTGGCTCCAGAAGTAGATTACATGGTCCTAGAAATTAAAACAGTAATTGGAGAGATTTTATTAATATTTTTTCATAAAACTAGTATTATGGACATGAGAGTAGAAGAGTTTCTTTGTTTTCAAAATAGAGCAATGTATTTAAGGAATATGAATTTTCACGTCACTGAGAAGCTTAGTTAATGAATCTATTCCCTTCTCCTTAACACTGTTGCAGATAAAAGAAAAGAGAAGTAATATAAGAATTTTTCATACACCCATAGATACTGATAAGAATAGATTCTGTGCCAGTAACTTCAGTGGGAGAATTTGGCTAAAACAATCTACCAAATTTTCAACACTTTTTTGTAAATCCCATTGCTAAATAATAACAGAATTACTCATCCAAAAAGAATTACAAACACATAGATTTATTCTACTTTAATCTATATTCACAATATGTAATTAGTTTCAGTAATATTCCATTTCTATTTCATAAGCATAAAATACATGCCTTTTATGTTAAAATGTTTCCATGTCATAATTATTACATTTCTCCATGTGTATTAGAATATTACTTTAATAATAATAATAATAATAATAATAATAATAATAATAATAATAAAGTTTAAAAGTTGAAGAGGGAAATAATTGTAGTTAATGTTCCAAACATAACTTTATGACATAGTATTTGTTGTATTCTCTTTATAACTTAGAAAAAGGATACCAGCCTAGTGTCAGAGTTTGCTGATCCACTTATTCATTTAACAAAAGTGACCCTATTCTGTGCTTTGGTGTGCTTTTGTGCTTATGTCCAAATTTTACTACTGCCATCTATTGAAGAGGTGGGAGCTACAATAGAAAAAAATGAAATACAATCGTAAGAAAACACCTTCATTTTTATTGCAAATTCCAAAAACATTATTGTAACCGTGCTCACTTGTAGTAAGTGGAATTGATTAGTGACACATCAAAGATAAATTGAGTTAAATCATAGAATCACAAAGAAATCTAGTTTGGAACATATTTCTGGAGGTTATCTGGTCCAAATTCACTTCTCCCCCTCAAAGCAGGACCAGCTTCAAAGCTGGATCCAACTTAAAAGTTAGATCAGGATGCTCAGGGTCCTAACCAAATAAATTATGAATACCTGCAAAGATCGAAACTTTCACTGCTGTTCTGGGAAACCTGTTCCCATGTTTGAGCAGCCTCATTGTGAAGTGTTCCTATTGTCTAGTCAGAATTTATTTTGCTGTACTTTGTTCCTACTTGCTGACTGAAGTAAAAATGTGCAGGACCTATTTACTCTGCTCAAATAAAATAAAATAAATAGAAAACATTACAAAGCTTTGCTTCCATACATTTTAATTGGATATTTTATACCTAAAACATAGCATTTTCCCTCACTGAGGATTTCTTACCAGAGACAGGAATAATATATATGGAATGTGTTCCTTCATATCTCCTTCTGCCACAAACCAGAAAATCCTAAATGTACTTACTGGACAGTTATTGTAGAATCATAGAATCATACAGGTTGGAAAAGACCTTTAACATCACTGAGTCCAACTGTCAACATGGCCTAAAAAATCCCATCACTAAACTATGTCCCAGGTTATCAAGAAAGACATAACATGACAAGTCCAAAACTAAATGCAGTAGGCTTATCTCTAAATTTAAGAAGATGTCTTAGGGAAAGAAGATATTGAAATTTAAGTAATCTTGATTGAAGAGGGAAAAAAAAAAACACTTAGGGAGAGGAAAATTTGGAGCTGTTCAGACTGATGCTTGTAGTTAAATCCTGTTTGTAGTGAGATAAACGACAGGAGGTATGGAGACAAGTAGTCCTAAATAATTTTATAATTCAAAATATTCTAGCAGCAAATTTGATCACCCCAATCATTCAGAGATCAAATATGTTAATCTTCCAAATGCTAATACAGTTCAGATCATTATTAAAGATAATTAACACTTTCTACTGTGTGAAAGTTCATCTTTTCTATGGAGGACAAAACAATGAAATTATCTTTCTTATTTGTGGGGAATCCCACAAAAATATTCGCTATCAAAATGTCAGAATTCTACTAAGAAATAGTGCAAATCTTTTGGGTGAACAACTTTTAACCAGTCTTATCATCACCACTGCTATTATATATATCTTTTGGCTACATATATCTTAAACTAGACAAAAAGCTAAGCTCATTTCTTCTTTAAACAGTTAATTCTTTCCTAATGTCACCATGTTTTTATTGATATTGCTTTTTAGATATTCTCTTTTGATCTTTGGATATATTATTTTAGTATGCAGAATGTGAAATATTTTGGATCCAATATTATTTACAGTGAGAATGGTCAGAAACTCCAGATGTTTATAAACAACAAAAATCAACTTAGTTAGTTGTCTCCTTCATTCCTTGTTATAACTGAGAAATGATTAAAGTAATCCAGATGTTTCTGTGCCTCTAATTCCATCTGTGTTACAGACAACAAGGCTGTGGTCATCAATGAATTATCATATATTAATCTCCAGAAACTTTGATGTGACAGTCTGTGTTGTGGTTTAATACAGCAGGCAGCTAAGCACCACACAGCCATTTGCTTACTCCCCCCTAGCCCAGTGGGATGGGGAAGAGAATAGAAAGAAAAAAAAAAAAAAAAAGGTAAAACTCATGGGCTGAGATAAAGACAGTTTAATAGGACAGAGGAGGAAGGGAATAACAACAACAATAATAATAGTAATAAAGACAAAGGCATATATATATACAATACAAGTTATACATTATGCAATTGCTCACCATCAGCTGGCTGATGCCCCGAACAGTGGCCACCCTTCCTTAAACAACCCCTCCACAGTTTTATTACTGAGCATTATGCCACATGGTATGGAACCTCTCTTTGGCCAATCTGGGTCAGCTGTCCTGGTTCTGCACCCTCCCAGCTCTTTGTACACCCCCAGCCTCCTCACTGGCAGGGCAGCACAAGAAGCTGAAAAGTCCTTGGCTCTGGATAAGGCCTGATCTGCAACAACTAAAACATCAGTTTTTTATCAGTATTATTCTCATCCTAAATTCAAAACATAGCAACATAACAAGCTACTAGGAAGAAAATTAATTCTATGCCAGCTGAAACCAGGGCAGTCTGATATTCTGCTAAAATATGCATTTGTTCTCAATCTTTGGAATAAATCCTGAGGATTTTGCTAAGTAATTCTTAAGTATTCATTAGTAAGTGGTTTTTCTTTTTTTTTTTTTTTTTTTTCCTCTTGCTAGCTATGGTGCTGCAGAAATGTTAATTCTAGGAAAATATTAAAAAATAAAAAAAATAAAAAAAAAAGATGAAGAAGCTATGAATTTCAGTCCCAAAGGCATTATAGCAAGAGAATTTAACAAAATCCATATAACAGCTTGCAGACTTGAAATACATCCTTTTTGCTACTCTTTTTTTTTTTTTTTTTTTCTGAGAATGTGTGGAGATGGTCTATTGTTAGCTTTATTTCTAATTCTAAAGGCCCCAAGTACCTCTGGTGATCTGTAAATAAGGTTTTGTTTCCTCTTTTTTTTTTTTTTTTTCATGTGAAAACTATTTTCTTAAAAGAAAAATGTATCAGTGTTTTACTTTATTTGTAAAATGTGCTATGTGCACAGAACACATAAATTGTTCACTGTGGTTACCTACAGGTGTTTGTGTTTTACTGGGACAAAAGCTATAGATAGAGGAGTAAGCAAAGATGCTCACTTATTTCTATTCTTTATGAATCTGACAGAGAAATGGATGAAGACTTAGCAAAACCTCTCTGTACACTACCATCTATTCAGTACCCAGCACAAAATCAAATCAGGATTAAAATGTTCTCCAAATAGATGAGATTTGAAAGAAATAGGTAAAACCATTGTTCATTCCCATAAGTATGCTCGAAGCCATGCAAGTAGGTGTCACTTCTTGCTGTGAGGTGAATCCTTAGATCAATTTTTTTTGTCACAGATGAATGAGCAAAGCTCCAAAGAGCGTAATGCATGACAGTATACTTTTCTATACCTTTCTGAATAGCAAATGTTACTTATTTGTAACATCATAATCTTCTGTAAGGTTTATAAAGAGTGATGGGATTTTGATAGCTCAACCTGATTCAGAGGTACTAGAGATTCTTCATATACCCAAGCAAAGTTTGGGGCCTTCAGCTTTTGCATCTGATTTATGGTAGAACTGAATTTTCCAAGTGTTAGCTATATTTTCATTCCTTGTTTTGAAGCCAGCTCTCGAGTTTAGAAAGATTTTATATTACAGTGCCATGAGATCTGTGTCAGAACATATATAAACTACTGACTTGGACTGATTAAAGAATATGGACCAAAAGAACAAACTTATATTCCTAGTAAGATCAATGATTATTACATCACAGAAAATATATATTTAAGTAACTTATTCAGTAAGCCAATACAATGGTCATATAGATCAAAAAGAAGACCATTGCCTGGAAAAGATTCAAATTCAGTTAAGAGTTTCTGACTAAGAGAACAAGAAACAATATGAATGTAACTCATGTTAATATACTAAAGATATATATTCAGACAGTCAAGTATTCTCTTGTTTAAAATCAAATTATTTTTTTTTTTGAGTTTCACTTCCCAACAGTAATGATACATCAATCACTTCTGTCACATCATTAAAGTTGTAGTGGTAAACATCTGACACTGAGAATATGAAAGAACGCGTGAATTAGGTGATGAAATGTACTTTTCCAAACTTATAAACACGCGGATATGGAAAATGTTGAATGTTACAGAGCTACAAATTAATTTTTGTTGTTTTTGTTCTATTTGTCAGTAAAGTTGATTTTTACACTAGGGCTCTATGGCAGCCCTATGAACTGATGTTAAATATTCTTCCCTTATTTACATGTATCATAATTCATTTATTCTAAAAGTAGAGGTAGTGAATGAATGCATGTTTTGCATAGCTATCAAAGAATAATTCTAATAAGATAGACATAACCTCCAGAGAACTGACAATTTTTCTCACTGTTATTTTTGATCTTTTGTCTCTGTCATGGCAGGTTGACTAGGAAGATAATTAAAGCACTCTGAAGTGGTATTTGGGATATAAGAATGTGTACCCTAGAAAGAAAGGAACTTCATTTGATAACATCTTATTTGGGACACCAGTTATCCATAAGATAAGACATTTCTGTATTTCCTGTAATGTAAGTTAATCAGAATGGTGAAATTCCTTCTTGCTCCATTCTTAAATCATGCTGCCAACCAGTCCTTTCTAATTATGTATTTTACCTTTCTTTGCTAAAGCATTTCTTTGATTTCCCTTCTTTAAATAGGACATGGATTTCTGAATCAACTAAAAAACTAATTATTTTTATATGATTACTGACTAATCAGTTATCAGTTAGGGTAATATAGTTCACTACAGAACTAAGAGATTTCCTTCCCAGGAAACATGGAGTCAAAAGAACAAACGTGTTATAATTTACTATAATACTTTCCTGTCATCAAGTACGAAAGTTTTTTCCATTGTCAAGTATAAGCAAACTTTATTGGCCTCATATAGTGAGGCTGCTGACAAAAAGCAAATTTAACAAATCAGCCCACACTGCAAAACAGGGACTTCTTAATGTTTTGAAATACTTTTTGAACGAGAAACAATATTTACATGTAGTTCAGTCCATTTTTCTGTAGACAGTGTACATTAAACGCAGTCCAAATATAACAGGAAAGCCAAGTTTTATTAAGATCAAGTCAGGCATAAGGCCTTGGTATGTAACCACGTTTCATTTTGCTCTTGCCTGCTCTATCCATCTAAAACTCTTTATATTTCATTCAGATAAATGCACCCAGAAGTCTTCTTTAGGGTATGGCAGGTTATAAAAACAGAATGTAAAGACAGGGCAAATTCTATCTTGGTCCTTCAATGCACCTGAGAATTAAAGCATTCTGTACTATACAATAAACCAAAATTAAGTCCAAAACCTTCCACATCTCCATGGGTGTTAAACGTGCTGCTGAGATGGTGACTCCGATGACCAGCTGATTCCCCTGATATATAGCTGCAGAGCCAACTAACTCACTCAGCATGTCTGCAGAAAATCTTTGGAATATTCAAAGTCACCTGTGGCCCCCCCAAAATTGGACCCACCTCTAACGTTGACAGTTGAATTCCTACTTCCTAGAATTTATGGTGTTTACAAGCCCTCCTTCTTCCTCATGCTCCTAGTGCAAACATTTAAGCAAGTTGGATGAATCGCTGCAGTTCCTTGGCATATTGCTCCATCCATTCCCCCTCCTTTCACAAGAAATCTTCT
This sequence comes from Anser brachyrhynchus, assembly GCF_964034855.1. Taxonomy (NCBI): domain Eukaryota; kingdom Metazoa; phylum Chordata; class Aves; order Anseriformes; family Anatidae; genus Anser; species Anser brachyrhynchus. The sequence continues at coordinate 11,238,900 of NC_137694.1, read as the reverse complement.
GTCTTATGAGGACTGCTACAGATTTTCCACAGGATGAATTTCCACATACTAATTTCTGTTTGCTCAGTCTCCTGAAATGTGGTTGAGATATTTCTTCTTAAAGCATCACATCAGTGGCTTTGCCACATATTTATGTCATGCACAGTCCTTTGCAGAAGACCTTGAGTAGGTCAAGGGTGCTAGACCAAAGTTTGAGACTGTAGTTTGAGACTATATCTCCCTTTGTCTCCTCTTATGTAGTCAGTGTTCAAGAAGTATGTCCAACTCTTGCCTTGGAATCCCTTTTTCAATTGGCAAAATATAAGGTGATGTGAAAACAAACGTTAGCATTCCATATCTTCCTTCAGATGACACTGGTGGCAATACCATAGAAGACCCTTCGATCAGCCCTGGGAGGAGAACAAGTCTTGGTTGTGTTGCTAAGTGTTTTGTTGAAGCAAAAGGAGGATCGTTTAATAATGGAGATGACTTCTGACTAGCAGAGCTGATCATAACCGTTAGTATCTTGACATGGTCATAAGTCAGTGCTCTGGTAAAAACACTCACAGCTATCGGTATATGGTATGTGCCAGATATTTCATCATTATTTTCTCCACATTTTGGCATTCTAACATTTCTTCTTTCTACTATTGAGAGTATGAACATAATTGATGAGCACCTAGCTAAAGACCTTCTGGACGACCTGACGCTTAGAGATCCCTCTTCCCTCCCCTCATATTCCCCAGGTTGACTTGGTATATCTTTCATGTTCTTACATCAATGATGTTCAGTCTATTAGGGACCTGTTGATCCTGTTTGTTATTCGTGTTCACAAATCCATGTCTCTGTTGGGATAAGTCTTTTCAGACCTGTAGATTCCAAGGCATTCCTTCAGTAGACAGAAAACCAGCCTTTTTTCCTTGAGAGCTTGTTTTCCTGGTAACAGGCCACTGGCTGGTGGTATGCTTTGCAACATGCATTAGCAGACTCAGGGTGGTACATACAAGGATGTCTGGAGCATGAATGGCAGTGCACATAGGCTGTTGCATGACAGAAAGGCTCCTGAGGTTCACTGTCTTACTCCCTTTCACCTGTCAGGTAAGGAGAACTGTAAGAACTATGAAACAGAGCCAGTCAGACTTTTTGGGCTTGATGATTCTGGTGATGCCAAAACTGTATAAACAGAGCAAGTCTGCCCAGGAATAGACTCAGCTGGAACATTCAGTGGAGTTTTCTGCATTTTTCAATAAACAGTGCCATAACTTTGGACTGTAAAAGAGCTGTCTCTTTAGATTAATGATCTGGCCTCAGCCATGTCTTTTTCCAGTAACAAACTGTTCCAGCAGTAAATAAAACACTTTTGTAAGACAGGAACAGATCTCATTTTAGGCAGGGTTGTTTATCTAAAGTAACCTTGGTCTGCCAGGGCAATGATCTGTAGTATATTTAGGGCACCACAGTATTTGATCTCTTGCTTAAGAAATCATTTCTTATAGCACCTTATTTGCAGCTAGGAGTAAACTGCTTCCTGGCTTGTTGTGCTAAGAAAATGGCTTAATCTCAAAAATAAATTGAGCATTACCTTCTTTTAAATATATGGCTTTGGAGTGTGAAAAGATCATAATTATAAGGTACAGCTAGGAACTGTCAACTTCCCCTGTTCAAATCAGACTTTTAAATCCTTATTCTCAGAGACTGTGACACCTTTAAACTACTATGTAAAACACCTCAATACATAACAAAGAATATCTCTAAAATACATTTATGTAAAATCATAAAGATTTCTCACATTAGTAGACATTATTCTAGCCATAGGAGAGGAACAAGCTTATGTTTCCCACTTGTATCATTGAGCTTTTTCATTGCTGTATTTTTGTTGTCTGAACTGTAAAACAGAGATAATGAGACACATTTTGTGGCCCATTAAATAACATTAACACTACTTCATAGGTATTATAAGATAAAAAAGGGACTTTTTTTTCTATTGACTTTTTTTTTATTATTATTATTTTTTTAAGTACAGCCTTTACACATCAGGTACCATTGCCAGCCAAAGGCACACATGATCAAGAACAAAAAATGTTAATGCTATTTGAACTTGATCTTAAACCCAATAAGGCAATAATGTCGTTGTCTGGGCTTCTATTAACTCGAGCAGTGCAAAAATAAATCTTTTAAGATTAATCCAAAGCTAATAACTCAAGCATGTCATTATTTTCCTTCCTATCTTACTAGATAAATCTAAAAATAATAATAATTATAAAAATCCCAATGGCTGTCAATTTGACCATTGCTCTCGTAGCTGAAAATAAATTTTTGCAGTAACATAAGACCATACTCTTTTATAGGTTCCCTGAACTGTCATTCATTTACTGGTGTGGAAAAAAATCCTGCTGTCACTAAATTAGGATCTGAAAAGCAGAACTCATTAGGATCAGTCACCTTGAAAAACTGGTTTGATTTAATTCTCGGTTTACATATTCACTATTTTTAAGAAAAAAAATATTAATTATAATAATCTGAAATAATTACATTACAGACACAAACCTGTCAGCATGCCCTTCACTGTCACTATTCATCTCAGTTAATAAAACTTCTGGAAACCTCCTAATATACAAAAAGATATCCATATTCTCTCTTTATGTTTCATAACAAAAACATAAGCTTTGATTACCTGAGAAGATTTTTTGCAAAGTTTATTAAAAACAAACAAAGGGGAAAGAAGAAACTTTTAAAGGGTTTTGATACTTAGTAGCTTCCACTTTGATCAAGAAATATAAATATTTATGTGTTACTATATTCAGAGTACAATTAAGAACACAAATTTAGGTTTAATCTCAGATGGGTTTTTCAGTTGGTCATTATTTTTAAAACTTAAAACTTCAAACAGATAAGGGGGAGATGTTGTTTCATTTGCTCCGACAAAAGATACTACTTACATGTGTTTGTGTTTGCGTATGTGACAGAAGAATTGAAAAAACTGCAAACTGATAAAATTCCACCAAGCTCTGGTCAAGTCCAAAACTACATCTAAACAGGAGAGCTGCAAGCAGAGTTTATCCGTTTACATAATGAAATCACTGTGGATGCATAACAAAGACAATTTATATTAAGGTATTATATCACAGGCACCGAAGATTAGAATCAGGTCCTTTATGGGCAGAAGCATAATAGATATTATGCTTAATATAATAACAAGATATAATAATATAATAACAAGAACTGCCAATTAAAAATATATATATATTTCTTCTCCCCTTCCCATTCTAACCATATTATATATCATGCGCAGAAGGACATCTTGGAACAATTACATTACAGACAAAAACCTGTCAGTATTCCCTTCACCGTCACTATGGACCCAGTCCAGGCTTTGTACGTGTGACTTTCACAGTGACACTTGTTAGGTTTAAATTTGAATTTCATACCATAAGTTACTTTGCTTCCTCCCTGTACAATTATGTTGCTTTGCCTCCTCTATACAGCCTCCTCTATACAGCCTCCTCTCTATAGCATTATGATTGCTATATTCATTCTTCCTGTCTGTCTTATTTTATTGTATATCTTTAGTGTCCAGTTGTAGGTGTGCTCAGTCACATTCTGAATCTCTTTCAGAAAGAGCATAACTTCAGCACCTGCTGACATCTATGAAGACTGTTGGAGCTCAGCACCTAAAAAATCCAGGCTTCTCATTGCAGTGCGGTCCACTAATGATAGAAATGTAAGCAATCCTGTTAAAAGTTTCCTATCAGAGATTTAAGAAATGGAAAGTGGAATTCTACATACCTCTGGTAGATAATAAGGTAGATAACAAATCTATTAGATATTAAAGCTAGCAAGTCCCAAATGGTAAGAGGATTCATGATACTGGTTTCAAGTGTTATCAGATGACTCATTGAATGTGGAAAATAAAGTATTTTGGAATTTTTACTTAGAGCAATTGCTTAGTTTTATGCCAGGAAATATGAACAAGATATCACGACAAGATGACAACAGGCCTGTATGAGAACTGGGATTCAAGGAGTTCAGTTTTTGAAGGGTCAGCTAAGGATGCAGGACTGTTTAAAAAATGCCCAGTTCTGGGTGAATCTTAGGTTCTCTATAAAAATCAGCAAGTAAATTAAGGCAACTTCTACAGAGAGACAAAGAATGGAAGTGCTTTTTGTTTGTGGTTTTGTTGTTTTGGTTTGGTTTGGTTTTGCCTTCAAATTTGGAAATGACTACATTCAAAAAATGAACACTCAGAAAAATATTTTGTTCCTTTTGTGTAGTGTAGTATAATATTTCCATCTGCTTAATGACTGATTATTTTACTGATACATTATGAAATAGATGTTTTCTTGTTATTGCTGCTTTTTGTTTGTTTATTTGTTTGTTTTGATACATGGGTCTGGTTTTTTTTTAAGGCCTTTTTCTGGTTCAATGAACTACATAATGTCGTTAGGAATTTACTGGTCACCTCTTGTATGCTCTACCCAGTACCTTGTCATATGCTGTGAAGTTTGAGGCTAATGCTAGTCAAATAAAGGTATTCTAGACTCTATACTAAATCATAGAATGGCTTGGGTTGGAAGGGATCATCTAGTTCCAACCTCCCTGGCATAGGCAGAGATGCCACCCACTAGATCAGGTTGCTCAGAGCCTCATCTAACCTGGTCTTGAACACCTCCAGGGATGGGGCATACACAACCTCTCTGGGCAACCTGTTCCAGTGCCTCACCACCCTCTGAGTGAAGAATTTCTTCCTAACCTCTAACCTAAATCTCCTCTCTTTTAGTTTAAAACTATCCCCCCTTTTCCCGTCATTATCTGATTGAGCAAAAAGTTGCTCTCCGTCTTTTTTATAAGCCCCCTTTAAGTACTGAAAGATTGCAATGGGGTCACCCCAGAGCCTTCTCTTCTCCAGGCTGAACATCCCCAGCTCTCTCAGCCTTTCTACGTAGAAGTGCTCCAGCCCCTTGATCATCTTTGTGGCCCTTCTCTGGACCCACTCTCACAGACCCACATCCTTCTTGTGCTGGGGGCCCCAGACCTGGATGCAGTACTCCAGGTGGGGCCTCACAAGGGCAGAGTAAAAGGGGACAATCACTTCCCTCAACCTGCTGGCCACTCCTCTTTTGATGAAGCCCAGGAAGCAGTTGCCCTTCTGGGTTGCAGGCATGCACTGCTGGCTCATGTCAAGCTTTTTTTTTGTTTGTCCACCAGAACCCCCAAGTCCTTCTCTTCAGTGCTGCTCTCAGTTTCTTCTCCTGTACTGTACTCATGTCTGGGATTGCTCCTTTGTCCCTAAGGACTGTGTTCTAGGGGATCTCATCTACTAGGTCTTCAAATAGCTTGAAGTTCGCTCTTTGGAATTTCAGGGTCCTGATTTTGCTCTTTGCCAGGCCCATATTCCTTGAGATCACAAACTCAGCCAGGGAGTGGTCACTACAGCCCAGACTGCCTCCTTTCTTAACCTCTTTAATGAGCTCTTCCATGCCGGTGAGCACCAGGTCACGTAATATTTCTCCTCTGCTTGGTTTGTCTAATATCTGGACCAGGAAGTTATCCTCAACATACTCTAGGAATCTCCTGGATTTCTTACATCCTGCTGTGTAGTTTTCCCAGCAGACATCCAGGTGATTGAAGTCTTCTATCATGATGAGAGCTTGCCAGCGTGACGCTTCTTGTAGCTGAATCAAGAAGGCCTCATCCACAGGCTCCCCTCAACCCGCTCATCCAGAGGCAGCCTGTACTATAAATCATTAATTCATAAACTAGTCCATAATGAGGGTCCCTCTAGCTATGAATAACTAGCTGAAATACCCAGACTTTAGATTGACCACAGGTAGAGAAACAAAATTTGTTTGCTAGTTATTCAGAAATCAACAACAAATGTAAGTCTAAGACAAAGAGATGATAATTTTTTCATTCGCCCCCAATTTTGGCAACACCATTACTAGTTTTAGGGAGAGAGAGAGAGATGGAAAAAAGATATATATATTTCATTATACCTGGATTTCACATTCACTCTGTGAGATTATCTCTTTTGCTTTCCCAGCTAACAAGCTACAAGAAAGAAACAAGCTCTCCTTCTCTGCATACTGTCCCAAAAGACATCTGGAGCTAACTAAAAAATTACAATATGCAAACCCCTTTTGGGACTCTATTCAGACCTATATTTCAATCTTATCCTTTGCCTCATGGAAGCAATCATGATGAACATGTTAACTTTTGCTCAATCTCTTTCACTTGATTTTAAATTTCAGTAGGAGTAACCATCTCTTTTCCAAAAGATATAATAAAAGTAGGTAACAACTATTCTTGTGCCTAAACAACTGTAACAGGGCACTGTTTTATTTTATTTTATTTATTTTATTTTTTATTTTATTTTTATTTTTTGCTTGTTTTGTTTTGTTTTGTTTTTCTCTTTTCAGGCAAAAAAATCCTTACCTTAAATTAATAATTTAAATAACATACATAAACTTTCTCCCCAAAAATTTTGAAAAAAGTTGGTCTAATTTTTTACCTCATGTCGGTCAAACATGTATTCCAAATACCAAGTGAATGTTCTAAGTAATTCACCCTGTCATATTATTATTATTATTATTATTATTATTATTATTCAGTTTGGTACAATATTGATTAGATTTGCTTCTCGTGAGCAACTCCCAGTGAGTTTAGAAACAAGACTGGGAAATGGAAGATTTTTTGAATGCATGCATCATAACATTTCTGCCCTTCCATAAGTTTCTAGTCAGCAATGTTTTAGTTCAAACCATAAATTGCAATTCAGACTCAGCCTTAAGTTAATCCAGTGTAACTTAAAGTCACTTTTGGACAATCACATTTGCTTTTTCAGCTGTTTCACCATTAAATGATATACCTTTTAATCTCTGAAACATAGTACATTATGAAGAGATGACTTAACCATCATTATATTACAGAAAAGTGTGAGACAAGGAGGACAGTTACGATGCTTGGATGAATTGAGTTGCAGCAATATGGTAGGCTTTCTATACTAAACAGTTAATGTACTTTTCCCTAAACAAATGATTTTGTGTCTTTTTTTTTTTTTTTTCTTTCCATCTCCTTCAGCTTTTATCTCCCTTTGACAAAATAAGAATACTGAAACCATGTATCTCCCTTTGTTTACCTGGCCTGATGTAAAATACTGTGGCGCCATCTGAGCCATTTACTTACATAGCTCAAATATTAGGATTTCTGTACAGATTCTGTTTGTTTATACCATGTGTGACCCAAGTTAGCCCTGTAGAGTTGAATCTGTGTGGTCTTCAGTCTTTTAGGTTTAGGACAGAAAGCAGTAATTTCCTATCTGTTCAATAAAAAAGAATGTAACCTTTCATGTAATCATGATCACACAGAGGAAGGATAACTATGTTGTATTGCAGTAATGAAATAGAACAGTTCATTTTTGAGAACATTTCTATGCTTCACAATAAACAGTTTTGATTCTTTTATGTAGCACTTTGCTACAGAAATTGGCCTCATCGGTACAATTTGGGACATTTGCAAATACGCTTTGATTCTGCCTTTCCCTTTATACACAGGAGAATATTTTCCAAGTAACTCCTACTCATAAAAGTGTTACTATTTTATACAAGTAGCAAGCCTCAATGAATGTATACAACATTGTAATACATTTTGCAAGGGTGAAATGATTCTATTGTTCCTTTAAAAAGTCCAGATATATAACATATTTATTTCTACTGCTTTGACTTCATTTGAGAATAAATACATCAGGGATTATTCATCTCTTTCCAAGTGTCAGCATCAGTCTTATTGCAATCTGACAACACCATTTTGATATATAACTGCATTATCAGCCTAATATGCTGGTTAAGGTTAGCTGCAAATGCAGCTTATAGGACTGAAAATAAAATAGTATCTGAACGGCACTACATTTATTTTACTGTCTAAGGAAAAAAAAATAATAAATGCTGTTCTTTATATTATTTCCATTATAAGGAAATGCAACTTTTTATAACTTTATCTTCTCCTATTATTTGAATAAATCAGAATTATAAGACCTCTATTTTTCAGTGAGGAGGTCTATTCAATCATAAAATAATAAAACATACGAAAGCATCATAAAATCCTGATAAAGCAGTTCTTCTGTTTCTTAGATCTTTATTACTGTTATTATTTATGTATTTATTTATTTATTTATCACAGAAGTATAAATGTGGGACAGAGGCTTAAACAACACTTCGAAATGATTACCCAACCCCCCAAAAAATTTACTTTAGGTTTTTTTGTTTTGTTTTGTTTTGTTTTTTGTTAAGGTATTCTAAACTTGGATTAAATCTGCAATAGCAATGATGGCATCTGGAAGGCATTTTAGTAACAGAAAATCAGCCAAAATATCAGAGGAATGCAACATGTGGACAAAGCATGCAAACTTGGTTTATGCAACCAGGCACTTAGACACTCTGCTGTATTAAAACTATTAAAACTTCAAGCTATCCTTTGATGTAAAGCAGTAGGATTCTGATTCAGAGTGTGTTCATGCTCCATGAATTTCTTTTAAGAATATTAATAGAGTCAGTATTGTATATTATAACTTGGTGGTAACACTTTAAGGAATACTGATAGCCTTGAAAGTTAAAAACATTGTAAAATAACATTTTTTACTTCTGGATAAAATACAAGCTGGTTTTGTTACATCATTTGGAAATCTAAGAAAGCTTATTATTATTATTTCTTAACCTGTGCCAAGGACAAACTTGTCTTTTTACACAAATAAAATCTTTATTTTCTAGTTTACTCATAAAAACGCATATTTAATCACTTTGTTTATGTTTATGCAGAATAGATATTGGAAATAAAGAAAAAATGAAGGATACATTTAGCAAAGTTACCTTCTCAAGAGTTTGTATGTTGTCAGTACAAGCTCAGAAGTACTTGATTCAGAAGTCCAGTTTGGTTCTTCTGTCCCATATTCCTTGTCTTTTAAGCTTATTCTGAGTACTGTGCTTGCACGGTACACTACAGTTGCTGCAGATCAGTACATAGGAGGCAAGATATGTCTCTTCCCATCTGTGTGACTATATAAATCCTGTTGCGACTTACCCCAGAATCATTTATAGCCATTCATCAATTAGGTTACAGAAAGTGAGTTGTAACAGTTGTGCTGAAAGTGATAACTTTTGAACTTTCAGATACCTTGTAATTGATTCACATGGAAAACATCAATCATGAAGTCCTGCCTTAAAAAACAAAACAAAACAAGACCAAACACATACTCAAGGCCAACCTGATCTAGTGGGTGGTATCCCTGCCTGTGGCAGGGAAGTTGGAGTTAGGTGATTTTTAAGGTCCCTTCCAACCCGAGCCATTCTATGATTCTGCAACATATTATGATTAGATGTGAAGATAATAGAGTGCTGTCCTGTTGAGTACACCATGAGTTTTTTGGTTCTTTACTACTTTTAATTTTGAATACTTGTTAAGCTTTCATGTTTGAGTATGTAGGGAGGAGGAGAGGGACAGAAACAGAGAAGTATTGAGCCTTTTACAGTTAAATTTCAAAGGAATCTTCTTCATAAATGGAATAATGACAGATATAAAGGAAATGTACTAATGACAAATGTGAGGCCTTTGGCATTAAAAGGAAAAATAATAATTATAGGTACCCAACACACCGAGCTGTAAGAGGATTCTGAGCTACTGTTGCAGAAGATTACTTTACTCTGAATATTGCAAAATTAAACAAAGAGAAAATTAAAAAAATAATAATTTCTCGCATATCAACTGCCTTGTCTCATTCTTGACACTGATATAGAAACCAGTGATCCCAGTTATATACATAAATGATTGATATGTGTCAGAATTTATAATTTTGTCCTTTCTGTATCAGCATTTTAAATAGAAATTCAAAAGAAAGAAAAAGCAAAATTTTTGAAGTTTAAGTTTCATTTTTTATAAAGAGTTTAATATTTTACTTAAATTCAAGTTGAATATGAGCCAGCAGTGTGCCCTGGCAGCCAGGAGGGCCAACTGTACCCTGGGGTGCATCAAGCACAGCATTGCTAGTCGGTTGAGGGAAGTGATTGTCCCACTCTACTCTGCACTGGTGCGGCCTCACCTCGAGTACTGTGTGCAGTTCTGGGCACCACAGTACAAACAGGATGTAAAACTGTTGGAGAGTGTCCAGAGGAGGGTGACAAAGATGGTGAAGGGCCTAGAGGGGAAGACCTATGAGGAGCGACTGAGGTCACTGGGCCTGTTCAGCCTGGAGAAGAGGAGGCTGAGGGGAGACCTCATAGCAGTCTACAGCTTCCTCACGAGGGGGTGTGGAGAGGCAGGTGCTGACCTATTCTCCGTGATCACCAGTGATAGGACCTGCAGGAATGGTGTCAAGCTGAGGCAGGGGAGGTTTAGGCTGGACATCAGGAAGAGGTTCTTCACCGAGAGGGTGGTCACACGCTGGAACAAGCACCCCAGTGAAGTAGTCACTGCACCAAGCCCGTCTGAATTTAAGAAGCAATTGGACTGTGCACTTAGTCACATGGTCTAAAATTTTGGGTAGACCTGTGTGGTGCCAGTAGTGGGACTTGATGATCCTTATGGGTCCCTTCCAACTCGGGATATTCTATGATTCTATGATTCTATGATAAGTTTAGAATATAGGTTCTGAAGCCTCAGAAACCACAAAAAAACATCAGCTTGCCCTTCCCTTTGGGTTACAGGATAATCTAAAAAAAATAGGTATTGCATTTCTGTCCAACTTTTTCTTTATTCAGAGGTGGGGCACAAACCTGAATTCCACAGAATTTTCTGTACGGCCATGCAACATAAGCAAACACTTGATGTATGCTAGTTAGAACAAAGACCATCAGGGGAGAGGTCAAGTTCAGGTACCTCTGAATGCTGATGGTCATTTACAGAGGATCAAAAATTTGTATTCACATCTCTAAAAGAAAGTCAGGCGGAACTCATGACCCCACTTTTAAGTCCCACAATATTTGTGGAAGTTAAATATAATTTAACAGAACCATGAAATAAGGAAACAAAACCAAAAACAAACAAACAAAAAAAATAAAACATTCCTGAAGAACTCAGTCAGTTCAAAGACCTAGATCTCAGCTGCTGACTTGTATTCTCTGTGCTTTTCCCAGAGTCTATTCTCTAAAATTAAGGGAATCCTTAACACTATCTAGTCATATTTCCAGATCTCTTTTCGGGTATATATTAATTCTTGCTTTGGAAATTTACATACAGTATTTGTGGCTTAATGTCGTTTGTAATTATTATTCTATTTTACCATTGAAATGCAAAAATAAATGTTTCATACACGAACAAGAATAAACAAGAAGATCTAGAGATGTGTGCACACTTGTAGGACTATGATATTATTGGCATCATGGTGGGATGCCAAGAAGTGGTGGGATGGCTCATATGACTGAAATAGTGGAATGAAAGAGTATAGTTTATTCAGGAAGAACAGGCAGGGGGTGTTGCCTTCTATGTTAATGAGAAGCTAGAGTACATGAAGTTCTGCCTAGGGATGGATGAGGTTATGGTTCAGGAGAGCTCATTGAGAGCTTATGGTTCAGTATTAAAGGGAGGACAAGAAAGATGACATTATAGTGGGGGTCTACCACAGGCCTCGTGACTAGGAAGACTGAGCAGATGAGGTCCTCTATAGATAGCAACAGTCCCACATTCTCAAACCCTGGTCTATATGCGGCAGTTCAACCACCCAAATACTTGTTGTAGGGACAACACGGCAGGGTATAAGCAATCCAAGAGGTTCCTGGAAATGCATCAGTGGTAACTTCCATCTTCAAGTCATAGAGGAGCCAATAAGGAGATCACAGAATCACAGAATTATAGGAGCTGGAAGGGACCTCGAGAGATCATTGGGTCCAACCCCTGCCAAAGCAGGTTCCCTAGAGCAGGCTGCCCAGGTAGGCGTCCAGACGGGTCTTGAATATCTCCAGAGAAGGAGACTCCGCAGCCTTCCCATTCCAGTGCTCCGTCACCCTCACTGTGAAGAAATTCTTTCGCATATTGGTGTGGAACTTCCTGTGATACATTTTTTGGACATTGCCCCTTGTCCTGTCCCCACAAACCACTGAAAAGAGGTTGGCCACATCCCTTTGTCTCCCACACTTAAGGTATTTATAAACATTGATAAGATCTCCCCTCAATCTTCTTTTCTCAAGGCTGAACAGACCCAGGTCTCTCAGCCTCTCCTCATAGGGGAGATGCTCCAGGCCCCATATCATCTTTGTGGCCCTCCGCTGGACTCTTTCCAGGAGATCCCTGTCTTTTTTTGTACCGGGGAGCCCAGAACTGGACACAGTACTCCAGATGAGGCCTGACCAGGGTAGAGTAGAAGGGGAGTTTCTTCTCCCTTGACCTGCTGGTCACACTTCTTTTAATGCACACCTGGATCCTATTGGCCGTCTTGGCCACCAGGGCACACTGCTGGCTCCTGGCCAACCTGTCATCCACCAGGACCCCCATGTCCTCTGCAGAGCTCCTCTCTAGAAGGTCATCCGTTAATGAGATGTGTTATTCTGGACCTCATTCTCACCAACAATGATGGGCTGATGGGGAATGTGATACTCATGGGCAGCCTTGACTGCAGTGACCTTGAACCAGTGGAGTTCAAGATCCTTAAGACAGTGAGGAGGGCATACAGCAAGCTCACCACTCTGGACTTTGGGAGAGCAGACTTTGACCTTTTCAGGGATCTGTTTCTTAAAGTACTATGGCATAAAGCCCTGGAGGGAAAAGGGGCCCGAGAAAGCTGGTTAATATTGAAGGATCACCACCTCCTGCAAGCTCAGGAGCAATGCATCCCAACAAAGAAGAAGTCAGGTAAAAATGCGAGAAGGCCTGTCTGTATGAATAAGGAGCTCCTGGCCAAACTCAAACATAAAAAATGAAGCCTAGAGAGACTGGAAACAAGGACAGGTAGCATGGGAAGAATACAGAGACATTGTCCATGCAGCAAGGGATCAGGTTAGGAAAGCTAAATCCCTGATAAAATTAAATCTGGCCAGAGGCATCAAGGGCAATATGACAAGCTTCTATAGGTACTTCAGTGATAAAAGGAAGACTAGGGAGATTGTGGGCCCTCTCTGGAATGAAATGGGAGACCTGGTCACCTGAGATAGGAAGAAAGCTGAGGTACTCCATGACTTTTATGCCTCAGTCTTAACCAGCAAATGCTCTAGCCACACTGCCCAAGTCACAGAAGACAAAGGCAGGGACTAGGGGAATGAAGAACTGCTCAGTGTAGGAGATCAGATTTGAGACTATCTAGGGAATCTGAAGGTGCACAAGTCCATGGGACATCATGAAATGAATATGGGTCCTCAGGGAACTAGAAGATGAAGTTATTAAGCCACTATCCATCATATTTGAGAAATCTGGTGAAGCCTTCGCTTACTGGAAGAGGGGAAGCAGAACACCATTTTTCAAAAGGGAAAAAAGGAAGACCCACGGAATTACAGGCCAGTCAGTCTCCCCTCTGTGCTCGACAAGATCATGGAGCAGATCCTCCTGGAAACTATGTTAAGGCACAGAACAGAGAGGTGATTGGTGACAGCCAACATGGTTTTACTAACATCAAATCATGCCTAACAAATCTGGTAGTCTTCTATGACAGGGTTACACATTGGTGGATGAAAGAATAGCAATTAATGTCATCTACCTGGACGTGTCAATTCCAAAACAAGTGCAGGTGCAAAGCATTTGACATTGTCCCCCATGAAATCCTGGTTTCTAAATTGCAAAGACATATATTTGATGGATTAGCATAAATTTGGTGGATAAGAAATTGCCAGATGATCACACTCAAAGGGTTGAGGTCAATGGTTTGATGTCCAACTGGAAACCAGTGATGAGTGGCATTCCTGAATGGTCAGGACCGGTTCCTATTGGGACCGGTGTTATTTAACATCTCTGTTGGTAACATGGACAGTGGGACCAAGTGCACATTCAGCAAGTTTGCTGACAACACCAAGCTGTGTGGTAAAGTCAATATCCTGGAGGGAAGGGATGTCAAAGGGATATTGGCAGGCTTGACAAGTAGGATGGTGTGAACCTCATGAAGTTTAACAAGGCCAAGTGCAATGTCCTGAACCTGGGCCGGGGCAATCCCAAGCACAAATACAGACAGGATGGGTGGAGAATGGATTGAGAGCAGCCCTGAGGAGAACCTGGGGGTGTTGCTTCACAGGAAACTCAACATGAGCCAGCAATGTGTGCTTGCAGATCAGAAAGACAATGGTATCCTGATTGATTCTTCCCTTCTACTCTGCTTTTTTAAGACACCACCTGGAATGCTGCATTCAGCTCTGGGATCTCCAGCATAAGAAGGACATGGATCTGTTGGCCTGAGTCCTAAAGAGGGACATGAAGATAATCAGCTGGAGCCTCTTTCATATGAAGACAGGCTGAGGGAGTTGGGGTTTTTTAGGCTTGAGAAGAGAAGGTTCTGGGGAGACCTTATAGTGGCCTTCCACTACCTACAGGGGGCCCACAGGAAAGCTGGGGAGGGACTCTTTGTCTCTGCGTGTAGTGATAGGACAAGGGGGAATGGCTTTAAGCTGAAAGAGTATAGAATTGGATTAGATATAAGGAAGAAATTTTTTACTCTGAGGGCAATGAGGCACAGGACCAGGTTGCCCAGAGAAGCTGTGGATGCCTCATCCCTGGAAGTGTTCAAGGCCAGGCTGGATGGGGCTTTGGGCAACCTGGTCTAGTGGAAGGTGTCCCTGACCATGGCAGCTGAGTTGGAACTAGATGATCATTAAAATCGCTTCCAAACCAAACCATTCTATGATTCCAAGATTCTATGATTCTATACATAATTCATTAAATACATAAACACAATTATTATAACTATTAATTGTTACCTGGCTAAGCTTGATATATTTACAAACTTATATTGTATTCTAAAGATTGAATGATCTTTTACTATACAACTACTCCTGTTAAACCTCTAACGGAATTATAATACAGCATTCATGATAGGATCCTTACTGTTTTTTCTTTTGTACCAAAGCATCTTTTGTTGTTGTTGTTGTTGTTTTGTTTGTATGTTTTATATAATAGTATAATATCAATAATGCTACATAAGGATGCTACTTTAGGAAAAAAAATCACCCCTTGTATTTGATTCAGTCTGTGTAAGCCCTTTAACAATTCAGAGTGAGCTGGAACATATTTCTTTCATCACTCTACCTCAGCCACATAATTAAATTAATGCTTTTCTCCACCATCACATCACTGTGTGAGAGCTGGCCTAAACTTCTGAGGAGGGTTAGGTGATAAGTATTACTAATATTTCACAAAAAAGTAAAATTTTATAGCAAAATGAACTTTGAAATCTTCCTTATCCTCTTCATTACTTCTTTGTGAGTTTTAATTTTATCAATTTGCATTTCAAGTTTGCGTCAGAATGTGTTTTTCTGTGAAGAAAATGGTTAATTTTAAAAGAAATATTGAATGAACTGTCCCGTTACATTATACTTTTGTCATGGTTAATAAATCTGAATATTCATTTCTGAGCATTATGCCTACCTTTGTGTCTCCAAATACCACCCAACACATAGTTATAACAATTTCAAATTATTTGTTGTCTCTCCATTAGCATATTTTACAACAACACCTTACCTGTTAAGTTGCCAAATTGTAAGGTACTTCGCATTCACTGAACTGTAACTGAGCAATTACACTGCTGTAAATGCTTACTACCCTGAGAGTTAAGCACTAGCTTCTCATGCTTGTTTTCTCCAGTTATTTTTTTCATCTGTCTAGACTGTACTTTTTTCCCCCCTCAAATTTCTAGCCTTTATAAATGTATCTAATTCCTCACTATTGTCACTAAACCTCACATTTTAAATTAGCTTAGTATTTCCTGGGTATTTAATTAACAAGCTGCCCAGACAGTGTAACAGATTATTACAGATGTCCAGCTACAAGGTAATTTAAGAGATTATTATGAGAAGATCTTGAAATATAACATGATAACTAATGAAACAGATAAACTGCAATCCAAAATTTCTTGAACGTTCTACAGGAGGTTCATATATCAAATACAAGTCATAAAATAATCTTTATGAAGTTATTCATGGCAGATGAGTCATTTCCTTGAATGAGAAGGTGCAATCACTCAGAAAGGAAATACCAGGACACTGTAGAGTATGTAGATGAATCAATAACATATTTAACAACGAGTCTGAGCTCTGCCAACGGTTTGAACAGCAGCAAGGATCAAACAAGATAGCAGCGAAAGGAAATACTCTACAATGCCAGCAATATTTTCACTGGTCACAAATAGAACTACAACTATAAAATCGAGACAGAAAATTCTTGATATTGGAAGGGACAGAAGCAGTCATAATTTTGGTAGGAGTGAGCCATACCCAGCATCTGGAAACTGTGATAAGGGAATATTCATTCTATGATGGGTTATGTAATGGGAACATATCTCCCTCATGAAATGAAGATGTACTCTTCCTGTGTCAGGTAAACCCCTGGCTCCATCTCAGCTGCTACAGGTGAGTCTGTAGGGCACAGCAGGAAACAGGCATTCCTGTTCCTGTTGCAAGGAACAGGTGTTACATGGCAATGTAACACAGCATCAACAGGTTGAGACTCCTTCTCACCAACCCATTCCCTCCTGGTTATTTCAGTCTGACGTTAGTACAAGATTTAATTCTTCTGTAAAAGATAATAAATAAACAAAATTATTCTTTTGATTAATAAACCTTTTATTCAATGTGCCTAGCAATCTTCCCTCTTAGTCTTATTGCACTATAATACTACTTGTGTTCAGGCTGCTGGTACAAACAGTCATGCAGTCATGGCCTGATCTTAATTCTTAGTCATTTCGTTGCTGCCTTTTGTCTAGAGCCATCCACTGATACAAACTGCACCTATAACATATCTTCTTCATATTGACAATTAGGCTATCTCTAATAAAAATTGCTGGCTGATCTTTTGGAATTTATCCATTTTTAGGTTATCAATGTCAACATTATTGTAAGGGCTGAATTCCAAACAATGGATGGTCAGCTTTAATTAACTATCAAATTTCTTACGAGATATTTCTTTAGTGGAAACCAGAATGTCATCATAACTCATCACGTTTTAAAATAAATAAATAAATAAATAAATAAACCTAAGATAGCATGTTCATTTTTATTTACTGTGAAATATATAAATAAATATTTTCTCCCAAAATAATAAGATGGATTCCTAAGATGATCTATTACATGACAAATTTTTGTGCAGAAAGATTTTTGTTGTACCTCCTTAAAACCAGAGGTTTATAGTTGAAATAGCAACACCCCTAAATACAGCAATGGGAACTGAATAACAGTCATAAAAATACAATGAAGTTTTTCTGAAATCTTTCCTTTATTCCCCAAAAGTCTTTTTAATTAATTTGGAGAGTGTGGTAGTGTCACTGTCACTTATCTAAGATGCCTACTCCTTCCTTCAGTACTTCTGAACTTGAACTGTTTGTTCCACTACATTTCAAAAGAGCTTTATTTCTCATAAATTTATTTCTCATAAATTTTCTTCATAATTGCTCAACTACTCAAGGATATCAGTGTAATGTAGCCCCTTGCTATAGTGTTTTGGATAATATAAATGGTAAAGCTCCTTGAATAAACTGCTGGAAGTTAGATATATTCAATCTCTATTAGGCTTTTAGTAAATCCATATAGCATAAAGATAAGAAGCTTTTCATTAGCTCTGTAACAAACTATTCCCTTGAATTAAGAATACTGATGTATTCAGGTCTTTGCAAGCCTAATGTACTTTATCTGAAGAATTTCAGTTCATTTGCTTTAGTTATTCAATTTACATCATGAACTCAGATATACCCATGAGGCCCTCATCTTTGAGAGAGACCAAAATGAATGTTTAACCACTATAGTTTCCAAGAATCTATTAGAATGAACTGATATCACACAAGGTAATTATGTTATAGTTATATTATTTCCAAGAATTAAAGAAGGAAATTGGTATTATTATGCTGCATCTGCAAGGAAAAGGAGGGAGGGAAGGAGAAAAGGAAGATTCCTACAGTTACGTGGTAATGGGGGTAATTTCCACAGCATTACTGCAGAGATGAAACTGATGAATACTATGGGACCTCAGAGTACTCAGAGGATTTTGTATACAATGTAGAATGTTTCACTGGCCAGGTATTTTAAAGTAATCAAAATAGATTGATAAGTTCCTATCTCTAATAATTTGATTCAGTGTTATATTAAGCTTGAAAAGTAAGTCTTATTTACTCAATTGAATTATTTTTCATACTTTTTTTCTTCTTTTTGAAACACTGAACTATGTATCCTCTTGTTTACTCTGTTCCATGCTTAAGAAAAGCTTTTTTTTTCTTTTTCTGATATCTCTGCTCTTTTTCCATTCCTCTCTTTTTCCTGAGAATAAAATATATATATATAACAACACAGTAACAACTGTAATGCATTTAAGATGATAATCTCAGTATTTTATTTATCATTATACTACTAATACAATAAATAAACATCAATAATTTAAGACTGATAAAGAAATATTTGAAATTATCACAGTCATCTTCTCTTAACATTATTTGTATAAAAATAACATGAACTAAAAAAAATAGAAAAAAAAAGGATTCCCTATTGTAGTTTTTAAATGGCTTTGCCACCCAGGAGCGGGAAAAAATAATATTTTGTCATTTTAACCATCTATTATAACATACTACTTTTTCTGAGACCTTTGGTAGGTAATGCCATGTTCAAAAATTTATAACAAAACACAAGTAACCTTCTTACTTCCAGGATATGAAATAACTGTGTTTGTGTACATGGCCTAGTTTGCCCCTCTGATTTGTAATACCCTGTGGTGAATAGTCCCACTGAGAATGATACTTTCTTGCCATGCAGTGTCTTTCTCTTGTGTAATTTAGTCATTGGTACTGTTACTGGGAGCTTTACTGATAGCAAAGGAAGATTCTTATCATGACATATGCTTTCTTCTACGTACCTGAAGACCTTTCAAACATGCATTTGCCCATTGCAGGGATACAGCTCTTACCCGTAATCAAGAAAATGGAAATAATTGGTTGAGATGTAATCTTGCATCTTCAACTCAGAATTAGTGAATTTTCAAAACTTTTGCAAAGATATATATAACTTATCCTATCTTGGATGTAGTTAAATTAGGTTAACAGAAAATATAACTAGGAGGTATCATGACAGATCATTTTCAAATGGTATTATTCTAGTCCAGACTTAAACATTTCAGTAATAGAAGTTCAACAAGTTTCCTAACCAAATTATTTCAACATTTACCTATTTTTACTATTAGATTATTTTTTTTTCTGTTTAACCTCAGTCTCCTTGCTTGTCTTCTTAGAAGTACCTTTATACCCTCTTCTCAGTAAGTGTGGAGAATAGCTGAATTCCTTCTTTTTTTTTTTTTTTTGGTGACTAATCTTTATTCATTTGAAGATATTTATGATGTCTCCTTCAATCTACCTTTTTATTACACTAAACAACTATTTCCGATATAATTCACAAGTGTTATCATTTCAGCTGGTGTGTACCTTTGTTTAATAAAACTGTGCCCGTGTCTCAGCTTATGAGTTGAGCCACAAAAAAAGGTTCTGGAACATGCAAAAATTATCACAGTGAGCAAAGATCTGCTCACTGTCCACTGCTTTAAGAAATGGGGGGGGGGGGGGGGAGGAGAAGGCGGACACCTACCTAATTACCTAATGAACTCTCTAGACATTTCTTATCATGCTTTGAACTGCTATTTTCAGCCCAGCTGTTTCCTAGTTGTTGTAACGGCAATTACAACATTGGCAATGTAATGGCAATTCCTCCATTGCTGCATTTGCTATGTTATTATTTCCTCCTAAGGGATCTACCTGAGACACAGCACTAGAGTCAGGCTGCTGTCTGGCAACAACTTTTGTTTTTCAAGCTGTCATTTCTCCTCTTAAAATACAAGCAATTGAAGTTTCTTGCTTTAGTCATGTTTAATGCAGGTGTTTATGGCCCTGAATCATCTTGAGATAGGTACTGCAGTGACACTCCATTAGCAGTGCAGCTACACAGACATCTCAAATTATTACTGGTTTTAAATCCTTGTTGAGCTTTTGACAGTTCTAAGTCTTGTAGATGAATTCTGCATTGCTTTGCACAGTGGATACCACCCCATGGAAAAATTTGCATTCAGAAATGTTTGTGGCTTTCAAAGGAAAAGTACAGTGTAGTTTTTTTGTACTAGGTGTGGTTGTTTTCTTGACTGAAATGGAATGTTCTGGGCACTGAAGACCTCAGTATTATTCTTACTTTTGGACTGTCATGTCTTCTAAGTGAAATCTGTCAACATGATGCATTTATAGAAACCTTCTCAAGCATGGGCTTATGCCTCTAGGATACAGCTAAGAATTTTTTGTTTGTTTGTTTGTTTGTTTTCAAGTTAGCTTCTTTTAAACAAACAAAAATCGGATTTGATTCATATATTATAAATCCCCACTGTGTTATGCCGTTTTCATGACTAATTTATCTCACTAACCACAGCTTAACAGCCTTTGACCTTACAACAGCAAGCAAGCTGTAAGAAAACATGGGCTTGTTGTGATGGTTATGCCTTTGCTCATGTTCCAGGTCCCCTGTGGCTTGTTAACTCTCCACATAAATACTACTTCAATTGCCTGCAGGCCAACAGCAGTTGTTGAATTGCCAGGGATCATGAAAGCAACCTGCCTCCACTGGACACTCCAGATTAAAAATAAAAGAGGTTGTTCTAATTTATGTTAAAATCAATATAGATTCTTCTCAATTTCCACATATGAAACAAAATCCTCTAAAGGACAATAAAATATTATTTTCAGCTTTTGTAATCTCATATTCTGTCCTTACTGCAAATAATATTTCTTTGATATTAAATTATGCTAATAACAATGAGAAAAGGACCTGACTGAAAGGAACTGACATGTCACAAGCCTTTAGCACTTTACCAGCTAAATGTTGCTAAACTGCAAGCAGTTAGAACTGAAGTGTTTTCACTGACACCTTCTCACACTGGAAACTATCAAACTATTACCAAAACTTGTAGGTCTATCCAATCTGGCTAGAGTTACCTGGCTATTTTTAAAAGAAAGATGTTGTGTTAACTTTCAATTACAAACAATAAGATACTTGATGGAGTTTCTTATAAAAGCAATTTTGGCTTCCTTGTCTTGTATAAATTTCGGAAATGCAAGCTATAACTTTCTTTAAAGCCAGAAGTATTTGATATGATAGAGGTAAGTATGGTAGGTAGCCTGGTAGGTAGCTTGTAGAATATAGTCTGCTGATACTTATGCATAAATATGTGTATATATATTTTTACCATATGTAAGTTGTAGATGACTTCACGATTATATGGAACAGAGTGGGTATTGAGAGTTCTCAGATTATGAGAAACAAAGTTTCTAAACATATTATTTATCATAATCATACAATTTAAAGCTAAATATTTCTTAGACTGTTATATGTCTAGAAAGAAGATCTAAATGAAGAGGAAGTAGCCTGAGCAATTTAGTAGTTAAAGCCTTCTTTGTGAACTGATACTTCATCTGTGACCTATAATGGTGTTGGAGCATGACATGCTATGAATAAATCATTAAAACAAAGTCAGGCACCTTTGATCATTAAAAGATCTCACTGCACTGCTTACAATAGTACATGAAACGTTAAACTTGGCTTCTGAACAAGTTTTAAATTGGGTAATTTGAATCTGTTTGGGTAATTCAGATGGGGTAATATTCCATGCTATTTTTGTATCTACAGGCTCATTAAAGGAGATCTTTCTTCACTTCTCTCCTAAATGGTAGAGTTTAGTATTGCTGACAAGGATTAAACATTTTCTTTTATATTCCCACATTATGTTAAAAGCACATATATTTGGGCTCAGTTTATAAGGACTTCAAGATGAGATAAAAATTATACTTCTTTGTAGTCCATAACATCATACATGAATTTTACAAGCACATTAGTAAGAGCACTGAAGACACTTTTTGGTTTAAGGGTAAAATTAATATTTAGGTAGCCTATTTTAGGTGTCCAGAATATTTATCTCATCTCTGTTAGATTAATCCAGGCATAAAATTTATTTAGTACAGATCTCTGTTCTGTCTGCCAGCTGTGTAGATTCAAGATGCTTATACCTCTCTTTGACTGCTTGCTCAGTATAATGGTCTCTGTAAGGTGACTGCAGCAACAATTACTCATTTATAATTAGGCAACTAAAAAACCTGGTAACAGGGATGGGTTATCTTCTTTACTATTTTGAGTATCTGAGTCAGACCTTTACAACCTGACCCTGCTTTCATAATTCAGGATTTCTCTAAGTCTTTTCTTAGGTGTGAGCGAAGGTATCTCATTCGAGATCAGCTGAAAGTGAAAGTGTCAACATATGCATTTTGGAAATGGGAAGATTTCTTCAATACTTTTGCCTTTTTGAGATGGTGGAAAGGTACAGCTCCCACATCCTGAAGCAGCCTTTTTCTCCAGGTGTGAAAATGCCAATACCTCCTGTTCAAAACTTCTGAAATTGGGCTGTTGGGAAGTCAAGACTTGTGGACAGAGGAAATGTAAAAACAGAAAAGAGAAGTTCCACAGCTCAGTGAAATGGGGTATCCCAGAGGGAGGAGGGAACCGTGTACTTATTCTGGTTTGGGAACTTGATCTGTCAAAAAATTAAGAACTGGGGCCACACCTAAGATTTGTCTCGTACAGTGGTTGCACCTCTGTCACAGGAAAAGAGAACCATGTCAGAATATCATCCCTTAGGTATCACTAGAAATGCAAACTGTACCTTATGTATTTTTAATACTTCCATTCTATGTAAGTCACAACACAGATGGAATCTATGCGGTCTAAATGTTGCTGTTAGAGACTCTCTGAGAAGTGATAGACTTAAGTGTTTTCTCAGTCATTGCAGCATATGCTATAAAAGTAATGCACGTAGCACTTCATCAGTTAATGCATATTTAGAGAAATAAACATTCTTAATGAGACTCCTATAGCTTAACTTTGCAACCTTACATCCAAAATGAAAGGCATATTTATGACACACTTGGCTATCTAATACAAATGACTGATGATGGAAAGGAAAGGTCAAGTTTAAACTGGGGACTATTTCTGTATTCATCAGTTCATGATGAATAAGTGAAGCAATTATTAAGATTTTTAGTTAACCAGCAAAATGTTAATTGTATCACTCAGACACTGAATGACTTGTTATAAGCATCTGTATTGAATTAGAGAACCATATTGAGTTTGAAAACTATGAATATTATATGCTGGCATCCAGACCAATGAAATATTACCCTTTTGCATTTTGAACTGAAGCAATTCTTTGTTAAATTTCACTGCAGGAATCTATTCTTTAATCACTGACCAAGATAGGACTTTTTAATGTTTGAATATTAATTTTATGTGTAACTCCGTAGTTTAGCTTTTATAATCCATCCTTGCCATTATTTTTTAAATGCATTAACTGTAACTGTTAGACATGAGGAACACTATGTTAACATTTTATTAAAAAATTACTTGCTTTGAATTCATCTTGATGAATGTATATAGAATATGTCTAGTTGGTGGAACTAATGAGATTATAAAATAACCATGCTTAGCAACATTGCAATAATTTTGTTCCCCAGTTTTATTGTTCTTAACAGTTAAGTAGATTTGGGAAAAAGAATGCTGGCATGTCTTGTTGTTTACTACAGAGAACATGAAAATTTTAAATTGTCTTGATATCAAATTCAGGTTGACTACAGAAGAAAACAATGGAGAAAAAAAAAGTCTATGAGATAAATGAAGGGAAAACAGAGCATAGAAATTGAATATGAGAAATGTGAAGCAAGGAAACGCTTAGAGTGATGGCCCAGTTGGTTTTTTGGACTAAAAGATTAAAACTATGAAATTAAAAATGTAAAATAAAAGATGAAAACTGTGACAATACTTTGGGATGTGTGAAATATCTCTTAGGCAAGCAGTAGTGCCCCAGGTATTTTGAACATTCATCAGTAATTGGGAAAAAAATATAAGGAAAATTATCATTAGAAATAATACTTCCTGTCAGAGATGTACATAGAATTTAATAGCTCTTGCCCATGTCTTATTTCTGTGGTTTAAATCTCTCCATATTATAGCTAATGTTCATTTTCAACATTTTTGTAAAGCTATTACAATTTACTCTAAGTACTTAGACTTTCAAAATAATATCTCTGAATACAATTGGTAGAACTGATGAGATAACTTTCCTCAAAAATGATCTTCCATCATGACTAATCACCACACTTACACTGAAGATACTCATATCTATTCATAAAATTATGAAAAACATATTTATTCTACAGCGATTCAAAGTTAAAGCTGTATTATTTACATTTTTTTATCTCAATGAAAATCACTTTTTTATTAGAAAAAACTGCATATAAAAACAGAATTTAACATATTCAGCACATGTTAAAATGAGAATGAGGGGTATTCTTATTTACACCTGAGAAAGTTATAATAATCCTGTACATGATCTTCCAGGAGAAAATAAAGTTTAATTTACTGCATATATTCTTTCTTTGGAAAGTCTACTCTAGTCTATTTTCTAGTTTTGTGTCTCATCTGAAAAGTAGTACATCCAGGCATACACTACCTTTTTTGATGTTGATGGTGGTGCAGTGTTTCCATAAAGATTAATATTACAAGATATCTTACAATTTAAGACAACAGTAATACTTTCTGTGTTTTACTTTTTGCAGTGTATACATACATTGGCAAGACTAAAAGCATAAGACTTTTAGTGCATTATGTAGTACTTATGGTGCTTTATTTAATATCTGTGGTGTCTAATATCTCTTTATGTCACACCATATCATACAGCTCTTCAAATGTTATTTCTGTTATTTCTGTAGTCCTCTGCTCTGGGTGAGCTATGGTTAAAAAGCAAACTTGTAAGGTGTTTCAGAAAGAGGATGGGCAAGACTGTAGAGGATAATCTATTGTCTCAATGTAAACTGATGGATCTACATCAACTCATGTCATGCAGGGTCACCCACAAGAAGTAATAACAACTAAAAAAAAATAAACGTTAAGGAGATAACGAAGTTCAACAAGTTCACAGAATAGCAAAAGACTGGTCAAATATATGGAAAACTGCACTGGGGAGAGTCATTTAATAGTCTTTTTTTTTTTTTTAAATCCATAGCATATAATTAAGAAAAAAATATGACATAGGCAAAGGAAATGAATAATTAAGAAATTAAATCAATAACACCTATGGAATAAAAATAAAACATATTATCAGATTAAACCAGACAAGCCCTTTCTCCTACAGCTTCTTTACAACATCTAGTACAGGTCAAAAGTAAGATTTAGGACTAGATTTATTTGGAGTATTATCCAGATTAGTGATTCCTATATTTCATTGATCTGAGCAAGAAATACAATATTTCACTCCTCAGTTATAATGTATTGACTCAAAAGATACAATAATACATTTTGGAAATGTAGTAAATTATGTATTTTCCATGTCAGATATTTCTGGTTTGGTTAACCAGAAATAAGCTTTCTTGACTGGTAGCTACATGGGCTAGATTCAAATGTAAAGGTAGTACTAAAAAGCATTGTCTGGAATTTCCCTGAAACTTAGAAAAATGTAATACATGTTCTTTTCCTAGTGTGCTAATTTCCTCCATTGAAATTCATTGGCTTAATAAACATTTTTTAATAGCATAAAAGGAAGAAAAGAAAAAAATAGAGTCCTAACAAAGCCATAAACAGAGCAGCATACAATACCTAATTGTCATGCATTACTAATTCCATGTCACAGTCTTCTTTGATGAGGCAACTGCTAAGACAGCTGGTTCTTTCACCCTTCCTATGATAATACCTCACTCACACTTTGGGGCTGTCAAATCTTTGCAGATAGGAGATCCAATTTAAGCTTCTCTGCTTCTGTTAACCACTCCTTATCGCTCCCCTCACTGCTCCTAATGCTGGGGCTTGCCATGACCGACTATTTTAGCTTTGTTAACAGGTTTTGTTTTCAGCTCTTAGTAAAAACATGTCCAACACTCTAGGGATAATGCAGTTCCCTTCAATGTATGAGAGACTAACAAACAGCCTTTTCTGTTTTCCTTCTGTAGAAATATCTAAAACAAAGTTATCTGCTTTCTCTAATATTCTTTGCTATTATTATTATTATTATTATTAATTATTATTATTATTATTATTATTATTTTATACCAGTGCTAGTAAATATTGCTTAGTGCATTCTGGCCATTGCCCAGATGCATTCTGCACAGTTAGTTGCTTTAAAATCCTGTGCATAATTACAGTGAAAAAATATTCTCCATTATATGATGTGACCATATGGATAACAGAAATTGTCTCTCTCAATATGACAACATATGTAAATAAACATGTTTTAGGCCACAACATTTGACCCTTTGTTTGCCTTCCTGTATTTGAATTTGAGGTTTACTTCAGGATTTTAGTTATCCATGGGTCATTACCCAGTTTCTTTCTTCTTCAGAAATTAAAGTGGAAATGAAACATCAAGAGAACAAAACCAAGGACATGTAACTCTTCCTAACTTAAAATAAGCAAAGTGTGTATGTGTTACTAAAATAGTACAATAGCTGTTATTTCAACAAGTGAGGATGAGGAAGATGTGGAAATGTTTTGGAATCATCATTTACCATGTTAAACCCTAATTTATTTTACCAGTATCACCACTACCAATGATATAAATATATAACCATGTCCATTTCCAAGCCAGGGTATTTCTGACTTACAACCCCATAGTCGGAAATCATAATCAAATTATGCTTACCAAAATTACAAAATTAAATATATGCATATATTTGTGCTCATTAAATTGTGAATATAAACACTTAGATTTCTTTTAGATATGTGTTCATTAGGTCAGTGCTGCTATTCTATTTCTTTCCTCTGATCCTTTTCTGTTTCCATGTTCTGTTAACCAAATTCAGAAATATAAACTAACAAAGGCTTAAAAACAAACTTAAAAAAAAAAAAAAGAAAAGAAAAAAAGAGTGCTCAAAGTTTTAATATATTACAAGCATCTGGATTTTGATATTACAGAAACAGGCAGGAATTTTATCAGCATTTTTTTTCAGAATGGGCAGCACCTACAGTCTACAGGGGATAATATACTTCAGCTGCAATGGGAAATATGCTGTAGATTGTTACTGTCCTTGAGATGTAATTATAGCCTTTTGTATTAAAGAAAAAAGCTTTTTTTTTTTTTTTTTACATTTACTACATATCTAAAATCCATCTTGAAAATCAGTCCAGCCACAGATGAGCCTGATGGGTCTGATCCAGCATCATTAGAAATCAATGGGAAGGTTCTCACTGATTTCAGTAAGCTTTGTACTTGATTGTAATTAAAATTACAAATGCACATCTTTTCATGAAGCAAGTCAGTAGTACAATGAAAGGGTGAAAAGTTAATACACTTGAAATCACAGCATGTGGCTCAATATTAAATATTGTTTAGATAGGCTGAGCTATTTAGTGTTGCACGCTCAGCAAAATCCTGAAATGCTTCACCTTAATGTATTACTTTTCCTCTATTACCTCTCTTTTTTTTTTTGTTTTGTTTTGTTTTGTTTGCCACATACAGCATTTCCAATTTTGTATTCAAATACTTTTAATTTCAAAATAGGGTTATAGTAAACTAACCATATGTGTAAATATAGGAATAGTCAGTGTTTTGGAGTCTTTTATTGACTTTTTTTTTTTAAGTATGAATATAATATCAGCTATTTGTATAACAGCTTATTTTATCCAACCATTATTCTGTGAGATGCATATCCGTGACACACCATGTCAGCAGGTAAGTCAGGTATAAAAACCTAACAATATCTTTCTGCTCCACTAGAGGAAATTACAGGACAGTAACACTGAACACTGTACATTATCATATTTGAAATTTGAAACTATATTTTATATTCTCTCCAGTGAATTTGTGGAAGAATGAAAATATAGTCTTTAGTGCATGGTTTAAAGATTAATTCAGGCAGGCTATTTCACATGGCAGCAATGCTAAGATATAAAGTGAAGCCAGCATAAATGTATTCAATATAGCCATCAGAGAAGGGAATAAATGGATTTAAAATATGTTTAAACAAATGGGAAAGGATAAGCAGAATTAGTCATGTGTCTGAGATGCATTAACTATGAAGGTACTTGGTGCAGCAGAGGCAGGTAAGAATTCAAAGCTGAGGGGACCTTGTCCAACCCTGAATAAAAGCAATTGCAGACTGACCTGCGCACAAATTGGTCATGAACGCAGGAAAGCCTCTTATCATTTGGTGAAAGATGTCTCCTCCTCTTGTACAACAAAGACATGCTATACACAGTTAAAGAATTGATATTGTGAAATAAATGATTAAATCCTTACCTAGTTGAAGTGCTGAAAAAAAATAGTTCTCACAACCTGTTCTCTGTGAGAACACAGGTCAGTAGCATCAGTTTCCTCTATTTAATTATTTTTTTTTCAAAAGAAGGTTGTTTAAATTACATGACAGGGCCCATTGTCAAGCTTGAATGAGTGGCAGAGGTGAAATCAGAATTTAGGGGTTCTAGTTTCCAAACTGTGGACCACACCGCAAAATTATATCATCAAACCAAATCCTAGTTCCTGGAATTTTTCCTAACATTCTTGGGCACAATGCAGTTCATCCTGTCCTGAACAGTGAATGTTTTACCATCCATTCTGCTGTGCTGTTAGCAGTATTTTATCACAAGAAATCCCTCCATTTTTCCCTCAGCATGCGAGCAAAAGCCTGTCCATCCGGGAGTTCACTTAATGACAAGCTGAATGCCAAGGTGTGTTTTTCAGGGTAGCACAATATATATAAGGGGTCAAGAGAGAGCAGCTATGTGTTTCAGCTCAGTTCTCAGAAGGCTGGCCAGCTGTCTCCCAGCATAATGTATGCATTGAGACAGCTGGACAAAGTATTTCAGAAACATGTGGAGACAACATATGTGTTGTTACAGGTCACTTGGTTATTCATGCTGTGGAACGCCTTGTAATTCCTGCACGTGGACTCATGCTCTGGAGACAAGTCTGGAGTAGCTAGTGCCATGGAAAATTCAATGATAAGCAAGGATTCAGCTATGCTTTAATTTAATATTTAACAATATGCCAGGGAAATGGATAAGTATGGCAGAAAAAGTTATCAAAAATAAGACCTGGCTGCCAGGTGTAACATGAGATGGATGAATAGCTTTGGTCTATGAGCTGTACTTCTGTAAAAGAGAATTTGGATATAAAGTTTTTCTGCCTTCTTTTTTTAATATTGATTTTTACTTAGTTTGGAAATTCTCATACACATTTGTCCAACTGGTATTTTACAGAATACTACAACCAGCTACCTTTCTGCAATTATATATATATCTACATATACATATAGATATATATATTATTATTATATATAATATATTCTGCCAATAATAGCATGATAAGAGATTTTTTTTTTCCAAGTGTGCCATTATTTTTACTTTAGCAGTCCATCTGTCACCTTACAAAATGTGATGCCGCTTTGGTGTCAGCCAATCTTTTAATGAATATTCACAATAGAAATATTTTTCCGTGCAGGAAAAATAACACTAAATATTTTAATTGTCTGATTCATGCTCCTTCTGGCTTGTTTCAGGAAGTTTCTAAAGCATGCTGAAAAAGTGTTTGAAGTCAGTATTCTACCTGCATACACACACAAACACACAAAATGCGTGAGATCACAACTCCACTCTTTATGAAAAATCAGAAGCACATGAGTTATTTAATGTCATGTAATTTAAAAAATCCTGAAAATAACACTCTGAAAAGGAATAGGGATTCTGGTGTAAGAAAAATAAAAAACGAAGCATCTTAAGTAGTTATTACCTTTATTTTATTTTTTTCCAACTAAAGTGCAGAGAAAATATTTACTATTTTTTAATAATAAATATTTTAATTGCATTTCCATTTATTGACACCTCTTCATATTTTTCCCAGACATTCTTCCCAGTGTTTTTTCTGGCCTATGATTATACTGGGTAGGTTGCAAAATAATTTTCTCCCTAACGAGTATTTAATTTACAGTAATTGGTTTTGTTTGGTTTCTAGTTACATACTTTTTTCTTCGTTATTTCCCTCTGTCAGTTCTTCATCTTGCACTCAGCAGTGATATAATATTGTGCACTTCTATCTTACATTTTATTTATTTTGTTTCCACCACTATACCATAAGTTTTGTTGTTGTTGTTGTTGATGTTTTTACTAAAAATTATCAGCAGCCTCCATTAAACACAATAGAGATTCGAGTAAGATTCCTAAGTCTATAACTGTTCACCCATACATTTTCCCTTGTATATGCGAATAGTTGTAATGATCTCAGTAAGATTCTTCATGAAATTAATTAAATACTTGAGTATTTTAAAGATTAGAACCTTACCCAGCACTCCTCATGTTGGGCACAATTGTTTTCTTTGGGAACAAGGAAGTTTCACTAATGTTTCATTTGGCTAAAGAAGACAGAAAGAATAATCAAAGATGAGAGAACAAAAGAAGGTAATATCTCTGCAGAGCAAGAATATATGTCAGTATATGTATAAGCTCATAAAACAGATAAATATAAAAGCCTGACAATAAATGAGACCTTTTAATGTTGGTGCTTGTAAACTGCGGCTCTCCTTTCCTGCTCTCTCTCAAATGAGTTGTGCTTCCTCCCCTGCCTCTGGGCACTCTCTCTCTTTTTTTCTTTTTTTTTTTTTTTTAGGCTATCTATAATGGAAGCCCTATGTTTTGCTAGTATAATACCCTAGAACACTGAGAACATTGTGTTATATAGTGACAACCACGATGAGTGTAATAACTTTTTAATGGCTTAACACACACATGCAAACAGCAGGTTCCCTGGTATCGGGTAATTATTTTTTCACAAATAGATCCTGGCCTCTTTTTTGCAGGCTACCACCCTACTGAATGAGTGGCTTTCAGTAGTCCATTCAGCCTGAGGAAATATAGGAAAGAAAAGAGGATTGAAAAAATGTTTGCAGAACTTATTCTATGGCTGGTGTCAGGCAGTTGGTTGTCAGCTATATATGTTTGTTTGCTTAGCCTTTTCATATAGATACTTTAAAAATAAAAATGCAGCCTCTGACTTACAAATGTGTTGAAAAAAAATAAGAGAACAGTTATATTCACATTCAGATGATGAACTGTTTAAACTTTATAGTTAAAACTGGGACATATAATTGGGAACATTTTCACTGGTTACAGATCAAGACTGGATCAGTACTTACTCCCTTTAAAGTCAGAAATTCTGATCTGTATCCAGGTTTTTCATCTTTAGCTTTAATCAATTATAAAGAAAAACAAGGCCATAAACATTCTTGAAATAACTTGTTTAATAACTGGATTTTTCTTCTCTCTTTTCTATGAATTCTGGAACATCGCCTTCACAATCTATTTGAAAGCTCTATAAAATAACACAACACATAAATATTCCTGATTGTTTTAAAATGTCTTAATTTGCAATTTGTTTGTTCATCTTAACATTATTTCTAAGCACATACATCAGAGACTTTATCATTAACATGCATGTTTTCCCAGAGTAATTTAAGAAATCTGCAATGAATTGTAAGCACCAATGTTTTCTGAGACCATTTAAAGTTACATCTTTTTTTAATATAAGTTCAAAGATATTCTCATTTTGCCAAGAAGAAACAAACAAATAAACAATAGCAAAACCATAAGAACAAAAGAGAAAACAAAAGTTACCAAGAAGAAAAGAATAAAAGGTCTAGCTAGTCAAATGGGCTATGAAAATTATCTCTAATGCATTGGTCTCAAAAAGAGAATGTTAAGGAACAATGGACTCCATTTTCATCTGACTGCTATCAGTATAGCAGTAGAGTATTTACACTTACTTAAGCAACATTCTTTAATATGTTAAGTAAAATCAGAAGTCCACAAAAACAAGTGGAAATACTTCCTCTAACTTCAGTTTGCTTTGAATCAGCTCTTATACCAATATAATTAAGGAGAGAAAAAGTCTGATACCCCACAGACAATAATTTCTTTGTTAAATTTCACTAAAGATATCTCCACTATGTATCTACCTCCTCCTCCCAAAGTTTAGGTACTTAGTTTGAAGTAAAGTCATAACATTCCATCTAAGATAAATGTTAATTAATAGTCCCTACAGTTTGCAGAAACCTTACCTGTCTATATCTGCCCAATATTTGAAATATTTGCAGTACATTTCAAGTACAAGATAAGGTATACTTCACATTGCTCACATTCTGTTTTATTTAACTTTCCTGAGGATGTTGATAGAGTTTTGTTGAATTTCCTGAGCATTTATATTGTTATTTCTATTTCTTCCTTCTTAGAATTCTGAAAAAATATACAAAGGTATCTATCTGGTGATACCTGTAAAGTTTATATTTTTCTAACACATAAATAAGTGTGAGAAGAGCAGTACAAAGAAAGAGGGAGGTATAGTTAAGTGTTAGCTTCATGGTCTTTTTATCCCTGATTCTGGGAAATATTTATTGTAATAAATGGAATTTTGTGTTTCATTTCTTGCCATCAGTGAGCAGTGAGTGTTCCCATAAGACCCCAAAGTTATTTGGGTTTACTGAAACTATTACATAACTTAAATTACAGTTTCCTTTGGTGTGTACATGATGAGTCAAGAGACTCTTAGAAATAATAAGTGCTGTAAATTTATTCCATTGCACATGGCATAGCAACTTTTCACATCCTTTGTGGATGAAGTAGCATATGTTTTCTTTAAACAAACAAAAACAAAACAAAAACAAACAAAAAAACACATAGGCAAACACTAAAAAAAAAAAAGAGAGAAACAAAATCACGGGTAACCTAAATGGATTTTGAAATATAGACAGTGGACTGCAGAGTTCCTTCATGCTAGCTACTTTATAGTGTTGGAAAGCAGTGAAATTATATTCTAGATACAGACAACATTACCTCTATAATTCTGTCAGCATTCACCTCACAAGTAGTGGCTACTTTAACTGTTCCACTTACTTGCCCTCTTTAATGAAGCAAGTTCCTCTTTTGGTTGAATAGAAGCAGATATTTTATGAATCTTCTGGGGAAGAACCCAGAGAAATAACTGGAAGTCTCAACAATTCTTAGATAACTCCCTCCACTCACATTTTGCTAAGCTCTGATGACAGAGATGAGTTGCGAAGTCAGCCAGATTTTTGGATATTTCCAAGCATGGAGATTGAACAACTGCTACGGAAAACATGTTCCAGTGCTTGGTCACCTTCCACATTAAAAAAAAAAAATTGTTTCCTTAAGTTCAAATGTAACTGCCTGTGCTGTAGTTTGTACAGTTTGCCTTTGTTCTGTCCCTGGGCACCACTGAAAAGAGTCTGGCTCTGTCCTGTTTTCATTCTTGCTTCAGGTATTTATATACATTGATGAGATCTCCCTGAGCCTTCTCTTTTCTAGCCTAAACAGTGCCAGCTCTCTCAGCCTTTCATCCTAAGAGAGGTGCTCCTGTTCTTTCATCATCTTTGTGGCTTCTCCTGGACAAATGAAATTATAGTTACAGAGAACAGATTTTGTGCCATGTAATGTATTATTTGGACATAAACTGCACTATATTTACTATATAGATTTGCATTTAATTCTGGGGGTAAAGTCATTTTCTATGTTTACACATAGAAAGTCTCTATTTGAGGTTACTAGCACAGGATTTTTCATGTGTTTATATGGATATGATGATGTATGGTGATACACATTTCAATGCAACACATGCACAGAAAGCAATGCAGAAAGCACAGAAATCAGAAAAATAAAACAGAAGAGAGTTTTATTTGTCTGGGAAAAAGCTAGTAGTAAGCACTTCCAAGACAAAAAAATCCTTGCAAAGTGCACGTAATATTTTACTGAATTTTCAATTTTACTTCTTCCCTCAGTTTTCCATATGTCTTCAGGAGTGTGTCATATTCTCTGACTCTCTACCGATAGGTAAATGACACCAGTCCTGAAACGTCCTTAGGGTGTTCTGGATGCTATGCCATTATGCACTTTATATTACTTATTTCTTCTACAATGTAGGTTGCTGTTCCACTCAGTCCACTAACCCTTACAGAATACTTATCAGGCTAATGAGTCAGCATTAGCTTATTAGTCCTAGAGTACACAATTTTTTCATTATGCTAGGAAAATCTTTAGGCACAGTTTGGAGTGGTCTTCAGTTTCTGTTACATGACCTAGATTTGAGCAAAAATGTCCTTGAATCTTTTTAGTTTCACATAACATAGGAATTAACCTGCTTGAGTTAGAAGCAGAATGTTGGGATGACTTATGTACCATGGAAGTTTTGATATAATCAGGGGTACATGCTATTCTAAAGTTAAATGATATTAAAGGACTGTTCATTATAGAACAGCACTAGAAGGTTGCGCAGAGATTTGTACAAACAGCTCTAGCAAACATCAAGTGCAAAGACCACACAGACTTCTTGGTCTCTCAGCCTGTTCCACTGCCTGACTGTCTTCATGGTGACAAAAAAAAAACAAAAAAACAAACAAAAACAAACAAACAAACAAAAAACAAACAAACAAAAAAAATATATTCTTTGAACCTCCCTTGTTCCAGTTTGTGTCCTTTGCCATTGTCCTCCCATCATGTACAACTGTTCATCTTCTTTTTCACATCCTCACAGATATCAGGCACTGCTGTTAGGTTCCCCTCAAAGTCATATTTTCTCCAGGCTGAACAAGCCTGTCCCAAGCAACACAAGACAGGTTCTTCAGTCCCAGAACATCTAGACGGCCTTCCACTGAGTTCCCTCCAGCTTATAAATGTTTTTCTTGTACTGGAGGGCCCAAAAGTAGATCCACATGTTGCTTAGGATCATAGGATCATAGAATCATAGAGTCATTAATGTTGGAAAAGATCATCTGGTCCAGCCATCACCCTACCACCAATATCACTCACTAAACCATGTCCCTAAGTGTCATGTCCAAACTTTCCTTAAATACCCCCAGGGACAGTGACTCTACCACCTCCCTGGGTGGGCCATTCCAATGCCTAACTACTCTTTCTGAGGACAAATTTCTCCTAATTTCCAACCTGAGGTTTGGGTGAAGAATATTACAAATTTGGGTTCAGAACATAACAAAACAGAATATTACACAGGCAGCTATGCGTATTACAAAGAACCGGTAAAGCTAATAGGAGCTTACTAAGGATTTTATTGCAAACACATATAGGTAATTCTAATTCATCCACACTATTTTTTTTTCTTTTTTTTTATTGAATGAATGATGATCAGTTAGCCAATGCCTGTTTTGGTTTTCTTCATTAGCAACAATGCAGATTGCATGATACATATAAAGTTTATGTTACAGTAACAGAACTAAAAAAAAAAGATATCGAGTACCTCTATTCTAGATTTGAGTTAACATATTTTTGAAATATAGAACTTTGAAAAACAAATGTTTCATCCTCACTGTGAGTTTAAATGAAGGAAAGGAAGGAAGGAAAGGAAGAAAGAGAGAGAGAGAGAGAAAGAAAAAGAAAGAAAGAAAGAAAGAAAGAAAGAAAGAAAGAAAGAAAGAAAGAAAGAAAGAAAGAAAGAAAGAAAGAAAGAAAGAAAGAAAGAAAGAAAGAAAGAAAGAAAGAAAGAAAGAAAGAAAGAAAGAAAGAAAGAAAAAGAAAGGAAGGAAGGAAGGAAGGAAGGAAGGAAGGAAGGAAGGAAGGAAGGAAGGAAGGAACAAAAAGAAAAAGACAGACTTTGGTGGTGAAATGATAGGAAAAGGGTTATCTCTGTGAATCAAATAATCCCAAATCTCCTGTCACCATGCTCTTCTGCACTGATTTATGAGCTCTGTGTAGAGCTCATGTCAAACAAAGTTACAGTAACACAATGAACTCCCAAGAGGTAACACTTTTGAACCCTCCAGACCTTCACTTGAAGTGTTTTGTAAGGTTTTGTAAAACTGATGTCAGATTGAATACATCTGGGATAAATTTATACCAAGTTTGTTTCCAGTAGAGCTGTCCAACTGTTCAACATTTATTGGAAATCATTCTTATCCTTTAAGATAACGATGATCTATTTATAATTTTCTAATATATGGAGATCGATGAAAGGGATTATGATTCTGTGACAATTAGAAAAAAAAAAAAAAAAAAAGGAAATCCTCAAAGTAACTGTACAAATGTTTAACTGAGAATGCAAATTAAGAAAAAAAAAAGTTTATAAGTATCCTCTAAGGGGCTATTCAATATTGCCCATACAATTATAATTTGTCATAGGTGTTATTAACTTCAATAAAATGAAAAAAATAAAATAACAGGAAAATATTGATAAGCTATATTTTTTACAAGTTAAGAAGAAGGATGAAGTCTGTCTGCTGTCCTCCCTAAGAACAGATGGCAGCACAGAGAAAGCAAAAAGACATAGAATCAGCTGTACTCATTACAAGGTTGCAATTCTGAAAAAAAAAAAAATATTTTTTTAATTTTGTAGAAAAAATGGTTAGTCTTGGAAAAAAATAAGGTGGTATCTGAGTTAAACAAAGTAACATATAAGGGGAGACATATAAGTATTAAGAGATGTTTCAGTTTGAGTTTTGTTTACATTCAGTCCTTGATGTAGATTTACTCCCTGAGAAGTTGGTATTGAGTGTCTGAAAAAGAACGTAACCTCAGAGAAGAGTATGTCTTGCATGCTTTTTTCATCTATTTTGCAGGGCAGCTGTGAATACAAATAATACAAATTATAATTATTAT
The DNA here is from genome assembly GCF_964034855.1 of Anser brachyrhynchus. Taxonomy (NCBI): domain Eukaryota; kingdom Metazoa; phylum Chordata; class Aves; order Anseriformes; family Anatidae; genus Anser; species Anser brachyrhynchus. The sequence goes on along the minus strand of NC_137694.1, from coordinate 11,202,097 downwards.
TGCAAATAAATATACTTTATATAAGCCTTTTTTTTTTTTCTGTGATTTTTCCTTCACTGTAAATGCAATCTGTGAGACCTCACGTGCTTACTGCAACTCAGTGGAGAGCAAAAACTGTTAGAGCAGGGCACTGATATCTTGAGAGTAACAAAAGAAAGCAAACTTGTATAATATTTTAAGTATTGTCTTTAAAGACTGTCTTCCCCCAGGGTTGGTATGCTCTCTTGCCTTACTCATTTTGACTGTCTTCTGATTATTTCCTACAGACAGTTGATTCTCCTCACAGAGGATTCCTCCAGGTTTCTCTCATCCTCTCGAGACTGTTTTCCTCCTCCCTTCCTCCCTCCAGGGCCATTTTTCTTACCTTCCACTCAATTTATAGGCTAGCTGCCTTTCAACCCAATAAACATGGTATTCACCTCCCACTGTTCTTCTAGCCTCTATTATTTCTCAAATCCACCATAAAGAACAAAGCTGAGTTCTGTTTTGGAAAAAGTATTTTATTGGTAAAATTTCAGTGTGTGACAGCTAACATATGATGGCTTCTGAGTACTTCACTAGAGGGATTTCCATCCTTTTTTTTTGTTTAGAACTGTTTTGTGGCGAATAGATGACTATACCATGTTATTTAGAGGAATATGTATGAAGATTTGAGTGTTAAAACTCGTACAAAGAAGAAATTCAGAATGAATGAAGTTGGGACTGAAAAATGTATTTTCCTTCATATTAAAAAAGAGACAATGCTCTGCCTTCCATAAAAAATAATAATAATAATAAAAAAAAGTGAACAAGAGTATTTTCTAAATATCTTCATCTTACTTGCAGGTTGTCTTGTATTACAGAGTTGGAAAGCTTTTTCCTGTGAACTTGAGCAATAGTAAAAGATTATAGAGTCTGCAATGAATGGTGTCCAGACAGCTAAGTAATTTTGATGGGAAGTTCTTGGAAAGCTGACAGTTTTTAATTAAAACTAAGGTACATTTGTCAGGAGTATTTTACAGATAGCAATGTTCATTCAAAATTTTGTCTATTCTTTCTTGTATTAAGGTATGGATTTGAAGACAATTAATTATGACTATATCCCTTTCAACTATTTTGCCTATAAAGATTTCAGAAAATTTTACATCATTTGGGGATACTATATATCATTTTAATGCCTACTGAACATGATATTTTTATGTGCTAACATAACTGTCTTGGCATCCAGGATTTGGCAAAAATCCTCAATGTTTTTGTAGTCTGTAAAGATCATGTTAATCAATTATTAAAGCCTTAATTTTGCCTGCAGAGAGAAGAGGTCTGGAGCCATTTAAAATGTTCTCTAAGTATGGTATAATCAGTGGTATCTCTTGTTTCAATCTGATTTTTTTTTCCAGTATTTAAAATTTCACATTTGTGTTTGCTTCTTAAATTGAATCATGATTTCAAAGAAAATTACTATCTTGACAAATGTTATCTTTGACAAAAAAAAAAAAATCTTACTCAAAAAAAGCAATTCTAAAATGAATTTTTTCCTTTTAGAACTGCTAAATTTAAATAGCCATTTTCTGTGTATGTCAGTTTCAGACTATAGATAATATTATTCTATTAATCTAGCTTCATATTTATTTCTACTCTGTGTAATTGCAACAGTGGAAAAGTAACAGAAATTGAGATTTTTATATGGTTTTTAGTCAGAAAAATCAAGTCTAATTTACCCAATTAGCTGATAGTTACAAAAGCCATCTACCTGTGAGAAAAACAGTAAAATCATTTGCTTATAGATGGAAAGAGAGGAGAGGAGTATAGGAGAGTTTCTTCCATATAGAATTTGCCATGTTATGTCAGGAAAAAAAATAAATAAAAAAAAATCCTCCAGATAAAGCAGAGATATCTTCAAACACAGAGAAGACTTCCAAGTTTGCCACCTATCCCTCTGATATGATCAACACGTGCTAGACTATGGAGTTATATGAAGTTATGGCAAATTCTTTGGTGGAGAAAAACACCAAAAACAATTTTGGACCTACTGTGTTATTATAAGAGTTAAAATATCATAGAAACATGTATTGGAGATTATGGTAATATCTCTTGGTAGGGAATTCAAAACAGAACAACTTATTGTCCATTGTTAAAATTGCAAGCATTATGATTTATGAGCCCTGAGATTTTTTTTTTCTATTTTTAAACTCATGTTCCTATGAATTATTGAAAATCAGTTTGAATTTTATTAACTGCAATACTACAAAGAGATATCTTTTTAAACACTTGTAGTGATTTAAACCTTAACAACAAAATGAACAAATCATTAGAAACAGATTGAGAGTATAGAGTAAGACGGGAGAACGCCAGAAATGAAAGCCTCTGACCTGATACACAGCTGATCACAGTCAGCAGTGCTGGAACTAGTCATACAAATATTAATCCAAAAGATTTCACTGTGTATTAAATTACTTCAGAAATCAGAAGACTTCATTTAATGTAACGGTTATTTTTAATTCAAATACAGCTCAGCTATGAAAACATCACCTGCTTCTTTTTAAAACTAGGGATGGAGATGGCCTGATTCCCAGGGTTGGACACCAGATCAGAAAGTTATGGGCTGGTAGGCAGGAGAAAGGTTGAATACAGCATTTTGGTTGAGATTCTTGATAACCATAAGCATGGGACTAAATTCAAATGTCTGAAAAAAAGTAAGGACAAGAGGACAATTAGATAAGGGGGTGAATATAAATACATAGGTTGCTTCCAGTCATTTTTAATAAGAATATTGAAATATGCCATTTGGTCTCCTCTGATTGTAAAACATACATACATATAGATGTTCAATCTGCACATTATGGGAGCCTCCTTTAAACTATGGATCACATAGTCTTTAATCCTATGCTTTCTGTATTTTTGGAAACTTATACCACAAATGTCACAGGAAATCACCTGACTAAAGATGGACATCTGACTATGGTGTCTTATAGTACTTCTAGGGTGACATTCAATTTCAACTAATGTCAATAGTTAAAGTTCCGTACATTAAATTAGTTGTCCTTTGAAAGTGATGATTTCTGTACAACATTGTAGAAGGGGAGAACCAAAGAGACAAGTTCAAATGTTAACATGTTGTAGACAACTCAGGTTGACTCAGACAGCCTAAACATTTCAATTAATTTATTTAAAGAAAATTAGCTTCTAATGGTTTGGCAATTTGAAAAAAATATATATATTATATATATTACACAAGGAAATCTTCAAGGTAATATTACTCTACATTCAAGTTTAGCCTACATTTTATAGCTGTGGCACTAAGAATATTCATTTTAACTGCTGAAAAATGTGTGTGCCTTTTTCAATTTGCTAGTTTTTCTGAGGCACTAAAAGTGTGGAGATTAGAACGGTAAAATATATTTTACTTTTAACACTATATTGTGATTTGAAATCAGTCTAAAACTACAGTTGTGGAGGATTTCAAAATGAAAAAATATTTCAAATAATAACGGAATCATTTCATTTTTGATATGTAGTAAGGAAAAAAAAAATCCCCAGTAGAGTAAATGAGAAATACTGGCTTTATTAGAAAGGTTTGAATTCAATAATGAAATACTTTGAACTGAAGAATTTTATGGAGCACAATATATGCACATGAAAAAGAATTCAATAATTTACAAAAAGAAGGAAGTAGAATGTAGGAATATTTAAACCAAGGTAATATCAGCTTTCCTGTTGAATGAAGTTATTGCTTTTCAGCATTATAGTTTAATTTATAATTTATCAATTCATCTATAAAATTTAGCATCTATTGATATTCATCTATTTAGCAGCTTTTTATTTTCTAAATGATACATACAGGACATGTTTTAACCACGCAGTAATATTTCTATGCAGATTGCTGTTTATTTCTGCACCATAATGACAGCATGCAGAACTAATGTTTCAAATAATAACTAATTTGTTCTTAAAAACAAAAACAAACCAAAAAAACCCTATATATATATATGCGGAGTATATGGTGCAATTATTCTATATAAGATCTGCATCAGTTATGGAAAGGCATGGCTGTAGTCTGAATAGAAAGGATAAGCCACATCTTTAAATCATTATGAGTTCTACTTCGGAAATGTTCCTTGAACTATCAAAATATCATCTGAAGGATCACACAAAGTCTGTTGTTTAAAAGATTTGGGAGATTGTAATAGACGGAGATTTCTAATGGCTCCAAGATTTGAAGATTTCAAATAGTATCTGTTGATTTATCCCTTCATGGTTATTACCATGAAGAACTGTACTTCACATGACTAGATTTAAGTTCAATGAGTCTCTTAGAGGCAAAACTTCAGGTTTAGGAAACAGAATGTGTCATGTTAATGTATTAAAAACGTAATGTTTCTAGTGAAAACTTTAAAGTATCAAACATCTTACCTGGCTTTTAAAATTTTTAAATGTGCTTAAACACACTTGCACATTACAGGCTCAGATGTTTGGCTTCACAGGGAGACTTTTTTGATGCACATTGGACTGTAGAATTCCTTAATGCACCCTCGGCTGAAGTGTGCATATTTTTAGTGTGAGCAAAGGCCAATCATTAGTGTCAGCCCAGAGCAGAAAGTTCTTTACTTGATTTCTAGGGCCAGGAGTTGTTCTTGGTCACACCCAGACAACCTCAGGAGGCAGCCAGAGAGCTGGTCCTTTCCTTGAAAGATGTATGAGCTCACCCAATGGCAAAGTCTGGCCTTTCAGCATCAGTGCACAGAATTGGGAACAGAGACAAATGGCTCAATAAGGATCTTATAAGGCTGTCATACCACTTTGTTCTTAGAACTTGGGGAAAGGGAGAAGTTTAATTAAACTTGTCAGCAGATTATACCACCCAAAATATTTGAAGCAACAATTGGTTTCATCAGCAAGGCCATGCCAGTTCCTAATTTTTGGGTACTACTTGCATGACAAACAAACAAACAAACAACAACAACAAACCTGATTTATATTTATTTTAAATCAGGACCTGATTTATATTTGTTAACTTTGGTTATTTACTTATTAATTAGTGCTACAAGTACATTGTGTCCTGCCCAACTTTCCTAAGCAATGGGGTGTAGAAGGGAAGGGAAAGTGAACGTGGTGCTGGGCTAGGAGTTAGAGAGCGTGAGAGAACAGGCAGGGTAAGGTCCATGCCATCTTTTGGTCTCAGACACAGCCACATACCTAGATTTCCTGTGGGCAGGATTCTGTGGTCTTACCTGTGAGACACCTCAGGAGTCATGGGACCAAATCCCATTTCTGACATCAGGGGTAAAACAGAACAAGGAGGTCACAGCTGTCTGGGGAGGGCTGGGCAGGATGTCCTGTCTGCTCCTGCTGTGCCTACTTCTTTCCATTTACCTTGCCCAGAGAGCAGCAGGAGCTGAGCCAGGGGAAGGTGAGCAGGGTGCTGAGTGGGTAACGGAGCTGGCAGAGCTGTGGTGGGACTGGGGACATCTTATGGCCTTTCTAGGGCAGGGACCCGTGGCTCCAAGGGATGGAGTGGGTCCTGGGCTGTGGGAAGGATCAGGGGAACCCCAGGAAAGATATTAGAGCCAGTGAGTGCACTCAGGCATTGACACCCTTCCTCTTTCTAAGGCCACCTCTTTTTAGGAACCCTTATTTTGGGCACATGTGAGTATTCCCATACCCACTAACCCCTACTTTTCACAGTCTTAATAGTTGACAGATAGGAGCACTGCAAGTCTTACATCGGTCATTCTGTCCTGTCCCATGTTCTGTTACTAACTGGAGGACTCCGCCTTGCCAATTATTCTTAGTTCAGGTGCTACCTTAAATTTACAGTCTGTACCAGCTGCAGCTTCCAAGTAGCAAGCTAATGTTACTTGAAAACACAAAAAATTGAGAGTTCAGGGATTCAGTTTTGGACTTTCAGCCACCCACTCCCCACACATACACCCTATCATCTGCCACCCATTAATGTTCAACTTAACCTATCTTCTTGCCTGTGACATGCTGGCCTTTTATTTTCCCCCAGACAATGTTAAATGTTTTTCATTTAGTTATTTTCAGCAGCAGTCACTAGACTCAAGACACCTACCATCTCTGTCTCACTTAACACTTCTGAAGGAAAGAAGCACCCTCATAATATGTTGTGGATAAAGACACACCTTGAATCAGGATGCATAAATCCAGGCTTTAGCTAATGCAAAGAGGGATGAAGCATTTTGCTAATCGTTTAATTGTGTTTACCATCTTTAGCATTATTAATATATATATAAGGGATAGCACTACTAAATGTAGAGATTCCTTCACTTTAGGAAGTAGAATCATAGAATGGTTTGGTTTGGTAGGGACTTCAAAAATCGTCTAATTCCAACCCCCTGCCATGGGCAGGGACACTTCCCACTAGACCAGAATTCTCCAAGCCTCATCCAGCCTGGCCTTGAACACTTCCAGGGATGGGGCATCCACTGCTTCTCTGGGCAACCTGTGCCAGTGCCTCACCATCCTCAGAGTTAAAAAAAACTTCTTCCTAATGTCTAATTTAAATTTACCCTTTTTTAGTTTAAAGCCATTACTCCTTGTCCTATCACTACACTTCCTGACAAAGAGTCCCTCCCCAGCTTTCCTGTAAGCTCTTTGTAGGTACTGAAAGACTGTTATAAGGTCTCCAGAGCCTTTCCTCCAGGCTGAACAACCCTAACTCCTTCAGCCTGTCTTCATAGGAGAGGTGCTCCAGTCCCTTTATAATCATGGCTCTTCTCTGGACTCATTCTAGTACTTCCTAAACCTTCCCTGTCACAACTTAAGGCCACTTCCTCTTGGTTTATCACTTACTGCTTAGGAAAAAAGACCAATCCACACCTCGCTACAGCCTCCTTTAAGGTAATTGTAGAGAATGATAAGGTCTCCCCTGAGTCTCCTTTTATCCAGACTAAACAACCCCAGCTCCCTCAGCTGCTCCTCATAAGACTTGTTCTCTAGATCCTTCACCAGCTTTGTTTCCCTTTTTTGGACATGCTCCAAAATGTCAATGTCTTTCTTGTAGTGAGGGGTCCAAAACTGAACACAGTACTCAAGGTGCGGCCTCACCAGCACCAAGTACAGGGGGGCAATCCCTGCCCTGGTCCTGCTGGCCACACTATTTCTGATACAAGCCAGCATGCTGTTAGCCTTCTTGTTCGTCTGAGCACACTGCTGGTTCATATTCAGCCAGTTATCAACCAATACCTCAGGTCCCTTTCTGCCATGCATCTTTCCAGCTTTCTTCTCCTACAGTGGACAGTTCTTCATTCCCCTAGTCCCCACCTTTGTCTTCTGTGACTTAGGCAGTGTGGCTAGAGCATTTGCTGGTTAAGACTGAGGCAAAAAGGTCATTGAGTACCTCAGCTTTCTTCCTGTCTCAGGTGACCAGGTCTCCCATTTCATTCCAGAGAGGGCCCACAATCTCCCTAGTCTTCCTTTTATCACTGAAGTACCTATAGAAGCTTGTCATATTGCCCTTGATGCCTCTGGCCAGATTTAATTTTATCAGGGATTTAGCTTTCCTAACCTGATCCCTTGCTGCATGGACAATGTCTCTGTATTCCTCCCATGCTACCTGTCCTTGTTTCCAGTCTCTCTAGGCTTCATTTTTTGTGTTTGAGTTTGGCCAGGAGCTCCTTATTCATACAGACAGGCCTTCTCGCATTTTTACCTGACTTCTTCTTTGTTGGGATGCATTGCTCCTGAGCTTGCAGGAGGTGGTGATCCTTCAATATTAACCAGCTTTCTCGGGCCCCTTTTCCCTCCAGGGCTTTATGCTATAGTACTTTAAGAAACAGATCCCTGAAAAGGTCAAAGTCTGCTCACACTTTCAAAAAGTGTGAGAGGGCTCACACTTTCCCTAGAATTCCTTTTATCATTGATATACCTAGGGAAGATTTTTTTGTTGCTCTTGATGCCCCTGGACAAATTTAATTCTAACAGGGCTTTGGCTTTCCTAATCTGATCCCTGACTGCTGAAAAAATGTCTCTGGACATTGTCCCCCAGGCTATCTGTCCTTGCTTTTACCCTTTGTAGGCCTCATTTTTTTCTGTTACCGTCTGGCCAGGAGCTCCCTGTTCATCGATGCAGGAAGTAGACTCTTTCCACTTGACCCTCCCTTCCTTCCTTAAACTTATCCAATCTTTTACTCTAATAATTTCAGATATTATTTTTTTTCCGGTAAATCCTCTGACATTACACAGCCTTTATATATACATATATATATATATATACATATATATATATATAAAATTATTATTATTATTATTTTTTACTTCACATTATCACAACTCTTCTCTGGTTAAGAATAACTTTTGTACCCTGCCTAGTGTCAAACAACAAAAAATAAACCCTTTATACTTCAGGAATGTTACTCTGTGCAAAAGTCTAAATACCTTTAAATTAAAACTACAGTTTTAGGAGATGAGTTCCTTATTGACGTATTTCCTCCTTATATGTAATCTGAACCTGACCTCTTTATTTTAAACTCATTCCTCCTTGTCCTCTCCCTACACTGTCTGACAAAGAGTCCCTCCCCAAAGAGTACTTCCCTCCTGTTTAGGTACTGGAAGGCTGCTATAAGGTGTCCCTGTAGCCTTCTCTTCTCCAGGCTGAACAACCCAAACTCCCTCCGCCTGTCTTCATAGGAGAGGTGCTTCAGCCCTCTGACCATCCTCGTGGCCCTCCTCTGGACTTGCTCCAACAGGTCTTGTGCTGGGCCCCCCAGAACTGAACGCAGGGCTCCAGGTGTGGTCTCATGAGAGCAGAGTAGACGGGGAGAATCACCTCCCTTGACCTGTTGGCCACACTTCTTTTGATGCAGCCCAGGATATGTTTGGATTTCTGGGCTGCAAGCGCACATTGCTGGCCCATGTTGAGGGTCTCATCAACCAACACCCCCAGGTCCTTCTCCTCAGGGCTGCTCTCAGTCCATTCTCCACCCAGCCTGTATTAGTATGAGGGATTACCCTGACCCAGATGTAGGACCTTGCACTTGGCCTTGTTGAACCTCATGAGGTTTGCACAGGCCCACCTCTCAAGCCTGCCCGGGTCCCTCCGGATGGCATCTGTTCCCTCCTGCGTGTCAACTGCATCACAGAGCTTGGTGTCATTGGCAAAATTTCTGAGGGTGCACTCAAAGTCCATGTCACTGACAAAGATGTTAAACAGCACTGGTCCCAATACTGACCTCTGAGGAACACCACTTGTTACTGACATCTACTTGGACATGGAGCCGTTAACTCATTGAGTGCAACCATCCAGCCAATTCCTTGCCTACCAAGCAGTCCATTCATCAAATCCATATCTCTTCAATTTAGAGACAAGGATATCATGGGGGACAGTTTCAAATGATTTACTTATGCTTATGCAGCATAAAAGCTTACGTTGCTTTGGTGTGTGCATGTAACACTCAAACCTACTACTTGAGTTTGTCAACAGTTCTGAACATTTTTATTGTTATTTCAAACATTTGTAAAGCAAATATGAAAAACAAGTCATTTCACTAATGATTCCTGTTATTTTGTATTAGCACATTTTTTTCCAATCATTACAGATATAAAGACAATACCTCATCAAAAAAAAAAAAAAAACTTGCTAAGAAATTTGCACTTCTTTTATTTAAGTTACTTGCAATGTGCAATCTGGTTCAGGCCTTCCAACCTGTGCACTAGCTAAAGCACATCCTTTCAAAACTGCCCTATCTACCATTTTTATCATATCATATCTTAACCAGTTAGGAACACCTGATAATAGAAGACAATGTGACAAAGGACTGGAAAACCAGAACAGCTGCAGGAGGAGGAGCACTCTTGCTATGACAAGTATGCTGTGATCAGAAAACTATACAAAACCAGCACTGACTAGCAACTGTGTAGAAAAGAGATATTAATTCTGAAGGAGTTATAAATTATCTGAAACATACAGAGCTTTCCAACGTAGTATCAGAGAGCATTAAATTGTGACATTTAAGCACAGAGTTATCTCTGGGAAGTTTCTGAGGTGCTGTCTCAGAGATAAAGTGTCTCTGAACCTTTCCTGCCCTGCAGTATTGCATGACCCTCTCTCCCAAGGAATATCAGCTTGCTGCATGCTGGGACATAACTGGGCCAAACCCCTGCAGGGATCATTCCACAGATAATCACTGCTGAATCTGTAAACAACAGGTTGACAAGATCTCCTCCTTCTTTGTCTACATTTTAAACTGAAAATGAGCAGACTTTCATTCTGTGGAGCCTTGCTAAGTCAGTATGTGATATGTAAACTCTGAAATCCTCCTTCCAGGCACCCACCTCCTGTGATCTGAAGCTCCATAGATTGGAAGGGGAGAGGGACAAGTTGCTGTTCAAAGGACAACAGTTCTGCCCAATGCAAAAAGCAGAACCAGGGAATATTCTTTCAAACAAAGAAAATTTAGCTGGCTTGGCCAGTGAAGATTAGAATTCTGAGGGCCCCTTTTAATATTTGTAGCATACAGCAGATAGGTTTGGGATCATTATCCCCGGATAAACTATTCATATTGGTTTTAGTATCATAGATGTTCTTCTAATTTCAGTAACTGGCATTACTGAAATCCAAGATCTATATTTCATACCAACTGAAGGCTATTCAGTGATTGTTGTAAAAATAACGGTTATAGAGTTGGATCATGAGCATACAAGCAAAATTTTCAGAGTAGCTCATTAGCCTGGAGATGGGAATAGGTAATGCTTAGAAATTCTTGTGTAGCTGAAGAGAAGACAGCATAGAAGATGTTACTAGGAAGAGTGAACTGCTAGAGATTTGCCAGCAGTCTTGATAAAACTCTGAAGTTCTTTTTCTTCCTACATAAGAAATTTCTTATTTGTCTTTTCTTTTGGTAAGACAGAGGCAGTTAGGAGGACTAGGTACTGAGATACAGATTCTTGTACTATCAGTGAGGATTTAGGAAATGACAATTTACGCCCAAATGAGAGCTTTCAATAAAATGTATATAACTCTATACAGTCATGTCTTATACAATTCAATACAACTTTTCTAGGTCAATAAGAAAGAATATTTAGAAATGTGAGATATGTTTATAAAAGCAAATTCTTCAGATTTCAATAATGGTTTTGTTTAAATCTACGCAACAACATAAATCAATTGATCCTGTGAAAAAGTTTTAAAAAATGTATTCATACTAAAATAAATTATTTTGAAAGTCTAAAAATGACTATTTTTCAGGAATAGTAGCATGTTGCCAAAAGTCTTAAGTTTCAGTTGGTCTCAAATGATATATAATTCAAATATAAGATTTTTAAACAACAATAAATCACTACTTATCCATGCAGACAGTGCTTATACTTTAGCACCATTACAGTGATCAGGCTTGTTTGGATTAACAAAATGGAAAAAAAAGCAGTCAGTCCTTTGATATGTGGTAGTTTATCATTTGTTCTAAAATATCCTAAGAAATCAAGAGGGAAAAGTATGATTGATCATAATAATATTTCACATTTTATTCTTTATGATTTAACTTTCCAATAACTGTCTTTTTTCAAAACAGAAATCCATTTAAGAATTTTCTGCAGCAATTTTTTTATGTTCAGATATGCTAACTTAGTTTTATATTCTAGCCTTTGGAAAACTGTTGTTGTTTTTTTTTTGTTTCTTTGTTTGTTTTGAAACTAGCTCTGATACCATGGCAATATTTTTCCCAGGGAGATTAAATAAATGGGAGTGGTTTAAGTGAGACAACAATGTAGTTATCAACAATTTAAACAAAATGGATATGGATTTTATTTAAAAATAAAGCAATAAATACACATGGATTAAAAATTAATCATCTTGTGCTTATTCTTCATTTTATGGAAAATAAATACACATTGAAAATGCATGCTAGAACTGAACATTATTTCTCATACATCTGACAAAAGTAATTCAGAAGATATTTCATTAAATTGTAACAAACACACTAAAACTTTTAGTACCTGTATTTAAGTTTCAGTATATTCTAGAAACATATCCAAGTGTCCATTATTTTGATAATTTAAAAGCAATGTGACAACTAAGGTATGATACAGAAATATATATATATTAATTAATAGGTGCATGTTTTTCTAACAGCTTTTTGGAAAGTTTTTTTGTTTGTTTTTTGAAACTGTTCACCCTTACAACACATTTTTCTGTCCTAGGTTGATTCATTGTCTTGGACAAATTTTAAATAAAAAAATGATTTAATGATTCTTCACTTTTCATTTATTGTCAATAAAAAATAAAATAAATAATTCAAGTAAAACAAAATCCATACAAATTCGCTTATTTTTATTAAAACACAGAAAACTTTGAAGGAGTTGTAGGTGTTTCCTCCAAAATATAGAAATGAATGGATACAAATATTTCTTTTTGCCACATATTTTGCAAATACAACATATTTTTCTGTTGGTAAGTTCTCACTTGCTTAACCATTGTTATAGTATATTTGGCATGGGTACTACCTTGGTTTGTCATGGTCACTATACTGGAATTAATTTAGGTTGTAGGAAATACATTGTACCCATGAGGGTTGAGTAAACTGGCTGATGTCATTGCAAGGTCACTCTTGATTATCTTTGAATGTGACTGGGAGAGGTTCCTGAGGATTGGAAGAGAGCAAATTTCACCCTCTATACTCAAGGGCAAGAAAGAAATGTAGGCTTGTCACCTCACCTTATTCCCTGAGAATTCCATGAGAATTCCCCAAAAAACCTGGAAACCATTTCCAAATACATGAATGACAAAGTGATTGGGAATAGCCAAAATTAATTTACAAAGGGGAAATCATGCTTGATTAATCTCATTGTCTTCTACAGTAAAGTGACTATCTTGGTGGAAAAGGGGAGATCAGTGAATAGTGTTTACCCCAACTTTAGTAGTCTTTGACCCTGTTCTATTATATCATCACAGACAAGCTGACAAAATATGGGTTAGATAAGTGGACAGTAAAGTGGACTAAAAACTTGTGGAATGACTGGTCCCAGGGGGTTGTGATCATCTTACACCCTTGTGAAATCCCCTCAGCACAAGGTCAAATCAGAGGGCAGTCACTAGTGGTGTATCTGAGTTTGATATTTCAGTCAACACTGTTCAACATTTTCATTAACAAAAGACCTGCTCTGTCAAGTTAACTAACTCTAACAAGTTAAAACACATAAAATCCTATCTGAAGACAAGAAACCTTTATTTTTTATTTATTTATTTATTACGATAAAGATGAGCAGGCCCTGGAACAGGTTGGAGTGGTCATGGAGTCTCCACCTTTCAAAACCTAACTGGACTTGGCCCTGAGTAAGCTGCTACCTGGTCTTGTCTGAACAAAGGGTTTAGACTAGATGACCTTGGGAGATCCTTTTCTACCTAAAATGTTCTGTGATTATGTGTAGACATGTGTGTGTGTGTAAATATGAGTATATGTATATATATATATATATATACATACAAGTGATTGTATGAATATTAAACTTCTGTATTTCCCAAGAACTAACGCTTCCTTATGCACAAGAACAACATTGGACCATGTTTTAAAGTGGTATCTACTCTTTCTGTAAATTTATTTGCAAGAGCAGAAAAACTTTATGGAAAAATGTATGCAACACCTGGGTTTTCTAGACAAATGGAGTACCAGAAGGAGGTGACGTACCTATGTAAATGCACACCCACACAATCTTTTCACAATATGGAATATACTTTGTTTACATCTGTCAAAGCTACTGTATGTTACCTTTTTTTCAAAGTAATAAGAAACATTGCATTGAGTTGATTATTGACTGTGGTCAAACTTCCTGCTGCTGTTTGCAAACTGAAATTAAACAGGAAAATCTGTGTTCTATATATATGTATACACAAGCATATATATACATATATATAGATGTACACACAAGAAGACTAAATTGCAAACAAGTTCAGAATGAAGACCACCTCCAATTCAACATAAATCTACCTACCTCTGTAGTTTCCTCTACAGACTACAAGTACAGCATTAACTCTTTCCTTCCAATGACAGCTTTTTAACACATTTATTTGAAAACATTCATAAAGGTTGCAATCATTTTCTAGTATATTCTGCAGAATTTTTATTTGTTGTTGTTGTTGCTCCTTCCTACATTTTGTGTAATATAAATAGTACTTTTCTACAGCCCTCTGTGACCCTGCTATATTTACAGTCAGATAAAACTGCCTTAGTTAATAATTTCTCATCTGCAGTTTCCTGCCCAGTTACAAAATTTTCCCAGATTCTGCCTGGAACAGAGGGACAGCCTTCAATGTGCTTTGTGAAAATCTAAAGCCTGAGGAGGTGTGAGATTTCTGAGCAACAATGAGGCAAGTAATTTCCACCTCTGAAAAGCTGATTTTAGAGGGTGAACTTGACCCTTCAGTGGTGTTAAAGAGACAAGAGAATCAACCTGAGGCTCTTAGAGAAGAGATTGATAAAAAGTTATTAAAAGGTTCCCAGTTCTGTGATGAGAGAGTCTACCATTAGTGGATGACAATGAAGAAGATGTCTGGAGGAATCAATAAAAACAATTCTGCTAATGAATTCCTGAGATATCACTAAAAAGAGTGAGAAAAGCCAAGCCAAAGAACTTAGGAAAAACCTCAGACTGTGTATTCCACCCTATAGTAAAATGGGATGACACTTAGCACCTGGATGTGTGAATGGTCAGAGGAAAATAAATCCTTGTTTTGGCTCTCATGAAGGACATAAACTCAAACTTGTTTGAGACCTGAAATACCATAATTGTTAGATTTTCTTAATTTATCTTTCATTATGGTGGATTAGTATTAGTTTAGGCATTGTTTTATTTCTATTCTGTAATATGTCACTCCTATTTAGGGGGTAGATTAGATTTTATTCCTAAACTCTATGACTTTACCTCTATGTCTCTTGAATATTTCACTTTAATCTGTGATTCTTTTAATGTTTAGAAACTTTTGGTAGAGAAGTCAGCTTTAGGTGACTGGAGAAGATTACTGGAACCCAGTTTATAGTTTGTCACTTACCAGAAGTGGAAGAACATTGTCACTTCGACAGAAAATTTTTAAAAAATATTTTATTTTATTTTTTATTTTATTTTATTTTATTTTATTTTATTTTATTTTATTTTATTTTATTTATTTTATTTTATTTTATTATTTTATTTTATTTTATTTTATTTATTTATTTTTTTACTTATTTTATCACAGGCTCTGGGAAAAGCCTTTTAGTGTAGTCACAGCTATGCATTTTTGTCCCACTCTGTCATTGCCAAAGATGGTTGTAGCACACCATGCTGCTGAAATTAATAGGAGACATTGCCACTGACCTTTTCTAAAAGCTGCAGATTAAGGGTAATAAATATTTGGGAGAAAGTAGAAGGTTGCAAGAAGTAAATAATCTATATCTGGAAAGCAGAACTATAGGTATACTGACTGCAGCTTATACACGAAAGTATCCTTGCCATGTGGAGTTATTTTCCCTGAAAGGGTTGTGATAGTAATGACCCACTTTCAGCAAGTAAATATTTACACGGAGTTTTTCTAGCAAGAGAACAAACAGTAAGTAGAATAAGGAACAAACAATTAAAAAAGAAACCCCCTTAAATTCAGCCTCCAGAGAGAGAAAATGATCCAATGAGATTCTTAACATTTTTCTCCTAACTATACATGGTAGAGGGCTGCTCCAGACTTTCTCATCTATAACAGCGAAGAATAGCAGTGAAGAGATTTTTTTTTTTCTTTTAATCAAACATAGTATCAATAGTTTTTCCTATGTGCTGCTACGTTACCATAGATGATCTTTCCCCCACCCAGCTGTATAATTCCTTCATATATCTGTACAGCCACTTACATTCTTTTTCAGAGTTTATTCTCTTAAGCTGAATAAGGTGAGCTTAGTTTTAATTTTCCTTTGTAAAATCAGTTCTTTGTTATCTTGACTCTTTAACTGTCATTTCTGTTGTCCTATTAAAATGAATCTCATATTTCTTCACAGTGTATAATATGTTACTCCACTTCTAATACTTAAGTTCAAAAGAATATCTAAAAGAAAATAAAACCACACGTGATTTCTGTCCTCAGTATTAACAATATTTTTTCAATTCTCTGTCACTAAAACTTACTACTAGCCATGGCCATTGTCCTGAATTCATCACTGAAAATTTTAGCTGATCTCAAGACCACATCTTGAGGAACTCTTTAAAAAAAACTTCCAGTTTAATTCAGCACAACTAATTGTTGCCTGTCCTTGTCAATAATTACCTATTTTAGACTTAAATCAAGAGCTTCCTAATTTTCTTAATCCAGGAAAACTGTCTTTTCACTAAATATAATGGACTAATGCCTCTTATAAACACACATTTTAGCTTATCACATTTGCCATTTATTTCCAATTTGTTAATTACTACTTAATTATTAAATGACATTGTTTTTCCCTTAAAGCTTTTCTCATATATTATTGACTCTCCGATATACAGTATGCTACTACGTTGATAAAATTTTTCCTGCAAATTTGTCCTACAAACTACTGATGGCATATAAAGTGTTCATGTGTGTCTAAATCCTGCTTTTCCCTTTCTTGTACATAGTAGTACATTTTCAAGTTTCCAAATGATTTCATGTGGTCATCGGTGAGTCTACTGTTTCACATGCCATTTTTTAAAAATTCTGTAGTGCAAAGTATCTGGTTTTACGCTTTCAGCACAATCATATTTTCTTGATTTTCTTTCCACCATAGATATGGAGAATGACATTTTCATAAAGTGTTTCCACACTCTTTTTGTACAACATCCACCCTTATATTCACATTTGGTGTAAAAAAAAAAAAAAAAGAAACAAAGGCTTACTAGTTCTTTTAGTTATAGAAAGAGTTAAATACTTATTTTATTCCTCTATTTATAAAATTATTTTAAATTTATTCCTAAAGCATTTCCCATTACCCCTCCTTATTTTAGAAGCTTGTATTTTCTATATTATAGTCTTTCTCAATTCAAATTTTTTAATGCTCTCTCAAGAACTAACTACTGAGCACCAGGAGTTACTGCTTTCAATAACTGGGCCATGACCTCTGAATTCTCTACCTTCTTACCTTCAGACATACCTTACCTTCTACCTTCAGACATACTGCTATGGCAAAACAATTTGCAATGATAAATAGTCACACCATGACATGAATGCTTGAACTCAAAACTAAGAGAACTGTTGTCAGTTTTTGATACTCCAGAAAACTTCATGCGCATGATGCATCCTATATAACAAATAAGTACTGTGCCTCTGGCCATTCACGTGTTTAATATCCATAAGTGTACGCAGTTCTGAAATCAGCTTCATGTCCATAGATATCATCAATTTCAGTCCTTGATATAGGGCAGCTTAATACGTACCTATACATGCCCAGAAAAGCTGCCTGCAGATTGGTCTGTGGAGAAGGAGTAGTAACATTGGGCTATGATGTTCATGACAGCTGATGCTCTCAGCATGGAGATAACAGATGGTATTCAGACTAGGTCCACCATGAGAAAGCACAGCCTCTCTCAGTGATGTCTGATTATGTAATATAAAGAATATCCCTCAGATTTGTGTATGTGCATGTGTTTACAAATTGAAGAAGCTTTAAAAGAAGCTAATATAGGCAGTATTGGATTTTTATTTTTTTATTTTTTTTTAGCAGAAAAACAGATAATCACTTTCTTTTTTATACAAAAAAAAGCAAAAAGCAAAAAAAAAAAAAAAACACAAACCCACAAACATCTAAAAACATTTTTTATTGAGAGTACCTATTAATTCACATTCACAGAGACATTTTCATCTGACTCAGAACATCTTATCTTTTATTCTTTTTAGGAGGTTAATGTTACTGATTCAGTCAAGGATTCTAGACAATACAGGACCATTACGGTCTTTTCATCTAATCTCACTGGACAAAACTTTCACCTAGTAATTTCTTAGGTCAAATCATTCGACCTGTGGCAAACAGTTCACAACATTTCCATATGACACGTACTGCCCACTGATATTTATAATCTCATCCGTAAAAAGTATATGAGCAGTCATTATATGGTGATTTTTGTAGGACACTTCTTACACCATTGCAAATACTATCCACACTGAAACATCTTATTTGTGTATTTTTTAAAGTTTTAGAAAAACACAGTTTTCTGATAGCTATTGCCAAAAGTACAAAATGAAAAGATAATATAAAAGTGAAGAGTGGAATCTTTAGCTAAATTAATCTAAGTGTGACGTTTACAGGAAAGAATCCAAAAATATTTTGAGCTTTTAATAGTTGGAATAATTGGAATAATGACTTCAATGTTGTTGCAAGTGTTCACATGAAGAAAATACTTAATTTGGTGGTGATCTTTGAAAGACAACACTGATTTCTGGCAGCAGGTAGAGAATTTATTTGCTTTAACATTCTCAACTGAGCACTGAATCACCCCTGCATTAAAAATATTAATAACAATAATTGTATCTTTCATAAAACGTGTTATATAGTAACATGGAAACCAGAAGACTGAGATAATTATATGATGAAGGTTTTTTGGCCGTACTTTTTGCCTTATAATACCTTAGAGAGACATCCTTATAATAACCACACCTCTGTTTTTGCATTCTGGTCCACAAGAAATGTATGTGTGGAGGCAGGTTATGCTAAACTGCAACAGACTGAACTTAGAAGTTTGTTATGAGTTGATTTCTTTCCTTCTTCTCAGAAAACTCTCCTAAGGGCCTTGTCACGTGAAGGTGCTTTATCACAGATTAAATCTTTGCATGTTTCACTGAATTCAGCAAGCCAGAATTCCTACAGCTAGTTTTTATTTGGCAGAACAAATCATAACAGTTACATCTCTAAAAATGGGCCTCTATAACTCTTCTGTGAAACTAAAAGCTGTTCAAGAATATATGACAGCTAGATATTTTTGATTATCAATGTGATACATTACAAGCCACCTCTTCCAATAAGTGAATTCTTGGACCACACTGATCTCTACATTTATAGGATGGCACAATAATCACAAATCATGTCTTGAAAATAGATCACAGAATCACAGAATATCGGAGGTGATCTACATGTGTTTCAAGAGGGACTATTACCAACAATGACAGAGCTGGTCAACCGTTACTTTCCATAGTCACATCTTGAAAATCTCCAAGATTTCCCAGCTTCCCTCGGTGACCTGTTCCCAATAAAACTTTCCTTAGATCCAGTCTGAACCTCACAGACTGCAGTTTGTGGGCCTCCTTTGTAGGCCTCTCTCACTACTAAGAAAATCTGCTTCTGATATCTCTGTAACAGCCTTCAAATAGCAATGGACTGCAATTACATAGTTGCTTGTCTTCCTTATCCTCAGATAACCAAGTACATTTTCCTCAGCTTCTCCTTGTAGGTCATGTGCTCTTGGGTGTCACAATCTGTGTAGGCCTATTGCAGACTCTCTCAAGTTTCTTGACATCCTATTGGAAATAAGGGGCCTCAGACTAAACACCATATTCCAGTAGCGGTCTCATCATCACTAAAGGAAATAATAATTTCACTCAATCTGCTTGCTATGCTTCTTTTAATTTAACCCAGTATGCAATTTGTGACATTTGCGATTTGTCTGTTCATCACATGTATTAACCCTGGCCTCAAGCAAAACTCTTAATTACTTTTCAGTAAGATTGCTTTCTTCCCTTGTACTTATGCATGCTGATATTCTGACACTGGTGTGGAACTTTGCAATTTTTCATGTAGAACTTCTTGAGTTTTTTGTTGGTTTAGTCCTTAGAGTCCTCGTAGATTGAAACATCTGTTATCACCACTTGGTATCACTAAACTTTCACTAAAATTATAATTTAAATTGCCATATGAGATGTTGGTGAATATGCTGAAGAATATGAGTGCCAGTATCAACTCTAGTGTATACAGATCAATACTGGCCACCACTGAGATGCCTTTTGAATTAAGTAATACATTTAACCGATGTTTCTATTGGTGCTTCAATCTTTCTGTCATAACTGAAATAATGACCATGAAAACACGATCCAAAGGGCTCAAGTGGGGCTCCTTTACAATGTAAAATGACATATTTTAAAATTGGTTGTGATTTTGGAGCATAACTGGATTACTGAATATCTAAGCAGGAATTTATTTATTTATTTATTTATTTTTCTGCAGTGTTGTAAGATCAGTAGTATTTTCAGGGGATGAAAAGAAGTGAGAAAAGTCTGTTCTATGAAGGAAAATTGTTATGCCAGGTGAACCTACCTCCTAATGGAAGCAGATCTTTCATACATCTGGAACGGCACTGAGAAAAATAGGCTGCTTGTGGCAGAAAATTAATTCTGTTCCTCCATTCTTGCTGTCATCAAGATAGAAGACTCCAAGCCAATATGTCCATCAAATGACACCCAAAAGAAAACCCACAAAATATTCTGTAACTGTAAATCCATTTTTAACTGACATTTAAGGAAATTATCTTTGAGGTAACCAATAAATAAATAACAAACAAACAAAAATCAATCAAACTAAATTCCTTCAAGTGAATGAATAGTATTGTAGTATGCAGAACAGAGAACTTACGAAGCTTACTGAATGTTGGGGGCATCACACAGCAGTGCCTACCCCAATTGCTTAAGACAAAGTTTACATATTCCTACATATTTCACTTTCCATTTCTCTGCAATTTCTCCCAAGCAACTTGGCCTTCCCCACAAAGCTAGCTGGAGAATCTTAATACAATATTTCTTAATTAATAGTAAAATTTATAATCAAATATAGTAATATTCCCAGCCCAATATTAAGGTCGTGATAAAGAACAGAATTTTCACCTTTACAAAAATGGGATTCAGTGGCACTTTTGTCTGACTCCAGACTAGCAATGTGCTTTAATCTTCTTTACCTATTATGCCATTAAACACATATTGTATTTCAACAAAAGTCTAAAAACACATTTAATCCTGTGTCCCTTCCTGTCAACCCAATATAAAATAAATACAAACATAAACAAAACAAAACAACAACAACAAACGTTACTGCAGAATGTTCGTTCCTCCTGAGTCACAATTTTACCATCTGAATCAACTAGAAAATAACTAAACTCATCTTGCTGTTCTGCTGGTTGATCCATCAAAATGGATCTTGCTGTTCTGCTGGTTGATCTATCAAAATCATCAAATGTCGATCCCACCTCATCCAACTGCACTCTTTATGGAAGTCAAATGCTATGTATCTGACCATTCCATTTGCCATGCTGTTCACCATTTTTGCAAATGTCTGCTCAAGAGGCTTCTCCGAACACTTTTGGTTAACCAAGTTAACAGTCATTTGCTTTGCATAGCTGATTATTTTTGAGTCAAAATGTCTTTGAAGCCATCCATATGATTTACTGACTTGGTGACCTGTGGCTTTGGTTTATATTTGAGGTTTGGTCTTTGTGACCAGAAAAAAGGAATTGATCCACAGGCCTGAATGAATGATGCTTTGCTCCCCTTGTAAGGGAAATTTGTTCTATTTCAATAAAGTTAGCTGCGTGTCCTTCTGAATCAATATCTCTTACATAGTAGCATTTCACCGGAGAGAGCAGAGGGTTAACTTTCATGACACTTCCCCATTCCTTTCATTTCTGACTCCAAAAAAACTTAAGATGTGTAAGGTATTTTGTAGTGTTCACTGACTAATATAATAACAGAGAGGTGAAAGTGTTCTAAGGGAAAAATAGCCAGACAAATAAGAAAAATTATAAACTATGTACACATCCTAGCTTTGTTCTGGAAGAAAAGAACCTCACCCACCCAAGGTAATTAGACTTTGTACGAGAAAATAGCAGACTGCCTCGGTTTCATATGTGTGCACACACATGTCACTTCTTAAAAACACAGGCCACAAGAAAAATAAGATATCGTATTTAACACATTAACACCACATGCCATTTCAGACAGTCAGATAAGATAGTATAGTGAGTAAGCTTAACCATTGGTATTTATTAATCATAACCTCTGCTTTCTAGCAGTGTAGGGGAAAAAGTCAGCATAGTTAACATATTTCTCGTGTATACATTAGTCTTTACTTCCCTACTGTAAATGAGCTATCTTTTATATTCCTTGATTTGATTCATTGTGTCTTTTAATTTCATTGTGGGTAACAATAATCAATGGCAGCCACAAAGGGAAACATACTCAAATATATTTTCATTATTTCAGAACAAACTGAAAACAAAGTTTAGGCTGGAATAAATTAAATCTCTTGTACTTCAGATTACATTCTAGACATGGTATATCAATCATACCTCTGTGTATCATGGGCTTCTTTTCCATTATGTTCCTTGGTGACTCTTCAGTGTCAGATAATAAATAAAATATATATATATATATAAAAGTATCATTACAGAGATCACCTTACATACCTCACCTATTTGATATTCTTACAATACATTCCAATATAAACTTATTACAAATCTAACATAAACAGACCTAAATTATATATGTTCAACAGATCAACCACTGGTTCGGTTGATTAGGCAACAGAAATTTAGGAATACAAGCTGCAACTTGTATATGCCACTGATACCAGTTACAATAAACTTTGAATATGCTGAGTTCATGGATTTATGTAGAGGCACATTGAGTCTGAAGCCTGCTTTTGGTCTGATTTTCGTTCAGTAATACAGTATCCCTCAGAATAAATGTTGGGTGTACCTAATGCTCCTTCTCTCTTGTCAGTTGATGAAAAACAATGATTTCAACAACTTATTTGGCTCATCTCCAAATTTTCATAGCAAGGCTTGTGCTTTGCTAAGCTTCTTTTTAGGGGAAAAAAATGTAGGAAAAGCAATATCGATTAAAAGCACACTAAAATAAACTAAACAAAGAAATAACTATTCCAATGGATAATAGGGATGGTTGAAGAATTAGTTCAATAAAACTGTAAAATTGTCATTTAATATTTTTCTTCTTCTGAAAGATATTGTTCAGTGTAGGTACTATTACTTTTAACACATATGTGGAGATTGAAGCCAGAAAACATCATGGTGTGTATTTGCCTTTTAATCAATAAGGTAAAAAAATGTTTTCGCACTTTGTTGGACTTAACAGATCTTTGAAGTATATCTGAGTTCCAGAGAAACCTTTATTTAATAGTCTGTTTTCTTTTATTTCAACATAATATTTTATTGTGTGAACCACTATCAAAATCAATCAGTTTGACCTTGATGTTGTCAGAGATACTGACCGTTCTTGTTATCTTCACACCAAGTAAGTAGTCTCAAAATAGTCCTCATAGGTTTCCTTCTATCTAGTGAAACATTTCAAAATTGATCATTAATCCAAGACCAAATCCATATCAAAATAATTTAGTTGTATTATCTCCTTGAGTTTGCTTGTGCAGAGTACACAGTCATTTTAGCAGTATTTAGCATAGTCAAGAGGAAGTTATCTCAAAAGGGAAATCGAGGAGCTACACTTGAAAACACTTAAAACCACATACCATTCTGTTTTATGAAGGGACAGTTTATAGACTTGAAACCCTTGCTGACTTTTGCTTGTCCCTCATGCAATCCAGGTGTAGTCCAAGGCAGCTATAATCTGTTTTTTCTTAACTCGAACTAGATGCCTATTACCAGAGCTTCTTTGAAGAAACTAAAAAGTAAATAAAAACTCGACTAAGTGCCACACAGTACAAACCTCAAATCCATTGTCAATGAATTTGATTTTTGATGTTCAGTTTGGAGTCTTACTGTCTTTATTTTTACCTCATTATTTTTAATTATGTCAAGTAAAAATAAATTTCTCCAACAGAGACTTTTTTATGGGGTTGGAGGTGGGGCGATGTTACTGAACCCATATAAGATCCTCATGGTAAAGGGAGTAATTTATCTTAAAATTTTATTTTTGTACCTTTTCACAATTCTCGTCTTGATGCTCTAGTTTTGCTTTGCAATTGTATTGTTTTCCTTTGTTATTCCTGTATGCTACAGGGAAAATTCAGACATATTGTCTTTAGACTCTGTTGAATAAACCTATGCATATCTGAGATTAATTTATTCTTCTTTGCAAGCCTTGAGCTTATTCAAGTCAATAGACAAATTTCAGCAGTGCAAGGTCCTAACTATTGCAGTTGTCAGGCAGCATGCATATCTCCAAAGAACATTTTTTGGAAAGTCAAAGTATATAAAACACCAATATCAATAATCTCTTAAAAATACCCAGAAAATCAATGATTAAGTAAGAGAACACCCACACAACAAATTAAACCACCATCAGATATATATCAAATACCATGGTCAATAACATTTTTTACAAGCCCAATGAAGACATCATTGCTTTAAAAACTGTTCCCTAATGGAAAGTTCTTAGAAAAGCCATTCCCCTGAAAAAGTCCACAGGCTCTGGTTTAAATGTTGTTACTTTATGAAAGAAAATGACTAAGATGCTGACAAAGCATGACTGTATCATTAATCAAGAGACTGATCGTGCCTTATCACTTTAATAACATATCTTAAAGTGACTGATTGTATTTCAGTATCATAAATGTTCAGTACTATTTGCTATAACGAAGATATAATACTGTTCTCAGCACAGCATCTGATACTAATTTCAGATATAAAATATATATCATAGAATCATAGAATCATTCAGGTTGGAAAACACCTCCAAGATCATCAAATCCAACCATTAACCTAGCACTGCCAAATCTACTTCTAAACCATGTCTCTAAGCATGACAACTACACATCTTTTGAATCTGTCTCATAGGAACTGGTGAACACAAATCATTGAAGGTTTCTAAGATGTGCCTGTTTAAGTATAAGTTATTAAGTTATTGTCCTGTTCTCTTTTCATTTGGGGGCTAGGAGTAAATGTTTCAACTACCTTTCCTAATTTAGAGCATGCAATTTCAAAAGGAGGGGAAAGGAAGTAGGATGTTCTTTATCAAAACATTAGGAAATGTTGAGTATCTCATTCTATGTTTTAGGGTTGGTCAACCTGAAGCCTCATCTCATCATGAGTCAGTGAGGTGTCTCTAAAAATATGTCAGTATTCCAGTTTGACGACTCCAGGATTTGTTAATGAGTATTGTTGATCTGGTTTGATAAACAGTTCTCAGATAATTAAAGCTGAATTGAACCAGCTGCATAAGTTCCCACCTGGCTTTCCAGAAGCCAGGGACAAGCAGTATATAAAAATAAAAATAAAATAAAAATAAAAATAAAAATCAATATCCTGTGTCTCAGCAGTCCTACACCCAAAATCTTGTTATAGCTAAAGGAGACCACACCTTCTATGTAAAGCCAAGAATTTACTGTTAGACAAATGGAAAACTTTAATAGTATAACCAAAGTAGAACAAGCGTTTATTAACATTAGCCCAGATGCATTTACATGGATGTTAATACAATCTAAAGGGAAAGCAATTATTATTAATAGCATAGTATTTCAAAAGTTGTTCTTCAGAAAAATCTTCTAGTATCAACCCCATTTTTATCTCTGGTGTTAGGCTCACCTTTCCACTACTTTCTGGAGCCTAAATTCAACAGTTCAGTCTAGGGGGAATTACAGGGACTCATCAACATCCTGAGACAATTTCTGGGAGTGGTGTGATGTTAAAGATGGAAGGAGCAATATGTTGACAATTTCTCCCTGTGCCTTTGCTGATGTGCTTTTTCTTACATACTTTACACTTCTTTAACTTTTTTTTACATACTTTACACTTCTTTAACTTCTGAGCTATTTATAGTCTTGGGACAACTGCTGTCATCCTGTGCTCAAGTCTTCAAGGCCTCTGCTATCACCACAGGTTTGTCCTCCTTTAGGCTGCATTATAGTTACAGAAGTAGATCACTCTTGCATAGCATAACTACTTGTTTTTCCTAACTATACAAAAACGATTAATAATACGCATTGCATTTAGTATAAGTATCCAATACTAAACAAACTAAAATTAAATAAGAGCCACCTTGTCATCAGTCATTTGCTGTTAAATCTAAACAAGCTAGAGTTAAAGTAAATCAATCCAAGTCCAAACAAAGCATTCCTGATGGCCCCAGATCTGAGGCCTGCCTTAGCTTAGTGTGGAGCCAGTGGTCTTCTATAATGGTAATTCTGTACTTGCTGGACAACAGGATTACAGCGGAAGGAAAAGTATATACTGACTATATCATTCAAGAATTATTTTCTGGCCTAGGAACCACAAATGACAGCTTAATCTGGCTTTAAATCTGAACAGACAAACTATCTCACTGGTGCAGAAGTTCTGGCTTGTAGCACTGAGCAATGCTTGTAGCATTGAGCATTGAGCATTCAAATAATGGCTAGGCATTAATGTATTGAAGAATTTTGTCATATATCCGTATGCCTACAAACAGCAGTATTAAGTTATCAAAGATCCTTAGCATCTCAGCAATATAACATCATATTTTTTTTTTTTTTCGGGGGGGGGGGGGGGTGGGGAAAATGAATAGATGATTGCAGCTATTTACCAATTTTAACAGATGTGTGTTTAACACACTGATTTGCTTCCAGATCTGTTCACCTCTTGGTTTTCCAAATATCAAAGTAGTCTGCCCAGAGCTTCAGTAACAGCTTGGTGACACCTTGACTGACATTGGAGTCACTGTCAGTCAATCCATAAGAAAAATCTAAATTCTGGATGCACTATGCTTGCAAACTTCCACCAGATACAAAATATGACAGCTGGTGATAAATGGTGTTAGGCACTCATAAAGGTCAGGCAAGCTTGCAGGACTTCTTAAAAGATAGTTCAAACATATAAAGTAAACCAGAACATCTTAACATTAATGTATTGAATTTACATATATATTCTACTAACTTGAAAGAGGTAACGTTACTGAAAACTTATGAAATTGCAGAAAAATGAAATGACTCAAGTAATAAATAGTTGTAAACTGGGTTTTATACCAAGGTAACAGAAGAAATAGTTATTAAAATTAAATAATCAATATTTCAGTTTCTTCATATAGTGTGTAAGGAATTTTTCAAATTAGTTTCTTCCAATTTTAATGTGGATAATTAAATAGTAATTAATTTATCATAAAATTCACATAATGCCCTTTGATTCTGATTCTATAAATTCTAATGCTCAGTTTCCATGTTATTGTAGTAGACATTTTCTTTTTTCTTTCTCTTTATTAAAAATAAAAATAAAATATATAAAATACAGAAAGTGAAATTAAGATTAAAATTATTCTAAAAAGTGAAAACAATAAATATATATTTTTACTGTATTTTTTAAAAAAGGCCATCTGGTCTCTAAGGAAAGGATTTGAAAGTTTTCATGTTCATATCTATCAAAACTAAAATTTGTAGTAGCTGTAAGCCCTTTCACTACTTTTTATTCAGAATTGTTGATTATCATGAATTTCATGTTTGCATATACACTAATTCTTCATGCGTATTTCTAAGTATCTCTCCAGAAGGCTGAATTTTACTCCTGAAGAAGGTCTTAAAAAGCAAAACAAAACAAAACAAACAAACAAACAAACAACAACAACAAAAACACATAAATATGTTTCCTTATATAGGATTTCAACCTTCAACAGGGTGGAAGATATCAAATGATAAAACATCTACGTGTATTTAAATGTTTGTTGTGTGTTGAAGCTGTCTCTTTATGTAAAACAATTAATTTCCAAAAGATAGTTCAATGGTTAACTCACAGTCACATCCCACAGATTTAAGGTGTTCTCATGAAGAGGAAATTATAACTTCCTCTTAGGCAGGATCTTGCTAATGCCAATATGCAGAATCAAAGTTTGTGATTCCATTACTTTCAACATAGATTAGCATTCTCTATAAGAACCCAGAGAATAATATCTAATTTCCCCCTTGGTCTCTGAAATCAGAGACAGGAAAACAGACTCAGAGACTCATAAATTAGGCTTCTGTTATATCACTGGAAGTTGTTGCTCTAAATTGAAAAGGTCAGATTGTCAGCTGCTAGAACCTGAACTAATCTTACTGAACAGACTATATCCACTAAATTACAAGAGCTAAGGATCTATGACTTTTCTTTTCCCAAAGACATTTTAACTGTTTTTACAAAGAACAAGGTTCAGAGATTTAATTTTTGTTTCTTATGGCACCTACTGGAATAATCACAATGGACCATTGAATTTGCCAAAAAATATGCTAAAATGTCTAGTTCAAATCAAAATATTACATAGGTGACAAAATAAAGCAGAGCTGCTTTTCTTAGGAGTCGTGCTGGTGGAGTTACTTCCGGCTTCTTTGCTTGTTCCAAGTTTTGTGAATGCCCTCCTACAATTTGTGAGAATACAGGTCAAGTATAAAAACTGCACACCTGTAACAATATGTAGGAACATGTACACCTCTGTATCTATCTCTCGATAGATATCTTGTTTGACTGATGTAAGAGAGTGATTTTTTGGTCTTGAAAATGTCTCTTTCTTCAAATGAACAATGACAGTAAATTTCAAATACATAATATACTTAGAACAATAAACTGTTTCTTTTTCAAGTCAGTGTTAGATACCTAAAGACTTTTCAAAAATCTTACCTATTTTTCACATATACAAACATTTATGTCTGTATGTTCTCTATTATATATATATATATCTCTATATATAAACTAATATAAAAGCATACCAGAAAAAAAAAGAAATATAATATTTGCCCTGTTTCTCTAGCCCAGTATGTATGTTTTCTCTCAAGTTAGGTCATAGGAATGAGAAGAGAGGCATAAGAGAGAAAGTATATATTACACTCTCCTGCTACACCCTCTAATAATTGCTGGGGACTTTCAGAGCCAGAAGTGACGATTGTACTCTGGTGTAACTTTCAAGGGATTTCTCTTGAACAAGCATATTTACCTTGAAGCTAATAAGATTTTAATATTCACAGAGTTCTGCAGCAAATTCCAATTACTAACTGTATGTCATACCAATAAATATTTCTCTTCTGTATTTTATACCTACACCCCGTTGTCCATTCCAGTTCTACCTGAGAACCTTTTGTCCTTGAAGTCAAAGACACAACGAGTGTTTCCAGTTCAGTGAGTTTTCCATGCATGCATGAGTCTTCCATGCATGCTTCTGTCATACTTCATTCAGTTATCTCCGAGTAAAACTGGAGAGTTCTCTTCTATGAAACCAAACCTCCCTGTTCAGAAGCTATTCATTACATTTCGTACTTTTGTTCCCAGTTTCACTAAATCTTCCCTTTTTTCACATTGTATTAAAGTTGATATACCAAGGATCTGTACAAAGGCATAAACAGGTCTTTGTTTTGCTTTCCACCTGTTAAACACAAGATATCACCTATCTGTTGTAATTTGGTCTCAAATTTCAGCATCATAACAGATAAGAGCCACTCTTGGTATATGCAAAGTTGAGATTTATTTTTATTTTTTCCTGTGTGTTTACTTACATTTACCAACATCAAATTTTATCTCCCATTCTTGCCCTAAATGCCTAAGATTGCAAGACTTTTCTGCAAATCTTTACAGTCAGCTTTCACTTTAAGTGCTCTAAATGTCTGCAAATGTTTTCTCCTTGCCATTTACTTAATATTTTAAATCATTTACTTTTAACAGCACTGTTTTATATCTTTTTTTTCTTTATTCTTTTTCCACTTTTCCCTTTTCCTTTTTCCTTTTTTCTTTTTTCTTTACTGTGAAAAGTGACTAGTAGTTTTCTGTATTCTAGCCAGTTTGTTAACAATATGAAGACCTTGTGTCCTGTCCCACTGACCATAATTGGAGCTGCAAGAAACGTAAACACTAACTTGAAGATTTCAGTGTTTGTATTCCCCATGTAACCTCAGTATGACACAGACTTAAATATGTAATCACAAACAAAAATTTCCAAAGTTGCCATTTCTTAATCACTGCACTGAATCAATTCCATTACAAAATCAGTCCAAAATCAGTCAGATTGCTGTATCAATGTTGTATCCCAGCTTTGCTTCCCACAGATGTGGAAGATGAATAGTGAATGACAAAGGGAAGATAAAACACTATCACTCTATTTTCTGTTTTGGGTTTTCCACCAAATTATTTTGACGGACAATATCAGTTAGTGAAACCTGAGCCTTCCCAAAGAAATGTAACAATATCAATATTTTTTATCAGGATGTCCTTCCTTGAGCCAAGAGGTAACATCTGTCAAGACAGGTGCCAGAGTAAAATAAGAAAGGAAGAAGCAAAGCAGAGAAATTCAGGAGAACAGATTGCTGAATATATTGGTCAAGTAAGTAAGAATTTACATGGAAGATTGTCTGGCTTATTCAGACCAAGGACTTGAATCAGACTATGATTTGGGATTTTTTCTAGATGAGCTTACTGTAGTTTATATTACTTGTCCTCTCCAACTTTTTATAAATAGCATAATATTCCCAGAAAAAGGAGGGTGGGAGGGAGAAGAAGTAAATTTTTACTCTGTGTCTAAGAAGATATGTGATAAGACTGGACTGCAGAAATTTAGATTAATATCTTAATGGGGAAAGTTCATTTAATGCTATTAAACAGTTTGTATCCTCTTCATTATTCAATGCTGGAATAAAATTTAGTGCTCCCCACTGGCCTTTACCTAGGTGGCCAGCACATTCACCTGGTCTGTGGGTGCTTCATATTTGTCTCTCACTGACGTCATGTAGAGACGAGATACAAACCTATGGCTCCCAATTATATTCCTAATTACAGTACGTGTTTCAGGTTTAAGAACTAGACTTTATTTCTGAAAGGTCTGTAAGTTTATTTGTTAATTATGAAGATTTTTTGTTTACTTATTTATTTTTTTTAATTAGACACATGTTCACACCCAGCTCTGATAGTTATACTCTAATAATATAATACTTCATATAATTTGACTTAATGTCATACTTTGATGAGTGATATGAGTGCTTGAATGAGAAGGGGAAGAAAACATTACTGAGTTATATTACATGGTGTGCTTCCTTTGTCTGCAACAGATGTAGAGAGCAGAAACTTATTTTTGTCTAGTATTAGTCTAGGAATACTTACAACAGAGGCACTACTGTAGGTAATTTCAACCACTAGTAGGTAGTGGTTCAAATTAGACATGACATCATAGGCTTTAGTGCAGGTCCCAAACCCACCAGTGATTTCAGACATGCTTTAAGGCAACTAGCCTGTGTTGAAGTTTATATTATAATTTCACTGGTACTATTACCTCCAAAAAATAGTTGAGATCTCTCAACTACAGTTAAAAAATAATCCAGAAGGGAAGTTCTGGACTTGCAGGGAAACAACAAAAAAAAAAAAGTAAAAAAGGAGAAAATAAGGTCTTGGCATAAAAAGAGTGGGTTTAAAATGAACCAGTGTGTAAAGGGAGCAAAAATAGGACAACAGAAAAGGAAAGGACAGGTCAAAGAAAGGAAATGAGATACAGAGACGATGCTTCATAGATAACTGAAGACAAGAACAACGTGAAACGTGGCTAGAGAGGATCAGAAAATACCCTTCTTTTAGGTTGATCCAGATCACAAGGAGACAAGACAGGACAACCAAGGAAGAGTGAACAGAAAAATAACAAACCATGAAAATAGGCTTAAATATCAATGGATAAAATATTTCAGACTGGAGTAAAACTGGCAGAACACAAGAAGGATGGACAAAGAAGGTCTGAAGGTGCTGCTAAGACTGAACGTGTGTGTGTGACAGAGAAAAACTGTAATTATTGTAATTAAGGAAGAAGAAAATAATGAGAGGAAATACAAAAAGTTTCATTATTCATAGCCTGTACTCTATTGAATTTCCATATTATTACAGTAAATTAAAACAACTCCTATTTTTCTGCCATTCAAAGACTAAAGCAAAAGGGAAGAAGAGCTGTACTGCATGCAGTTTGAACATTAGCATAACAAAAGCTAAATGAATACGTAATATCAGGTTTCAGTGAGAAGAATTCTGTGTACAGAATCAGAGGCAAATGAAAATGAGAATATGGAAATGAAAGCAACATTTCAATAGCAGAAAAACCTGAAGAGTGTTCTCAAACTGGGAAGACAGATTAAACTCCATTCCAAAATCCTAAAACATTTGATACATTAAATCACTGATCTGATACCAAGGACTGTTTAATGAAACAGTCATATCAGAAATTATGATATCTAACGGGAGTATTCAAATATATATATATATAGATATAGATATATTTATGTCTTATGCAGATATTAGAATGAGCTGTGAAGGAAATAATTAAAGACATGAGACAGTAATAAATGAGATAAACTACAGCACGTGTTTTGCAAAGACAGATCTTGTCAGAGATCTTTGAGAAGGTAATTTTCATGAGGAAACTGAGTTCCAAGCCAAAAGAAATGTTACAGCTTTTGTGTCTCTTTACTTTGATAAAATATTTGACACAATGGCATTAAGAAAATTCCTTGTGAAACTGGAGAAGATAGGGATTAACAGAGAAACTGAATGTTGAACAAAGGGATGGTTCAAGGAAGACAGTGATTGAAGAAGACAGTATCAGGCTGGAAAAAGGCTTTTAAAGGAATTTCTCAGTTTATAGTCTTTAGAAGAATCTTATTTAAAGTTCTTATAAGGAATTTCAAACACGGCACATAGACAAACCAGTAGGTACCAGGAATCAACATCATTACAGAGGAAGACTGGAATTATCATCCAGTAACTGAATGACCCCGATGACCAACAAATGACCACTTCTGTGGGCATATCTAGTAAATCTCTTCACGAAAATCAGTTCCAAGTAGAGTATTTGCAAAGACTGAATACTTATCAAGGAAGAAAGAGAACCCATCGTTTAAGAGAAGGCTTACGGAATTGAGACTCTTAGAAAATAAAATAAAATAAAATAAAAAATAAAGGAAATAATTTCTACACATAAATACATAAAAAGAAGAAGGAGAAATGGAGGTGGTAGGACAGTTCTTTAAGACAAAGCACACAACACAAGCCACAAGCAAAAGTATGAATGTAAACTACGAGTGTTAGAATGTCTAAAAAGGTTTTTGATTTTCAGTCACAGTTTTGTGGTTAAAAATCTTAGTTTTAACAGAGGTGGATGAGCACTGATAACCACTGGGGCTGCTGTTCCGTGCCAAAACAAGGGACCAAATCTGACTGGAGGAAAATCAGGCAGTTTTCCAGGTTATATCTCTATTTCTCTATCCTGTTCAATCTGTAATGACAATCTTGCAAACAAGTCTTGCAGCCATATTTCAAAATAATCTAATGACTATTGGTACAGAAAAATCTACTAGTGGATTTAGAGGGTAGTATTATAGGAGGTACAGCATTTACCTTCTTTGTGAGACACTGCATCTTTTGGAATTATAAATGATTCCTGAATATATTTTACTGGTTCTAGTACTGGATTGTTAGTCACAGTAGTTTGATTTTGAAATGCCAAAATTTGACTGCCATGATGTATACCGCTCTGGTCTGACTGAGATCTTGGAACAAACTAAGAGCTTTTATAGGTATACCTTCCCTGTGTCCAGTTATGAACACAAAGGAACTTTGTTCCAAGATATCTACGCTTCTGGTTTGCACTCCCTAAATTTCTCTTAAGTTGTTTAACAAATGAAGAATGTTGCTTTCTGCACATGCAGAATACAGATATATATTTATATTAGCAAGCCCACAAATACTACAGAAAAAGATGTGGATATATACCTCAGTTCTTAGCCCCCTTTGAAAGACAATTTTTTTTTCAATTTGGTCAATGAGTCATGTACCAATCACGCGATATTCTGGAGATCTGATCTGATAAAAATTATTGTTGCAGTTTTTTTCGCTCTCCTCTTTCTGCAAGGAGGTATGGCAGAAGTCATCTCATAAGTAGTAATTTTATGTGACATGTATATCATTGTTTATTGTATCTTTTCAATCTAATCATATATTTATGTTTTGAATTGTTAAAAAAATATACATAGGTTTGAAACAAAAATGTTTATTTCACTGACCACACTGTTCTATAAAATGCTCCTTTTTCCCTGTCGTTAAAGTAGAGTGTTATGATCTAATGCATTTAAGCTCAAGGTGAGTTCAGTCTATTAATTCCTGGAAGAAATATTGCTCCCATATGACCTTTTTATTTAATATTAGGAAGAAAAATCTGCAGTACTCTGTGACCAATACTTGATTTTTGAAATATACACTTTTTGACAGGTTTTGAGTGGTTTGCCAAACCATTCTGTGATGTTTTTGACTATAAAAGTTTCCCAAGTATTTGGCCAGACAGTTGAATGGAAAAAGGAAATATGTTGACTCCATATTTAATGACTGGGATGTGAACAGTGTTCCTTGTTTGTAGCTCATTCTTTGTTGTCTTCAAACTGCAGCTTTCAGTCACCAAAGAATAGCCACCTGGGAAAGTAAAAAACATGGGTGGCACCTACATTCTGAGGCCAGCTAACACTGATTACTATCATTTCAGGACAGAGGTGTATGCCATTGCATACACTCATGTTTAAAATCCTTTTGTTAACACATTTTTATTTTCCCAACAATATACAGAAATAAAATACATAAAATGCACATGGATCATTATAATATTTTTAAACAAATTTGGAGAATGGTCACTATATTGTGCATTTCAAAAAAAAAAAATGAAGAAGAAGAAGAAGAAGAAGAAGAAAAGAAAAAAGGAAATCTTTGTATCTACATTGATAGTGTATCAAAGTAACAATAAAATAAAATGTATTTTTAACAGTATATAGACATTTAAAAAATTTGGACTTTTACTATGAAGACAACTCAGTAAATGAGCATAAAAAATATTGCATAATGATATTTTATTTCATGTAAATTAATGTGTATACATTAATTTATGCAGTGTTGCTGCCAGTTTGACTTAGTAGAGAGAATTATGACCTATACTGGATACAATATTGGATGGAGAGCTAGGAACTATTACCACTTTTTCTTCTGACTCACTGTGCTTATCCTCAATACAGGTCTTTGTATTAGTCGAATGTAGCTTGTAACCAAATTCCTACCTCCTTACTCAGCTGTCTGCCTTGAAGAATTTCCTGGTTATGGGGATGCTTTAAATTTGAGAGTCCTCATCTAGTAGGTAAAACATGGTAAAACTCAAGTGCTATAACTATGAATTCAACAGTCCTAGTTTATAATTAAAATAGAATTTGCATGCAGCATGGTTCCTGAATGTCATTTTTCTTCTTGCTAATCTCCTTAAGCTTAATCAAGTAAAAAGCAGGGCACCCAAGATATCCAAGCTAGGAGTACAAAACCACTACACGCAGAGGAAAAAATGCAAATAATCTTTGTTTCTAGATTTCTGCAAAATACTAAAGTATTGTTTCATTCAAATGCAGACTCAAAATGTGTGATGATTCTCACAGGAATCAACCATTTCTTTTATGCCTGACCTTAAATCCATATATATTTGCTCATGCATATGGATTTGTTTTACCCTTTCAATGCTAAAAGAATGAAGAGATACAGGAAGACCATGTGTTGAACCATTCTTTGGAGCAATTAAAGATCAGCACGAGTTTTTTCATGCTGCTTTAACTTGACCAAATGTAAATACAATCTTATTCATAATCAAGATTTCAAAGTGGTAAAATAAAATGTTACATCCGTAGTGACACGGGCTTTATACTAATGAGCACTGCATAATTTATTTTTTCAGAGGGATATTCTGTACTTTCCAGGATGACAATATGATATATGTCAGTTCTTAATCCTAATGAGGCTGTAACATAAGTAATATGTAGATGTCAGAATAAGACACCAGATTGAATAATCCTAATTAATTTTACAATGTCTATAGAATGACTCAGTTTTAGGAGGAAAGAAAATTCAATCTTAAGTATAGAGAAATGTTTATTCCTCCTCAACCGTATCATCAGTATATTAATATGCAAGCAGATGAACAAGTATCTGCTTGCATTAAAACGTAATGCTTGTAAGATGCTTTTCATGTGTTATTTTTCAGTTTCAGAAAAGCTTTTCTGGAGGTAATTTTAAAAGAGAAAGACATGAGAAATGCTACACATAAAATTATTATTTTTAATAGAGTTAAAGATTAATAAGGCAGAAAATGAAAAATGACACAATTCTGACTCAAACACCAATTGAGTTATTGTAGACATGCTATAAGTAGCAAAAAAAACCAAACCAAAACAACAAACCAACCAAACAAAACCAACCACCTTTATGTATATCTGAAAAATAAATAAATAAATAAATAAATAAAATACAGAAAAAACACCTTGTCTAACACATAGCAGTGCCTCTTGGCTTCAGAATCATAGATAATTGTACAAATCTATAGAGCAATAAATAAAATCAAGCTTATTGAGCTGTTATGGAACATTTTTATTATCGGTGACGACTCAAATCCATATGTATTTTGTGAATGTTTTCCTTCAGACTCAGGCCAAGTTGATGAATGGTGTGTCTAATCTTGCATATTTTAAAGACTATGCAATTCTATGATTATTGCAGAAAGGATATTTAATTTCACGGATTATATTTACTTCATTTTTTTTTTCAGTAGAGAATATTTGTTTAATCAATTTAGCCTAGCCCCCAGACTTAGATAAACCTTCCTTCCTGCTTTGATTTACTATGCTAAACAGGCCCTAAGAAAATTCCCTTTGGATTATCTTTAATTTTTATCTAAGTTCTGAAGTTCAAATACAGAGAAACTAAATTAATATATTTTACACTAGTTAATAAGACATTTCCAGTTTTTACTACATCTTAATTTCACCTAAGACTTTCCAAAAAGTTACCTGCATCAATATTTTGTCAAACATATTAACTGCTTAACTTATGGAAAAGATGCATTCCCTATTGTAAAGAAACATATTTTGAGTATAAATCAATAACATATAAATCAATAACATAAAGACTTTTAGTACAATTTGGAAGAATATTTAATAAAGCATAAATAATAAAGATTTTTCAAATCAAAATACTAATAAGGAGTTTCTGCACAACCTTGTTATAAGTCAAATATTCTCAGTAATACATGTTTAGAAATTAGTACCTCTCAGGAAACAGGGAATATGACTGATTCTAATGCAATTCATGTTTTGATGGGTTTTAAAACATTTAACATGAAATTCTACCATAACACAAAAATTGCTTGTGAAAAAAAGTGTTCATCTATTAAAAATAGGATTAAAAAAAAAAAAAGTTATCAACCCAGAACCATCAACATATTATTTAAATAAAATAGAAATGAAAAAAAAAATAGATCTGAACGATTTAAAATTATTCTTATGCCCACAACCATTAAAAATTCATTTTTAATTGAATTTTTATACCCACCTTCCCCCAAGCTTGCAAATTTGTGAAACTAAAGACAAGTTATGTCACGCTTTTTCAGTTATGAATCACAGCTCAGAGAGCGATAATCTCATTTCAAGTTGCCAATGTGAAGCCCAAATTTTGATGGACTAGCAAAGTTATCCTCTGCTAGTAGAGATAAAACTCAGGAGAATAATGCATTTCTTTATTACTACTTTTGCTCTCAGGCAAACAGAACTTTGCTCTAACTCTCCAGTTTGGCAGAGAGACTTTAAATGATTTTAAAGGTCAGTTAGCTGAAACAACTTCAAAATATTTACATGATGATACCAAAATAAATAAATTATATTTATGCTATATATTTCCTTATATTAGAAAACTTTCTTGTGATTCAAAAGAAGGATTATCTAAATAATCTCCTTGCAGGTTCTTATTT
The DNA here is from genome assembly GCF_964034855.1 of Anser brachyrhynchus. Taxonomy (NCBI): domain Eukaryota; kingdom Metazoa; phylum Chordata; class Aves; order Anseriformes; family Anatidae; genus Anser; species Anser brachyrhynchus. The sequence goes on along the minus strand of NC_137694.1, from coordinate 11,164,476 downwards.
TTCCAGGAATTGCTGTAAACTTCATGACATAATGTCACATTCCTTTCAGTCTGGTTTCATATAACTTAGTTTTGTCCATGGAATTGGAATTGGACAAATCATGCCAAACTGTTTAATGTAGTGCTAAGTAACTCAGGTCAGCTACTTTTATGTGTTCTTTTGATAAAAGTAGAGAAAAACTTTTTAAAGTATATTTTAGGGAGATAGTTTTTTACCACATGAGGTCAAAACTCCATCTTTCTCCCATTTAAAATGTCCAACAGTATCTGTGTCTGAGCTAGTCACTGTAGACCACCTTTATAATCAACATAGAGAAAATATGAGTTTCAAAAGACTAGTCAACTAACTTGTAAGGCAATTGCTACAGATGTGATTAGTAGCTGTCTGGAAGGATATATTTTATCTCAGATTTAACTAAAAACAAAAATAAAAACACTACAGAAATCAACTTGAAAGAAAGAAAGAAAGAGAGAGAGAGAGAGAAAGAAAGGGAGAAAGGAAGGAAGGAAGGAAGGAAGGGAGGAAGGGAGGAAGGGAGGAAGAAAAGTGAAAAGAAAATAAAAGAGGGAAGGAAAAAAAAAAAGTTAAACATCCAAAAGCTCCATTTGGATCATATTGCTGATAGTCATTGTGTGCCCTTCAGGAGAGCTGAGTCTTCCATGAGTACAATTCCACCTTGGACATCTTCCTTTCCCTTGGAACATTTCTCTTCATACCAGTAGCTGATTTTTACAAACTAAGCAGTGAAAAAGAAATGGGAGAGCTTCCCAAACTCTGAGAAAGTTTTCAGAAGCAGAAGTTGCTCTTCATTAATCAGAAGAGAGGGGAGTGATCTTATAATTGCAGAGCAGTATCAAGCAAATATAAGACCTGGATTTTCTACAGGTTGCATCTGTAACCCCTTTTTAACTTTGAGAAGACTTAGTGAGCCATAGTTTTCATAACTAGGAAAAAAAAAAAAAGTGTATTACCATAGATTACTTATACTTCCCTGTTCTACATAAGTGCTTTAGGTCATAAGTTCTTATTATCTGTGAGGTACTCTTAATGTTGAAGGATTGAAGGACAACTGAAAAAATCCAAGATATTCTCTTTGCTATACCTGTGTTTTGCTTTTTATTATTATTATTATTATTATTATTATTATTATTATTATTGGCAGATTATTGTTCATCTTCAAACCTCAGTGTTCTGGCTGAATTAAGTCCTTTCAGTAAAACATGCAATTATTTCATATGAAAATATAAGTCCTGGTTTTGTATTTTCTTTCCCTTTATATTAAGGTTGTCATAATAAGCTCATCCCTGTGAACCTGCTTAGTTAATGAGAGTATCAGTGCCAGTCTCAGAAGTGCTCTTTTCATAACCCACATTAATCTCAGCAGCAGTGCCAAAGCAATGCTTTTATTTGAGCATTTTCACTTTCCCACCCTATCCTCCCATAGTCCATATATCTCATAATCTGCATTTGATCTGAATAAATAAAATGGACTGCTGAGTGTTCTTACTGTGATGGGATGTCTCAGATTCATTCCACATGGTCTTGTTTGCTTTTATTTTTCTTTTCTTTCCCTCTCTTTTTTTTTTTTCTTTTCTTTTTCTTTCTGTTTGCTATTGTGAACCTTTTGAAGCAAAGGAAATTTTTTTTTTCATTTATACAACAGCAATCCCATTAACTTAAATAGAATTAAGAGAGGACAGGACTTGTTCCTACCACTTGCTAAAAGTTGTAGGTTATTTTCTAGACAGGTATCTTGGTTCCAGGCCTTATTGTCCCTTTTTTTTTTTTTTTTAATTTCAGCTTGAAGAATGTGCAAGAATAAGCATTTGTCATAACATGCCGTGGATTCTGCTGTTTCTTTAATAAAAATAACCCAGCATGTGCCTGCCACAGATTTCAGGGTCTGCATATTGCCTACTCAAAATATCTCTTCTCCACACTTCATTTTGATTAGAGATGGACAAACATGGAATGAAAGACTAACCATAGGGGTCCTTCAAATGCCTGCAAAATTCAAGTAACAAATATCCAAATATATTTCTTTTCTCATTTGTTTTTTTAAGCTGTCAGGAACAGAGTATTTATACTTAGAAAATTACCTTAATGAGATATCCTGAGTATTCAGGCTAGCGAATTTAAAAAGTTACTATATTCATGATATATAAAAAAATAAATAAATGCATCCCTTCGGAAATCACACAGTTCTTCCAGCATTGCAAGATGTTTGTGAGACCTGCTTAGCCTATTCACAAAATTTACAGTGATATGTTCACCTCATTTCAAATGTATTCCTGACCAGTTGTCTCAATGGTTGGAAAAGTTGATTCAAACAGAAATAGGGACAGGGAGAAAAATTTCAGTCAAAAGCAGAGAAGGGTGAGAAATGAACAGAAAATAGTAATGATTATAATAATAATAATTTAAAAAATGAAATAGAGAAGGGAATACGTATACATATCAAGAATATATATATATATCAAGAACATATATATATACACACATATATATATAAAGATTTTGAGGTACTACTGAAGTATCAGACCCATCTACAACCTCATCCTTAGCTTCACTGAGCAAGAAACCTGCTCACAAAAGATCATTGGTAAGAGTCCTGAGACCTCAATGAAATTTCCAACCAAATTCCAGAAAGCAGGATTCAGCTTAGACATTGTTTTCAGCTTCTTTCTACTGAAGTGTGGAGTTTTTAAAACCCAAAGACTGCATTTTATCACCTACCCTACTCTATATCTACATGGCTCACCAAGTAATATGAAACACAATGAATCCATTGAATGTATGCTGTATTGAAAATGACTTTCAGGGTGAAGTTTTTCTCAAAATCTTGTTTGATTTTAACTTACCTGAAGCCCGAGTTAAGGAACAACTAAGACTATTTTAATTTTTGTGATCACCTCTTTGAAGAAACAAAATTGCCATTGATTTTAGAGGGATGATTTTTCGTGTTTCAATCTCATGGTTTAACCTTGATATGTGAATGCATCCTGGTTTTAATCAGACCATGGGATAGCTGGATCAAAGTTATTAGTTTCACCTGGAGGCAAATGTTCTTCATTCAGTAAAGTTTCTTTTGAACTTTTGAAGTATCAGAGTTTGCCTGAATAAATGTTAATGAAAAAAAAAAAAAAAAAAAGTATTCAAATAAGTAAGTGCCACTTAGCTAATCAATAAACTCTCCAGTTAGGAAAGCTGATAGAAAGGGCAATACTGCCAGTGGTGTGGCTACCAGGTAGAGGATACTTCTGCTAACATACTCCATAATTATTCTTCTGAACAGATAAGTCTGGAGACAAGGACATAATGTTGAAAAGGTGAGAAACCCAGCATTTAGCCTGGTGGAATGCCACAGACTGCATCACCCATTGATACAGATCCCTCTGCAGAGCCTTCCTACTCTCAAGCAGATCAACACTCTCACCCAACTTGGTGTCATCTGCAAACTTACAGGGGTTGCACCCAATCCTCTCATCCAGATCACTGCTGAGATATTAAACAAAACTGGCCTCAGTACTGAGCCCTGGGGGACACTACTTGCGACCAGCTGCCAGCTGGATTTAACTTCATTCACAAAGACCCTCTAGGCCTAGTCATCCAGCCTGTTTTTTTTCTGTTTGTTAGTTTGTTGTTGTTTTTGTTTTTGTTTTGCCCAGTGAACAAAAGGAATACAATAATGTATTTATATATTAATGATTGCAAAGATCTTCATGAAAACCGAGGAGAACGAGTTACTGGATGGAATGCTCCCTCTGCTGTCCAAGGACAGTATCAGTAGCGGTAGATTTGTTCCTAATGCCGCAAACATTATCAGGGATAGACGATATCATGATCCATTAAGTGTATTTCTAAATGTAGTGGCTAGGTATGCAGTCTCAAGGGCAAGCTCTCAGCTCTTACCTTTAGTCTGGATGAAATTTAATATCTGAATTTGAACATTTCCTCTGAAGCATTCAACTTTATTAAAAGAGATAAAATAAAACTGGCCTAGTTGTTACACCATAAATTGTATTGCTAATCTGTTTCAGATACAGTGTAGGCCATCAGCAGCTGGCTGAAAGCCCTCTGAATCAGGACAAGTTGTTCTCTTGACTTCACGGCTTTGCACTTTAACATTGTTGGAAGAAATTTATGTCACTTTCAATTTCTGTTGTTTGTTTTCAAGCAACTCTCGAAGCAAACAAGAAAATGTATGTCCTGAGAAAAAACTGACATTAAAGAACAAGGTAATAACCTGGACATATGAAACTACTTTTAATGACAAAATGTAGGAGATTTGCCCCTGAGTTTAGTAGTGCTAGGATATCATCCAAAGATCTCTGCAGGAAAAATGATGTTCTTCGGGCTGCTGAAGTAATGCCTATCTTTGATTCTGTAGCAATGCAGTTCTGTACACTGAACTGAAACCCTGTTCACATTGGCTCTGTCCTACAAAAACACGATCATAAACGTTCACGTACCAGGCGCCACATGTATTTGCTTTGATAATGCTCATAAGTTCTTTTATTCACCTTTTGAGAACTGCTGTACAAGCAAATAGTTGTTCACAGAAATATTTCCAGAATGTGAAAATGTGGCAAACACTCATGCAAACAGGTATGTATGTGAATATTTGAACAGCAGTTTTTTAAATGTCCTTCTGAGGTTAAGGGTCAGAATGAGAGAGGTCACAGCACCTTAAATTGGCACCTTAAAGAAAGGCAGTAAAAAAACAACAACAAAATAGCTCAAAGTAACCCAAACACAAAGGAAAAATTGGAGGTTCCCCAAATCATGTTTTGTTATAACATTGTTATACTAGGCAGAACTCTAATCTCTTCTGAAAGTGAAATCATTATTATGCTAACAGAAAAGAACTTAAAAATAAATAAATAAATAAAAATTACTCCAATTAAGAAACACAGTTAGCAGCAAAATAATTATCTTTTTTTTTGGTAGAAACAGAACACGAAGGAGAGAGAAGGTTACCCAGAGGGAACTCAAGCTCACTAAAACTGGGCTTGAGGTACTCAGTTCTTATTAGTGAGTCCAGAAATTCTGCTTTGTGTGCCATTTAAAGATTTTATTTTTAAACAATTCAGGGAAAAAAATAAAATAAAATAAAATAAAATAATAAAATAAAATAAAATAAAATAAAATAAAATAATAATCTTGACAGCAGAACCCTCTGCTGCTCCACTCCTAGCTGAGAGCTTTAAGCTTTGTAGTATGTCCAGAGCTCTTTTAACTGTTCTCTCTTTTTGAGTGTATGGTATAAGAATACATTGGCTTCTCATACACTTCTACTTCATAGTATGGTGATTATATATATATATATATATATTTTTTTTCTATGTGATTATTCAGGATTGAAATTTTCACAAGTTTAGGAAAGTTTAGAATTCAGTTTTTTTACTTCCGAGGAAATGTTATGGCCACAAAAATATCATCACTGCAAATGTGCAGCAAATCAAATCTGTTATGTCTTTAATATGCCTAGTAATATAGTGTTTCCACCAAAGATCATGTTGTGGATGTAACAGGAGAAAGACTTGTACATACTTAGCTCAGAGAAGATACTATTCACTAATACAGTTTTAAGTTGCTGGGGAAGTGTTGTGGTTATTTTTTGTTTGTTTGTTTGTTTTTCTTTCTTTGTTTGTTTTTGAAATGCAAGGCCCTATTAATCAATTAAAGAGTTTAAACAAGTTGTGTTTTTTTTTTTTCCTTAAACTACCTTCTTATGAAGCAGTATCTAAATTCACCCAGTTTCTGTACCTAAATAAATGTTTTCCTGTAAGACCTCCATAAAAGACATCATATTGCCAGATCCTTTTAAATACAAAGCTTCATCCATCAACTAAATCTCAAGTATAGACATAACACTGACAAGCCTAGTCCATTTGACAGATATATCTGGAAAAGGGGCGACAGTCCCCAGCCAAGTAATCAATTCATCTGCCCTGGAGCTGTGGACTAGGTATTATGAGGTCTGTAGCTCCAGAGATCACTAGATTTTTCAGGATTTTTCATTGGAACAGTGTGTGCCTTGCTCCAGCTGGGGTTTAGCTTCTGACCCTACAGATGGGCTCCTGGCTGACCTCCTGATTTCAGAGATCCGAGTGTGGTGTACAAGGTTGTAGAGTTGTCCCATTTGGAGTGGAGCCACATCTAGGAAGTTTCAATTGCTGCTCCATGACACTGGTGTTATTGTCCCTTCAAGCTCTGCTGAGCTGAATGTCTATCTCATAAAGCAGCCCTTATCTCATTATTTAACTCATGTTATTTTTCATGTGGTTTTGAAATATGTCTTGTTTAAATGTCCAGTTCAATGCACATTTTTCAGAAGAGGTTGTGTGTTAGCTCACACTTCTAGGCAATATGACAATAATTGGAGAGTATGCTCAAGTCCTGAAAGGAGTATATTATTGCTGTTTATCACTGATGCATTCAAATAGTAAATCAAACAGGAAAGACTTGGATAAGTCAACACAAGATTTGTGTCTATTACAGCAAAGCCACAGGCCAGAACCTCGGCAAAAAGGCAGTGAATTAAATTAGTCAAAGAGTAATCTGCACTTTCCATGGCTATGTGTAATTACATGCAGATTCAGTTTCTTTGAAAGAATTTGACAGGAGAAAATTTAAACTAAAAGTTTCTGGTAGATCAATAAATCTTGCTTTTCATGACTTATTACTATGCCTCCCAGCCAAAACAGAAGCCAGGTTTTTATTTATGCTTGCATATATGGCTAGAATTATGAAGTGTCACTCAAAAAAATACATATATAAAATAATAAAAAAATGAAATTACATAATAATACTTAAATATAAATTATCTGTAAATACACTGTTTCTGTTGCATAAGGCATTCCATTCCTATTAATGAGAAAATTCAGACACAAAAAGATTATATCACTTGTAGTCCAATCATGAACTTTTCAGTTTGTCAAAGCTTTAACCTTTAACCTCACAAATATGTCTTTGTTATTTAGGAATATTACACTGTAAATTATAAGATCCATATATTACAGAGGTTTTTGAAAGTTGTTTTTGGGTTTGTTTCTTTGCTTGTTTGTTTGTCTATAGAACTTGAACATTTCATTGCTAATATAATAATAATATTTCAATGGATATTATTCATTGTCCTTTTTTTCAGGTTTCCTCTCCTCACCTGAAACCTTTCGGCCTTGATCAGTGAAAAGCCTATTCCATAAAAGCTAAACAAAACTGAATTTCTTAAAAATCATTCTCTGCATATCCAAAAAAAAAAAAAAAAGAAAAAAATTGATGTGGGGCAAAAATTGAAATCATAATATCAGTTATATGTAACATGAGATATTTAAATCACAGATAATCTTGAAAAACAGAAGAGCTTCATGGATGGATACAAAGTGGGGAAGAGTTCCTACTTTGAAGAGTGTTTTGCAAGACTATAGAGTGTGATCATCACATCGCTTTTTAGCAACAGTTAAGCTCCTAATTCAAATTTTACAGCTTGGCCCCTACTGGCATTTTTCTCTCTTCACTGATGACACAGAGAGCCTTGGACCCTGACAGAGTTATCTTCCAGTGCAGGTAACTTTTAGGAAAGTGATATTTATCGCAGAGGTAAGTCAAAAGTAACTTTAATTAAACTAATTAACTAAGTAATTAATTAAAACTGACACTACCACACAAATCACACCCAAACATTGCCTGGGAGAGTTGGCCAGAGGAAGACACCGTGCTTGGGGCTAACAATTTATAAGGTTTGATTTTCCCTGGCCAGGTCACTTACCTATGTCCTGGTCCCTTTTATTCAGATACATCCAATGTGTCTTTTTACCTATACCATTCTACTTCCCTCCCTGTGAAAGATGAGTTGTAAATCCAAAAATGCATGAGGTCAAAGGACTGAGAAAGTGTGTGTGTCCTCTGCCTCCTCATAGCTCATCACTGGTTTCAAGGTTCTAGTGTGCTAATCTGGATAACCTCACTTTTGTTGAAGAAAACAGGTATCTAGAAACACGGAGAGAGGCCAAAGAAAGATGTGATTGCCACTCAGCCCCAGGAAGCTAAAGCCTGCATCTGGTATATTGGACTCAAATTTGCATACTCTGGAAAGGTCCAGATGGAGAGCTACACTGATCCTTTATGAATAACATATCCTCAATCCTCTGTATGTTTTAAAGTCAATAAAGGAGGAAAAAAAAAAAAAGAGTAAAACTGAGCAAATGAAGACTGAAAGTCCCCCCAGGGCCAAGCAAGTCTGGCTTTTCCCAGGCTCCAGGCTTCCTTGGGTCTCAGAGTCAAATTCAGGATGGTCCAGGGTTTATCCTGTGCCTCCTCCATCTTCACATGCTGAGGTCTGCTGCTGTGCCTGCACAGAGAGGTGTTAGCCCACGTCAACAGGAGCAAGCATATGAGAACATTTTTGGCATTTTAGGCTCTGTTGGAGCATGCTGTCAATAGGCCTCTGCCCTCAACACAGCACTACCATTTCCTTATAATCTGGCAATAAAATAAATAAAGTAAAACTATGGTGTCTCCTGAATTTGGGAGCCTGCAATCTAAAGTGGATAGTTCAGAAAAACTGAAAATATCTTTATTTATTACAATCAAGTACTTCATGAAAACCTCAGAAACCTTGTAGTCAGGAATAGCTACTGACATCACAAACACAGTATAGAACTTCGTAATGCTGACTAAATTGCAACAATATGACAGATTGAACATAAAATCTGGAATTTGTGTTAAAACTTTTAAACAATAAGGAATAAGGGGTGTTTGATTTTTTATCTCGTATTTGAGTGATTTTTTTCCCCTTTTTTGTTATAAATTCTCTAGGGATATAATTAATTGATGTATTTTTTGCATACAGTTACCATCTTTTGCTTACTGATTAGCATGTTTTTTGTTTGTTTGTTTGTTTGTGGCTTTGAAGTGACAGACTTAGAAATTGCAATAGGCTATGACCACAGCCAGTTTGGTATCTCTGCTATCTACAGTTTGCTATGTTTACATGTCTGTTGTGTCATAAATGTACTTAAGGAATGACAGCATGGCACATCCATAAGGCCATTTCCAGCATTCGTGCTGAATCTGTGTTAGCTGTTCTTGCATAGTTTAAACCGTTTCTCACAGGCTTGAATGAGATCTCATTGAAGGCAGAAAGAATTCTCCAGTCAGCTCTGATTTAGATCCCTGGAAAAAAAAATGAATTATTTTTGCCTTCTGGAAAGGTTAACCAGAAGACCGTGGAGGTGTCTGTAGTTTCCTGACATTTCTGTCATTTTATCTAAAACCTTGAAAGACTAGTTAGGGCACAACTTTGCTAATATACATTCCTGCACGTACAAATCTTTGTGGTGGAAAAAATAAAATAAAATTGAGTTTAAGATTATCTAGTGTTTCAATAAATGTTTTCCTATGAACTTCTCCCCCCTCCCCCCCCCTTTCTTCTAATCCACTTTGACACCAGATAATAATACCATCTAACTGAATGCTAAAGACCAAACCATACCAGCACACTGTGCTTGAATGTAATTGTCTTTGTTTCCCAGTGATAGCCCATATGAAAGAAATTATGGATTTCCCCTATTATTTGTGGGGCTGATCCAAAGCCCAGTAAAATCAGTGTTTTCATTTTAATAAGTGTCTAAAAACAAGGGTTAGGAGATTTGTGATGCAAGACTAGCATTTTTGAAAGTGTCAGGAAAGACATTTAGGACATGGGCAGATGTTAAAAATCAGCCAAATAACCACTCCATTAATTAGTTACCACTCATCAGCAGAACCAATGTAACAGGTAAGCATGTACAGTCTTAATTTATTATGAATACACAATAAAATGTTAATATAAATCTTTTTTAGCTGTCATGACTCCATGGATGAAAAAATATCATTTATCCACAACACTTCATTTAGGGATTCCCCTCACCTACTGTAAATCTCTGGAAGACTCATATCCAAGCTGAAGTGCATTCTGTGCTTCTGGGGTAGTTTTTGTTTTTATTTATTTTATTTTTTTAATCACAGTATTTCCCATTACAGCTACTCTGCTTTCTTTAAAATACTACCACATTCACTGGACAGAGAAACAGAATAGGACTCATCATAGTAAATTGCCTACAGTAAAATCCAGTTCTCTAGCACATTAAACCTGTGATTATTGTACCTAGTATAGAACTGACACAGCTTCAACAATATAGATCAAAAGTTCAAATACTGAAACAAATTTCTGGCTATGTACTAAATATCTTTGAGAAGAAATTTCCATATGTGACATGTTCTGTTAGCAGAAATCTCTCTGTAGCTTCCTGACTTTTAGCAGTGTGGCATTGCAGGCATTAGTATTATCTAACTAAAGCCCTTCTGGTGAAGTTAGCCCTAAACACTGTGGATTTAAATCAGTCAGAGCTGCAGAACCCTGGCACACTAATAAAGTAGAAGTATTGATTTGTGTACTTTGATATAGAATCATGTTTAAGCAAACCACTTTCAAAGTATGGTTCTAAATTCTTTTACTTCCATAACAACAAGCTTCAAAGCAACAGTGTGTCAGTGAATCTGATGGATACCCTGACTCTGATAGGATTTGTCAAAAGGGGAGAGGATACTCAGCCTAAACTTACAGCACCAAACCCTTCACTATTTTTCGCATATCTATTAGCCATATGTATATACAAAAGCAACACAGTGCCACAATTTTTTGATGTTTCTCTTTAGAAAAAACAAACAAACCAAAAAAAAAAAAAACCACACACACAAAAAACAACAGGGGTACTGATATTCAGAAGGGGAATTTATTGACCAGGCTGAATATTCTGAACATTGTGAAGCATTTCATCTTGAGAATATACTTTGGATTAACCAGAAGCTACATTTTGTGATTAGTATGTTCAGCCAGTTTCTTTTCTTTATGTTCAGAATCCAACTGTTCTGCAGATCTGAAAAAGAGAACAAAAAGAAAAATATGCTTTTAAAACCAGTCTGACAACTGCAATTAAATCAGTCATCCACTCAATTTCAGGTATTTGTAACATCAAATAATTTAACAGACACCTTTCAACCATAACAGCTCAAGGCATATTTGTTTTAAAAGCACTTCAGTAGAAAATTCCAACATCCCTCCCTCAAAAAGATCATACTATAAAGAAAGTAATTCTAACTATGGAGACTAAAAAAGGTTGAATATTCACTAGTTTATAATTTTCAACATTGATTATGACTTCTGAGAGAACTATGCCTAGCTGTGGGCAAATCAACAACTGCTTCTTGAAGAAAAATATTTAAGAATGGCAAAGAAATTATTATGGCATGACAACATAAAAATAAATTTAATGCAAGTGCTGACTACCATTTCTATTATATTCTTGTGTATTCCCATTAGACCATGAAATGAGAACAGGTGCTTGGGTTCCATCCGTGGCAAACTATATAAACAGCAAAATATCTAGAAAATTCCATTGCTTACAGTTTGAAGTCCCTCTATGACATGGAGGTACTGAAGAACTGGAACGTGGATGTGTAAGTCTAATAGAGCAAACTGCTCATAGTATACCGCTTAGAAATATTTTGAATTAAACAGGATCAAGTTGATACTTTGAGATTCTACACCAGAACATGGGTGAAGATTACTAGAATTTTTGCTGACATGGCTAACCATGACCTCATTATCCGCATTCTCTGTATAATTGATGAATGTTTTTCAGTTTAGTAGGCCTAGTAATTTATTTACTCTTCCTATTCTAAATAACATCATTATTTTTGTCCTATGTAGAAAATAATCTCATTCAATCAACACTGCAGTCAAGGGTAGGATTCAAATCTTAACAAGGCATGGGGGATAAGACTGGAAGTGGAGGGGATGCATAGGTTATATGCTTAATAAATGAAATTAAATAATTGCAGGTTGATGAAAAAATATGTTTAAGCAAAAAGAATGGTATGGTCTCAATTCCTTCCAACACTGTTACCTTTGGCAGTGATCTAAGGACAATGCAAAGATCAGCTGTGTAGTGTACATGCATTAGATCTGATGAAGGATGCGCTGGATGCTGGTGAACCACACAAATTGATAGCATGGTATAACCTTTTTAGATAACTGATCAATACTATTGATTGCTTTTTTTTTTTTTTTTTTCTTTTCCATATGAATGAGTAGCTGGTAATTGTTTTGTAGAGAAAAAGGTGCCTACACAGATAACTTAAAGGTCTAGGAAAATAAGAGTGCTAAGTGACAGGTAAGAAGTCTTTCTTGCATATTATTAGCTTAATGGTGAAAATAATTATAGAAAAATATTTTTGTTTTTGATTATTTACAGGAATATAGGATGCAGATCAGAACCTTTTAATTTTATAAATAATCTGGAATTGTAGAATTCATTATTTCTTTTTACTTCCTTAACAAAATAATACAATTAATTAAAATAAATATGTGGATCATAAATAGATCTCTATAAAAATGCAAACTGGGAACGAATGATTACATTTTTCAACTTGTCTGCTGTTTAAAATCTTTTAAATTTATTTCTAATTCCTCTCACCATATAAGAATTTAATTTTTATTATACATAGGATCAAACTGAACAGGTATGACTAGAGTGTAGTCTATGACTTAGAAACAAAGTTGACACAATGAACATTGTGCAATTTACCTAAGCTGAGATTCAGAGCCAATTATCAAAGCATATCCAGAGCACGTAACAAACGGTACTGCAAAACTGTTTTTCATAAAGAGAAAGGTATGGTCAGACTACAGTAAGATGGAAGAACAGACTGCAAGTCACCTTATATTATTTTTCTCTGTAAGTTTTGATCAAATAAGAGTGTTAACCATATAAAATTACAGGTCAAAATGTCCACATAAAAATTAATGACTTTCAAAGCTGAAAAATGTTCAGATGTTAATAAAGTATTCTGAGAAATACTTTTGTTTGTTTGTTTTTCTGGGAAATAATTATATCTGTACTTTTATTCAATTTAAAAGATTTCTAAATGTTTGGCTACAGTGAAATAAATATTTTTCATAATCTCATGAGCCTTTTGGCTCATAGCAGACAGGTGAAGATATAACAGAGTGGTTGTAATTAAATTTCTATTACTACTTCAAAGTCTAGAATGTTATGATTATTTTCAAGTCACAGTGTCATCAGTTTTGCTATAATTATCTATTGTTTTCACAATTCACATTCACTTATTCCAGCCAGATCAGAGTTCAAAAAAACAGCGATTATTAATATCAACAGATTCTTCAAAGGAGCACACTCTTTAAGCATCGCATAGCTAAGTAAACACAGAAAGAAGGTATAAATGATATGACTGCTTTGCTGTCCTTATAATCTTAAAACATAATACTCCAAAGTGTTCTTCAAGTTTAAGCTCTTGTAATACAATTTGAAGGTCATTACCAAGGAAAATTTAAAATATATATTAAATGATGTTATTTTTCATTTCGTACAGATGAAGCTGGAGTGGTGGATCACAACATCAGACAAATCAACCAGAAATTAATATTTTTTTCAAATGTCTGCAGCAGTTAGAATAAAAAATGTGGTGACTGTATCATTTCATATCAACGTAAGTCTTATGTGTATCATCAGAGAATATGTAGCGGGCTATAGAAGTGAAAAGACACACATAACTGCATAATATCTGACCTCCAACTGCCAATTGATCTAATTCTCAGAATTTTGTGTCCCATACATTAACAATGGATGTAAGCATCAAAATTAACTTAGGTATAATATAACAATACAAGTAATAGTGTTAAAAATGCGCTTTAAGAAGACAGACATACATAAAATTCTTAGAGGAAGCTGATGTCTTACTAGAAAATGTTTACTAACTGCAGTTAAACATCTACAGCATTACTCCAGGCTCCTTAATATATTCTTAATATGATCTCTCTATAAATCAACTTTTCTTTAAGCATCTGTTGAGGGTAACAGGTGTTAAAAATACAAAGTATACGTAAATCACCTAAAATATCAAGCTTTACTTGTTGAAAAAAAGAGATTTCTAAAATAAGTAGTATGATGCACAGAGGCTGAATCACTCCTGGTGGTGCCATCTTTCTCTCTGCTGGCTCTTTAGGAAACAGAAACATCCAATTTAGAATTTAAACAATAAAATTACATAATACAAATTTAATTCCATCTATAAAGCAAGCAGTTTTTCATTCTTTCCACAGCACCAGTCTATATGTTCTTCCTCTCTTTATAGCATTGAAAAAATCTGTCTCGTGTTGTGCCTTAAATACAGTTGGCTCTGAGTGAGGAGGCAAATAGGAGAAACAAGATTCAGACATAAAACCTTTCTCAACTCATTTTGAAGAAGCTCAGCATTTTTTCAAACAATGAAGCTCCATATTTATCAATACTAAATCAGTTCACAAGTTCTTCAGGCTGGCGTATTCTCTCAGAATATGCCAAGATAGCTCCCAGCACTCATGAAATTGCATTGAGGGAAAGGAATAGCTATGAGAATTGGGAGTTCAATATAAAAAATTGTCATAATATGCTGTAGAGAAAGCTTATAAAGATTAAAATAAAGATTTCTCTATTTTTTTAACTCTTTTCTCCTGTTATAATTAAGACACAGCTATAGCAGAAATTTGTGCATTTGCTACTAATCTTGGTGTGTCAGCTTGAAAGTTTTTTTGCTTTGAACAGGGCCATGTGTCCTCACTGTGAACCGGGCTTCTGGGACAGAGTTAGTGCAGTGTCTTAACTCCCTGTGTGCTCAGCACTACATTATGGAACAATCTTGTAATGGTTATCAGCATAGCAATCAAACAGTAGGAATTGGGCATCCTAGACGATCTTGTGCAGGTAATCCAATTTCATTAATCAGTTTTATAAAAAAGATAATATTTTTCTCTGTTTTCTTGACTTCATTGACCTCAGAGGGCTGATTTGTACTGTAAATATTCAGCGACATCAAGCAGTAGCATTTCTGGTATCTCCAAGTGCTGACAGATATGATCACTTCAAGATACATCTCTTATAAAGAGATGGCTGGTAGTTGAATAACATATAACATAACATAACATAACATAACATAACATAACATAACATAACATAACATAATAAAACTGATTTTTGAAATTTTACAACCAGTTTAACCTAGGTCTCTGGGAACACAGGAATGAGCATCATTGCTCTTTTACGGGAAGCAATCGGGATCTGAAAGCTTGCCAGACTGGTTGGCAATTATTTTTTTGCTGGAAAAATGCATGGAAAGGCCAGTTATTGCATAGAGTACAAGACCCTGAAGAGTGTCCAGCTGCACAAGACTTTGATATAATGCGATATATAAGAAATAACAGGGTTTTGAAGTAGTCTGGTGGAACAGAAATGGTATTGATATTCTAATTCTGTTTTTTTGGCTGTGTGTATCAATACTGTAAAGAACATTTCTTCCAATTATAGAAGAGTTAGCAGATCACTAAGTATATTTATCCAATAAAATCTATGATGGTGATTAACTGCCCAGACTCGCTTAATGAAGCTGTTTGTTTTAAAGGACTCTTTAAAATTGAACTATTCTCCTTTGTATAAAAATTAGAAAAACAACACAATAGCAAGGTCTTGAACCTGAATTATACTACCACAAGCAAGTTTTTTGCTAAAACATTACTTTCTTTTTGGTGGATGGTTGTTGCATAGGGTAAATAGTTGGAAAAGTAAAGATTGCAAGATACATTTGAATGGTCCCAAATTATTTCATATACTCTTTAATATTATCATTTTCTTAAGATCCAAGGAGTCCAATGCTTAGGGAACTCTAGATGTAGGAACCCAGTGCTCATATGTTGTCTTGGTCTGACTTGGACTGTGGGATAAAATTCAGGTCTTCTGCTTTCTGTCAGGAAATGCTCAAGGAATAAGAAAGGGGCACTTTGAAATACTAAAGTCTTAATATGTTATGTAAAACTTCTTGTTAAGCTAGAAGTTACCAGTCATTGAAAATGACTGGGTTTCTCCTTGAAGAGGTAGAACGTGTGGGTCCTCCTCTTGTCTGACAGAGTTGAACAGGGAATATAAACCCTCTAATATCTTAAGTAAGTACCATCTTGTCTTTCATTTTCTTTTCTTTTAAATAACTTACAACTGAACACAGTAATTATTTCTTCAACAAGTTGAGGAAAGAATTTTGTTCAACCAAAAAAAATTGTTTTGATTGTCTGAAAATACCACAAAAATCAGTTTCAATTGCCACTTGTATATGAACCAAAAAACTTAAACATGTTGTATGCACATGCCTAGTTTTAGGATTGCTGTAACATGGAATAATGGGTGTTTCTAAATGCATCCACTTTTTTTTTTTTGAGATCTAATTAATTCAATAAGGTTCTGATGATTTAAATTAGCTGATGATCTCAATTTTCTTCATTTTAGATGAAAGATAGAAATGATTTGTTCTGATTAGTTTTTTTTTTTCCTTCAGGGATCCCAGAATATTTTCAGAAATCTCCAGTCCACATGTCCTGATCAGATTCTGTTTTAAAATATCAGACCACTTACCCCTCTAGTGCTATCCAGAATAACTGCAAAGTACTGTTTAAATAGCAAGAGCCTGAGGCACTGATAAAACAGAAATATAGAACACTATTTTTTTAAGGTGATAGGAGTATAAACATAGATAAAAATAGGTGTTAATTTGAAACAAACCTAGTTAGCTTTATATGCACAAGTTATTGTATTCTAACCTTTAGTGACTCACTGATAGTGAATCTGTTGTCATTTTTCTTCATCAAAAACCACATATTGGCTACATGGAACTCGAGGGTGCTTGAAATGCAGACTGTCATTCATGTAAGCTTCTTGGCTTGTAACAACTAGTCAAGAGGAGGGATGATGAAGAAACTGAAATTGGAATGAGCAAACTGACCAACATGTGATAGTTTTTATTATGCAGTTAGGTTTTCCATTGTGCTGCTTACTACTGAGCAAGTGTGTTCTGCAAAGTCTAAAAAGTTCTGGCTGTGAAGAGTCTAAGTTTTAGACAACTCAGAAAATATGTTTCACATTTTCCATACTTCATCATGTGTGTGAAGTCCACAACAGGTCTTCAGCTTTCATAACTAACTATTGGTTCATATAAAGGGAATCACTGAAAGTCAATTTAAATTTTGCTTCTGTAGGAGGAAATTTGTCATCAGACTTTACCAAGACCTAGAAGAAACAGAAGGAGATGACAAAACTCCAAGAAGCTGGGCTTTGAAACTCTTAACAGTTGTACAAAAGATCTGTCTAGACCTCTGGTATTGTTTTTTTGGGAAAGAACAAAATGGGAAAAGCTGCCCTGGAAGGAAACATTTACTCCACTTTCTTGATTCCTGTACTTTCTCCTGTCATACAAAGGGATGCTGATGAAATTGATGTAGGTTAGGATGCATCTGTGTTCATATTCTCAATCAATCTCTAACAGGAAAAAATCTGAAGGTACCAGACAATGTAGATATTTTCATCCATACAAATATGGCAAAAACAGTGTCAGTAAAGAATGCATAGACGCAAGGCCTTTATCATGACTTTTTCTGCCTTTTACAGCAATGAAAAATTTAAATTAGAAAAAAATGATTCTTCTTCACAGGAGGAAAACCTCAAGGGAATACATCAAGAGGAAAACTTCGTGGAGTTTCTGTCTTCTCCATGAGAATTCTACATAATGATTACTTTGGCTTTGCAACTCTGCCTGGTCTAATTAAGACCTGGCCATGTTAAACTCACAAACAAAGATCTGTTATTTGTAAAACCCACATGCTTTTATTTTCTGCACTGAAACAGTTTTCTACTTCTTTGGTTTTAACTTCCTTTAGGAACAATGAGATCCAAATTCTGTGCGGATAAAGTATTAAACCTTTATAGTAGCAGATGTTACATGTGTGCTGACTGTGTGAATTATCAGGTACGAGGCTCTTATAGAGCCTGGTTTGCTTGCCTACAAACATTATGTGACTTAATAAAATGTCTTTTATATACTGTAAGACTTGTGTGCGCACATTTGGACTGTGCTGCATTACATTTGAAAGTTCTCAATAACTCAGAGAGTAAACTGAAGCTGGTATTAAGTTCTAGGAGCAAGGGCATCTACATTGGGCAATGTAACCACTAAGAGGGTATTGCACTATTATGTCAAACAGTATGTTTTTATTCACTGTGATTTACAGAGCTTTTGTTAGGAATGTGAAGCCAAATTTTATGCAGTGGTGAACTGATAATACAAACTTCAGAGAACATCTGCCTGTTACCATCGCAAAATATGTTTCATAATTAAAAAATACGATGCATTGTAGAAGTTATGATAGAGTTTCTCATGTTTTATTATTATTATTTTTATTATTACCAAATAGTCTGCAAAGCTATAAAAAAAAATGTTTTCCATTAATCAAATAATATATTAGGAAGGAGGAGATAATGGAATGTATTAAATGCTAAGTCCTCTCATGCTGAAATTCATTCATCATGAGATGAGATTATTTTATAGCATGAATTCAAATCCTACAGGTATGGAGAACATTACAGGTCACTAAAGATTAGCTTTTTGGCTGTTTTGGCTATTTGTTAATCCTTATGGAACACCTTAATATGAATTATTTTACAAAGCCATAAATAGCGCCCACCTATAAATTCGTTTGTGGTTCATAATAGATCAGCTCAGCTTTTCTTCTCTTTATCCAACTGCTGCAGTGTTTTTCTAATTGGAAGCAAGACTTTGAAGAACACAATTGATTTATTAAGATATTTAATGATGGATAGTTAATAGACTTTTTTTATTGTTGTTAATAGGCTAACCAAAGTGTTTACATTTAGGAATATTCAAAGTCTGCTTGCAGGAAAAAGAGTAACTAAATGCAAAGAGGTTTTAGAGAAAGGTTCAGCATGCAATAAATTAATAGATAAATAAATATTTTCATACTACTAAACTTTCCCAAGTAGAGGAGACTGATATTTGCATTACCTCACTGCAAAGATACTACAGATTTTCCTGAGCAGCTTAGCATAGGCCTAATAATTACTGTAAAACTACAAGGAAATCTCCCATTCCAGTTTGCTTAGATAAAGTTTCTTTGAACTGGCTTCCAACACTGGACTCCATTCACAGAACATTTAGTTCTAACAGAGTTTCCACTGTCTACTATAGAAGGGTAGCTTGTGATGATTTTATATAGCACAGCATATGGAATTACACTTGCTATTTGTAAGAATCAATGCATAAATTACATATGCTTCAGCAAAGACCTTTATCCACCGTCATAAAATGAGACGTGTGTTTTCATCTAGATGGTATTTTCAACTGAAACTGTTTCCTTCTGGGTTTTGATCAATGATTGAAAATATTCTCTGAGGCTTGCTGTATAACTATGCTTTGTAATCTGATAGAATACCAGTTCTAATAATGCATAAGGAGTCTTCTGCTTAAAATCCCAGGCATATTATTGAAATGAGCTTTTTAATAGAAGAGAGTATTCACAATATGCAAGATGAACTAACTTGGAAGTTCATGCCACCACACACAGATTCAACTGAAGCTACTCCATTTTATTTTATTTTATTTATTTTATTTTATTTTATTTTATTTTATTTTATTTTATTTTATTTTATTTTATTTTATTTTATTTTATATTTTATTTTATTTTTCAGAGAAATCTCAGAATAATTATTAAGCAATGAGATTCAAAAGAATCTGCAAACAACAACAGGATTGTGTAATGATCTGGATCTTTTTAGTGAGACAATATTTGTATTTAGCAAGTTCTGGAACCCCAAGTAAATTTCATTTAATGCTGTGAAATAAGATGAAAATAAAATAACCTTTTTTTTTTTTTTAAAACTTAAAATATCAACTAGTTTCCACTTCAAATGTGTGGACACAATGTGAACAAATTGCAATAGAAAGCACTAAGTTTAACAACAGTTCTCTATTATGTGCTTTTTGAACCTGTACTTCTAGTTACTTTTTGATATATGAAAATTAGAGTGAATCCAGTTTTCTCCTCTGCCAAGACCAACCATCCAGAAAACAACTAAGACTACCCATTTCCTGAGTAATGTGCAGCATTATCAACAATCCTTACAGTAATCAGAGAACCTTGTTAGTGAACCCTGTATGTAAAAAGAAATACATCAGTGATCACAGGTGAGATGATTGTTGTATAATAATGATTACTTAAGCAATTTGAAAAAAAGAAAAGACAACAAACATTATAATGAAGTGTAGAACTCGGAAGTTACAGTAAAACTAAAACAGTGAGCGACAATAACTTATTACAGAGTGTCCTGGTTTCAGTTAGGACAGAGTTAATTTTCCTCCTAGTAGCTGGTAGGGTGCTATGTTTTGGATCAGGATGAGAAGAGTGCAGATAACATGCTGATGTTTTAATTGTTGCAGAGCAGTGTTTACACCAAGCCAAGGACTTTTCAGCTTCTCACTCTGTCCTGCCAGCGAGCAGGCTAGGGGTGCAGCAGGAGCTGGGAGGGGACAGACCCAGGACAGCTGACCCAAACTGGCTAAAGGGGTATTCCATACCATCTGACATCATGCTAAACAATATGTAGGGGTGACTAGCCAGGGTGGGGGGGCCGGCTGCTCGGGGATAGGCTGGGCATTGGTCAGCGGGTGGTGAGCAATTGCATTGTGCATCACTTGTTTCATACACATTATTATTAGTAATACTATTATTATTATTATTATCATCATTACCATTATTATTATTATTGTTGTTGTTGTTATTGTTATCCTGTCTTAATAAACTGTCTATCTCAACTCACAGGCTTCACTTTCCCCTTTCTCTCCCCCATCCCAGAGAGGGAGGGGGGAGGGGGAGCGAACGGCTGTGTGGTGTTTAGCTGCCGGATGGGTTAAACCACAACACAGAGATAACCAGATATATGTGTAAAATTAGATTGAAAAAAAAAAAAAAAAGAGAGAGAGAATTTATTGAAAGGTAATTAAGCATAATAATTAAAAACCATGAGTGTAAATAATTTGACAGAGTATCTTATGCCTAAAACATATACTGTTTATTCTGCTATAATTTTTTCTTCATTTTACAAAGATTTTCTGTGGTTTTAAAACTAACCAAAGTTACAAGTTTTAAGGATTAAATATGCATTGCTAAGGACACTATGTCCTCCTAAAGTAGTTTCTCCCTTGTCTGAGATATTATGACTGATGGCAATTTTCCCCTTTCAACTGTGAAATGATTAAGAATTATTTTTATTTTCACAAATCTTCCTAAGGTTCAGAAAACTAATACCAAAATTAAGAATTAATTACAGTTCTAAAGTTTTATTTTATCTGATTTCTTTGTTATGTTTCTTTAGCAGGCATTAAGCCTGACAGGGGAAGATGTGCGATATCTGAATATTCATCTATCCTTAGATTGAGTTTGCTATTTTGTTAAAAAAAAAAAAAAAAAGTAATTAATTTAATGGCCTTGAAGTGTGTGAAAACCTGTCATAGTTTGCTAGTGTGCTCAGGTTTGAAGAAGAAACTGCTATTGAAATAGCCACCATCATCCTTGTTAGTGAGAAAAAAATCTTCATTTTTTGCTTGTTACAGTTAAGCCAAAGTTGAGCTCAAGCAGTTAATGTTATTGTAAACTTGGGATAGCTTGAACTCTAGGACATTTAAAATAGGGCATATGGCTTTTAGAAACATTAGATGCTTTATTATTCATTCTCTTCTTTAGTGTTTTAGCAAAGATTTTAAGCTCTTAGATCTAAGATTTCTTACAGATATCGGATTGCAGACATAGTGGAAAGCAAAATAACTATTGGGTGTTACCCATTAAGATGAATTCAGATGGCAACTGTTAACAATCTGTAACACCAGAGTAGTTGTGCGTTTTTCTCTATGCCATAAAAGGCCCTCAAAGTTACCATAAAGCTTCATTCACTTTCAGTGTGATAGGTTACACATGTGACAGTTTATTTTACAAGCAAAATCTGCATGTAAACTGTAAAGTGCCTGAATACTTGGATTAGAAAATGGAAAAATAAACAACTGCAATTAAGGGATCAAGCATTTCAATATTGCTGCTATTGTATCACATGACTTTATTTTCCTAAAATCACTTCAGAGAAATATCCTGACAAATTAAGAACTTCTGAAATGATCAATGATATTCTAGTCAATAAAAGCAGTGTTAACATGTAGAATACATTTTCTGGGAAATCTTACCTGAGTCATTAATAAACTTACAACAAAATTGTGACTATTGAAATTACCTGCTTACTTTATGTATACATTACTTCATTTTCCAAAAGAAATTGAGTCTTTCATAGTTCTCTTCATCAATGCACTGCACGCATTAAACTTTAGTATGAGAGATCTATTACAAATTAAAATATGAATATTTTTGAAACCTTTCTAGGTTCTGAGAGCACTTATAAAGTTAGTGACTATAGGGCTAACATTTATCTTAAGTTTATACTGTATGAACACTGTGAAGTTCAAGAATATCTTGATATAGATGTTATTTTCAACATTTAAAATGTTTAATTGTTTACAACATGGAACACTACTCTACAGTGGTACTGTAGAGGAGTCTACAAAAGATGCTTCCAACCGTTTGGTTTGTAAATCAAACTCTAATACCAAATCCAGAGATATGATGAAAGTTTAACTAAGCAACATCTGCATTACTTGAACAACTGGTATCTCTCAGTGATGTACTCAACTATACATTTTCACCAGGTATTAACACTTCCAATGCCTTCTTAGATAACTGACCTTTTAAAGTGCTTTGTGAATATTGTTTTAGAATGTTAGATTTTAGGAAATATACTAGATATATTTTATATTAATATGTTTTAACAACTTCTGTTGCACAAATTATTTTTTTCTAAAAATCTTGCTAAGCTGTGTAAGGTTTTCCTAAATGATTTCTTGGGGATCTGACCTTGTAAGGGTCTTTATATATATTAATATATATATATATATAATTTTATTATTTAAAGAATGGAGAACGAACTTCAGTGAAAATAAAGACATTTTATATTCTACAGTAAAGTTAAACACAGTACCCCACTGAGTTGCAGGAATTAATAAAAATTAAGGACAAGAAAAAAGAAGGAATACCTTATGTACAAAGAAACCCAAATTCTTCTATTTTAGAATATTTTTTTCTCCTTATTTTTAAATTCTACTGTTGTTCTTCCACTTTGCTATCCACATGGCAAGGCAAATTATGTGTGTTTTACTTAAAGCACAATATCTTTATAAATTACAGTGACTGGATGCAGATTTTTGCAACCCATCAACAGAAAATCCTTACTGAATAGTTGAGGGAATAGTGCCACCTACTGAGCCAATATCTTTCATTTCAGTAGCACCTGAGAGTTGCTGTAAATGTAGATTTAATCCAGCCTTGTGAACTTGAAAACTCTGCCACTCCTTAATCTTTGAACATTACTTTTATTTTCCTAACTATGATTTGTTTCCTTAATTCTTTTCTAATAGCTCTAAAATTAAAAGCTAAATGGATTTATGCACTCTAACCCATGAAGCTCAGAGCCTGGTATGATTTTACAAATGCTACTGGAACATAAATGATGAAGGACATTGCTACAGGATCTCAGATAAGGAAGGGAGTGCACCTTTCCCAGGTGAAGTTTATTAACAAAACAGGTTGCCCAGGGAGGTGGTGGAGTCACTGTCCCTGAGGATGTTAAAGAAAAGGTTGGACGTAGTGTTTAGGGATATGGTTTAGTGGGTGATATTGGTGGTAGGGGGATGGTTGGACCAGACGATCTTGGAGGTCTTTTCCAACCTTAATGATTTTATGATTTTCACAACTAAGTAAGAAACGGTATTTGTTGTAGTTTAAGTTAAAATAAAATGTAGCCTATGCCTAGCGATGGTATTTAGGTCACTGCAATGTTTAAGTTGTTTTGTTACCAAGCTCCCAAGAGACAAAGATGATCTAAGTGAAACAGAAATACAGGTTTTTCTCAGTTTAGAATGTTTTATTGCACAACCTTAATTACATTCCTTGAAGTCATAAAATGACCTATGTCTTTGTTATGAGTTCAGTTAAGAAGCCTATAAAACAATCCAAAAAAATAAATAAAAATAAATAAATAAAATCAAAGTAAACAGAGTGGAAGATAAACATTGTTCTTAGGATAGACATTTTATCAAAACAATCCACAGCCAAATCAGGGGAAGACATGTTATGGCAAAGACAACAGTCAATTCTTCAATTATCCCTTCAATTTAAGAGAAAGACAAAGATGCAGTGTGAAAGCACTTGTGGGGTTTGGCGTTCTTAAAAATTATTGAGGCTCCAGTGGTGAGTCAAGGTTACATTCTATTTTTGACAGAAAGGAGGGCTGAATTCCTCCCTTTACATTTTAATGACTGAATTTGGTCTCCAAATTCATCATAATAACTCCAAATAAAATATGTTTTTTAAAACTCTTCAGTGAAATCTTTAACAATAAATCTTATAGAGAAACATATTTAATAGTCTCACTTTCCATTTTTCTCAGAGCTCTTAAATTTAAATTGAGAATAATTCTAATGAAGTTCATTTCAGTCTGCAAAATCCTGGGATTATTGGTCTGAAGAGCTCTTGATTTGTAGTTTTCAATCATGGTTCTGGTATTTTGCTAATCTATTTCTTGAGGTGTCAAAATATGTGTCCAATTAAAACATTGCCTGTGATTAATGTCTGTGGTATTTGAGTTATAATTTGCTTCCACATTTTCTACAGTCAATGATGGATGAAGAAAGCTAGTGAGGGGAAACTCCTGCATAAGATCAGCTTTTACCAGGCCAGAATGTAAATCAGGACTCAGAATAAAGTGGAACGCTCACTCTGTTTTCACAATTTATTTTCTGAAAGGGCAGGGGAAAATTTAAAAAAAAAAAAGTTAAAAAAAAAAAAAAACTGCATTTATCACAGTATCACAGTATCACAGATTTCTAGATTGGAAGAGACCTCAAGATCATCGAGTCCAACCTTCGACCTAACACTAAGTACTCCACTAAACCATATCGCTAAGCTCTACATCTAAATGTCTTTTAAAGACCTCCAGGGATGGTGACTCCACCACCTCCCTGGGCAGCCCATTCCAATGCTTAATAACCCTTTCGGTAAAGAAGTACTTCCTAACATCCAACCTAAAACTCCCCTGTCGCAACTTTCGCCCATTCCCCCTCGTCCTGTCACCAGGCACGTAGGAGAACGTTTATGTGGAATGAAAAGTTAGGAAATGTTAGGAAAAGAATAATTTTGAGTTACTGCTTCATTTGAGACCAATTAACTATTAATTTACATCTGAACATTTTACTGCAGTCCTGAATGGAAACTGTAGTTCTGTTGCTTGATTTCATAGGCGGGTCTAGTTTTTATGTAGAATATTGGTCTCAGAAGAGGAGTTTTGCATTTTTCTGAATAAAACTCTAAGTAGATTAAATTAGATTTTTGGGGAAAAAAAAAGTAAAAACAATAAATACGAGTGTTAAGTATGCTAGTATGAGTACTGTCTAGTTTGTGTTTCTCCAAGACCCTCATTTGACACTGGAGATCAGTCGTTCACATACCTAAATAATACGGATTTTATTAAAAACTTCACAATAAATAAATAAAGAAATTAACAAATAAAAATACAAATCAAGAAATGTTTAAGTAGAGGGTGTTGTAGTAGCCACAAGATGAAGAATTCGTCATGAGCCAGTCATTCCCATTAGAAATGGATGGCCCTGGTGTTATTTTTCAAATGCCACAGGTCTGGCAAAGGAACAGCACCCTATAGATTCCTACAGCTCATTCCCAGAAGTATATTTCTGTGAAATTCTCATTCTTTTGGGATAATGTAGCATAGCTATAGTTTATGAAAGTTCTCGTAGTTATCATATCCTCATAAAACTGTAATGATAGGCTTTTCAGCTTATAAAATCCACAAAATTTATAAAGCTGCAGGTTTTTATCAGAGTATATTTAGACTGGTTTAATTCAAACTTTTTCCCAGCTCTGGTTGTAACCAACAAAGTGGGTAGTCTATTCAAATGAAGTACTTTATTATTCCTTGATCAGAGAGAAGATGGAAAATAAAAAGCTTGATCTAGACTAAAATTTCCAAAGTTAAGTCAATAATATTTGGTAAGCCACATTATACAAGTCTTATATTTCCACCATGATTACATGAGGAGAAATATGGTTTGTAATTGACATATTTGCATGTATTTTTCAGTTTCATTTTCTACAATTATTGTTTCTAAACAATCATATATAGTTTATACTATGTTTATACTTTATTATAGTATGTTTCTAAACTGTGTTTTTTTGTTTGTTTGTTTGCATGTTTGTCTTTTGGTAAAATTTCCAACAAAAAAGAAAGGACAAAAGTATCATTAAAACAGTCACAAGGAATTGCCTGAGAATTCTTAGGAAAAGAAAAACTTAATAAAAATAAGAAATGAAATGCAGAAGGAGAACTGGATTGTGGCCATTATTTGATGATCTTTACCTCATCTGTACACTGTACATCTGCTGCTGCTCTACTAAATATAAA
Organism: Anser brachyrhynchus; assembly: GCF_964034855.1. Taxonomy (NCBI): domain Eukaryota; kingdom Metazoa; phylum Chordata; class Aves; order Anseriformes; family Anatidae; genus Anser; species Anser brachyrhynchus. The sequence continues at coordinate 11,137,969 of NC_137694.1, read as the reverse complement.
GGACCAAAGTTTGAATAAATCATGATTCCCCATAGCTCTACAGAAGTCATAGCTGTGGCAATTTAGAACAGCTAATTGGTCAAATGCGTGCTTTTTTGAAGACATGAAATAGGTTACATTTTTTCAAAACAATAGCAAAAAAGAAAGTAAACAGGACAGATTTTTTTTTTCCTTCTGCTGTGCACTCTTAACTCCCACTCTCAAGTAGTGTTGCTTTGTGCCAGAGAAATGATAGTTTTGAGATATATGGCATGTTCCAGCTTCTACTGAAGTCTACAGAGTTAGGTCATATTCTTAAAATGGGTTCTGAACTGGCAGAAAAGAGTATAGATCATCTCTTTATGAAAGTTTCATTGTAATATGGCACTTCTGAGCTAACACTTCTCCCTCTGCCTTCTCTCCAAGGGTCCAATAGCAAGCTTACCATCTGTCTATAAAGGAGAAAGCTTTGATATGTATGAACAGTTGAGCTTTTACTCTACTTGGAAACATTCTGCATACTAGTGTGAAATACTCTTAGAAAACTTACCATGACAGTTTTATGAATGGAGTCCATTGTAAATCTAAACTTTGAAATAGAATTTATGAACTATGCTTAATGCTTAAAAGGGGAATCAACTGGAACAGGTATCTTGAAAAGGCTCTGTAGTTTATGAATAGAGAGCTCTGAAGTGAGCCAAGTTTTGCTCTGCACTTCAGAAAAAGATTTCTTAATTTGAAGTAATTTGTTCTCTTCCACAGTGATGATTAAATAAAAGAAAAAGAAAAATAAGAAGAAAGAAGAAGACAAAGAAAAGGAAATGAGAAGAGACAAAGGGGAAGGGGAATGGGAACGGGAAGGAAAGTATACACAAAAAATAATACAATTTCATGCATCAGAATATGTACATATTAACAAATATGCAATAATACAACAGAAACAGAAAAACATTCTTCGTTTACTTTTAGAGCAACACCAGTTCAGGAAGTTTAAAGAACTAGAAGTTTATTCTGACCTTTGCATGATAGTACAATGCAACAGGAACTAGTCCCCAAATAGAAAAAGAATCTGGGAATTAATATCTTCTCTCTTCATTGTTCAGATGGAAATATACTGACTCTCTGACTCCACTTGTGGCTAGGTTTCCCTTTAGACTTTTAGGTTTATTAACTTCAGGCTTAAAATATATATATATGGTAGGAGCAAACCTGATTAACAGTAGTTCTTAATGGTATCTAGAGGCTTTTTTATTCCTTAGCTACTCCTGTTCTGCCTTCTTTAGTTGTCTGATCCGAGTGTTTTCCTCTTTTCTTTACAGTTTTTCCAGCTAAGGTTCAATCCAAATTTTCTTCCCTTAACCTTTTTCCCCTTCATCTCTGAACCCTTTCATACTTTCCTTCAACTTCCTTTCCATTTATTTCCAGCTGGAAAAATGATCCCCTACCTCCACTCAGCTACTACACACCAAACCATCTAACCATTTTCTAATTGCCTATAATTAGTATATTCTTTCTGCATAATTATTATTATTTCCCATCTTTTTCTGTCTTTTTTTTTTCAGTTTTTCTTTTAAACTGTCTTTATCTCAACCCACAAGTTTTACTTTTTTTTTTTTTTTCCTGATTCTTTCCCCTATCGCACTCAGGGCAATGTGATATAAATCTTGTAACTGACCAATCCCTAAGGTTTCTTCAAGATATTTTCTTCTTTTCTTATCACATGTACTGAACTAAAGCTACTTTGAGCATTAAGTTGATTAAGGCCACGCTTCCATGTATTTGAGAAAACTTGTATCCAATATATCTAACAAAACACCTCTTGGTCACCTATAATAGTCTGACTAAAATGAGAACTCAATAAACACAATCACAAATGTAAATCAAACCTTTTTTTTTTTCTTCTTTTTTTTCTTTTTCTTTGGCCATAATTTCATCCTGCTCAATTACTGGGTGAGGGAGAAAAATAAAAATAATAATAAAAACATCACTTCCAGGCTTTACCTGTTTACCTGCTTCCAGGCTTTACCTGTTTATGGTTACCTAGGCCATGTGCATTCATTTGCACTCTTTTTCACCTTGTCTACCTGCTGTGATCCATCTGTACAGGAAATTTGTCTTATTGTCGGCTGGTAAATATAGCTGACTCTGTGGCAGGTCTGAACTTGCTTGGTGAATTTCATCTATGCAAGTTACTTACATTTTTAAAAAGTTTCATTTCTGACAATACCACATAATGTTTTTCAGGTCACAGAAGGAATTTGGCAAGGTTTATGGCTAAGCAGAGGGAAAAATGCTTGGAGAGATCAACAGCAGACATGCTTTAGTAGATAATTCAAAATGCAGTTTTTAAAATAACGTAGCACTACATTACAGGTCAAGAATGTATTTCAAAATATACCAAAGACATACTTTCATCTTACCACTTACCATGTGATGACACCTCATCTTTCCAACTCCCAAGAGCCTTTAAGACATTTAATTTTCCTTTCCAATGAAAAGAGATAAGTTGACATTTACAGGTGTTTACAAAATCTAAGAAACTTGCGGAAGTGACTGAAGATAATTTTTTGAAAAAACTGTTTTTATTTCATACTGTGCCCTTAACAAATGGGCAAAATTTTATGGGTATCTCTTAAAAGTCTTAATCAGCTCCTTAAATATAAATAAATAAATAAATAAATAAATATTTTTTTCTTTTTTTTTAGTTTTGGTAACAGGAAAGACTCTGATCTGTCCATAACTCTAAAGACTCTAACTGCTGTGAAACCTGATTCTATTTTTCCATATATATAGCATTTGAATTCTTACTAACATTGCTTGGCATGGTTATACACAGCAATGGAAACAATAAATCTATTTGTACTTAATAACCTTAGTGATTCTGGTTTTCATTTCATTAACTTCCATTCTTCTTCTTGACTTTCTGAAATTTAACTTCAAACTGTCAGCCATGTATAAGCTTATTTTCATTAGATCACTACAGTCTTGAATTTTTTGTTTCAACAGTTCTCTCAACTTGGTTCAAGAAAACTCTCTTACATAAACAGATTATTCAAGTTAAGGCACAAATTATCAGAGAATTAATATCCATTTCCATGTGGAATTTTCTAAAACATCCTGTTAAAAGGAAGGACTTAAAATTCAATTTAAAGATGGTTAAATTTTAAATGGATGTGTAAAAATGAATGAAAACACAGAGGCTCCTCTGAGGCTGAAGAGAGACTTAAATAAATTTAAAGAAAAGTATGAAAACTTCCTAAATGGTTCTTTAACCAAAAATTGTATTTTTACAAATCCCAACTGTTTATATGCATAGAATCACAGAATCATGGAAACATGGAATCATAGAATCATAGAATCATAGAATCACAGAATGGTTGGGGTTGGAAGAGACCATAAAGATCATTTAGCTCCAACCCTCCTGCCATGGACAGGGACACCTCCCACTATATCAGATGGCCCAAAGCTCCATCCTGCCCAGCCTTGAAAACTTACAGGGATGGGAGGTATCCGTAACTTTTCTGGTCAACCTCTTCCAGTGCCTCACCACCCTCATAATGAAGAATTTCTTCCTTATATCTGATATAAATCTATTCTCTTTTAAATTAAAAACATTAGCCTTGTCCTATCTGTACATGCCCCTGTAAAAAGTCTCTCATCAACTTTATTATAAGCCTGCATTAAATACTGAAAGACTTCTCTAGGGTCTCCCTAAAGCCTTCTCCAGTATAAACAACTCCAGATCACTGATCATCTTCATGGCGCTCTTCTGGACCTGCTCTAAAAGGGCCATGTCTTTTTTTGTGCTGAGTGGCCCAGAGCTAAATTCAGTACTCCAGGTGAGGTCTCCTTCGTTATTTCTTATATGTGGGAATCAAGATCTCTTGCTGTCTATGAAAAGCATCTTTAAAGAACTGCCACATCTGATCAGATCCTTTATCAATAAGGAAAATTTAATAGGGAATTTCATCCATTAATTCCACAAATAATTAAAACTGCTTCCTAAAATGAAGAAACATTTATTGCTACATAAATGACTTTCTGTATAAAACTGTACCTGCCTACAAACATTTTTCTTTTAACTTATTCAATTTTCCATCCCAGTTCAAAATTTGTAACTTTATATCTTCCACCTGAGTGATTTAAAAAAATAATAATAAAAAAAATAAAAAAAGAAAGGAAAGGAAAGGAAAGGAAAGGAAAGGAAAGGAAAGGAAAGGAAAGGAAAGGAAAGGAAAGGAAAGGAAAGGAAAGGAAAGAAAGGAAAGGAAAGGAAAGGAAAGGAAAGGAAAGGAAAGGAAAGAAAGGAAAGGAAAGAAAAGAAAGGAAAGGAAAGGAAAGGAAAGGAAAGGAAAGGAAAGGAAAGGAAAGGAAAGGAAAGGAAAGGAAAGGAAAGGAAAGGAAAGGAAAGGAAAGGAAAGGAAAGGAAGGGAAAGGAAAGGAAAGGAAAGGAAAGGAAAGGAAAGGAAAGGAAAGGAAAGGAAAGGAAAGGAAAGGAAAGGGAAGGGGAAGGGAAGGGAAGGGAAGGGGAAGGGAAGGGGAAGGGGAAGGGAAGGGGAAGGGGAAGGGGAAGGGGAAGGGGAAGGGGAAGGGGAGGGGAAGGGGAAGGGGAAGGGGAAGGGAAGGGGAAGGGGAAGGGGAAGGGGAAGGGGAAGGGGGAAGGGGAAGGGGAAGGGGAAGGGGAAGGGGAAGGGGAAGGGGAAGGGGAAGGGGAAGGGAAGGGGAAGGGGAAGGGAAGGGGAAGGGAACAGGGAAAGGGAAAGGGAAAGGGAAGAAGAGGAGGGAAAGAAGAGGAGGGAAAGAAGAGTGAGGGAAGAAGAGGAGGGGAGGGGAGGGGAGGGGAGGGGAGGGGAGGGGAGGGGAGGGGAGGGGAGGGAGGAGGGGAGGGGAGGGGAGGGGAGGGGAAGGGAAGGGAAGGGAAGGGAAGGGAAGGAAGGGAAGGGAAGGGAAGGGAAGGGAAGGGAAGGGAAGGGAAGGAAGAAGGGAAGGGAAGGGAAGGGACTCGGGAAGGGAAGGGAAGGAACGGGAAGGGACGGGTAAGGGACAGGAAGTGGAAGGGAAAGGGAAGGGAAGGGAAGGGCAGGAAGGGACAGGGAAGGAAGGAAGGGAGGAAGGAAGGGAAGGGAAGGGCAACGGGTAAGGGAAGGGAATGGGAAGGGAAAGGGCAGGAAGGGAACGGGAAGGGAAGGGAAGGAAGGGAAGGGAAGGAGGAAGGGAAGGGAAGGGAAGGATGGGAAGGGAAGGGAGGGAAGGGAAGGAAGGAAGGGACAGGGAAGGGAAGGGAAAGGGGACAGGGAAGGGCGGGAAGGGTAGGGAAGGGAAGGGAAGGGAAGGGAAGGGAAGGCCGGACACACACACAAAAAAAACTTTAGTTTCAATGAAAAGGAGAAAAAGGTGATTTCTTGTGATTCAAGGATCACGAAAGTCCTTTGTAGATTTTGTATTTACTATGCTATCAATAGTAATCCCTGTATCCTGGTACAATGGTCTGGTATGGACAAGATAGTATTACTGATTTGATCGGTCCTTATTCTTAGCTATCAGTTGCTTTTTAAACAATAAAATCTTGAAAATCTATATTCATTTGGAATAAAAGCATTGAAAGTTCTTGTCGGAAGGCTACACATATACAGTACATGAAAAAGGGTGCTAAGAGAATATAGGGTTTTACAGTCCTTTTAGTTCCCTACAAAATTAATTTGTCTAGAGAAAAATTGGAGTAATGACAAAGAAAGAGGATGATTGTATCTAAATCCACCAGAATAAAATATTTTAGAAACTCACTTCAGTCTCATGCAACCTTAAAATAAAACTTCTTCCAAATCAAACTTCCACAATTTATATCTCAATACAGAAGAAAAAGATTTTCCAAAGGCAAATTATTAAAATTAAACTGATAAAACTTTTTTTCCTTCCTGCATGAAGGAAAACAGTGCCAATGTACTCTATTAAGGGATATAGAAATGGCAAATAAATTTATTTTAAAATGTCAGAGAAAATAACATCTGGAGGAGGTAATGGCTGAAGAGAAACATGAATGTATTACTTTATTACTTCTAAGTCAATATATGCACATAAAACTTTAGTTCAATATATTCTATAATAGACTAACCAGGCTATACACACATGTACTCCTATAAAAATCTAAATGAGTTAGCCACTTAAGCCATAAAACACATTTTAAAAATATATACAAGTCTCTAAAGAATTTGACAGTTACCTGCAGGCTGTATTATGTCAGCTCAGAGCTTAAGGTCAGTTGGAAATCTCCAGTACCTGCTTAGCTGGAAAAATCAGTCTCTGAGTTTTCTGAAGCTTTTAACAATTGACAGGAAAATAAATAAACAAATAAATAAATAAAATAGCATACTATCTGCATGACTGAAAATGCAATATATGTGAAGATAACACCCTGCTCTTGAAAGAATTCCTACAACTTCTGCCATTTTCAGCACCTCTTGGTGCTGAAACTTAGTACTAGCTCTAGTACTAAGTAATACCTAAGTACAATTTTAGCATCAATATTGGAAATTATTTTGAAGATATCAGATCTGGATGTAAAAATTTATCTGGATCTTTGCAATTCTATGGCAACATTCCTTGATTGCTGGCTTAGTTTTCAACTTAGAACTCAACTTTATTTGTAGGTCTTGTCATTTTTGCCTCAGCTGTTTGATTTGAAATAACCAAACAGCAACTTAAAGCCACCTAATAAAGAGAAAACAGTTTAAATTTGGTATAAGCAGCAAACCGCTGGGGAAAAAAAAAAAAAAAAAAAAAAAAAAAAGTCTGATCTTTCTGTAATTATAGAAGGCTTTACAAATATGAAGAGAAATATTTTTCCCTCCCTCTGAAAATACTACAACAGTAGTCTTATAAGTAGTTCACCAAGAGCATTGTAAATAGGAATATATTCAAAACTTGCTCAGGGTCATCAGCTGGGCCTCTGGCCTTACCCAAAGCTCTAGGTAAGTAGCTGTGAGCCTCCCTTTGCACCACAAAACATAGGTTTGTGTTGGTTGCAAAGAAGAGCCCTAACCACAAGAACACTCCTAAGTTCTATATCTTACCCATAGATAACTCTGTTCAGTAACTGGGGGAAGAAAGTAACATGAAGACGATGATGTTGAAGGGTCTCATGTGAAAGCTGAAATTCAGAGAAAAGGAGCTGAGAATGCAGCAGATGCCAAAGCTGAGAGCTGGGCACATCACGCTTACTGTATGTTACTTAAATTGATGGTGATTTCCCAAATATAGAAAGGATGCCAGTGGATAGGACGTAAGTATGGTAGCTTGTGTCTGTGAAGAAGGCAAACTAGTGGTTCATCTCTAGCAGAAGAGTGAAGGAAATTATAGTACGTATGGTTTCCTAGGTTCCCTTCAGCTCTTAGTACAGTGCTATCCTAGAGAAAGGGTTTGCCACTCTGCAGAGACTTCTCTTAACTTTCAAACTACTTTTAGCCTCTGTTTGCATCACTTATCTCTGGGATGACCTTAACAAAAAACTGTAATAAGATGGATGAGAATGACAGAACAATTGTAAGCTCCAGTGCTTTGAAGTGTTTGCCATATAGCAGCAGCAGAAGGTAATGCTTGTCAAGAAGGTTTTTATACATGCCTTATATGTATATATATTTATATATGTATATATTGCTCTTTCTTTGTCAAATTCTTATTACAAAACTGAGCAAGGGAAAGAAAGAAGGTGAAATGTCTCATATAATTTCATTCAGCAGTCCTTAGTGAGTGCCTCTTTTCACCATAGATTACCTTTTGCTCCTGACTAGCCAGACATTACTGGACAGAGCTGCTTTCACATTTATACGAACTGTAAGGCATCTTTATGCCAAGTACCTCTGGACCTACGTCCAGATTTCACTAATGGATCTTCAGTAACTTCTGCTTTTTGCAGCTGTTTTCCTGCCTTTTGAATACACCCTCTGTTACCCAGCTGCTTAACTTCTGTTGATCACAAAGGACATTTGAATCAGTCTCTGGTGTACAGCAAGTTATTTATGTTCAGAGGCACATTTTCTATATTCATCCTTATTTCCTCATTCTTATTACTTCCTCAGGCTGAATGCATTGTTATCATGATCCCAGCACAACATAACAGAGTGAGAAATGTGGACATACTATGGAGATCAGTAGCCTATGTTTGGGAGAAAACAGGGCTATTCTGCAAATAAAAATAGATACAAAGGGCAGCTAACACTTTCCAGTCATGGGTGGCCTTCATTTAGGATGTTTTGCCTGCAGTTTCTAATGGTGTTAACAGCAGATATGAATAATCAGCACTTAGTACTAATTTGTAGTGTGGTAGTAGCTTGTGTTCCATACAAGGGATTAGCTGTTGTATGCACATTATTATGTTGTGTACAGAGGCAGCTGTCTCTGCCTGAGGTGTGGTAGAAAGCCCTATGAACTCCTTTGAAGATGGATAATTGATACAAGGATATGTGGGTGAATTGCCAAATTTTCCAGTACATCACATTCTTGTTGAGAAGCAGGACACTCATCAAAAGATGTGTCCATACTGCAGGCTGTATCTCAGCAGACTAACTCTGAGACCAATTTAATTTTTTAAACTTATTTTGCATTTCTCTGCACTGTGGAAGTACGGTTCACGTATACCTGAAAAAGCTGGTAGCTACTTCCACAGTTCAGAGATGATTATTTCACTTAGAAATCCACAGAAACTGGGGTAAAGGTTCTTCTCTCATCAGAGAGCAAACACTCCATTGTTTTTGGCACTCCTTCAGCAACAACTGCTCTCTGGCTTTTCCCAGACATCCCACACTTTGCAGGCTGTCACAGGTTGGCTGCAGCTCGGCATGCCAGCCTGCTGCCGCACAGCAGAGCAAGGGACATGCTGCCTGCGAGACATTCTTCCAGAGAACACTTCAAACCTCTCAACCCTCATAAAAAGAGAATTTCTATAAGGACTTAGGAGCCTTAAAGATTCATATACTATATGGATGAAAGAAGAAGTCTCAAAAGGATAAATGCCTATTTTTATATATTTTTTAAATTTATATGCAGTCTGTCATTCCAGCACAGAGCAGTAAAACCAAGCACAATTCAATCATGCTGACAGCCTGGATTTCATTTTCTCGCTAGGGAAATATAAATAATCTTAAATAGTTTTAATTTCTTCTCATTCTCTTCATTTTTCCTTTGATTCTCCTGGAATTCCAGTAGAAGTTGAAGCAACAGCAGTTCTGGTAGACCTTATGGCAGGAAAGCCTTTTAGTTTCCACATGTGCAAGTCAGATTGGGGAAGATGCTTGACAATGTTTTCATGATTAACACCACCTGGGTCTGGTTGTTACACAATACACAACACTTGGGCTAGCACAATATTAGGCATTTTTCTTCTGCACTAGATCTGAACATACAAACCAGTATTATCATTAAAAGTCTGAACTGAATCCACAAAACCTAGATTACTTCTCTCCCATGTATGTACTGTTATATATGATGTATGGAAAGCTCTCATTGCTCTGCATTGTGCTCTTTGAAATAAATTGTTTGTCCATTGCCACATTCACTTTTCCCAGTGGAAACTAAGATTTGTGATTACAGTTCAGCTTCCATAGCATGGCATGCTAACTAACTTCTACAACAATGCAAAAGTCTAGGAAGATTAGACAAAATCATGGCAAGTTTAAAGCAACGTGTTAAATTTCTGGAACTGAGTTGGTATTTTGCCCAAACAATACATGAAGAATATCACCATGGAGGTATAACAAATCTTACATGGACTTCTGAGACAAAAGATAGCCCAGTTTACTATTCTGATTGCCTTTGTCCTGACAGTTTCTTTAGATTCTAATACTTTGTTATTGTTCAGGGAACTGGTTTTCTTTCTTCTTTCCTTCTGTATCTGCCTATCTATGTAATTGCCTCTGAGTGCCTTCAGTCTTTCAAAACAACTTTCCTTCACTGTCAGGTGAGACACATTATTTATAATGTGGTAAATTCTGGAAATTCTATAAAGGAGTGACTAATAACACTATAAGCTTGAGGGTAAATTTACAAGATGCTCTCATCTTTCAGCAAATCCTAGTCCTTAGCCTGAAAAGAAGCAGATTTGTGTCAAGAGGTGGTGGTGGTTTTACAACATGGACAAGAATCTGCCAACACACCCAAAATTAATTCACTTCTAATTTAAGGCATCTCTAAACCAGCTCCTATTGCAAGGGTGGCTGCCTTAGTTGCAAATTTCCACTGACTTCATCCGTCACCAGAATGCAGTCAACAGGCACTTTGCACATCGTTTTCTGGTCTCTGCCTTGAAATCTTGTATGTTTCACAACTTCTGGGACCATCAGGGTCCTCTTTGAGGAGCACCAGGGTACCTTGCTACTTCAGGGAAAGGATAGCAGGAGGCCATGACTTCTAGCAGCCTCCAGCTGCTTCTTACAATCTCTGTCAGCTGTTCTTCATCAAAGCACGCTTGAAGAATCTGTTGCAGCTGAATCTAGGTTGGTGGGTGGGTTATAAAACTGATCCTGCTGCATCTCTGAAGTGGTTATATACTTGTGCATGGAACTTGGGGGAAAACAAACAGGAGTAGTTAAAAGTCTATATGCAGTTGTAGAGCTACTAATCCTAATAGTATCATGGAAGCATGGTGGGATAGCTCACGTGACTACAGCACATCTATGTGGGGGTATAGATCCTTTAGGAAGAGCAGGCTGCTACAGAGAGACAGCATTCACCTTTAAGAAAGCAGAAATATCTGGAGTTCTACCTTGGGACAGACAATGTAGTAGCTTAAGACTTATTGGTGAGGATTAGAGGACAGAAAAATATTGTGGTGTGTATCTGCTACAGACCACTTGACCTAAAAGAAAAAAATGAGTCTTCAGACAACTGAAAGAAACCTCACATTGTCAGGATCTGGTCCTCACAGGAGACTTGAATGACTCCAACGTCTGCTGGAAGGACAAAACAACAGGGCACAGGCAATCTAGACAGTTTCGGAAATGCAGAGATAACCTCCTGCTGCAGATGATCAAGCAGCTCACTTAGGATAGGTGCTCTGCCGGACCTTTTCTATACAGACAAGGAAGGCCTGAGTCTTCCAGGCATGTGAAGGCTGAGAGCAGCCTTGGTTGCCTTGACCACAAGACTGTGTAATTCAGGGTCTTGAGAAGAGGGACTAAAACAAATAACATAATCACAACTCTAGACTTCAGGAAGATACACTCCAGCCTGTTCAGGTATTAGCTTGAAATAATCCTTTCAGAGAACATCTTCTAGAAAAGAGGAGTCAGGGAAGATGATTGCTCTTCTCTTCAAAGAATCATCTACTCCAAGTTCAAGAATTGTCCACCTCAAGATATAGGATGGCATGCAAATGTAGCAGGATTACTGCTTTGTCAGATAAGTAAATCCTGACAAAACTCAGACATAAAAAGGAAGCAGATGAGGTGGAAGTAGGGATAGGTGACTCAGAAGGAATACAGAGATGCTGATTGAGTATGCAGATACAGGGGTAGGAAAGTCAAAGCCCATCTGAAGTTTAATCTAGCACAGGTTGTGAAAGACTTCTCCAGGTGTATCAACAGTGAAAGGAATACTAGTGGAAATGTGAATCTTCTGCTGAATGGGTTGGGACTAATGGCGAGAAAGCACATGGGAAAAAAATCAGAGGTATTGCCTTCTTCATCCTAGTTTTTAATGGTAGAACTAGGAAATCCAAGGCACCCGCAGCTAGAGGGAAACCTGGAGTGAGGAAGACTCCTCCCTGATGGAGGAGGATCACATTAGGGGACACTCAAACACGGGATGCATGTGCTGAGGGAGCCGGCCAGTGTTACTAGCGGCCACACTCTATTATCTCTGAAAGTTTGAATTGATCAGGAGAAGCTCCTGATGGCTAAAAGAAAATAAATGTCACCGTTATCTTCAAGAAGGCCAAGAAAGTTTATCCAGGGAAATAGAGACTGGTCAGCCTCACCTCAGTCCCTCGGAAGATGATGAAGCAAATCTTCCTGGAAATGATTTTGAAACATTAAGAACAAAAAGTTGATTGAAAATAATCAGTGTGGATTTAGAAGTCAACATGACTGACTGACCCTGTAGCCTTCCATAATGACAAGGTTTACTCAGTCTTGACTTCAGTAATGCTTTTGACACTGTCTCCCCTAACATCCCCATAGACAAGCTGATGAAGTTTGAGCTAGGTAAGTGGATGGTGAAGTGGTATGAAAACTGGAAGAACTGTTGGTCTCAAAGTGTTATAATTTGCAAGATGAAGTTCAGTTGGAATCCAGTAACTAGCTATGTATTCAAAGGGTTGATAATGGGCCAAATACTGTTCAGCATTTTCATTATTGATCTAGATGATGAGAGTGCACACTCAGCAAAGTCTGAGGTTCCTGAAAAACTATGAGGAGCACATGCTGATGAACTAGATGGCTGTGCTGTCATTCAGAGAGACCTCAACCGGCTGAAGGAATAGGCTAACAGTAACCCTGCGAAATGCAGCCAAAGTAAATGCAAAGTCCTGCACCAGTGGAGGAATAAGTTCAGGCACCAGTACCAGCTGGAAAGTGAATCTGCAGAGGAAAACCTTGGTGTCTAGGTGGACAATAAGCTGACTGTGAGCCAGAAATGCACCCTTGGTGCAAAGGAAAATGGTATCCTGGGCTGTATTAAAAGTAGTGTAACCAGCAGACTGAGGGAGGCGATCCTTCCCTTCTGTTCATCACTGGGGAAACACCTTTGGAGTACTAGGTCTACACTTTGGAGTACCACACTTTGGAGTATCACACTCTACCTACACTTTGGAGTACTGGGTTCCCCAGTGCAAGAGAGACGAGGTCATGCTGGAATAAGTCTACCAATGGTCCCCAAAATAATTAAAAGATGAGAGCATTGTAATATTAAGAGAGACTGAGAAAGCCAAGTTTGCAGAAAGCTGGGGTTGCTCAACCTGGAGAAGAGAAAGCTCAGTGGAATCAATGTCTATAAATACACGGTGGGTATCTGTGCAGGGAAATACAGAAAAAACAGTGCCAGATTCTGTGCCCAATGATAGGACAACAGACAATAAGCATAAATTAAAATACAGGAAATTCCATTTAAACATGAAAAAATGCTTGTTCTTGAGCGTGGATGAACACTAGAACAAGTTACGTAGAGACACTGAGGAGTCTCCACCCTTGGAAACATTCAAAACCCAGCTGAACATGATCCTGGGCAAGCTGCTTTAGCTGACTCTCTTTTGTGTCGTCGGACTAGGCAATGTCCAGAGTTGCTGTCAACACTCAGTAGTACTGTGATGATATGACTAAAACATCCAAGATTTCTAGTGTTTTCAGAAAGAGTGTTACAGAAGATGAGGGAACTTATTTTAAACTTGAAATGAATTGTAACTTGTGGATAGTATCTCATGTTGACTTGAAAACGAGTATATCATTATAATTTAGTGAATATGGAATGTTCACATCATTTACTTCCTTGAGAAAGATGCTGATGGCAATCTTGATGAAAGTACTGACAGCTGTTTCTTTGAACCGATCCATTTATTTTCATTGGGATGCTCAGAGAAGCTGTGGATATCCCATCCCTGGAAGAGTTCAAGACCAGGTTGGATGGGACTTTGGGCAACCTGATCCAGTGGGAGGTGGCCCTGCCCATGGCAGGGGGGTTGGAAATAAATGATCTTTATGGTCCCTTCCAACCCAAACCATCCTACGATCCTATATACACTTCACAACAGTAGTATTATGCCACTCTTCTTAACTAGGGATGTTCGTTGACAATAGGAAAAATCTGATTTTCTTATTCTTTTCCTTTCCTTCCTACAAAGTTTTCCACTGATAGCTGGGGGAGAGGAAAATAAATAAAGAAATAAATTGGCTGAATAGTTGTAAACTACTTTCATTCAAAACTATTCTTATCTGTATCTGGTGTTAAGATGCTTATGGTGGTAAAGGCTTTTTGAACCTTTCAAGATCATGTAGAGGAGCACACTCTTCAAAGCTATTATTGGTCACCCAAACCTTGTAGCATAGTTTACAAAACATTTTAGTGATGCACCAGAAAAAAAAAAAATCAAAAAAAATTAAAAAAAATCAAAAAACCTTTAATATCCTAACTTCTGCAGGAATAGACAGGATGCACAGTTAGGTTACAGAGCCATGTATATTCTCTAGATATTTTGAATATTTTTTTTATTTTTTTTTTTAGTGGAAAAAGCTACCTTGACTTTTTCTTAAACTTTCAACGTTTTTGTTCAACTATGCTTGAGGTTTTTGTTCACTGAAGACAAAGGGAAGTTTGTAAGACAGGTTTATTGACTGTCTAGTCATTTTCTCTTGTCACCTACACAAGTAATCACATGTGTTTTCAGCTTAGTTCCAATGCTTGCAGCCAGACCAATGTCTGTTTTTTTATTTCAGAGTGTCTGGGCTCTGGCTGAGAGGATTCTGAGCTCTGCTGAGCACTCACTGCTTCCATACAGAGCACATATAGAACACATGCTTCCTACATCTGCCAAGAACCATAACTGTTCTCAGCTCTGACATGCTGCATTTCTTCTAATCTCCTAAAGCATAAATGGGTGTCCTAACACCCTATCTCATCTGTCCACCACACTAGTTTTCTTCATGCCACATAATTTACCTGTAGTTCAGAGGACTTGCAGTGCCAGTACCTAGGCATAGTATAAGAATTTATTTTTATTGCATTATGTCTCCTATTCACATTGAAAACCCGGAGAATGGGACAGGAACGCAGCCTTACCTGAATCAGAGCTGGCACAGTACCAGGGTAGTGTCAATATGCAGGTGAGGGCTCTGTTTCAGGGGAAAAAGACTTTGGAAAGCTAGAGGGATGGTCCAGGAGAAACATTGTATGTTTCAACAAAGGTAGAAAGTTCTACATCCAGGACAGACTAACCCTGTGAGTTAATACAGGTAAGGAAATAACATTTGATCAATACACTAAATATATGTTAACAGTATGTCCTTGCAGTATGTAGGCTGGCCACACACTGAGTACCGTAGGAAGAGCATACCCAGTAGATCAAGGGAAGTGATTATTTTCTTCTACTTAGTACTTCTGACACCTGCTCTAGAATACTGCATCCAGTTTCACACACACTCACCCCTTCCTTAGTATAAGGGGGAAATTGAGAAGCTGGGGAGAATCTATTGAAGGGAGACTAAGATACTTAAGAGGCTAGACTGGAAAATCTATAAGAAGAGTCTGTGGAAACTGAATTTGTTTGATCCGGGAAAGAGAAGGCTAATGGCTGGGAGCAGGGGCTCTACAGCTCTAATTTACTTCCCTGAAAGCAGAGCCAAATTCTATTTGTAAGTCTACAATGCAATAATATGAGGTAGAAGTCACAATTTACAATAGCAGATATTCTGACTATTAACTTTCTTCCTTGTATTCAGTAAGAAGTTTTAACTATTGGCTCAAAATGTCCAGTGACCAGGTGGAAGCTCTCTCCTCAGAAACTATTAATACGCCTGGTAAAGCCCCAAGTTGTTTAATCTAACCTTGAAGTTAGCCCTCCTCTGAGCAGGAGGTTGGCCAAAGACCTCTACAGTCCTTTCCCACACAAGGTTTTGGTTTCTGTGATTCCGATATTTACATCATGGGAAAAAAAATAAAGATCTTGAGAGGAAGTATGATGAATAGTAATCATAGCCATAGCAGTCAATAGCAGATAAAATGTTGGTAGAGTGAATGCTTGTTCTTCTGGTAAATAAAAATAATGGTGCATGTTACGTCTTGTTGATGAATTCCGGATCAAATGACCGTCAGATTCAGGTTCCAGAGGAATTTTTGCCCTTTGATTATATCAATGAGGACTTTGGGATGATCTCAGAGTTTCATCTAACTCCATTCTGATAAAGATATCTTCAATTTTTTTATTTTTATTTTTTTTTTCCCCTGGGACAAATTTGTACCTTTTCCTCTTTTACTATTGATCTTGAGTTTGACAGCATGGTTATATTATACAAACCTCATCCCAACAATTCTCCACTTCTATGACTGTTATAATGAATATTATCTCTCATAAAGTCTTGTTCATGTCAGAGCATTGCCTTCTGACTAAGTAATCCTGTGATGTCTAGCCACTGAGGGTAGACCCATGGTCCCTTTTGAAGTTCTCCATAGCCTTTGTTTCTATAATTTCTAATTTTTCTTGCTTTGAGAGACAAAAAAACAAGTTCTTCACAGCTGTGTAAAATCAGATGTGAGTACATGTTACTGAATAAAATTCATTTATTTTTATATTAATTATATGTTTTTTCTTTGTTCTTGACTTGCTGTATTTGGAAGTAAGAATTCTCTTACAGTATGCCAGCGTGTTGGCAGATACTGAGCTAACGAGGTGAAGTGATTCTAAACAGTGTCAGGATGAAGAAAGTCAGTCTAAGCTTTCAAACTCTCCCTCACCTCTAAATAGAAAACAAAAGAGCTTTGTAAATGGCTGAAAGTGGGGGGTTAGACTGATTTTTCAGTGAAGGAAAGGTAGTGGAAATGTCTGGAGGACAGCTCTCCTAGCAGCACTGTGCCAATGAAGTAGTCTAAGATGATACTTACAGAGCAGAATAAACGACGCCTGGCCATAGCCTGCTAGTCTTGGAATCCATAGCTGTTGTAATAGTTTCGGGTTTCTTTCAAGTTAGCAGCTAACAGGCTCTTAGAGCCATTCCAGCCTGTACAAAGGGAAACAAATTGGATGTGTGTTGTACCAGTGCAAAGAGCTGTGCTGAGCCTTCCTTCACAGTATATAAAAGTGGTCTGCAGAAATACAGAGTGAATGCATCAGTATATGTATTCTCCTTTTCTTTCTTTTTTTTTTTTTTTAATCTATACAGAGGAGATAATGACAAATACACACAGGAGAAAGATTGATTGTAGTCATTTTTATAACTGTCATAATTCATGTTTCTTTCATATAATCCCCAGCCAAAGTCTTTTGGATGAAATTAACCTTTTCTATACTCCCTGAGCTGACTAAATATAGAAAGGTGAATAAGTTCAAAAAGCTTTGTCCCATATGTGTATATATGAAAAGGTAAACTGGCTGACTAACCTGTTAGAGGGGATTTGATCGAGGGAGTTTTTGGTTCCGCTATCACTACTGAAATAAAGCCTTAATATACTTTGCATATATATAGATATATTTACATACAAAAGGACACAGAATCAGAAGTGTGAACCTCAGTAGTAGGAAGAAATATATAAGCAAAATAAAGTAAATAAACTGCTGTTTTTTTCTGAAAGATTTTTGTTTACTTGGCATTTGGTATGGTGACAAACATTTCCTTAATTCTCTGTGACATCACAAAGAAAATGGTATCTGGGCATATGCAAAGGTAACTACTAAGACTAGACTGAGTATCTGGACCTAAATTAATGTCACTGTAAATGTCCTTAGGACTGCAGAATTTCAGCACTAAATGGATATAACTCATACTGCCAGTGGATTCTTATGATTTCAACCTGTGTGACTTGTTCAGACACTTCAGAACAACTCTAAAATGATTTTATACTATTTTAGACCAAAGAGGTGTTCATTATGTTTGATATGTTTCAAATATCAAGTCAAAGATGGGATTCTCCTGGCCAAAACTAGATCATATAAATCTCTATAATAAATATAGAAGTTGGAACTGGTTACCCAAGTACACCTTTGCAATCACTGAAAAGAAACAAAAATAATAGACTGATTCACCTCATCCAAAAGTGGGGAGTCACAGGTTAGTCAGCCAGTTGCCCAGTATTTCTCTTCACTGCCCATGAAGGGAATGTAATGTGGCTATCTATGCTGCTGAAAATGCAAGTCAGTAAGAATCACACCCGAATGCAACTAGCTTCAGTGCACTGGACTTTTGAGTTTAACTCAAAAATCTAATGTAAGACTTCCAAACCATACTGGCAATTTTGGTTTTAGATATGTCTGCTCAAGCCTCCCACTCCTGTCATTGACTGTCTCCAACAGAAAGTGCAAAAGATATAGCAACACTTCCACACAGGCATAAAACTAGCTCTTACCTCCATATTCTCTTCCTTTATAGATATCTCATTCAGTAGTCCACCTTGTCCTTCTGATCTTCTGAGCTGACCATTCGTTTGCTTCACCGGTCTTTTTTCTTCTCTCCCTGTTCCCCCAATGCCTTTGGTTCTGTTATCTCTGTTTTTCTTGAAAACTTGTCCTCCTGATGGGTTGTGGGGATCTAAACTTTGTTGGCATTTTTTTCCACTTAGTTTTTCTCTGTGTAGCTGAGACGTTCTTTCTCCTTTTTTCCTTTCCAGTCTCCATGAACAATCTACCAGATCCTTCTGTTTGATTTTATTCTACTTCTTGTAACTAAATTTTTCTTCAAGTATGAATTGAGTTGAATGATCTGTATAGACAATTTGCAGTTATTTCTCTTCCTTTTGATTGATCTTGTCTTTTCAAATTTCCTAGATTCCCTGCCACTTTTCCTCACTCATGTTGACAGTCAGCAGGGTGATCTTGCCTGGTCATAGTCAGGATCACTTATACCCTAGATCACTATATTTAAACAATGTCAAAGTTTTTGTGTTCCTGTGCTGGGTCTGGCTGGGATGGAATTAACTTTCCCTGCAGCAGCCCATACAGTTCTGTGCTCTGCACCTGTAGCTAGAACAGCACTGGCATCACACCAGTGTTTTGTCTATTGCTGCACAATACTGGCACCACATCTGGACTCCCTCCAACCCCCCAAGAGCCAGCAGGCTGGGGGCTGGGCAGGGGAAGGGGAGGGGACATCACTAGGACACCTAACCTAAAGCGATCAAAGGGATATTCCATGCCATATGATGTCACAGTCAGCAATAAAAAGTGGAAAAGGGGAAGGAGTGTGTGTGTGTGGGGGTGACTCTCACGGTGGAACCATCTGTCCTCCTGAACTGCTTTTCTCTCTCTGTGCTTCCGCAGAGCCTTTGCTTTTTTTTTTTTTTTTTTCCCTCTTCCTTATCTCTTTAATTAAATTATCCTTATCTCAGACCTTGAGCCCTTTGTGTCTTATTTTCTCCCCCTTCCCCTTTGAGGAGGGGGAGTAAGAGAGCAGCTGTGGTGGAACTCTTCTGCCCACCCAAGTAAAACCACCACAGTTCCAGTCTAGGACACATCCTTTCCAAACCATTTTCACCTAAAGCTCTTCTTCAGGCTTTCATCATCTTGCATTATTATTATATAAAAATATATTATTATATAAAAATATAAAATAGTATATATATAGAGAGAGGAATATAAAAATAAAAACTTTATTTGCTTTTTCCAAATATAGCCACATATATCAAATCCAATATGAAAGCTATTGCAATGTTCAATCCATTTCTCTTTACCTGTGATCTTCCTTGATATATGTGCTACCAACTACAGCTTGACTTAATTTTGAGGAGTCTCCTATCATCTCTGATTCAATACTGAAACACTACCTTCATCTCCAGCCTCACTACATTTTCATCACCCATTTTTTAAACTTTCTGAATTTAGACTCATGGTCCATGAGTCAGGCTTCAGTAGTCTATTAATAAAAACAGTTCAAATTTGAAAAATTTGTAATATAATTGTGCTGCTTGATTTGAATAATATTTCTGCCTGTGAGCTACCAGCTAAGATTTTGATCCCTTTCATGCATGAGAGAAATGCAGTCAGATTGTGTATCATTACTTCTGTGCCATGGTCAGTGAAATAATTATTAACTTCAATGACTTAATAGTGTACCAGACAACATAGCAAAACTGGTTGCTCAGATGTATTTCTGATTTATTTCTGCGAATCAGTGCATTAGAAGAAATATTCTGTTGTCACTGCCATTTTAAAATATTTTTGCAATGTGTCTACAAAATATGATTTCTGTGACTCTGGTACTTCGATGCTACTGCAATTTAGGCACCTAATAAGTCAATAGGAGTTGAAATATGCACCAAGGGATTATCAGTGACAGTACTTGGCTGGAAGTGTATTGAAGTCTATGAAACTTCATTAGTTTACACTCACTAAGGATTTAGCAGGCAGTCTGCAAAAAAAAAAAAAAAAAAAAACCACAAGAGTTTCATGCTGGCTCCTCTACAAGCGTGACAGTTCAAACAGAGTCTGGCAGTGGATTAATAATGTGACTCATGGATGTGACAGTCACTAGGACCTTGTTATAGTCAGAACCAGACTGGAATGTAAGAACTGTAAATCATAAAATTGTCTGAAAATACATGAAATCTTATTGAACTGATGATAGAAAAACAGTTCAGACTTGTGACATCTCCTGAGCTTCTTTTATCTGGTTTGTCAGATTTAAAGGGAAAGTTCAGGGTGAGAAGGAACTAAGGAGCAGATTTTTTATTTTATTTTATTTTATTTTATTTTATTTTATTTTATTTTATTTTATTTTATTTTATTTTATTTTATTTATTTATTTTAGGTGTAGATGATGATTTAAAGTGTACTTTGTTCATAAATCTTACTAAAATCTGTATAGTGTCATACACTCATACTAAAATTCATATGGTTTAAGAACTGTGGTACCCATGAGGGATCATAAAATATGTTCAATTTTTATTTTTTTTTTCACATAAAGGGAGTAAATCTCCAAGCTGTATTTTCTCCAATGTTTCTTTTTTTTTTTTTTTAAAAAAAAAAAAAGTTCTGCATGCTTTCACTTTTATGGTAATTTATAGCAAATTGATACATAAAGAAACGCTGAATTCAACACATGATAATAATTGGTGCAATCTAGCATGCAGTGAGATGATGTGTTCTAACTGAGGAAAACTGTAGAATATGGAAATAATTCTTTAGATAACATAGTCTACTATTGTTTGCTATTGATTAGGTCTCTCTTAACTTTGTGGTTTTGTTATGTTCCTTCATTTTTCACATATTCTTCTTGTAAAGATGGAATTTTCTTTATGGGGTCCCTTTCCAGCAATGATGTTCTTTGAGGGAAAAAAAGTATTCAGGAAAACATACTTTGTATTCCTAAGTATCCTGTAGAAATCATCATGGTTGTACTTACCTCAGCCTAAGCAGTTGAGCAATGTCTGTAGCAGTCCAAAAAAACTATTAGAGAACAAATCTACCTAGACAAACTCTTCCCTGATTTTCAAATGAAAACTGAAAATTATTTCCCTTTCAACAGGGTTGCAGAGGTAGAGAAATTTGAGTTTGACTTTCTAACACAGAAGAAAATAACATTGCCAGAGCAGTCTGGCCACAGAAATAGTAGGTGAGTGAGATACTAAATGGCATTTTTTCACACTTAGTTGTGGCTGTATCTTCCCTGTTTACTTGTATGCAGCCAGGAAGTAAGATGAGCGGTTACAGGAGCAAAAGAATTTATTAAGCCTGGTTTCCCATGACCTTCATGAAGTTCTCTCTCATGTGGTTTCTGTAAGTTTCTAACAGCTTTTTTATCTCTGGGCAGATTTCTAGTCATCAGTGGAGGTAATTATGTAGGTATTCCTTCTCTAAACAGCTACTGATATTTTAATAGTATTTTGATATCCCTTTGTCAGCTATGAATAAAACAGGCCAATAAGCAACAAAGCTGTTTGGTAGAAATGGGGATCTAGAAGGCAGACAGAGAAAGAATTGCTATTAAAATATTTTTTAGGGCAAACACATAGACAACCTAACTCTTCCTTGCACCAGGGTTTGTTCACAACAGGTGGCTATACTCCTAAAACACTATTTTAAAACAGTGCTTGTTTATGCGGATCTTGAATTTCGTTAATTATGTAATTTTTAACATAGATTTCCTACCAATATAGAGTTTTTGATATCTGCCATCATTTTAAAGAAACTTTATATTGGTAAGCATTCATATCTCTACACAAAAACAAATAGCTAGAACAAAACTGTCATAAAGTAGACTTAATTCATGCCTGTGCATTGGCAGTGGAATTATAAAATAAATGTGCATGCAACCAGATGAACATAAGGAAACATGGAAACATATCAATATAAGTAACCATTTTTTTGTGACCCTAGGTATTCTAGAGACAATACGAGGACCTTGATAATCTTTATTCAATAGCCACTTTATTCCAATAGCCACTCACTTCTAAGAGAGTTACATTTATTTCATCAAGGTACAGGAAATGATCTTAATACACTCTAAAATAAACGTTGATTACCTTCTTCTCTGAAAGAGAGAATCTAACCCATAGCTGATTGATACTGAGAGAGGCTACAAGAGTTTGTGGGATAACATTTCATGTTTATATTTGGAAAGTTGTGATTCCCTCATCACAATAATCTGTCTTGGCTTAGTGTTGACATGTAGCATCATCTTGATTGTCACCAAAGCTGTTACACAGTTCTCAAGGCTAAGCAAAAGGGAGGAATAATATTTTAAAACACACACTGTAATCAGTTCTATTAGAAGGTTAATGGCCTCTTCATTTGTTTTTGCAAAATAAATACTAAGTTTCTTTAATTTCTAGTGTGCTTATTCAATCATGTTCTAGCTAAAACACTGAGAAATTAGTTGCATGTGAGTGGTGTTACCTCTAGAGGATTAATTGCTCAAAACAGATGTAGAAGATCTCCCCAGCCTGACTTGCTGTTGCTGTTCTGCATCAAAAACCTGTCAAGAGTAGTCAGCTGGGATTGCTTTTTGCAAGAGATCCTCAACTTTCAGCCTCTAAGCCCTGTGGATGTTAGAAGAATGACAGGAGACAGACACTGCCTAAGGAGAAACCTAACTGTTTTTCCATAGTGCAGGAATTACCATGCTGATCCCCCATGTCTTTCACCATCCAGCTTCTTCAGGGCTTCCTATTTATCATCTGACTTTGTTGACTTCAATGTGATTTAAGTGCATGGTCAGACTTAAAAATATGATTTTATTTTTTTCATCTCGACAAAAGGTAAGGTCATGTCACAGTCTGTGAATACTTGTGACTCAAAGAAGGCAGGTAAAATATTTCATATCTCCTTTCATATCTCTCTTCTCACCTTCTTTACCACCCCTCATCTTTCCCTGAGCACTTTATTAGCAAACCAATACACACTATAAACGCTGTGCTATATAGTAAAGTATCTGCTGAGAGTTGAGAGGTGAAAAAGAGAACCGGAAGAACAGCTTGTCTTGCTTCATGAAATATTTTATTTAAAAAATAACTAAACTAAAATAATAATAATAATAATAATAAACAAAACACCTTTTTCACTTTTTGAATGCATTAAAATCAAATGTTTTCACAAATTACTTCTTTGGTTTAACATAATGGCTACAGTCCTCATTTTTTCTTCATTCATATTAATGCTCCATCAATATCCAAATTAGTTTAATAGAACTGTATGAGAAGCAAGAGGACATTTGTATATGTACAGTTAACTAGCAAAGTTCCCATAAGGAAAAAGGGAAAAGCTTTTTTTTGTTTCTCTGTTTTTCTTTTTCCTTTTTTTTTTTTTATCTTAATCTTTGAGTGACAAAGTTCACAGTAATTTTTAATAAATGTATGGTTTTGAAAACAACCTAAATAAACATGATAGTTTATTTCTCAATATACTTTACTTGGGTACTAGCGACCACAAAAAGTGTAATAAAGATTTAAGCCTAGTCTTTAAAAAAGTCTTCACTTAATAACTCAGCAACTTGAAACTTATCTTCAGAATAAAGCTTAGCTGAATTCACTGGTTGCAGCTGAATGTCCCAGTGATGCAGATCATTATATGTAATTGTGATTTATTTTTTTATGTGCTATCTTTATTTTTTGTTATTTAATGTCTCAGTTCTTATAAATTAGGCTGAACAGAGTTTGATAAATTTAATTAATATTTTACTTTAATGTACAAGGTCTTTCAATTCTTTTCCAAATAAGCAACAGATCTTTGGTTTACCAATAATGTGTAACATGAGAAATCTTAGATTTATCTCCCTACCAAAATTCTGAAGCTTTGTCATATACACATGTCTCAAGAAGATCAAGAGCTCTAATAAGTAATGCTAAATAAAGGGTACTGAAAGGGTTTTGAAACTTCTGTATTCCAAGTTGAAATCAATCTCTTATTAAGAGAAAGATTTTATTTCGTTCTTTCTCTCAATAAGAGAGAAATTTATCTCAGTCTTTCTGGAGAGAATTATTCCTACTGTGAATTCTTTGCCTCTTATTTGAAGCATCTGTTTTTTCTCACTAAAATAGGTTAATGGAGGAGAGCACTGCTTTGTTATAATGTGTTGTTACCTATCTCTCAGTGGGCAGAAGACCTTACCTTTGTTAGTCATAGAGAGAAGGCTTTTTGTTGGTTAATTTGTTTGTTTTTAAGTGTTCTTTGGTGCACTTTAAAACCTGGAAAAAATAAATAAATAATAGGCTTCCTTTTTGGGAAACGTGTCATCTCTCTGACGTCTCTCAGTGTCTCAAAAAAAAAGACTTTTTTTTTCAGCAATATAATACTTAGTTTCCTATCTAATTGCTAGTTCAGCCTTTATCCTTTCTCATACCACAAAAATTCTCAGGGATAAGAATGAGCTAAATTACCTGAAATTCTTAACAGAATAGAAGCTTCTATTATTCTCCTAAAATCTCAACGCATAAAACACTGAAAATATTGCAAGGTGAATTTCGATGACCCATGTTATGCAAGAGTTTGGATCAGATGAGCATTCCTTTGCTTCTGACCTTAAATTATATACTTTTGGGGCAAATTTTCATTTTTCATTACAGCACTTTCACAGACACAAACACAACTATACTCACATGTTGAAAAAGTTAAATAGCTCAAATGGTCAACTACACTAGAGAAAAATAAACAGTCCAGAGTGCAATGTCTTCTACATCTGTGTAAAAATGGCTGCTCAGTAAGTGTTCTTGTGTAGACATAAACATTAAAGGTACAGCTGATTGATGGTGTATATAAAATGCTAAAAAATTAATGGTATGTTCATGCATAGTGATAAAGCACAGTAAAAAGCTAGAAACCATGCTTCTCCATCTACAGAGTGAGGAGCCGAAGAACTAGCTCGCAAATGACAATGGGAGTACAGTGTTACACCCACACTAGTAAACTCTGTCCCATCATGAAGGTCACCATCTTGGCTACCATGTGCCATAAAGAAAGGGTTGGTATTTTTCCTGTTCGAGGGAAGTCCTTGTTGGCAGAAAATCAAGTGTCTGTTGTATAGACCAGCCATGCTCCAAGAGCACAGGCGTCCCTCTACCTCTGGGGATGTGCACCAAGACTGGACTGCAAGCCAGCACTAGTTTCCAGTGTAACACTGACATGACATTGTATATGACTCCAAGCTACATGGTGCAGTCAACACTCTGGAGGGAAGGGATGCCAGCCAGAGGGACCTTTACAGACTTAAAAGGTGGGCCCATGTGAACTGTATGAAGTTCAACAAGGCCACGTGCAAGGTCCTGCACTTGGGTTGGGGCAATCTCAAGCACAAGTGTTTAAAGGGGCCCTACAAGAAAGCTGGAGAGGGACTCTATCAGGGAGCGTACTGATAGGACAAGGGGTTACAGCTTTAAGCTAAAAGAAGGTACATTTAGATTAGATATAAGGAAAAAAAATATTTATTCAGAGGGTACTGAGGCACTGGAAGGGTTTGCCCAGAGAAGCCTTGTCCCTGGAAGCGTTCAAGGCCAGGTTGGATGAGACTTTGAGCAAACTGATCTAGTGGGAGGTGCTTCTTCCTATGTCATGGGGTTTGAACAAGATGATCTTTGAGGGTTCTTCCAACCCAAAATATTCTGTGAAAGAAAACTCTCATTGTTTACCTGTAGGTTACAAACTCTAGTACAAACGTCAATGTTCCACTTATGAGAAATGTGTAGAAGAATATCATCATACTTGTCCAAAATCTAAATCAGTAAGTCCTGCTTTTAAGAAAGTTCTTTTACTTAAGTTATCCTGGCTTAGAGGTGACATTACAGCAATGGTTGTAATTACTTAGGAGGGTAAAGACAAGCATTTACAGTGGATTTTCTGCAGAGGCTCTAACTGTATGAAACTTTTGTTGTTGTTGTTGATAT
This sequence comes from Anser brachyrhynchus, assembly GCF_964034855.1. NCBI lineage: Eukaryota > Metazoa > Chordata > Aves > Anseriformes > Anatidae > Anser > Anser brachyrhynchus. Next base: position 11,111,992 of record NC_137694.1, on the reverse strand, counting down.
TTTATTTGAATAAAATTTATGAACAATGTAAATCTTAAATATAATCCACCCATACACAAATATGCCATATCCAAACTAGTTGTCACACAAAATATACCATTTCTTCACCCTTAACTTTCCCTTTTAATTTTACGGATATGATTAAACAAGTTTATGAGATGTGACACAAGTTAAACTGCAGAGGTAACTTGTGCAGAAAAGGAGGAAACTCCTGATAGCTATGCTCACCCCAATGTTATGCATTTTCTACATGCTGTACTGAGAAAATGAGCCTACAGGAGGACTTGCTGTATGGAAAAACATTGAGACGGAGTAACTCCTGGCTATGGTGAAATACAAAGTGTATTCATCTTGTCATATGAAGTCAGAGATGATAGTAGCTAGTGATGCCTTAAAAAAAAAAAAAAAAAAAAAAAAAAAGTACTAAGTAGAATATCATGTTACCATTGCAATATATGTCAGTAAAAAGACAATTTAATAATTTACTACTTCCCATTCAAGTACTAATGCATTATAAAATACATAAATAAATTTAAAAGTATTTAATCAAATTATATTGATGCAATTCATTGCACAGCTAATTTTCTGGACTAATGCTAAACAGAATTTTTTTTTTCCCATTTTCAGGAACTTTCAGGCTTTTAAACGTTTTGCTTCAAAGAAAATCTGTCCTCTTTCTTTTGTTCTCTTCCATTTCTCCCCCCTCTCCCTTCCTGTTGAGGATAAGTGTCTGTTGCCTAGGGCACTAGCTCAAAATGGATAAAACCTACAGTCAGGTCCCTCCAGAGGGAGTGTTGATACACCATTAATCTATCACTTTAGCTGATGAAAATGAACCAGAGAAAGTGACAAAGTGCAAACTCTCTGTGTGTAAGACAAATTGTTTAACAAGTGTTCTTGAACAGAGAGAACAAACATTAAAGCTGCCCCAGACTAAGTTAACAGAATACATCAAAGTCGTCAGCTGGAGATGATTATATATGAGAATAATTACTTATTCATTGGTCTAGAAGAATAACAAGAGAAGTATTCAATAGATAAACCAGAGTGGGATGTGCAAGACATGGGTTCAAATCCCTCCATATGCCAGAGGCCAAACTCAGCTCAGCTGGAGTCCCTTTCTTTCATTTTAATTTTCTTTTCTGATAACTTTCTCTTATATATCGGAAAGATACTTTTAGGAAGTTATTTTTTAAGAAAAAATGCAAGCAAAATGCTAGAAGCATTTGTTTATTGTTGGGCTTATTGTTTTTCCTCCCTTATTTCTACAATGCATAGGAGAGCTTGTTTCGGTAGTGGACAGAGTTGTTTGTTATGGGTAGATCTTTATTGTATTTTGTAATTTACTTATCTTCTGACATTCTTTATATTGTGGATGTTAGTCCATGATTGGAACAGATTTGTTAGAGTTTGCAAACATTTCAAGTAATTCATGACTCGAGTACATTGGGAAACTTTAAGGGAATGCTTCATGAAGATGCTCTGTTTTTTTGGGGGCTGTTTAGAAGCAAAATTCTATGTGTATAGCTATATCTTTAAGTCCTTTTTGGCTTCTTTTAAAAATTATAACTGTTGTTGTTTTGGCTGTTCATCTTTTGATCATAAAGTATATGTTGTGCTTTAGCCAGCATGAGGCAAACACAGTGACGAGAGGAACCACTATATTTTCATCTGCCTGAAAAAATTCTGCCTGAAAAATTTACTGGAGATTGAACGGTAAATAAATAAATAAATAAATAAATAAAGTTATCATTTTCTCTATACACTTGGGAATTATGATTTTAGCGCGGACATAGGAAGAATCATAAAAAAAATGAATAAATTTAAAAAAATGTCTATTGCTACTAGTTTAATATAGGATTCCAAGCCATCTCATTCAATTTCCTTGTCAACTGTGATGCCTTGACCAATTTGAAAAGTGTCCAGTTCTTTAGCAATACACTGGAGACATTTGTAGACCTTTTATATGTGTAGCTCCAAATGAATTTAATTGAAATTGTCTGATGTCTGGGGAAAAAAAAAATATATATATATATAAATCAAAAAAAATTAAATTCCCAATGTGTCTTCATTATTAGAATGTTGTGCGCTATTCTGCAAAAGGGTAGTAAAGCAATATTGTTATGAAATAGCTGCCACTTTTATTTCACAATTCATGTCAGTAATTTTTGGATCACATAGAAGACAAGGTAATTAATTCAGTTTTTGGTAAACAAAAGTCCCCTGTATGAATTTGGTGTGTTTTTTAAAGAGGAAAATTTCCATTTACTTCAAATACAATATTTTTAAGCAGGAAAGATTATTGATGGACCTACATCTGATTGTCTTGCCTATTCGCTGTTGAGTTAAACCACGTTCTGGAGTTTGAGGTCAATAACAATTTCTCTTGAAAATTCTCTTGAAAATTGTCTTTTCTGAATAGCTAATAAGTTATATGTAAAAATATAATAATAATAATAATAATAAAGCTCATTGCAGAACAGCAAATAGTTTCACTAAATACTCAGTTAAAAACAAACAAACAAATAAATAAATAAATAAATAAAGGGGTTTAACTGATCTTCCAGCACTTTTACTTTGAATCCAAGCACAATTGAAAGACAGGTGCACAAACAAATCCTTCCTCATGGAATCATGAGTAACGAATTAACTTTAATTTTCTTGTTGCACTATTTTTTTACAGAAATAACAGATAATCATTTCATTCCTTGCTGTTTTACAGTTACTATCAGATCATAGCTTATTTAATAATTAAAAAATACTGCTGAAGTAGGCTGTCCTGACCTTTTTCAAGGCTTGAGTTCTGCACTTACAAGCTCCTCATTATGATTAAAATATGATCAGTTTCCTGCTTTTCAAGCCCAATCACATTATGCTCTTAATTTAACAGAATGGTACAAATCAGATATAATTATGATTATTAATTTTCTCTTGTGATTGAAGCCGGCAATCATCTACAAGAAAGCAATAAAATAAATTATGCTTTCAGGATAAGATTTGAGCAACACTGTCATGGACACTTCTCCCAGCCATCTTATCCCATGTATTTTTATTTCTTCTTCTTTTCACCTGGCATGATATGCTTCTTCCAACCATCTTCTCCAGCCATGTGGCTCTGTTTTGCTCCCTTCTTCCAATGTTTTTAGTTCTGCTCAGGTTGCCCTGTTTCCTTATATGGACAGATGTGCCTGTAATGTTCAGCTTCCAACACAACTGAATTAAGAGCCTCAGACATGAGATGATGGAATCATGGAGTCATAGAACATCCTGAATTGTAAGGAACCCACAAAGATCATCAAGTCCAACTCTTGGCTCCACAGAGGACCACCCAAAAATCAGACTGTATGTCTGAGAGTGTTGTCCAAATGATTCTTGAACTCTGGCAGGCTCAGTGCTATGACCATTTACCTGGGGAGCCTGTTCCAGTGTCCGTCCACCCTCTCAGTGAAGAAGCTTCTCTTACCAGCCCGAATGGCACGAAGCCCAGATGTATCTTCATGCCATTCCCTCTGGTCCTATCACTCTTCAGCATGGAGAAGAGATCAGCATCTGAAGCAAGTGTAAGAAAGTCTCATGGGAGTTGTGCCTTTCTTCAGCAGGTTTTCTCTCTCTTAGAATTATAGAATCATTAAAGTTGGAAAAGCCCCCCAAGATCACCTGGTTCAACCATCCCCCTACCACCAATATCACCCACTAAACCGTGTCCCTAAGCATGACATCCAACCTTTCCTTGAACACCCCAAGGGACGGTGACGCCACCACCTCCCTGGGCAACCCATTCCAATGCCTGACTTCTCTTTCTGAGAAGAAATGTCTCCTAATTTCCAACCTAAATCTTCCCTGGCGCAACTTGAGACTATTCCCTCTAGTCCTAGTTCTCACTAGTTATCTGTGAGAAGAGGCTGAACCCCAGCTTCCTACACCTTCCTTTCAGGTAGTTGTAGAGAGCAATAAGGTGTCCCCTGAGCCTCCTCTTCTCCAGACTAAATAACGCCAGTTCCCTCAGCTGCTCCTCGTAGGACTTGTGTTCCAACAACTCTTCCAACAATGACGCTCCTTCCTCAGGATGTCCTCTATATCTCTGCATTCACTGGAAATTTTCCTTCTATTTTGAGATATATCCAATAGTGGAGTTAAATTCAAATTTAATCTGGTGGTCATAAGTTTGCTTTCTAGTGATCAATTAACAGTCATAAATTAAGCTCTAATAATTTAATGTATTTCTTGAACACACTGGACTTCATTACACTTCCAGAGATAAATATGTATTATGGTTTTGTTTCTAGAATTTTTCTTCTGCTTCTCAACAATCATAAACTTTCATTTACAGGTTTTCTTAAAATGTTATGCATTAGCTAATGGCTTGTTAGTAGAGAGTATTTAAACAGAAGCACAGGGAGAAAAACTTAGCATGTGAAAAGAAGTTAAATACCATTAAATTACTATGATCAGATTCTTCTGCTAACAAGATTGTTTGCACAACCTTTCAACCTCTTTTTTTTTTTTTTTTTTTTAAAGTTATTCTGTATTTCTGGCAAGATGAAGAGTTAGGATGTTTCTCTTTACAGGTGTAAGAACCAGGCAAATTTTTTTGGCAGATCGCTTATATTCAGGAGCTGGCTTGTTTGTGAAATGTTCTAAACCACAAGTGAGACTCTTTCAGATGGGTTGTCTGTAAAACTCTTCCCAGGGCCCTTGTAAATAACGTGTTTTTTTTTTTTTTTTTTCTGATAATTTTATACTTGCTTCAACTACAAGAAAATGAGAGTTGTAATCATTTTAAAAATATACACAAACCGACTGGAAAAATGAGAGGCAATGCATGGGTGCTGGAAGCACCATGAATGTTCAGATCCCAGTGGGACTGCAGTGCCTGAATGTGAGAGAGCATCAGAATTCAGCAGAGAGAATAAGGTAACATCACAGAAGTATGGTGTAGACAAACATCTTAAAAATTTTTATGGCTAATAGGGGGAAGCTATTATAGGTATACATTTAGATCACTATTAAGCTTTTCAAGCACAGATACTAACACAATCTTATCTTCCCTTTGAATGGGATCAGGATGCAGCTCTGAATTTGCAACCAAAGATCGTAATAGTAAAAAAGGAAGTACTTTTTAAATAGAAAACACTCTGTAAAATAAAACTCTATTGTTTTATTTATTTCTTTTATTTATTTCTTTTATTTCTTTTTTTTTTTAATTTCTTTTTAGAAATACTCTTCACAGTTTTGTTTTTGTTTTGTTTTGTTTTTATATATATTTGGACACTAAATAAATTATGGATTTAACTTTAAATTTATCTGAATAAAATCTTTTGGGATTGAGTACTACAGTGTAATGAAAAACAGTTTGCTAACATTCTGCATATGTGGTTAATGGAACTTTGTATCCACTCCTAATAGGAAAACGGTATTAAAATATGATTTACATTGTAAATTATTTTAAACAATTGATGGCTTAAATACTCTAACTTCTGGTTTGTTTGTTTTTTTGTTTTCTTGTCTTATCTTGTCTGCAATAAAACTTGGACAATAAATATAAAAATTCCATTGCAGACTATTTTCTTTGACCTCAGGATTTGGTAAACTCAATATCTAGGGAAAAAATGATGTTAATAGTCACAGAATGTTAGGAATCACAGAATGTTAGAGACTGGAAGGGACCTTGAAAGATCATCTAGTCCAATCCCCAATATTCACCATTCTACTTTAGTTATATAATATTAGAGAATTTGTCATTGTCTATTTGATGGTATAAAAAGAGGAATTGATAAACATGTATCAGCTAATCCTATATTTTTACAGACCCATATATGACCTGTTACCTTTTTGAAGAGCACCTCTGAAAGCAGATGGAGTTGCATGCAGAGCAGAGTTTGATTGTGTCTTTATATAACTTCTGCTGCACAGTGGAGCTATGGATTTTGTGCAGAAAAAAACTAAAAACATTAAAGAGATACTTAAACACATCCACTGAGGTCAGTCTCCCACTTTCAAGAGATTTATTATTTTAGAGGTAGTATGAAAAAAGATAGGATAGTTCTCTCCACCCCCTCCCCCCCCCCCGCCCCCCCCACCCCTTTTTTTAAGTGAATTAGAGCTGTAAATCTTAAATTACCCAAAGAGAGGGCTTTACATGTTAATTGTAAGGCACATTTAATTACTGTAAAAATATTCTATCCAAATCAGCAGAGATATATAAATGAATAAGACACATACAAGAGTCCTTGCTACTAGGATGCTGGGACTGCTGGTAAAGGAACAGAGTTGCTAGCTCATCTTAGCAGCAGCAGTACCAGGAACTCTTTTGAGGCTCTTAAAAGCTGTAGATGAGGCACAGGAGGTAGCAGCCTCTGGAAGAAGTGGAGTTTAAGAGTCAGCAAGGTAGTTTCTGAATGGTTTAAAATTACATATTCACCGTTACCAAAAGTCTCCAGCCATCTCCTATGTTGCTGTAAAGGGAGTAGAGTTTCTCCTTTTTTCTCATTGGAGAGAAGGGAAAATATAGAGCTAACAAAATCTTTTACAGTTTATGGTTCCTCTCCATTGAGAAACACCTACCTCAATTTTAGGTAACTGACTGTCTTCTGGCGTTCATGGTCTTCTAGACACTATAGACACTAGCTATCACTACAGTCTGGAGACAACAGAAGGCAGGAGAACAGAATGGACGCACTTGAACTAGCCAAGTGACTGTGTACAATTAGCGGAGAGTTACATAAAATAAATAAATAAATAAATAAATAAACAGGAGAAGATGAGTTCTAACTGTGAAGAGGATGGGACAATGGGATCTATCAGTAGGAACTTGGTGAGGTCATTACATTAGTTTGCTTATCGTAGCATTGTAAATAGTCAAGAATTAAACATGGCATATCTAGCATCAGTGTCTTCTCTTGAAAGACATCAATGTGACTCTTGCCATGATATTTCTGCAAATTTTGTTCCTAACTATTTAACTATTTATCTGACAGTTCCAGATGTTGAACCTCCTTCAAAGTGTCCTACAAGATCTTGCAGTTTCCTCCTATTTTCTGACCTGCTCATTGAATCATCTCAGTACTAAAGTGTTTACCTGGTGTGAGCTGAAAGACTGAAATCACAATTTAACACATTGACAAAAGATTTTCAGCTGAGAGGTATGTGAGTAGCAGGGTGGATGTTAAGGTGCTATTTTGTGATCTTTTTGTGAATATTTTTGTAAATACCTGAATATCACCAGCATGGTGATTCGGTCAAATCCAGAGCGACAGGATGCCAGGTACTCCTTCATTCATAGAAACACCCCATCACTCACTCAGTTTGTCTGAAAGTAGTTGCCTTTAATAAGTGAAATACCAAAAATGTGTCTGGATCATTTAATCAGTCTTCCATGTCAGAACCTCACATAGCAGAAAACAATATACCTCCAACAGATCACAAATTTTCTACCTTTTTTTTTTTTTTTTTTTCTTACTCCAGGGAAACCTGTTTGACCAATCCACTCCGGGGAAAAATCATACTGCTTGTTGTTACATATATATTGTTGTTATATATATGTATATATATATATATATATTTTTTTTTTTTTAAGAAAGAAATGTGTGTTCTTGTCCAAAATGCTGACCTTGTGAATTAGCACATTTCCTGTGGATTCTTGTCTTACATCAAAAATTTCTCAGCCAACTACTTGAACCTGCTTTTGCCTTTTAAAGGTACAATTTTACATCCATTTTCTCCTCTAGTTACAATTGTTGTTTAACTTTTCTAACTGTTCTCAACTGCTTGCTGACACTTTGTCCTGCAGTTTACTGCTTAATTTGAGTTGTCATGCTATAAAGGGAAATAAGTATTTTTGCCTATGCTATTATTTATTTGTTTATTTATTTATTTATTTATTTATATAGTAGCAGGTGGTTGTCTGACTGGTTTATTTCAGTGTGCTTGCATGTTGAATGATGCAGTAAATCACAAACAGGGATGAGTAGAGAGGGATAAATGTTCTTAAATTTTTCCAGTTCGCCAGTGAAAATGTATGTTAATGGACCTTGGATAAAAACAATTATCAAAAGGTCAGTAGGAAAGAAATAGCTTTAATGAGAATAATCCAAAATGAGAATCAACATTTTATTAGGCAGGGTAGATGTTGGCAAGGATGGAGCTCTAGAAGTAAGAGCTGAGATGCTCTCTCAGACGGTGTCCCCCTTCAAAAACTCTGATGAGAAACAGGTATTTGCATACACAAGAAAAGTAACACTTAAAATCTGAATGAGAACTCTCTATCTGCAAATGAATAGATTTTCTCCAGAGATGAAAAGAGATCTCATTCAAATCAGGAAGTACCCTAACACAATGTACATTTTTCAAAAATTTATTCTTTTAAAAATTATCTCCATTTTTATGCATTTGCAACAGTACCTTAGCTTTACATCAAATTTAAATTACTATGTCAGAGCTCAAACATGATATGAAATTTATGAGCTTTCATACAACTCCCACCTCTCATCATTTTTCTGAAGACTGAGCAGTACTTACAATGTCATATTGTAAGATTTTTAAGGACATAGAAGTGTAATAGATGATATGAAAGTGACTGGCGTGTAACAACATTAATGCCTTAATAAATATATATATATTAGAAATGACATAAGTGGATTATATATAAGGATATAAGCTGCATAAGTGGAATAAAAAATGTGTTAATCTATTTCTTTTGGAAAAACATCACACCAACATTCAATATTCCTCCCTTATGAATGAAACATGTAAGGCAGGAGCCTTCTATCCTTGAGTACTGCACATGATCTAGGGAAAAAAATGTATTTTTAATTATATGATTTAACATTTATATAGTATTTTTCATTTTCTACCAGAAAGCTTTTACAACTGGTATAAAAAAAAAAAGAAAAGTTTCAATGTTGTTGTCATGAACACTTAGTACTTTGATTATGATTCTGCCATTGGACAGCTAGGGAAAAATCATTTCTTGGATTATTGCTTTTATAACCCCATGAAAATTGATAAATGATAACCCTCAATTTTGTGACCTGATAAATATATAGTGACATAAGAAGAAGTTTCATATTTAGTTCTTTGTTTATTTCATTCAAATAACTTCCTCCATGAAATTTCAACAACCTTAAATTCCTTTAAAGAATTGAGCTGGGAAAGGAAGTGAAAGGTATCAGCTGAAACTTCAACCAGTATTCTGAAAGGAAAAACATTATCATCTTGAACACAATTTTTATGTGTTTAAGTACCATCAGTGAGCAAGAATTCACATTTGAGTTTAAGCCCAAAGACAGAATCTCTAACATTGCAGGTTTCTCCACCTCTGTGGGTTATTATTTTTTTATACTGAGATCATTTTTAGGAAAATACTTTATCTACATCACTCATGGCTAAGATGTTATATGATCACATACTTTGCTTTCTGAAGGACTGCTCCCTTTATTCAGTAAATAGGTACTTGTTCATGTTATGTTTTAAAATTTTGCTTCATACTCATAATGCAAACTTTGACCAAGATTTATATATCAAGTTGATCAGTCATGGCTTATCAATCCATTTGTTAAAGACTAACTCATAAACTTACACATAGCTATTCTGTAACACTGACCCATCACTAGAGATATTAATATATATATGTATCTCCAAAATTAATAGTAATATTATATGCTTGATGAAAGAAAACATTAATTTAATATGTGGTTAAAGTACCTCATCTGACCACTGAAGATATGAAGAAAGCTCTCCTTACTCTCATCTGCCAATATGAAAAGTGGCTTGGAGATTAACCAGCTTCAGTTTACACAGAACTATGGTGTAACAGCTAGAAAGGATCCTGAACTATCAGACTTTATAAACCTTAGATGGAACAACGCTGAGGCAACACCACATGCTCTGTACTTAGGAAGAGAGGACAAGGACCTGTTGTGTGTCTACATACCTAGCCAGGCTTCCTTGCACCTGAGATTTTCATTGTCAATAGGAAAAATCTGTATTGATTACTGTTTTCACAAATTATGTTTAAACACATATCTTCAAAAGACAATATATAGATTCATTTTTTAAACTCCTCTTTCAGTGTGGTGATAAAACTCTTACCTTTTAGAATATTGCTCTTGAGCTCTTACAGCTATTATTAATAAAATCCTTCTTGCTAGGTCAGTCAAAGGAACTTTAAAGAATAAATACTGCATCAACTTGTCCATGCTGAAGAAAGACATTGTCTTGACATGAACAGTTTTACCACTTGATTTAAAATAGTTCTGTTAAATTGTTTTAAATGTTATTGTACTTCTATTCTTTTTCATTTGTCATCCTCAAAGGTTATAAAGTATCTGTTATCTGAGTTATTGGAATTTACTTATAGACCTTATATGTTTGTATGGACTTTGAGGTATTGACTCTTTAATCACAAGTCCCACAGTAGTTTTTGCATTTTTTTTTAATTGCCTGTGAAGAGGTTTTCCTTTTATTATATTTCAATATTTCATATCAGTATCTAAATCGATTATAGGTTACTATAAACAGGTATATTTCCCTAAGCATAGTATTGAATGTAAAATATACATTACATTACTCGTACCTTTACAGAAAATTAAAGAACTGGTGTCTGAAACACATTTGTCCAAACATGAGCTTGTAAAGGCATAAATGTACCTGTTACTTTTTAAATGCGTCTCTTCTCTCTTTAGAGATTTTTAAAGAAGTTTTTATGTTGGTATTGTATCAGAGCAGAAACAGACATGTTACAATTCTTTTAGATGCTTGTTCATCCCCTCCTACCTATCAAATCCCAACTGTTGATCCCTGCTTTGAGGAATGAGCCAGATAAAGTTTAATTTAATAAGAAATATCCCTAAAGGCTCTTATTCCTAGAAACTCCCACTCCATTCCATTTTTCATACTCAAATCACAAAAGTGTTTCAAATCACCATTCAATTTTAATAGTGTTCCACAGCTGTTATAATTTTCACATTCAAAAAACATCTTAACCATAGTTTTGAGAATCACATTATCCTCATTGTTTTCACCAGATGCATTGACTCATCGTGTCTTATTTCATTACTTACAGAACAGTATAAAAATGTATACACTTAAAATGAAATCAGCAGATGTCGCCAGATATTTAACTGTCAGTTTGTCCTTTGAGAATCAAATTCTGAAAGCTGATTAAATTTTCAATATTCCTGAAATCTCTCATTTGGTTTAGTGTGTGTGTGTCTTTCTGAATATAAGGAAAATCAGTTGCCACAAATGTAACCTACTTACCTGTTATATTTTGCCCCTGTTGTTTTTACTTTTTTCTTTTTTTTTCAACTTTACCAATGTAATCACATTGAAGACAAAGGTAAATACAGAACATTTATTGTAAAAAGATGTCTCTAGACTTACACAGACCAAACGGAATAGAAGTTCTAAACCAGCTCATTAGTGACCTCGATTCTGCTATAAAGTTCACAACGACTTTGTAAAATATACATTTATATTGCGTTATGACATTCATGTCTAGAAAAAGGGATTCGATCAGTTAATATGAAAACTCCCAGAATAGCTTCATTAATCAGATTTTTTTTCTTCTGTAGACCTGAATGTAAACAGTTGAGCAAGTGCGAGTTTGTGAAATGTGTTTATTATGTTATCCTTTTAACCTCATGAACTGTTTAGTATATTTAATGTAGGACTGCATCAATCACTCTCTTCTAGGCAACACTCAGTGTAGAAACTATGCATTCCTGAGAAATCTCATAATAATAGTAAAAATAAAGTGAGAGAAAGTAGTCAGTATGTCAAAAAGTTCTAGACAAAAGGAATTTTACTCTTTTTTAGTATCTCCAGGGAAGGTAAGTCAGTGCTGTCCTACAGTAGGGTCAGGTAGACTGCCACAGCATTGTCTCTGACTTTTTCTTTACTGCTACAAGGACAATGGCCAGTGCACTGAGCCATTGCTTCACAGTTTAGACTGGTTCAACAGTACTGGGAAAGCGTGCCGGGAGTTAGAAGGCAATTACAATACAGGCAGAGTTGGCACAGTTGTACTGTGGCAATAGATAAATGACCTGGACACCATGGTAATGGTGTATTTTTAAAAAACTCGGTTGTGAGAGAGAGAAAGGCGAGTCCTGAGAGATCTTTGCAAGCTCCTAACAAAGTTGTCAGAGAAAGGTAGATACTTCTCTACTATTACCTCTTTTCTGACACTGTGTCTGCTTGGTGACCCAGCCATCAGGGAAAAAAAAGAAAAAAAAAGGAAAAGGAATAGTGTATGCACCTCATCATCACAGTTATGAAGTTTGCTAGGAGGTGGGAGATGAAAGTTTCAAACCTCTCAAGGCTAGAAAAACCTTTAAACCTCCTCCTCTTCCTGTACAGCCTTTAAATTGCTAAGTAACAGTGAATGTTACTGACATTTCAAACATCAATCTGTTTCCCTTCACAAAAGCTCTAGCACTTTAGCACTCGGCAAAACTTTCTTTCTAGCAGGGAGGCATATACTGCATTAAATTTATTTAAGAAGAGGAAGAGTAGATGGACTTGGTTGCTGGATTCTGGGTTTTGGCAGAATTTGGCAGCCCAAATATGTCCCTTCCTTCATCCATGTTGTCTGAGAAAGGACAGAGCAGGCAGACAGAGGAAGATGACTGAGTACAGAGATGTCTTGTACTCTGTGATATAAGAGAGATCACATCTGGGTCTATTTTTGTTTTTATTTTTATTTTTCTTGGTACATTAAAGTTGGACTAGATGATCTTAGAGTCTTTTCCAACCTGAATTATTCTATGATTCTATGATTTAGTATGAAAGCAGTTGGTGTTCTTCTATAGATAACATATGGAGAAACATTCTTGAACCTATAATAGGCTGTTTTTTTCAATGTATACTATTAAATAGCAGCACAATGTTTGTACAATCAAAACTTCAGCTGCCTCTAGATTCTCCAAAAGCCAAGAAGAGCTGCCAGAAAACTGCTGTCATCCCCAAGTTAGCCCTCTGCATTTGTGATGGCTCGCTAGAATCTAAAACAACGTGAAGACGCTTCTTAATTTCCAGTAGAGGCCACAAGTGTCATTCTCAGAGAACCAGAAAGACTGGTTGAAAACCAAAAGTTTGTGATGAGATGGTGGTCTGACAACTGCAATCTAATCAGGATTTAGTAGCTTTTTCCAAGCCGATGGAAATGCATGACCTGTAACTGTGCTTGTGAGTTACTCTGCACCCTCACTGGAATCACTACTGACATGGTTGCACTGTTATTCCAATTTTTTCACAATTTATGTTTTTAAATTAATTATGTAGGAATGCAAGATATATTAGGATAATTTGAGACTAAGACATCCCTCAAAGTCTGTTTCTCTTTAGAGTTAACATACCATGAACTGCAATGAACCAGCTCGTGAGCTTCATCTTTCACCCCCATTCACCTGGAAGATGCTTTGAAAAGTGATTCATTAGACTGGCTGCAAAGGGCAAACCTCAGAGTAATTTTACTTATGAACTCTGTTCTTGTTTATTGTACACCAAGTAGCAACAGGCAAACTCAATTTATTTTATCAACTTATTCATACACCATAGCTGTGCAAATGAGATGTTAATCTCAGTATGAAAAGCACTTTGGCCTGTTTAGCCAAGCCAGAAAGGAGATGGATGAAGACAAGAAAAAGGAATAAGAAATAAAAGTCAAAATGGGAAGTGTGAAAGAGGACAGAATTTTAATGAATGAGTAGATATGTGGTGTATATATTGCATAAAAACAGTGGGTATTTGGTACCTTATGGTAAAGGATTATATGCACTTATTTTGGGAAAATTTGAAGTAGGAAAGCTTGTTTATTAAATCAAACAGTCTCTAAAATGTTTCTGAGCCAGATAAGACCATCAGAAGAAGCACCCAGAACTGAAACAAAGTCCCAGTCTTTTACCAGATGATCAGCTGTAATTTCTCTCTCAAGGAAAAAAATACGTAAAGAGAGACAAACATAGGCTAATTTTTCATCTTTACTCTGCCTACATTCAGCACAGGGGGAAATCCTGAGCTACACATTATATTTAAACATGATACACATTCACACCTATCCATCATAGGATGGGTCTGCCTCAGATGTATTTGTGTAACCCCCTTTTTAAACACATTTACATTTGTGGTCAGAATCTCACAAAAAATGTATCCTACAATTTAATTATGTGCATTGTGAAAACATATTGCTTTTAAAGCTTCTACTTGATCATTTATGTGCCCTGAGAAACAATTATATCTTCTGTGTGTCCCTATAATTTTTCTGCTTACGACTATATACCTCTGCAGTCTTCCACAGTCCATTGATTTCCCGGTGTGTATGTACATATGTGTATATGTATAGACTCCAATGCTTATAAAAGCTGTTTACAGTATCTGCAAATCTCTGCTTTTGAAAATTGTTTTAATTTTTTGAGTTTGCAGTGAATGTCTCATTCTCTATTGTTTTCAATTATATGTAAACACTACTTATGAATCATAGTATTTGCTTGAAGGAAGTAAAGAGTGGTGTGAAGCATATGGAAAAATCTCACTGTGGACATATACTTTTTATTTAAAATTTGCAGCATGGTTTCCCTAACTTGATTTGTACCAATGATTATATAATGGTTGGCCATTAAGAAGATACCACACATCAACACAAGCATATAAATGTGCACTTATTTACCTCTCAGCATCCTGGCCTGCATAAGAAGCAGTGTGGCCAGCAGGTCTAGGGAAGTGATTGTACCCCTGTACTCGGCTCTGGTGAGGCCGCACCTCGAGTACTGTGTTCGGTTTTGGGCCCCTCGCTACAGGAAGGACATGGACGTGCTCGAGCGAGTCCAGAGAAGGGCGACCAAGCTGGTGAGGGGTCTGGAGAACAAGTCTTATGAGGAGCGGCTGAGGGAGCTGGGATTGTTCAGCCTAGAGAAGAGGAGGCTCAGGGGCGACCTTATCACTCTCTACAGTTACCTTAAAGGAGGCTGTAGAGAGGTGGGGGTTGGTCTGTTCTCCTACGTGCCTGGTGACAGGACGAGGGGGAATGGGCGAAAGTTGCGACAGGGGAGTTTTAGGTTGGATGTTAGGAAGTACTTCTTTACCAAAAGGGTTATTAAGCACTGGAACGGGCTGCCCAGGGAGGTGGTGGAGTCACCATCCCTGGAGGTCTTTAAAAGACGTTTAGATGTAGAGCTTAGCGATATGGTTTAGTGGAGTACTTAGTGTTAGGTCGGAGGTTGGACTCGATGATCTTGAGGTCTCTTCCAACCTAGAAATCTGTGATACTGTGATACTGTGATACTGTGATACTGTGATATAAATGTGCACTTATTTACCTCTCGGTCCACAAAAGCAGGGGAGATAACAACAGTATGCCCAAAGTTTGCAGTAGGCCTTTCTGTATTGACTGTTTTTAATTTTTACAAATACCAATTGATGCTGAGCTATTATATTTTACTAGACGCTAAATAAAGCACAAAAAAATCCACTAGATGGCATTTGTTAGCTGTAAATGAATTAAATCAGATGTTTTAAAGGAGGACTAAATGAAAAGTATTTTACCTACGAACAGCTGTAATATGGATGGTTTCAACTGAACAATACTGTGATTTTAAAAGTTAGAATTAAAGCCAAATGTTAATCCAGAACATCAGAGACACAAAGGTGAAAACAGTCTTGGGGAAGAGATAAGCACAGCCAGTCCAAAGGCAGAACTCTCAGTAAGAAAAGAAAACAAACAAACAAACAAACAACAACAACAACAACAAAAAACTAAATCTGACTGATAGGTCAACAGTGCTTCTCAAAGCTTGTCAGAGCTGCCTTATTTTCCCAGCACAAAAGGCACATTCCAGCATTTCCAAGAGGCTTAAAACTCTGTCCTTGTCCCCTGTAGCTCTCCATTTCACTGGGATCCCAACCCACCCTGTAAGGTCTCTCAGCCTACTCCCTCCATCAAGCAGCATCACCTGAGGTCCAGAGATCCTCTTCTCATTGCTGAAGTTCTGTGGGCTTCACCAGCCATCACCCAAGAACCTGCAGCACATGAAGCAGAGCTATGAAGTTTTCTTGCACATGCATGGGTATACTCACTTCCAGTTGTGTCTAGAGTTCCTATTGTTTATGCATTTTGTGCATATTCCTGAATATGTTATTGCTGGTTTGGGAATAAATAAATAAATAAGTCTCAAAGGCTTGTAGTGCTCTAGCAGATAAGCTTTAACTCATTTGTAGAATTGCCACTGATTCTTTCAGCCTCCTTGGACAAAGAAATCTTTTCAAGACCTCTTCCAGGATCTCTGCAGCTAACATCAACAGGTTTACCTCTTAGATGCATGACCAGAAGCAAGCATGGAAAAGGATAAATTGAGACCTGTTAACACTTCACATCTCAAAGAGTAGTTATATTTCTACTGAAAAATTATGGCTGGTGCAATTATAACTACAGTGCATGACATATCTGGTCAGCACAGTCTGTGATTTGCAGATTGGCTGCTACTGGAAATATTTTTTTACTAATTAAAAGAGGTGGCCAGGCTGCCTGAACTGCTACTGCACTAAAACAGGTCCCAGAAAAAGATACAGTGCTTCAGACTGCAGCACAATGTCCTGGCCACCTTCTTGTGCATCACAAAACCTGCCAGATCCTTCCAAGCATGGCCCTGAAGTGCCCAGAGATGGATAGCAATAAGGGGGGAATAGAGTAGCACAGTGTCTGTAGACTATACTTTGAGGGCATTCCCATAAACAGTGCTGTGCTGTGCCTGGGAGAGATGTGTTTCAAAAGATTGCCTGCGGTGAAGAAAAGAGCTGAGGGCATTCCCCTCTTCCATGTCTGAGAAGGCTCTGCCAGCTTTGGGTCACTTCAAAAAAAAAAAGTTGGAAAATCCCTCAGAGGATGCTTTTCATCAGCAATTCTGCTGAGAAATCTCTTCACCATGCAGGAGGTATCGCCTTCCCTTGGGAGCTGCTTTGATGCTGAGGTTCTCGTGCTTGCCTCAGCCTGAGTTATCCTGGATGTATACTGCAGCCATGCCCAGAGGTTCACTCTGCTCATCTGAAGCCCAGATTGCTGACCTGTGATCCAGGCCAGGCCTTATCATGTTCCCCCACAGCCCTGTCCAGCCATTCCAGGCCTGGTTCCCCTCAACCCAGACCTGGTTACCCTCATCAGAACTGATCCTGACCCCCATCTGTAGGTGGACATTCCATCCTGGCCTCTGTTGAATTGCTCTGTGCAAGGAGGGCACTATAAACTAACTAATGAAGAGATCACAAAATACATGTTTTTTTCTCTACAAAAACATCTGAAAGCATTCATCACAAACCTCAATTGCAATCTAAAAAAAAAAAAAAAAAAAAAAAAGGCTTAATAAAGTTTCTGTAGAGGTTTATAGAAGTTCTATTTTGCCCCTTTTCCTGGCCTTGCAGTTCAGTGCCTCCCCACAGAAGAGCTTCACCCTCCTGACAGTTGGGGTGCATTGAAGGAGTCCCATGACTGCAGTGCATTTGGGGGTGAGGACTGATCAGATGTGTGATGTAGGGCACTGGAGGGCATTTCCAAATTTTCATGTCTTGTTTTGTTTTGTTTTCAGCCCAAGGATTTTCAGCTGTCAGGTGTTCTCTCCTTCCAACAAAAATAAAAGATTAAATTATCTGCAGAAGGCAGGCACATTCCAAAAAATTTCCTTCTGAAGAAAACTCAATATCCTGTTGGAAAAATAGTTTTGGTGAAAAATAACCAGCAAGAATGTTGTGCAGTTTTATCCCAGGGACAACCATTTCTTTTTAAACCTTACCCATGTTTGGAAAACCACAACCTGTAATTGTTCAATGTAAGAGAAGGAAAAAAAATGGAAATCTATTTCAAATGTGCACTGAAGGGAGTGTGTCAAATGTTAACACATAATAATTTATCAAGCATCTGTTTGTTTAATTAGGGAGACTGAGACACAATTATGCAGTCCATGTAGTTAGCATTCCAGTTGATCTCCTTTGGGCATTTTGCCAATCATTTAGAGGAACCAAAAAAAGTATGTGTATATCAACAGCTTATAACATTAGTACTGATATATTATTTAAGATGGAAATTACATTCAAAGCATGCTGCAAAATGCTCAATTGTGTTTAAATTATCGCATCCTGCTATTGTATTTATAAGAGAGACCTTATATGTGATTTTCATTAATATAGCTTATTTTCACACTGAAGATAGGTAAACAGCTACACATTTTTGATACTGAGACTATTTAATATTTAATATTCTTTCATGAACATCATATTGTATAGTCCAACACCTGTGTTGCAAAGGTTTTGCCATGAAAGAAGTACTGCATACCTGTCATATAAATGCAAAAGAAACAACAATATGATAGCTAAAATATCCATATCACTGGAAATGTAATGTTAATTTTTAGTTATTTATTATTGTGTTATTGAATTTTGTTTACATAATTTAGAACTGAAGTAAACAGGTACCGTAATTTCAAATGTAAATCCTGTTAATACTTCCAAATTAATTTTGTGATTTTTTTTTTTACTGCAAATGCAAAATAAATTTACCAGAACTAAAAGCTATCAGGAAAAGTTCATGATGAATTAAAATTTCCCATAATGAAAGGTTAATACAAGATCTGCATAACAGTAATATCAGCAAAACCAATTTTAATTGAGATTTTATCATAATGCATACATACACATATAAATTAAATACGAAGAAATACTTATTTGTCCACTATTTGCAAATACTAATAATATAATGGAGAAGAGGCACCTGATTCACACAGTCAGTGGGAATGCAAATAATTGTTTACAAATGCGTGCTCATTGCCCAGATAACATTACCTAGCTATATTTTACCAAGAGAAATATGGTAACTGAAGGGTTAAAATGATATTTTAACATCTTGATACAACTAAAGGCATAGACGAGGCAATTATGCCTATAATTTGTGCACATAGTCGTAGTACTGATATTTTCACATTCAAGTTTTTGAATTTCAAACGATCTGAAAATGAATCCCACTGCTGCCTTCACAGAAGGAACCTACAGACTGCAAAGCATGCATGAAATGTCCCCAAAGCCATTTGTTCATCCTTATAGCTTCTTGAAAAAAAACATCATTCATAGTTCTCTAGTGTCATCTGGTGGCCAACCTGAAATCGAACTTTATTTTTCAATTTTTTTTTTTTTTTTTTTGCCTGTCTTACTAAAAACTGGCTGATGAGAGTTGTGTTCTTGCAGTCAGTTTCACCCAAAGACAGAAATCCAACTCCATGCGTTTTTCAGTTCACTTCCTTTTTCACTCAGATTATTTTTTGGTTCTGTCCTACTCTTCAATTTGATCACCCACCTCTTTAGTTCCCCCTGATAAAGTACAGATTCTAACTGAAGTCAGTAGAGGAAAACAATGATCCTTCGGTAGCTCACTGAAATCTGTGAGCTCCCATCAGTAAGGGAAGACTGCTTTGAGTTATGTGGGACTTAACCCACAAATGAGCAATTCTCTTGTTTGTCTTACTTTCTGAGCTGCACTTAAGACTCCTTATTTAAGAAAAATAAAACCATTGGGTTGTGACAATGAAGAGAGCAACCGAGATTTGAGCTCCATGAGAAGCAAGAGAGATTTTAAATATGATCTAGATTTAATTCCTGACATCTGTGCTATTTATTCTTCTTTCCCATAACTACTCCTACTGCTAAACTACTATTTGTTGACTCTTGGGAATGAGTAAGTTCAGAGATGAACATGATTAAGATATAAAAGGGATGACTGAAAGCTAGCACATGCCTGTGACATCTGTTCTTACTGGAGGAGGTGGAGACACTGAAGGGCAAAAGTCAAGTTTCTCCTTTGCTCCATTGAGGAGTGGGAGAGCCAAGAATAAATAATGGTTCATTCTTATTCATGGGAATGCAAAACAGAAACAAAGGTAAAATGAGCCAGAAGCCAGAAAGGCCAGCTATACTTGTAAACTCTATGTGTGGAATGTTTCAGTCGAAAATTATTTCTTCATTTAATGGTGAAAACATTCACGATTTTACACTTATATATACATTTAATATCAGCTAGCTATAGTTTCTTAATTTCAGAAGAATATCTGATGAAGCCAGTTAAAAAAAAAAAAAAAAAAAAAAAAAAAAAGCTGTATTAAGACTTCATGCATTAAATTTGCTTTTCTCCTGAACCTACAGTATATTCATCATAAATCACTGAAGACTGTAGAAAGATAAATAAATGTCACTAAATTGGATGAGTATTTTTTTTATTTATTTTATTTTTTTTTTCCCCACACAGAGAACAGTAACTCCCATAGCAGACACTCCTCTCTGATTTCTCCACACAAATTGTGTTTGTTGGACAATAACAAGCCAGGCTTTTATAAAGATCTATGATTTGTATTCCATCCTTCAGGGAACACCAGTACCATCAATGTATGTCTATAAATCTTGTTTATTTTAGTTTCTCAAATAATCTACTATAAAACTGCCCAGTAAATATCCAAAATGCATCAAGAAGATCATTTAACAAATCCTGAGCTTTTTCTATTACAGTGTTCTATTAAAAGAGGAACTATACAATAGTTTTTTTTCATACAAATTATTATTATGCAACCATGAAGCCCTAAAAGTATAGAAGTTCAGTTTTGTCCCAAACAGGACAAGGAGACAAAATCTTAGGATTTTTCATAAAAATAAATATTTCAAAATATGTAATTTTCAATTATAATTGAAATAATGAAGTCAAGGGAAATCATTTCATTCTCATATGAATGCTTAAATAAATACACAAAGGGCATTTTTAGAACAGCTATGAATTTTATTGGGCCAACATTTTCTACCTACATCTTCTGGCATAAACATTTTTTTGAGTGCTATACAATTATTTTCCAATCCTGTTTCTCTTTAAAGATTATAAGATACTAAACTACTCTGCCTAAAGTTTTACATTTAACCTTGTTATTGACCACATATGTTGTGAACATTTCCACCTGAGAGTGGGGATATTTAGAAAATGATACTAAATATGCAAAACTATTAACAAACCCACAAAAATCTCACTAGTTAATGCTACAACATGAGGCAAACACTTGAAAACAACGGAAAAGTAGTCTTGTTTTTCTTTTGCCTTTTCACTCTGCACCTGTTTTTTGCATGACCATGTATAACTTACATCAGAAAGAGCCTTGTTTATCTCCCTTCAGAGCCCACATCTCTCTAAAGAGTTCCTATAGCCCTTACAATCACACTTTCTTAGGAAGTAACCCTAAATGCATTCAACCTTGTACTATTCCTATAGAGTGAGACTGTGAAATTTTTTTCTATTTTATACATGAGCAAGTGAAGCAGAGGTGATCCGGTGTTCCCAAGCCAACACTATGCTCAGATTTCCCAAGCTGACAAACCAATCATCATGTATACAAAAATAACAAAATCCCCCACTTGTGCTGAATGGATCCAGGGGGATCTGCATGCTTTTCCAGTGAAAGGGGAATATCTACAGTGACTATCTTTTCTGCATTATTTTGACAGCCTCGCCTCGCCTCGCCTCGCCTCCCCTTCCCTTCCCTTCCCTTCCCTTCCCTTCCCTTCCTTCCCTTCCCTTCCCTTCCCTTCCCTTCCCTTCCCTTCCCTTCCTTCCCTTCCCTTCCCTTCCCTTCCCTTCCCTTCCCTTCCCTTCCCTTCCCTTCCCTTCCCTTCCCTTCCCTTCCCTTCCCTTCCCTTCCTTCCCTTCCCTTCCCTTCCCTTCCTTCCCTTCCCTTCCCTTCCCTTCCCTTCCCTTCCCTTCCCTTCCCCTCCCTTCCCTTCCCTTCCCTTCCCTTCCAAGATTAGTTTCATACTATACTCTTTCTATACCTACAGTAGGCTTTGACGACAATATTGCTGGTTCAATAAAGTGGGATTCAAACCAAGAAAGAAATATTTACCTGATAACACAAAAATTATACTCGTATGAGTTTTCTTTTCATTACTGGCACATTGTTTTTAAAAATGAAGGGACATTTATATGAGCATGGTCTAGAAGCAGTCATCTCACCTTAGATCATGCAGCAGTGCAGCAGTACTCATGACATGATCATGGAAAGTCCCTTGATGTTTTTACAAGACTTCATTTGTTAAGCCAAGTGTCCTGGACAAATGCCATTACATCTGGGTCTATAATGAGAATAGTTTTTCTGCTGATACTCAAGTGATTCCAAGAATAAATTTTCATTTAATTATGTTTATGATCATTGCATGTTCAATTAATCCAAACATCAAGCAGATGAGTTTCTGCTCAATTAAATTCAACATCTAACCTGAATATTTCCTATTTTTGAACAAAACTTATTTGTAAAGTTTTAAGTAAAAAACATTTTCAAATAAAATATTCCAATTTTGATTAATAAACTCTAAAACACTGTTATTATTTTCACAATTCAGATAGCTCTTCAGTCATTTAACTTTCACAGACTTATTACTATTGCAAAAGTCTTTTCTTCCAAGTCCATGAATATGTCACCTTAACGGTGCAGTCAGGTTATCATGCTGACTTTCTAATTTGGCAGTGATTCTCTTTCTAAGATGATGAACACAGCCACAACATTTTACTGAAATATCAGGCAAAATAGAGTACCTGTTCATACTCTTTTCTCCTTCCTTATCAGCCAAACCCAGAAAAAATAAAACATATATCCTACAGAAATCATAACTATTTTTGTAGTATTATTTTTTGACTTTGAAATTATGAAATGTGTAAATTAAAAAGTATAGATTAAATTTATATATATATGTATCTTATCTCTTTCTCATTAACTACATCATTGCAAGCTCAGTTAGGAAATGGAAAAAACAAACAAACATGAACAAAACAAAACAAAACAAAATAAAAAACAGTAGCAGACAATAGTCATAATTTTTAATATTTTCTTTGTTTCTTGTAAGTGTACATGTGTAGCTGTCTTTCTAAAAGCTTTGTTTTCCCTTTAGTCCAACTTCAGATATCTTAGAGTGGGCTAATAGGATACTTTCATTAGTTTTAAGAAGAATTTATTTTCTAAGATCACTATGCAGATCACAGAATCATAGAAGCATAGAATCACAGAACCATGGAATCATGGGTTGGATGGGACCATAAAGACTGACTAGTTCCAACCCCCCCTGCCATGAACCCGCTAGATCAGGTTGCCCAGGGCCCTATTCAACTGGATCTTGAACACCTCCAGGGATGGGGCATTCACAGCTTCTCTGGGCAACCTGTTCCAGTACCTCAAGATCTTTAGATATATCTCCTGTCATTGTTTTCCCATAGACATATACCTACAGTAAACTAAACAAACAAACAACCAACAACAACAACAAAAACAGTTCAGTGAAATACAATTATAAATTATTACAGTAGCTCTAGAGTCAGAGTTGCGGTTAAAAAGATGGTCAGCCTCAGCATAAAAGGCAAGAACATTATTTCAAAAATCAAAAATTACAGGGTATTTATACACAAAGGTATGTTTTAATTTAGCATAATTCACATGAATTATAAGCATATAACTATACCTGAAAGTCAGCAATAAAACACAAATCAGGATATTACAGGTGAACTTAGATCCACCTGCCTAATGATTACTAATAAGCAGCCAATGGGGATTAAAGGATTATACTAACAAGCACAAACCATGCTTTCATTCCCTGTGGAAATATGCCCAAAATAAAACATGCACCAAAACAGAAAGTTTCATCATGTTATGTGAACAATTTTTGAAAACTAATGTACTATAAATTATTCAGTACATAGGATATTAAACAAAACAAGCATTAATACCAGGGCTATACTGCTTCATGTCTCCTTTTTTTTTTTTTTTCTTTCTCTTTAGGAGCACAACTTTTAATTTCAAAAGAAGTATGTTGCAGTTTCAGTTGCAGTCACTACAATCGTTTATTTGATCCAAAAGTGTTTCTGTTTTTGGCTTGCTACACTAAAATCCTCATCTCCCAAAGACTGACCTTTGTAAACAGCCTTATCTCTGCAACAAGCCAACCCACAAACTTGGATACATTTACTGGAAATTTTCGCAACTTTGGATGCAGCATGAACTTTGCTTTCTAGGCTGATTTTAATGACAATGTAAAAGAGCTAAATTCTGAGTTTCAACTGGTGATACAAGGGTCTTTTACAGCAAAGTTTTCTTAATCTGGTAAGATTTTGTGCAGTGCAAGTAAATTCTTAGTAAGCCTTAAAATATCAAGAATTATAACACCAAGTATAGTTTAAAAGGGAGGAAAGAAAAACTCTCCTGAAGGAGAGAAATTCTTAAACATGCAAGGTAAAAACCTTAATATTTTATTTACTTTTTTTTTCCCTATTAAGAAAAAAACTCCCATTTCCCTATTAAGACAAATCTCCACCCCCTGGAAAAAAAAAAAAAAAAAAAAAAAAAAACCTTTCGATCATAAATAGTTAAAATCCCTATTTTCATCCCTTTCCAGAAGATGGTAGTGTAGCATACTGTTAAAGAATCTTTCAAAGCTTACCCAGTTTTACAGCCTGGTATTCACTGTGTTAGTGCTAAAACTAAAAGTAAAAAGAAAAAAATTTAGAAGTCAGCATAGGAAGCTTCATAAATAAGTTTTAAAATGCAGGGTCATCTTGGTCTATTGCTTTAAGGCTTAAAATTTATATATTGTATTAGCTAACACCAAAATCTTAATAAATAAATTGACTACAGGAGTGCTTAATGAAGGGGAACAAAATAGGTTTTGAATTCTAAAGGTTATTCTGATGTGCTTGACAAAAGAACACATTTAAATTCTTAAATCTTAGTCCTACAGAAAGCAAGAAAGAGGACTACAAGTTTCAGAGCCTACCACACTCTAACGATAATGCTCCTCTGGAAATTATTTATGTATTCTAGAGCAGAGAAAAGTCAATAATCTCTCTTTAATACAATCAAAGAGGCAAATAGGACATGAAATCAATGAATATTGCTATGTCAAATATGTGTTGCAAATATGGAAGTAAATCTGTGTCCTAATACTGTCAGTGTCAAAAACTGCAATATTTACTTGATTTACCAGATTTACAAGGGATAGAACCATGGGGAATGGTTTTAAACTAAAAAAGGGGAGACTTAGATTAGAAGTTAGAAGGAAATTTTTCACTCACAGGGTGGTGAGGATGCTGAGGATGGGGCATACCTGGAGGTGTTCAAGACCACGTTAGAAGAGGTCCTGAGCAACGTGATCTAGTGGGTGCCATCCCTGCCTATGGCAGAGGGGTTGTAACAAGACAATCCTTGAGGTCCCTTCCAACCCAGGCCATTCTATGATTGTATGATTTATCCCATTTGTCACAGATTTAAAGAATTTTTACATTTAATTTCACAAATACTTTGAATTTGCTTTGAAAATATTTTGATTGTCTTTCCATAGTAGCTTGAGGCAGCTACTATGATGGGTTATACTGAGACCAAACAAAACTCTTGCCACAAAACACAGACTAAGAGGTGTCTTTTTTCTTCTGGTCAAAACACTGCAAAAACAAACCCATCCTTCCATCCATGCATCCATCCACCCATCCATTTCTTTAACCAAAGCTTCTTCATTGCAACATGCAAAAATGCAGGCTGTGATGCTTGTTTAGAGTGACCCCATCCACCAGCACAATTTGATTCCTTACATTTTTCCATATGTGAGTTAAATTTTGCATTCTTTTCAACTTGAAGCACTCTAATGAAATGCCTCTGAATGTTGCAGAATATACATGCAAATGCGGAGGGACCTGGCAGAGGTGATCACCAAACCACTCTCTGTCATTTTTGAAAGGTCTTGGAGAACAGGAGAGGTGACTTAAGACTGGAGGATAACCAATGTCACTCCAGTCTTCAAAAAGGGCAAGAAGGAGGATCTGGGAAACCACAGGCCAGTCAGTCTCATCTCTGTTCCTGGAAAGGTGATGGAACAGCTTGTTCTGGATGCCATCTCCAAGCAATTGGAAGATAAGAAGGTTATGAGGAGTAGTCAGCATGGATTCACCAAGGGGAAATCATGCTCGACCAACCTTGTTGTCTTCTATGATGACATCACCAGCTGGGTAGATGGAGGGAGAGCAGTGGATGTCATCTACCTTGACTTCAGTAAAGCTTTTGATACTGTCTCCCATGATATCCTGCTAGCAAAGCTGAGAAAGTGTGGTATAGATGAGTGGACAGTAAGGTGGGTTGTGAACTGGCTGACTGGCTGAGTTCAGAGGGTGGTGATTGGCAGTGCAGAGTCCAGCTGGAGACCTGTGACTAGCAGTGTTCCCCAGGGATCAGTGTTGGGTCCGTTCTTGTTCAACAGTTCCATTAATGGCTTTGATGAGGGAATAGTGTCCACCCCCAGCAAGTACGCCGATGATACAAAGCTGGGAGGAGTGGCAAAGCCAGAAGGCTGTGCTGCTGCTGCCGTTCAGCAAGACTGGAGAGCTGGGCAGGAAGAAAGCAAATGAAGTTTAACAAGAGCAAGTGTAGAGTCCTGCACCTGGGAAGGAACAACCGCATGTATCATTACAGGCTGGGGTGATGACTTGCTGGGGAGGAGCTCTGCAGAGAAGGACGTGAGGGTCCTGGTGGACGACAGGTTGGCCATGAGCCAGCAGTGTGCCCTGGTGGCCAAGAAGGCCAATGGGATCCTGGCGTGCATTAAAGGGAACATGGCCAGCAAGTCAAGGGAGGAGATCCTCCCCCTATACTCTGCCCTGGTCAGGCCTCACCTGGAGTACTGTGTCCAGTTCTGGGCTCCCCACTACAAAAAAGACAGGGATCTCCTGGAAGGAGTCCAGCGGAGAGCCACAAAGATGATATGGGGCCTGGAGCATCTTCCCTATGAGGAAAGGCTGAGAGACCTGGGTCTGTTCAGCCTTGAGAAAAGAAGACTGAGGGGGGATCTTATTAATGTTTATAAATACCTTAAGTGTGGGAGACAGAGGGATACGATCAACCTCGTTTCAGTGATTTGTGGGGACAGGACAAGGGCCAATGGCCACAAAATAGATCACAGGAAGTTCCGCACAAATACGCAAAAGAACTTCACAGTGACGCTGACGGAGCACTGAAATAGGCTGCCCAGGGAGGCTGCGGAGTCTCCAAGGCCCGTCTGGATGCCTACCTGGGCAGACTGTTCTAGGGAACCTGCTTTGGCAGGGGGGTTGGACCCGATGATCTCCTGAGGTCTTCCAAACCCTACAATTCTATGATTCTATGATCAACCCTGTCCCCTAATACATATTCTACATCTCCAGAAGTGTCAATGGATGGTTTAATCCCTTCTTTTTAAAATGTTAATTCCCTGTAAATGTGGCGTATCTGCAAACTACATTAGTCTCTTAAGTATGTCAGCATAGTTCTTTCCAAATAAAGAACAGAAATATTTATAGAGGTTATCTGCAACACTGATGATCATTGTTATCTCCATTTGGTAACAGGCCATTACAGTTTTTCAACATTTTATTACTAAAATCCTTTAAAAATCATTATTTTTTTCTTCAACATGTGCTGGGTTTTCCCTTCCCTTCCCTTCCCTTCCCTTCCCTTCCCTTCCCTTCCCTTCCCTTCCCTTCCCTTCCCTTCCCTTCCCTTCCCTTCCCTTCCCTTCCCTTCCCTTCCCTTCCCTTCCCTTCCCTTCCCTTCCCTTCCCTTCCCTTCCCTTCCCTTCCCTTCCCTTCCCTTCCCTTCCCTTCCCTTCCCTTCCCTTCCCTTCCCTTCCCTTCCCTTCCCTTCCCTTCCCTTCCCTTCCCTTCCCTTCCCTTCCCTTCCCTTCCCTTCCCTTCCCTTCCCTTCCCTTCCCTTCCCTTCCCTTCCCTTCCCTTCCCTTCCCTTCCCTTCCCTTCCCTTCCCTTCCCTTCCCTTCCCTTCCCTTCCCTTCCCTTCCCTTCCCTTCCCTTCCCTTCCCTTCCCTTCCCTTCCCTTCCCTTCCCTTCCCTTCCCTTCCCTTCCCCTCCCCTCCCCTCCCCTCCCCTCCCCTCCCCTCCCCTCCCCTCCCCTCCCCTCCCCTCCCCTCCCCTCCCCTCCCCTCCCCTCCCCTCCCCTCCCCTCCCCTCCCCTCCCCTCCCCTCCCCTCCCCTCCCCTCCCCTCCCCTCCCCTCCCCTCCCCTCCCCTCCCCTCCCCTCCCCTCCCCTCCCCTCCCCTCCCCTCCCCTCCCCTCCCCTCCCCTCCCCTCCCCTCCCCTCCCCTCCCCTCCCCTCCCCTCCCCTCCCCTCCCCTCCCCTCCCCTCCCCTTCCCTTCCCTTCCCTTCCCTTCCCTTCCCTTCCCTTCCCTTCCCTTCCCTTCCCTTCCCTTCCCTTCCCTTCCCTTCCCTTCCCTTCCCTTCCCTTCCCTTCCCTTCCCTTCCCTTCCCTTCCCTTCCCTTCCCTTCCCTTCCCTTCTCTTCCATCTTTCTTTTCTTTCCACTATATTTCTCATTACTTTTTATAACAGACTACTCCATCTCCTTCCCCATTTTTTTAGACAATGTCTTTCAGTTTCTAAATGCTGCTTTTTCTTTTCCAGGGAATCATACAGATTTGTTTTCTTTTCCTTTTTAGTTTCATAACAGTGGTTTTTAGCCATGTGAGAAAGTTTTTTTTTTTCTTTTCAATAAGGTTTTGAGTTATTCTTTTTTTTTTTCTTTCTTTTTTTCTGTTCTCCAAGAACAGTTTCCTAAAGCTTTTTATCCCACTCATGCAAGCCTAGTGCATGCTGCAATGTCTGTACCATGGAGCAGTATCCCAGCTCCATGCTGTTGGTGTTAGCAGGCAGCATTCACATGCAGGACAGGAGGTACCAGAGAAAGGCTATAATTATTATACAGCCAAGGGCTAGTTCAGAAATATTTTAGTAACGTTTTATCAACAATGAGTACTGAAATAATTGGTTAGAGGTGAACAGAAAGCTGAATTAGCAGGCTTTGAATTCTTACTTCGGATGTCTGCAAAAGTATAGGTAAGTGTGTGAAGGAAAGAGATTTATTTAAATATTATGTCACCAAACAATGAAATTAAAGGGTTTAGACAGTTATCATTTGTTGTGTCTGGTCTGTAAGTGTCCTGACACTCAAAGTTCTTATGGCTATGGCTTTTTAATTTGATTTTCAGGTTTGGTGTCTTAATTGCTTAGCTGGTTATCTCTCTCAGGATTGTATTATTTTTAGAAATTTGAACAGGTCATAAGAAAGTGAAAGTATCCTTGGGAACAGTGTATCTTGAGGTAATAACCAGAAATAGATACTATACAGAAAAAATAAACTTAGTGACTTTATACAGGACTGGGCCTTATCCAGTTCCACTGAGCTGTTTGCAAGCCTTTTACTTCACTCACTGGATGAGTGAAGCCATTTCAGCTTTGCTCTTGAAGAAGACTGTTTAAAAAATCAAATTCATTTCAGTGGAATTGAAAGAAGCAGATCCAAAGCTGTGATTCATGTACACACACAGGTACTGAGTTCTGAACCTGACAATTCCCAGACTCTTTACTACTTGGCCTCCAGACTCTCCAGACACCCAACATATCCCTGTTCAGGGCTGCCTTGGCCTGAGCTGTTGAGGGCCAAGCTCCAGCTGGAAAATATCAGTAAAGTTCTCTGAGTGACCAGATCCAAGAAACTAAGATAATAAAAGTGAAAGAGATGCTTTCCTTTTTATTTTTTATTTTTTTCCCCATAATTCCCTAAAACATTAGCACTCCCCCCAAACATCTCTCAGGAAATTGGCTGTTGTAGTTGCCGAATCACTGGCCATCATATTTGAAAAATCATGGCACTCAGGAAAAGTCTCCGGTGACTGGAAAAAGGGAAATATCACTTCCATTTTTAAAGAGGAAAGGAAGACCTGGAGAACTACAGACTAGTGAGCCTCACCTCTGTGCCTTGAAAGATCATGGAATGAATCCTCCTGGAGGCAATGTTAAGGCACATGCAGGACAAGGAGGTGATCCAGGACAGCCAGCATGGCTTCACCAAGGGTAAATCTTTCCTGACCAATCTGGTGGCCTGCTACGATGGAGTGACTGCATCAGTTGATAGAGGAAGATGGACTGATGTCATATACCTGAACTTCTGTAAGGAATTTGACACAGTCCCACATGACATCCTAATGTGTAAATTGGAAAGATTTGGATTTGAAGGGTGGACCATCTGGTGGATAAGGAATTGGCTCAATGGACGCACCTAGAGAGTAGTAGTCAATGGTTCTATGTCCAGATGGAGATGAGTGAGGGGAGTGATGTGCCTCAGGGATCTGTCCTCGGACTGGTGCTTTTCAACATCTTCATCAATGCCATAGGCGACAGGACTGAGTGCAGCCTCAGCAAGTTTGCAGATGACACCAAGCTGACTGGTGCTGTTGATACCAAAGAAGGAAGAGATGCCATTCAAAGGGACCTGGACAGGCTGGAGAAGTGGGCCCATGTGAACTGCATGAGGCTCAGCAAGGCCAAATGCAAGGTGCTGCACTTGGGTCGGGCAATCCCAGACATGAGTACAGACCAGGAGAAGAACTCACTGAGAGCAGCTCTGCAGAGAATGACTTGGGGGTTCTGGTGGACAAAAATGCTCATCATGAGCCAGCAGTGCATACTTGCAGCCCAGAAGGGCAACTGCATCCCGAGCTGCATCAAAAGAGGTGTGGCCAGCAGTTCAAGGGAGGTGATTTTCCCCCTCTCCTCAGACTGTGTGAGGCCCCACCTAGAGTACTGCATCTAGGTTTGGGGCCCCCAGCACAAGAAGGATGTGGACCTGTTAGAGCAAGTCCAGAGGAGGGCTACAAAGATGATCAGAGAGCTGGAGCACCTTTTCTATGAAGAAAGGCTGAGAGAGCTGAGGATGTTCAGCCTGGAGAAGAGAAGGCTCCAGGGTGACTTCATTGTTACCTTTCAGTATTTAAAGGGATCCTATAGAAAAGATAGAGGAGGACTCTTTACTTCGGTAGACAGGACAAGGGGGAATGGTCATAATAAAAGAGGATAGATTTAGACAAGATATTAGGAGGGAATTCTTCACTGTAAGGGTAGTGAAGCACTGGAACAAGAGAAGTTGTGGATGCCCCATCCCTGGAAGTGTTCAAGGCCGAGCTGGATGGAGCTTTGACCAACCTGATTTAGTGGGTGGCATCCCTTCCTATGGCAGGGGTGTTGGAGTTAGATGATCTTTAAGGTTCCTTCCAACCCAAGCCATTCTATGATTCTATGATAATTCTATATCTAACAGCTGCTGTAACATAGTTGGGTTGGCTGTTGCAAGATGTGCATGTTGTTCTGATGCTGGTCATGACTTTATAAATAGGTAGGCTATCAGTTTTTCCTTTGGCCAAATATCCACAAATTTTGGTACCACACTACACCAGCTTCCTTTTTTTTTTTTTTTTTTTTTTTTTACCAGTCTATTATGACAGCAGAATAAACACAGATGGTGCTTACCATGGTTTGTATGAGGCAGATTCTACTTTCTTGTACAGTGGCAGATTCATACCACAAATATCACTATCAGAGCACCATTGATGTTGTTGGAATTAGTAACTAAAAAGTTTGTCTTTAAGAAAGATGTAGATGATCCATTTGTAAAGATAAAATAAGGACACTGACATATAAGAGCAAGGTAAAATAACTGTAGTTGACTATCTATGTTTATGTTCTTTCACAGAGACAACAGACAGACACACACTCATGGGCTGAGCAATGAATTTAGGGTGTTTCATTAAAATGTTTTCCTGTCTAAGATTGAATCTATAATTAGATTCAATGATATCATTATCATTGTAGACCTCATCGCAGTCTACAACTTCCTCACGAGGGGATGTGGAGAGGCAGGTGACCTATTCTCCATTATCACCAGTGACATGACCCATGGAAAAGGTGTTAAGCTGAGGCAGGGGATGTTTAGGCTGGACATCAGGAAGAGGTTCTTCACCAAGAGGGCGGTTGCACACTGGAACAGGCTCCCCAGTGAAGTAGTCACTGCACCAAGCCTGTCTGAATTTAAGAAGTAATTGGACTGTGCACTTGGTCACATGGTCTAAACTTTTGGGCAGACCTGTGCGGTGCCAGTAGTGGGACTTGATGACCCTTATGGGTCCCTTCCAACTCGGGATATTCTATGATTCTATGATTCTATGGTTATTTCTTGATTCTTAAGTAAAAAGGGAGCTGAAGAGAGGATTCAAAAGCGATTTCAAATCTATTTATAAACATGATATTAGTATTCTGACACAGCAGAACAAGCAATGACAAGAAGGCAAGTGTGATACCAAGCAGAACTTGTAGGGAAATACAAGAAAGTAGAATATAGATACCCATACTGAGATTTGGCAGATACTAATGTTAAGTTTCAAATTTTTGCAAAAATTGTTATATCATCATAAAAAAAAAAAAAAAAAAAAAAAAGCTCTTCGTGGTTTACATCTTATCCAAGACAGAGAAGGCCTCCCTCTTACTGGATAAGTTTTAGGGTATAGAAAAGCACGCACAGTGTTGAATTGTCGAATTGTCCTCCAACAGCTTTAGAGATCCAGAGAGCTTGATCCAGATTTTTCTCACTTAATTTTAGGCAACTAATTTAGCATCTAAATTAGGAATGCAGTTGACATAGACTTTCCATACACTTAGTGTTGTTAAGTAAACTTCCATGTAGGAAGATCTGGAAAATAAGAACATAATCCTGTATTCCTTTGAAAATCTTTTTTCCTAAATGTGATTCTTAAGACTGTAATTGAGAAATAGGTCTCATCTTTTGAAATCTCTCTCTCTCTCTACATATATATATACATATATATGTATATATTATGAGATCATACCAAACTATTATGATATCACAGACAAAGATTTTGTATCAGCAATGTGCACTCATGGCATTAAATTCAGATTAAAAAAAATCACTTTCTGATCTCTTTACAAATGCTGAACAGAATAGACTGGCCACTCAGAGAATAAGATGCTAACTGGGAAAAATTAGGAGTCTGGTTTGTCATGATGAATAGGAGAAAACAGAAGACAATGTATCTTTTCTTTTATACCATGAAGACACATTCAGATAATCTGAATTGAAATTTTCATATACTCAGTGAGAGGTGTGAAAAATGTCTGATGCTGTTTCAAAGAAAAATCATACACAAAATACAGCACATATTGCAGCCACAGTCATGTCGATGCTAATAGTAGGCACAACAGCCATTATTGGAACCAAATGTACCAATATAGTTTCTCTTGAGGTCAGCTGGATGGCTTTGTTTCCACCTAATTCAACAGTCACTTCAATCAGTGGTTATAAATGGAATATGATTTGTTCAAAATGAATCCTACTGGAAAATATAAGGAGTTGCCAGAGAAGGAGTGTGAACTACTTATTTTTATTGCCTGGAAATAATGAGGTTGTAAGGGCAAAACAAACAAACAAACAAAAGAACACAGAAGATTAAATGCAAAGTTTGTTGTTGTTGTTGTTTTATCATGCTGTCCTCCTAGTTTCTAAGCTTATAGGATCTACTGCGTGTATATAATACTAACATTTCAGTTTGGGCTTCCTCTTAGAAATTTTATGGAGTAACAGAGATTTGTTATTAATAACAAATGCATGTCATTAATATTTCTCATAATAGAATGTAACATAATTACGTAAATATTTATTCAAACATTCCAACTGGGAAAAAAATGGCTCTCACCCAAGAAATATTATTTTATATGTCAGAATACTAATAGGAGGTTCAATATTCGCATCCTATAAAACACAGAAATAAACAACTGCTCGCATAAGCTTTCATGATTTTCCTGCTTCAACCCCTCTAACATACATGTCAAATTGTTATCATTCTATTTTACTTGACATTAGAAATCAGTAATTATCTTTTGTTACTATATATATTTAGAATGACACCCTTAAGAGAATGCAGCTACCTATGGGACAGGTTAGACAGCATTCAATCAGTACTGATAAATTCATACATGCAACAATTTATTTCAGATCCTAATGATTTCACAACAAAGGGGTTAAGATGGAACAAAAGCATCTGTTTAAATCTGGGCTTCCAGTTTCAGAGACACTGTTGACTAGTGTCCATGAATAAATATTGATAAAGTGGGGAATATTAAAACGTCTTTCACAGTTTCCTGGTTGTGTTATTTGATTTCTCTCTTTTCCGGTGTATTTTAATGTCAAAAATCTGTAATTTATAAAATGAGGTTTATTAGGCTAAGATATTATATTTTTAATATTATGCTCAAAATTTTGTTTATAGGAAAAGAGGAAATGCACCTTGTACATAAGGCAGGGAATATACTGTTAGCATAATTAAGTCTTAAGTGTCTAATAAGAAAACACTATGAACCTTAACCTTAAAATAAATAAATAAATAAAATAAAATAAAATAAATAAAAAACGAGTAACGCTATGAAGAAAAAAAGTGAGAAAATGTGTCATTAAAGCATTAAAATAACAATAATAATAGAGTTTAAATTGTTCTGCAGAAAATTCTTAGGTTCTACTCTTTTTCCTGATGTAGTCACCCTTTTCCTTGTTCCTCTGGATCCCAGGTCAGTGACAGTCTGGTACTGAGGGCAGTTATAGTGAGTTTTCTGGAGTCTTCTCTGGGAGAAAGATGACATTCAGGTTTATTCTTTATCACTCCAGCATTTTTTTTATGTTTGCTAACCTATTCTTTACACTTTTGCTCATTCTGCATTACTTATGCTACGTCTGAATTTACTCTATATGGTGAATTTTGCATATGTTAAATACTTCTCTGTTCTCTAGGTTACCCGTAAAACTAGGTTTGGCTAGAGCCAAGTTTGTATTTCTTTAACTGACGAGTTATTTACAGCCATGGGGTAACAGCCTGTGTCCCATCTCTTCACATACCATCCCTGTGCTCCTCTGCATTGCATCCTGTCTCTCTGCCTCTCAAGATCTCTGCTATTGTGCTATCTCTACATCACGTCATTGTGTTGATTTTGAAAATATGTAATTCTGCACAAAATAATTATTTGTCACTACACTTTCTACAGAACTACAGCTGTACCATACGCTGATAAGTAAATGTAAAACAAGCTAGCCATGGCCATCTGTTTTTCTTCATCATCATCATCATCATCATCATCATCGTCATTATCATCATCATAGTAATAATAAATATTGTAACTAAATTAATTTTAAAAAGAGCTCAGGCAAGGAAAGAAAATTTTAGACAAGCAAATCTACAAACATATGTTCTCAAGCCTTGCAAACTCAGGTACAAATATAGTGACTTGTTTCCAGTAACGACAATGTATTGTCATTATAATATGGCTACCTGCTTTTGAACGTTTTCTTAACATTCAAAATATTATCACTGAAAATGTCAATTTGGCTTTGCTCATATTTCACACAGTAAATAAAAGATAACGCTTCATAGTCCAGTCAAAATAAAATAATTAAAAATGAACACCTTCTATTACATCTGTTGCTGAAGTTTCAGATCATAATTAAAGTAAAAATTTGTGAGTGCATCCAAGCACATACTTTCATCTGAGGCAGTAAGTATGATAGATAATACGGGATATTAATGACTTTTTGTCTCACATCTGGATAGCTAAAATGTTCTCCAGAAGAACTGCCAATCACTGAGAAAAGTTAAAGTGCTGGGTTAAGATTTAAGAGTTATTTTCCTTTTCAGGCATTGTGAATAATGATCTCTAGCTTCAAAGACATTAGAAATTCAACTTTGCCTGATGACTTATGGGAATATTAGTACTTTCTAGCACATTTCCACAATAGCTATCATGTAGTGGGCAGACATCTTCCAGGGCATTTTGCAGAAAAGTTAAAATTTATGTTACATGAAAAATCAAATCTTCCATTCTCTTTTGTCCACATTTTCCACTGCAATGCACAAAAATGTCCCTTTTCAACAGTAACAACAAACTGAACCTGCCTCCTGTTCATAATCTTCCCTTCCCCTTCTTTTCTTCAATGCTTTTCCTGTTGTCTAAGTTTGTACATAATATTCCAGGGCTGTAAGCCAAATTACACTTAGCAAAGTCATGTTTTACCATGACTCAGTGGGTTTCCTATTACCAGGTAGAATAACACACTTATTTTCCTAAACACACCTCATGTGTGGTCTATATATATGCCCTAATTTTTAGAGTATGCCTTAATAAGTATTTGTCAATGTCTATCAAGGAAAAGCTGAATTCTGCTCTTAATTGTCTCCAATTGCACAGAACTAAACGGGCATTTATATAAAATCAGCCTGTGATGAAAGTGAATTACTACTTGTCTATTGCTATGTATCATTGGATTAATTTTCAAAGATAACCACCAGTAATAAACTCCAAGGGTTGCACTGCCAGCCACAGGTTTAATGCTTAGAAGAGACATTTCCAGAGTCATAGAATGGTTTGAGTTGGAAGGGACTTTAAAAAACATCTAGTGCCATGGCAGGGACACCTCTCTCTAGACCAGGTTACTCAAATCCAGCCTGGCTTTGAACACTTCCAGGAATGGGGCATCCACAACTTCTCTCAGCAACTTGTTCAAGTGCCTCACCACCCTCTAAGTAAAGAATTTCTTCCTTATATGTAATCTATATCTACCCTAGTAGATTTAGTTTACAACCATTACCCCTTGCCCTATCACTACACTCCCTGAAAAAGAGTCTCTAAAAAAGAGACGGTGGCAATAAAATCCATTAACAAGATGGCAAAATCTGCCCTGAATTTTGTAGTTGCCAGCACAGTATTCAGGAATCAAAACAGCTCTCTTTAGCCTCAGATCCATGTGGTCTGTTATGCTTTTGCTATGCCAAATGTTAAAGGCATTTTGCCACCAAAAGGCCCAAGCCATATTGACAAAATCAGTTGGATTATTTTTATTAATTACAAAATACATTTCCAAAAATGCTATACAGAACTGGTCTTACCAGTTCTTGCTCACCTCTGTTCTTCATGCTATCACAACATTAACTTAAACAATAACAGAA
This sequence comes from Anser brachyrhynchus, assembly GCF_964034855.1. NCBI lineage: Eukaryota > Metazoa > Chordata > Aves > Anseriformes > Anatidae > Anser > Anser brachyrhynchus. The sequence continues at coordinate 11,075,077 of NC_137694.1, read as the reverse complement.
CTCTTCAGAAAAAGTTTATTTCTTTTGACCCATTGTACCAATAAAAAGCAATTCAGAGCTAAAGCATTTTATTAAAGCCCCCTCCCTCAATAGTTTTTGTGTTTTTTTTTTCTTTTTTTTTTGCTTAACCTATATTTGAAAAATAGCATAACCAGTCTTTATGATGAAATTAGTAACAGTGAAGAACACATACTGCTGACAGTGCATTTCTCCAATTTAAATACACAGATCTGCATGTGAAAGAACTTTCAAATGTATTTCAAAACATGTTTGATTCATACTGCATGCCAGGTTAAGTACTTTTTCAAAATAATGTAGTTTCTAGGATAGCTGTAATAGTAAACTGGCATCTATTTGAACTAAAAACAGGTGTGCAGATCACTTAATGCGTCCATACTACCAACATTTCTGAAAAGTTGTTTTTCATTTAAAGAGCACATATAACTTTTTTTTTTTTTTTTTCAACTGTAATTTTATTTACATCTATGATTGGGTGCACAGTACTCACTGAATTGTTTGTGGCTATTTTACTCAGCAACCCTATTAGTGATGGCAATATGTTATAATGTGAAAAGAATAAGCACCAGCTAATTTAAGCAGGGCTGAGTAGTTCTGAGCTGAACTGCCTGGGCAGCATACCTCTGTTCTCAGAATGAGGAAAAAAATAAACAAACACAACTGTAACATGATTTAAATTTAATCTTGAGGAGTTTCAAGAAAACATATTTCTTTTATTTAAAATTCAGACGTAACATAATCTCATCATGTAGGTTCTCTTTAGGTATGAAGGTATATTTAGAGAGTGATTCATCCCATCCTAAAATCAGCATTTTCAGGATAGTCTCTTGCATTAAATAAACCTTGTGCCTGTATATTAGATCTTCGTCTACTATGTATTGTTGTTATATCCAAAATCAAACAGAGACGTCAGACCTACTTGATCTCGTTCTCCCATCATTGTTCTAGCTGGAGGATCAAGGAGGTAAAGAAAGTTCATTCCTTCATTTTGGGGATCAATGATCTGCCGATCATATAGTTTTAGAAATTTGATAGACTTCTGTGTCATCTCTTTAATTAATTATTTAAAACTCTGTCTGGCAAAGGCATACTGAAGTGATGTTAGTTATATAAAAAAATAAAAATAAAAAAATAAAAAATAAAAGTCTGCCAACATAATATATTGCATAGTACTTGTAAGAAGTTTTTTCAGAATTCTTTTCTTTTAAGCTATATTTCCCTGAAATACAGCTCACAACTTCACTTTTTACTTTTGTGCCATCATCGTCCTTATTTTATTTACAGTTTTATAGAGACGTAAATTAAGTACAAAATTACTTCTTTTCAAGCTTTGTTTTGAAAAAGTGATCACAAGCTCATCAGTATCACTGCTTTATATTTGCTACAGAAGTAGCTATAGCTAGCTTTGTGGTTTGGTATTTCTCATCAAAGTACTCCTTGGTACTTCTGGTCTTGGATTTATTACTTAGAAATTCTTGCAGCTCACTTTCTTGCTTTACTGTGACATTTTTTTTTAAACTTGGCTACCTCTGTACCACATAAGTACTCTTCCATCAATGATAATTAGTCATCTGAAACACAAACAACCCTCCACTCCAGGTTAAACTGGTGTCAGGACATTGTGTTGACCAGAGCCTTACTTTTGTTTGTCTTCACTTATGTTAAAAGACCAGTCTTTCCAACATGCTGTGAGATAGTCTGTGCAGACCTCCACATGCTTACCTCTTTTGTTTTGTTCAGACTCAGCCTTCCAGAGAGCATTTCATTGCTAAATGGAAAGTTTTAATTTGGCTTTCCCCATTTTTTAATATACGTGTACTTGCCTTCCTGGAAGTCTACAATATTTCGCTTGTCTCAAAGGACTCCTTGCAGACTGCTTCAATGTCAGTTTTGTGTTTAACACATGACTTGGCTACAACTTCTGTTTGCATGATTGGGATGAGACTTTAAACACTTTGAGGTTAAAGGATTCCTCAACAGTGGGTGGGCATATTGTGTAATTTTTTTTTATAGCAATTTTATTTTCATATCTGAATCCTACTTAGTCTGCACCAAAGATGTTTCCATCATCATGATATTTTTTGAGTTTTCTGGGTGGCAAACTTATTAAATAAATCATCAAAGCAAATTATATTTATAAGAAGGTTTTTCTCACTACAAGATCACAAGGTAAAGACTGATAAACTGCATGGAAAGCTGTTAATAATGGATAAAGAGAGAACATTTCTAGGGGAAGAGGGGAGAGAGGAGCTCATAGTTCCCCCTGTTACAGATAGTCATGGATAGTACAATACAGTTAATAATGATACAATAAAATCCAATAAAATCCTGCCTTGGAAGCCACAAAATATATCTATTAGGCCTGAGATACACTTCACTGAAAATAAATCTAAGTGGAACAAGTGGCACATTTATTCATAGTGCTAACCTTCTGCTCTTGGTTAATTTTCGTCTATTGAACGTTATTTGCATGTACACTTATTAGCATTTTATACAATTTAATCCTTGTAAATAAGCTTTTATGATGTGGTGGGTTTATAAAATGAGAATCAAACCCATATTTTTACATGTTTTTTTTGTTGTTTTTTTTTTTTTGTTTTGTTTTTCATTAAATAACATCAGAAATTGCAAAATTAAAACTCTGGCTGTATTAAAATCATGCTTGTTTACTAAACATGAAGGAATAATGGAATCTGGTTGTGCAGATACTCACAAATAAAACCAGAACTGTTGGGAGCTCAAGAAGTAAGCCTTATTAAGAGGGTAGGTACTGGCTCCTAAAATCCTATGATATAGAATTTTGAAGTTTTCATGTAAAATAGTTCTCTTAGGCAGAAAAATAAAAGAAAGAACAATATTAAAAAATTACACCTCTGAATCCCTCAGTAAGGATAACTATTAAAAATATCCAGTGTATAAATTAGAATGATACTGTCTAACAAATATTAAAGTTCAAATCTGAAATCAAATGAAAGTTTTGTTGAGAAGTTGCTGATAAAGGGTAAAGAGCTCATGAGCAAACGTAGACAGATTTTGTGAGTATGGCTGTTATGTCTTGTAGACAGTCAGAAGCTCAGCATTAGAAGTGTGATAGATTGTTTTACTGACATCTTGAATTTGACAGAATTGTATTTAAAGTTTATTAATCCTTCATATAATAAACTTTGATATTAGCTGTGACCATATAATCATAATAATAAAAAGCAGGTGGCCAACCCTACTCACAGATCACAAAATCTTCCTTCCACAAGTCTTTGTTTTGCTGTGCTTACTAGACAGAAGTAAACATCTGGAATCCCCAAACTAAAGCAAACATGGTGAAAGAAGAAAAAGGGAAAAGGAAGAGGAAGGGGAAGGGGAAGGGGAAAGGGAAGGGGAACGGGAATGGGAACGGGAATGGGAAGGTGAACGGGAACGGAAATGGGAATGGGAAAAAGGAAAAAAGGAAAAAAAGGGAAAAAAAAGGAAAAAAAGGGAAAAAAAAGAAAAAAGGGGAAAAAAGGAAAAAAAGGAAAAAAGAAAAAAGGAAAAAAGGAAAAGGAAAAGGAGGAAAACACAAACGGATTATAGTAGCATAAGACTGTAATTATGGGTGTGACTTTCTAAACAGTTTGCAAAAAGGTTTTCTGTGTATCAAATTTCAATGGAGCATGGAAATATCTGAGCTGGTTTAAAATGATCACAAGCAGTACTAAAAGAGTTTCATATGAGTCAGGTTTTTTTGTTAATAATTGAACTCCACTTATGCAGGACTGTAGCTGATCTCATAACAGTAATCATAGATATCACTGTATGAGCTTCAGTAGGTTTAAAGCATTCTCAGAGGGCTAACACACTTTGTGTAAGGCCAGAGCTTGACGATATTACATATGGATGTACGACTAGAAGGTGTTTTGAGTAAGTTTGCAGATAATACTAAATTGGAAGGGTCTCTTGAATGTGTCAAAGGTAGAGAGGCCTTGCAGAAAAATCTTGATTTTTTTTTTTTTTTACACAGAAAACTGTGTCATCACCAGCAATATGAAGTTTAATAAGAGCAAATGCCAGATTCTGCATCTAGAAAGACCCTGGCTGTACCTACACACTGGGGGATGAGAGGCTGTAGAGCAGCCCTGCAGGAAGGGATCTGGGCATTTTGGTCCACAAATTGAATATGAGTCAACAGTGTGCCCTGGCAGCAAAAAGGGCCAGCTAGTATCCTGGTTTGCATCAGGCACAACATTGCTAGCCAGTCGAGGGAAGTGATTGTCTCACTCTACTCTGTGCTGGTGTGGCCTCACCTTAAGCACTGTGTGTAGGTTTGGGCACCACGGTATAAAAAGGGTATAAAACTATTAGACATTTTACAAAGGGAGTTTATTAGTCTGAGTTAGGGAGTTATTTTGCATATGTGTGTCATCTTCTTCTTAGTCAACAAGAGGGATCTATATATGTCTATAGGCACAAATATGGAGTTATATCCTCTATGTGGTCAGGAAATGGAAGAGTAGTTATGGTTACATATTCTGCGTAATATTCTTTCTGTTGTACAATATAATCTCACATTTCTGCAACTATTGTTTTCACACACACAAATCTTCATGTGAACAAAACAGTAATGGCTCAGAGAAAATAACATTAATAAATTTAAGTTTCCAATAGTATATAATGTATCAATGTATATGTGAGAATTTTTTTCAGTGTATCTCCTTATTATGTTGTACTTTGTAGCTTTAAAGCTGGTTCTTATAAAAGTATGGAAGCACAAAACCTGAAAAGATTAGATTTATACTTACAAGGTCTAACTGCAACCTTACATCGTACTAATTTTATTTCTTTAGTTTTAGTATTATTTTCTGACTGTTGAGTAACATAAGGGTTTATTTGTGTGTGCACACGCATGTTTAATCATACAGCAGGTGGGAACAAACAAATAATTGTAGGTACCAGAACATTAAGCTGTACATATTTATAAGAATGGATAGAGTCTATATGTAGCTCCATGTAAAACTCAAGAGGGTTTCCTAAACTGCCTCCTGAAACAGGGTACTTGAGCTTGTTGAAGCTGTCCAGGCCTGATCTGTAAATGTAATTCTCCCAAACTGGGAATCTGGGTGGCTATTATCAAAACCATTAAACAGGTTTGTGTAAGCACTGGAAGGGTACTCATTAACACAAATCACTTTAACAGTAACTGTGACAGAAATAAATAACAGAAGAAACTTGACAAAATAGATAGATGGGTGAAAAAATAAATAATCCTTGCAGCTTTTAAGCAGCCCTGAAAGGAAAACTCCTGCTTATTTTGCTCCATATATACGTTTATGTATTTCCCTGAATACATTCCATCTACTGCACAGGCAGTGGTATACTGGTGGCATGGCGCTGCATGAACCTGGGTGTCTCTCCAGGGAGAGATTCTGTGTGACAGCTGTGGAGCCTGCTCAGCCTCAGCCCAAGGCTGAGAGTAGTGCTATTCTAATGAGACTGATGTTGCCAGAGTTTGGCAGCTGACCTTAACATTGTGACCTCTCTCCCTGTGCTCCTCATCAAAAAGGACCCCAATGTGCCCTAAATTCTCCAACAATTGTGCTGAGTCCAGATCCAATTAGTTAGTCTGAATTGAAGCAATCTCCATGTAGAAATATGCTGCTTTAAACTAATGGATTATTTGTTCTTATTTAATTATATATATAAATATATATATATAAATCATATAGCCAACATTATGGATCTTTAAAAACATATCAGGAATTTACTTGTTCAGTAGACAGCATTTGGGGTATTGTAAAAATACAGAAATAATTTTATTGATTCCTGATGTTTAGATTTTATAGTGATATTCTTGTTCTTACCTCAGTTGTTGAAAACTGCATTATTTTATAGCTTTACCACCTGTCTCTCCCCCATTCCATAAATAAATAAATAAATAAATAAATATCAAGCCTTCTCATACAGAAGGGTGTGGGGTTTTGTTTTTGTTTTTGTTTTGTTTTCTTTTTTAAGCTATATGGGAATATAGTGCATTATGCCTGGACAAATGCCTTGAAAAAAGCCTGAAAGAAGTTGAATTAGTGATTTGACCCAAGAACTCTTAAGTCAAAGAGGATGACTGCACGAATTTAATGTTTCTGTAGTTGGAATCACAGAATGGTAAGGTTGGAAGAAAATTTTAGAGGTCATCTGCCCCTGCTCAAGCAGGGACACCCAGAGCAGGTTGCCAAGGATCATGTCCAGATGGCTTTTGGAAACCTCCAAGATGACTCCACAACTTCTCTGGGCAATTTATTCTAGTGCTCCATCAAACACACAATACAGAAGTGCTTCCTGATGTTTAGATGGAACCTCTTGTGTTCCAGTTTGTGCCCATTGACTCTTATCCTGAAACTGGTTATCACTGAAAAAAGCCTGGCTACATTTTCATTGCATCTTCCCTTCAGGTACTTTCAGACATTGATAAGATCCCCCTGAGCCTCCTCTTCTCAAGGCTTAACAGTCCCAACTTTCTCAGCCTTTCCTCACAAGTGCTCCAGTCCCTTGGTTATCTTAGTGGCCCTCTGTTGTTCCAGTATGCCCATGTCTCTCTTGTATTGAGGGCCCAGAACTGGAAACAGCACTCCAGGTGTGGCCTCATCAGTTCTGAATAAAGGGTGATCAAGATCACCTCTCTTGACCTGCTGGTGATAATTTGCCTAATGCAACCAAGAATGCTACTAGCCTTCTTTGCAGCCTTTGTATATTGCCTTGGAGTCCACCAAGACTCATAGTTCCTTTTCTGCAAAGCTTTATTCCACCTGGGCAGCCCTCAGCATGTACTGGTGCCTGGGGTTGTTCCTTCCCATGTTCAGGACACTGCACTTCTCTTTGTTGAACTTCATGAGATTTTTATCTGCACCCTTCTCCATAATGTCAAGGTACCTCTGGAAATATATATATATAAAATATATATATATATATATACAAGTATATTACAATTAATCCGTGGCTTATCCTTTCATCTTGTTTTCCCACAAATACCTTTAGAGTTTCTGGATCTCTATGTCAGCTAGTGTCACTGCTTAGATACATAAAAAGATGCAATAAGTGAACCTATGTCCACTAGCATCATTGGAATCACCCATCTTGACCTCAGCAGTGTTTGAAATCAAAACTAGTTTTCCTCTTTGAAGTAAGTGGAATTAAAGCCTTTTACACTAGCTAAAAACGTTGCAGTGCTATCAACAGCTACAGCTCATCTGTAAAAAAATATATCTCATCATATATAAAAATATATCTACATAGAGAAAAAAAATGAATTTTTGACTTTACTAAGTAGACTTTAAGAGAAAAGGATGTTTAGCCAAGGTGATCAAAAGGATCTGGTATGAAATATTAAATTTAGGGGGGAAAGTGTTGTTTTATATATTTATTTCATACTGATTGTTATATTCCACACTAGCAAAACTTTCCCAAAATATTTTAACAAGCACTTTGAGCACATATATCTTTCATGTGCAAGGTAGTACAACTTACATCCTCTAATTATTTCCAAGGATTGCAAGTGACCTCTTTGTTTGTGATAACATCCTTCCATCAGATACATAAGTCACTAGTGTGCTAACAATGAATTCTTGCAGAAGTGTGAAAATCACAACTTAAATGTCTAGACTTAATCTTTGGTAAAAGTTTAAATATATTAATATTTTGTCAGGTATCTAGGACTAGTACATTTTTTTTTTGGAATAGCATTTGCACTGGACTTTGAGGGGAGATAAATATTACTATATATGTTTAAATACATTTCAGTGTTCTCTTCTCCTTGCATCTGAGCTTTATCAGCCAGATCCTACATGAAAGATCATATGTCCTTCATTTGCACTTCTATTCCATTAAACTGAAATTATGACACTGCTAATATGTACTGTAAGGTACTGTGAGATAGAATCACAGAATCATAGAATGGTTTGGGTTGGAAGGGACCTTAAAGAGCATCTAATTCCAACCCCCCTGCTAAGAGCAAGGATACCTTCCACTAGACCAGGTTGCCCAAATCCACATCCAACGTGGCTTTGAACACTTCCAGGGATGGGGCATCCATAGCTTCTCTGGGCAACCTGTTCCAGTGTCTCCCCACCCTCTGAGCAAAAAAATTTCTTCCTTTTAACTAGATAAGATAAGATAGGTACAGACATGCTTTATTTTACACAATGTAAATGTATATTATCAAAATCAGCTGGATTATCTACATGGAATAACATTAGATAAACATATAATTCTTTGCTGGGCTGAGGCTTAAACATATACTTGAGTCCCTAGTTCATCACAGCTATACAATTCACATTTAACTGAGCTACTTGTAACACTTAAATTATAAAAAGAGACAGAAAGCAAAGAAAAGGAAAATCCTTCAGACATGCAGATACTTGGCAGGGGCAAGTCTTCAACAAACTTAAATTCTGGCAAAAGTACAATATGCTGATAAAAGGCCATATACCTTCAAGCATTAGGTAATGCTATATGGATTTTTTTTTCCTGTAGCTGTAATGACAATTATTATGTAGAATATGTTATGTAAAAATCAGTAGGATTAATAATATATTATTTCCTCTGTACCACTGTTAAAGGAATCCATTTGTTATTAATGGTGATACTTTTAATTTAATGGATTAATTTGGAGCCCAGGCAGAAGTTATGGACATTTAGGAAGCGATCAGTTTGTAATTCCATATGTTAAATATTAAAATAAATTGTCTCACACTGGTACTCTGGTAGATGTCACTTCACAGTGAATTAAAATTGCTTCAGACTTCAAGAATCAAAGAAGAATTCAAAATTATTCTGCTATATAGTCACACTCACGGATATAATTAAAGGTCTGTCAGCACTTTCATTATATAAAGCCATTTTTAAGCAGTTTATAAGTTGGCCATGACATTTTGCTTAAAGCTGGAAATGGGCTGTGAGTTTCCTGCCTGGAAGTGATTTTTTGTTTCTTATGAATGTAATTGGAATCAGATTATATCCCTGTGTTTCTCATCCGTGACAGAGGAGTTAAAAAACATTATCTGTTTTTTATATTTCTCCCACACATACAAAATATCTCTTTACTTCAGTTTACCACCTTGCAGATAATTAGGCTGTATGATGATATAGGCAAATGAAACATATCCAGTGCACAAGGTGGCCCACAGTCACGCATACAGGTTAAAAAAATGCTCTACTATGGTTTTGGACCGTCTACTGGACATGGTGTGGGAAACTACAGTGTTCAGGGGCACTTTGGGGAACATCACAAGCCCACTGCAGATTAGATATGGCCATACCATTTTTGAGGTTTGGGAATTTCATAATTATTTTGTAAACTATGACAACACATTTGGCCTTAGGGCCAGAGAAGAATCCTATTTTCTTTTCCATTTGTTTTATAGATATCAAATAGAGGAGTCTGTTTTATTTGCCATTATAGACCTAGTGTTATTATACTTTGCAGAGTATATAGTAGTGTACAACCATTTTGAAATTGAGTTTGGTTTGAACTTCATTCTAAGTAAGAAGCTAATTTCCATGTGACGCTCAAAACAGACAAAAAATGTTGCTCAGCTATTAATACCAGTATTTGTCAAAAATGCATCAGTAGTTAGGCAGAGCTTACTGCCTAACCAAAGAGTGAGATTGTTATACATTCTTTAAAGGATGGCTCACAGATAAGCTGTTTGTGGATTTTGGAGGCCATAGGCAAGATGAATGTATGCACAGTCTTTGCCAAGGAATCCTTTGAAAGGAAAGTGCTTGCTCATTCCCAAGAGAAATCATGAGATTGATGAAGAGGTTAAAGGCTCAGCATGCCCATCCACCATTCAAACAAACCTTTTCCAGTATATGGAGTATTTCCAGTACTTCTCTCATCACTTTGAACGGCATCCCAAGTGGAGTCACAGGTTGTTCTCATGAGTGAAAAATAAGCAGTACAGACTTTATTTATTTATGAACAAGTGTCATCATAAATCAAGCAATATGACTGAGATACTTACTTTAATTTAATTAGTAGATAAAATAATTTTTAAATCAGAAGACTCACAAAGCATTAAATCCTTGGGGAGAAGGTTACTGGAGCCTGTTTTACCTCTAGCCTCACTTAGAAAGGTAACTAGAAGGACTCAGAGATGAACTGTTTTGGGAAGGTCAACACTGTATGATTGAGGAAGACATTCAGACCCTACCCACAGCAGGGGATTGGTCTGTCCCATAAACATACCAATAGCATGGTGATATAACTTTTGCCAAATTCTCTGCCTGGGAAAAATAATTAACACCAACATAGTGTCACTAGTTCATCTAAGATAGAAGGATAAGTTAATTATTTAGTTTGAACAGGCACTCAGGAGACTGCAAATTTTATTTCCATAAACGATATGGACACACATGCAATCACAGTTAATTTCCCAACCATGTGTTGTCATTAAAAGGGCATTTAGTTGCAGCTGTCATGAAATTTCCATGTACCATGAAAGTAATTATTGACCTGACATCTAATGTCACTGGTGGATCGACCCTTGCACCTTGCTAAGGGAATCATCCCTGAGATTCCCCAGCTGTCTTTGAATTTGTGGCACTATGAATATCTGTAAAGAAATTCAGCACTTGAAAAAGAAAGGAGAAATCAAATCACCAAAGTTATCATCTGGAAAAAAAATAAAAATATATTAACGCTTCAGCAAAAAGGCTAGATGCTTGCTAAAAAATTGGGAGCAACATGATTCACCTCTCCTCCCACTCAACCCTTCACACACACACACACACAAAGGAGAGGGAGAAAGGGAAGGAAGAGGTGGGGGGAGGAGAGGGGGAGGGTGAAGGGAGAGAGGGAGAGAGGAGGGGACGGAGGGGGGAGGGAAAGAAGAAAACAAAGAAACTAAGGTTCAGCTGAAATTTAGCCCTTATCATCCCAGCTATGAGGACTGAGGAGGATTCATTGAGAACTAGCTAGATAAAAAGGTATGTTTTCCCTTCAGAAAGACCTTGGTAGTCTGGATCTACCCTGACTGAGTAGCAGTGATGACCTAGAGAAGCGAACAGCAGGGCTCAGAATGGATGTTCTTTGTAGATTGCTTTGCTAGAAAAGCTAACTAAACAATCAAAGAAATATGAGGATTTGGCTTGAGACTCTCGTTCAAAGTTAATGGAAGCCCCAGACCTAGTGAATTATGGACTCCATCTGCTGCTATTGACTCTCAGTGAGTTGGAAGTAAATATAGTCTCTGTGTCTTACGCAGATAAGCCATGTGTTTTTCTTGTTATTTTTCCAGTTTTCACA